>NC_141361.1:7030791-7630791 GCF_057382095.1 Aulonocara sp. 'chitande type north' Nkhata Bay | reverse complement strand
TAAAAATAATTATTTCCGTTGTGAAGTGGTGCAATTTCAGTATTGGTGTCAAATGAAATTAACCACTAACTTTACTATTACTATATAACTAGCAGCTACACCGGGTCAAAATAACGTTTTTCTGACTGTTTATACAGTGGCCAAATATATTAAACACAGTGTACTAATACAGTCGGCATGAGACAATTTGCATTTCAAGTAAAGCTGTACAGGCTTATCTATTTCACAATTTTTTTTACCTGACTTGACTAAGTTCTGGTAAAATATGAGGATAGTATTTTTCACCATTCACACCCCCATGGATCTTTTTGTAAGTAGTTGACAATAACCCGGATTCCCTCAAGCTGCACCAATCCCCCACCATGCAGGAAATAGGACATTCCTTCTGCTGGCTCGAGTCGCAGAGGAAATAGAACAAAATACTTCAGGAATAGCAAGAGGAGGTCATCACAGCAGCTGATTTCATTGTTCCTGACAATGCTGAAGTAGTGCGAATGGAGCATGGAAATACCATTTTATTTCCATTCTGTAAGGAACAATCAAGTCACACTGATTTCTTTCACACTTTGTTTTAAAAGACTATGTGCACAGTTTGATGTAAGGTAATTATTACACTGCTGGGAAACGTATACTCTATATGGAAACGCTCTTAATTGTAAAAAGAGCATGTTTGGCCCAATATCTAATGTTGGGAGCTGTCTTGCTTTCAAAATATCTCTTCTGAAAATCCAAAGAGTTTATTTGCTTAATCTTATCATCATAGCAGTCTAAATTATTGAACTTACTCAAAATACAAACCATAAAGTTAATATAATTATGATTTCAGATCACACTGACTTTCAAAAAGGGGAAAAACATGACAGTTCTGACTCTTTGGTGGAAGTGAATGGTGTAACTTTAAAGTTGGTCTAAGACAGACTTTCTGTGTTACAGATAAGCAGATAAGCACCGCAAACTGATGTGATTAACTTCTGACATGTGCTCATAATACTAATGCGCTTATAATTTCAGAATATTATATGGTAAAATAAATTGCATAGTGTCTGTATTTCCCCATATTAAAGGTTAATTGAATGTATGATTTGCTCAAAGCTTCCAACTTCCAACTGTGGGATTTTGGCATGTAGGTACCAGATGCTGTGCTGATGGCAGAAAACCTCAAATGTGAAGCACTGGCATGAGACCAACCTGGAATTAAATTTTATGGCCCTCAAACAAGGTGTTTAACTGTTTGAGGTGTAATTTTCCCAAGAAAACAGCAGTACGGCATTCCTTTTACTGTTTAACTTCTGGTATTATGCCAGACGAAAGAGAGAAAACAAGACAGAGTTAGGGCAGAATGTTGGGTGTTGATTAAATGTGGCATTATCCACCCATACTGCATACTAAGTGTCTGGCAAAGTTGGTGGAGCAGAGCTGAAGTAGAGTGGAGTTAAATGCTTCACTTGCTGATTGGCTTCTCATTCATTGCCCGCTGTCTGTAACTCGCTGCTACTTCGTCTGCACAGACCTACTGAAAAGAGCTTTTTTCGCATGTTCAGCATAACGTTGGCTCCGAGTGTCTAGACTTACTTGCAGTTTGTAGAGATTTGTAAAAAAAAAAGAAAAGAAAAAAAAAGAAATACCTACCTGGGAGGCGGGGCTTTCAGCTATCAGTTCCTATTCTTTGGATCTAGCCTTTAGCTTACTAGAGTTTGGAGGCAACATCTCTATCCTTAGGAAAAGGCCTCCTTTTGGATAAAGCTCAGACTCTGGGTTAACTTATGTGGCAGTTAATACTTTCTTAGCTATGGGCAAATACTTTTACTGTGGCCACTCTGCATTTTGTCCCTGAAATGAACTTTAGAATTCTATATTAATTAGTCCAAGTTTCCCAAAACACTAAGAAAAAAATGTACAACAAAAATCACTTGTGCAATTGGCCATTCCTCAACTGTAGACTAAACTGAAAACACAGGGTGGGTTTAGCAGTTAACAAATGTGAATACTTTGGAATGACTTGTGTGAAAGGGGCACCTTAGTGTATCTAGCTCATTCAAATAACTTGCATAAAATATATGAAATAAATAGCTCCACGGTGGCACAGTGGCTCCTTTGTGCATGAGGTTTGCATGTTCTCCCTGTGCCTACATGGCATATGGCTTTCTCCTCCTAAGACATGCATATTATGTAAATTAGGTTAATAGGTTAAAAAGCGAGTAACTTGTATTTTAAACATACTTTCAAACATTGCTTTATGAGAGCTTAAGAGCTTGTGTGATTCTCACCACTTTGTTGAATTCCCTTGCTCTCTGATTTTTCTTTTTCATTTCTCCTCTAATGAACCAAAAATGAGGCAAAAGTACTCTATCAAACTGAATAAGTACTAGTTTTAGTGTCATAATAATTTTATATAGCATAAAAACTCACGATCCATGCAGGCTACATGCTGTAGTGCAGAATAAATCACTGACTTCACATCAATATTCCCAGTGGGTACCCTCCTTCGATACACCATATTCGTGAAGATTACATAAACAAATTGTGATTGACCATGGCAGGGGCGTCAGTTTAGACAGCCAATCAAAACAACTCTACATGAAGTCAAAATCGCCAGGCTGAATGTTGTCACATACACAGTTGCAACGCTTCAACAGACATTTAAACAGCACGTCTGCTTCTCTGTCCCCACTCTGTTATATTGCCATGGTAAAAGGGCCTTGTAATATCGTCTTTTTGTGGAGGGGGGTGTGGGAGGGGCGAATACTGAGCTCCCTACTGCACCATGGATGGGTGCCTTCCATCCCAGCATGAGCTCAGGAGCCTGCAGTCTTTTTATATCAATATTGCTGCAAAGCCCCAGAAAATAGCTGAAAATGAAAAATGAAATAGGTGGGTTTTGTGTGTATGCGGGAAGCGTTTAAAGAGTGGGTGAGTGGCCTCGTGGCAATGGGAGAGACAAGCCTTGAGGAAGCAGCGGGACATGTGACTTCCTCCTTCTCTCTGGCCTCCAACAGATTATGCTTTTAAATGTCTCAATGCTTTTAAAGGAAGTAACATGCATTTAGAAGGAAAAAAAATAGTCTGACACTCAGACGCCTGGTCATAATCTTTCACTGGGCAATTACAGAGACAGTTACAGAGAACATGGTAAAGCTAAAGACGTTCGTGAGTCTGCTCAGTAACCAAATAACCAATGTCTGATCTAAAAGGTCAGGTCAGTCCAAATGATTTTAGTCCCAACAGGTTTGGACGACGTCCTCGTCTGCTTCTTTGTGTCTTGAGTTGGCTGTTAAATTTGGGTGTGCCAATGTTCTTGTACACAAAAATGCTTCTGCTTGTCCAGATGTGCTGTTTGCATTCCCCGATTCAAACCTGCCTCTAAATTTTAACTGCATATTGAATTATTTTAACTTTAAGAAATAAGCTTGAAAAGACAAAAAATGTAATAAATAAAATGTAAAAATATAGTGTTTCATTCTTGGCTTCGTCAAAGAATACGCATGAAATACTGTAGTTGAAGTTTTGTGTTTTTGTTTTTTGTGGTTACAATTATATAACATTATTCCAGCGGGTTGATCACACTGAAGAGGGCTCTCTTGACAGCTGATGAGGAGATTTAAGCTAAAGATGAATCTCTTGGGTCTGTGACAGATCTGACAATCATTAAGGACTCATAACCCCTGCCAACAGACTGTCCAATTACTCAGTAATATCCATGGTACTTCTATGTGTGCGTCTGAAAGCAACCATGCAAGGGTGTGAGTGATGGATAAAGCTGCTGGAATGACATACATGTGGGCAGGGAGATGCACACATGTGTATGTGCACATACTCGGCATGTGCTCCGCGTGTGAGTGTGTCTGTCTGTGCGTATCTGTGTGTGTAACAGCATCTGTGATGGATCAAGCTATCCCTGGAATGACATTCTTGTGGGCGAGTCTGCCTGTGTGTGCGTGTTTATAGTGGTATGTGTGTGTGAATGTATTGCTTGTGTATGTCTGTGTGTGTGCATGATGGATCAACCTCTCTCCACAGCGGCAGGATGACAGAGAGGAGCAGAAGACGGTGAAAATGGGAGAATGTTCTAGTGCTGTGACCAGAGTTCAGATGTGTTTTGGCTCCTGAAATAAGAGAGCTTAGAGGGGGGTAAAGGGGTGGGGTGGTGGGGGTGGACTACATTCAGACAGGTGGGTAAGAAGAAAACAAAACAGTTAAAACCAATCAAGCATCATCCCCAAAACATTACACTTAAAGTAAACTCCACCAGTAAACAGTGCCTCTGTATAAGCAGATAAATATCGATAGCTATAGTTATATATAGAAAGAAAAACAAAGTTAAACAGCTAAATGAAAAAGAATACAATCAAAGAAACTTTTCAATAGAAATACTACACAATAATACTACACTACGACCAGTGTTGGGGAGTAACGGAATACAAGTACCGACGTTAAAATAAAAAATATAACTGTATTCTGTTACAGTTGCCATTTAAAAGAGTGATGTACAGAAAGCAGTTACTTTGTTGAAATGAAGGGATTACACGGCGGTCTTTTCCTGTTTCATATGTTAGGCTATGCCCTCTCTATTTCTGGTAATTCCACTCCGGTGGAAACCCAAACAAAACACACATTAAGAGGCTCTGATGCCTGTGTCTCAATTTCACGGCCCATGTCACCCCTACTTGCGGCCCGCATAATGACGTGAAGAAATATTTTTTTCAATTGTTATTCAAAAAATTATTTAATATAAAGGCAACAGGCAGAGTGTTACAGGCATAGCCCTAAAAAATGTAGCCTGATGGGCAGTGTAGTCCGTGCTGCAAGGAGAATGGACTGCCATACCCATTATGTGTCTGTGAGCGCCAGGGAGGGAGAAAAAGGAGAGTTGAAAAGTACGAGTTGTCACCGAGCAGAAACGGGAGATGGAAGCATGTAAATATAATAATAACCACTGCAGCCAAGAAGAGTGCCTGACGAGCCCAGTTGTAAGTAAGCTATTAAGACTCGACTGTACACTGTGTTTGTGTTTTCCTCCAAAGCAATAAGCTCTTTCAATGCCTCTCTCTGTCTCTCGCTAGAAAGGTTGACCCAGACAACAAAGTAAAGCTAGTTTTCGGCCACAAGCCCGACACCAGAGATGGGCAGTAACGCGTTACTTGTAACGCGTTACTGTAATCTGATTACTTTTTTCAAGTAACGAGTAAAGTAAGGGATTACTATTGCAAAATCGGTAATTAGATTACCGTTACTTTCCCGTAGGAACGCTGCGTTACTGCGTTACTAAAACCGTGATTTTTTTTGCAGAATGTCTCATGACAGTGACATAAGCAAGTGCGACGTTGGTGACAGCAGCTGTGTGCAGATCAACAATGGATAATATATCGAGTGCGGGAGAGAGTATGAGCGTGCAGCGTTTAAAGTGTGGAAGTACTGACCTTACTTTGAGTTTGATTCCATAAAAAGTGACAAAAACATTAGCGTCCATCGTGCGTGGGAAGAAAACTTCTTTTTACAGCGAAAAAAACCCCTAAACTTCCGAGCAAGCACCGAGTAGCTACGACGTAATGGGAAACTCACAGAGACACTCGCGCGGATTCTTCAACTGACCGCAGCACACCTGCACCAGGGTAACCCTCCGCCTACCCTGCTCCTGCTTTACAGGTGAAAATAGAGCAAAAGGACCGCTGAGTCTTTGACTTTATTTATTTTCTGCTGTGTTTTACTTGCATCTGTTTGAAAGACTGAGTGTAAACACAAAAAATATTTTATTTTATGTGCTGGAATGTGCAGAAAATAGGTTTAAATATTAAACAAATTTCTTCCAGTCAGAGAATGTTGCATATAATTAAATGTTTTGCTTGATGCATAAAGTTAAAAGATTAAAACTGATAAAACAAGTTAAAAAAAGAGACTTTTCCATTTGATTACATTTTGTATGATGGATTATGTAGAAAAAGTAGAATTGGGCTGAAAGATCTATCACTTTATCACCTATTCAGGTTGTAAATCGTGTTTTTAAAAAGTAACTAAGTAACTAAGTAATTAATTACTTTTGAAAATAAGTAATCAGTAAAGTAATGGGATTACTTTTTGGGGGGAGTAATCAGTAATTAGTTACTGATTACTTTTTTCAAGTAACTTGACCAACACTGCCCGACACAGAACCCGACATATTAGCCAGAGGTCCCTTTACTACGGTTCAGAGCCGCAGACCTGTTTTATATACGCACGAAATATTTTTCTATACAAGATCACTGCAAAAAGTGCAGCCTTACCTGATGTCCACCCTACTGTTACTCATTTTATATTAAGATTTACAATTCTAGTTGGTATTGGCAGGGGCGATTCTAGGATCAGAGCTTTGGGGGTGCTGAGCACACAGAGAGCTGCCCAGCCAGAGCAAGATAAACTTTACACGCCACGATGAGACATCTTCCCTGTCTCTGTCAGTCCCTGCATCCTTAAATGTCTCCAGTTGTCCCGAGTTGTCTCTGACTGTCTCCTTGGTGCATTTAAACCCCTGTTCCTCCCTGTCCTCATTGTCTGTTGTCTTCATCTCCATTATCAGTCATCATAATTTTACCATCTCTGTGCAAGTCTGCAAATTTCTTTATTAAATCATGGGATTCTTAAATTCATCAAGTCTCTCTGTGCCTGGGTCCTCGTCACAAAACATGACATCACTGTTTTGCACATTTAAACACAATTTAATCCCCACATTTGTGAAAGAAAAACAAAACACTTTTTTGAAAAGTCTGTAACCAAACCATCAAATCTGATAAAGGTTATTTAAATGCTGCAAAAGAAGAATGGATTGGAATAAAAAAATACATATCCTAACCTTAATTACTGGAGGAGAATAATGAACGATGCTCATAGTGAGTAAGAAGTAAACTGAGTGGATTTTTTGGATACATACAAAAACACTCCCAAAACAATTTACAAATAAATTATTACAAAATATTAATTTAAAAAAGAACTATAAAAATGGAGGTAACTTTGCCTGTGGTAGAATGTATAAAATGTATGAAAAAATCTTTACTGCAGACACTAATTTTACTAATTTAATAATACTAATTTTGTGTTGTAAGATTTATGACTTTCATGTTTTCATGGTGGTCCTTGGGAGAGCTTGACATTTTTATCAGGTGGTACACACTGTAAAAAGTTTGAGAAACACTGATAAGTGTATGTGTGCTTTTGGAAAACATTTAAAGCTGCAGTGCAGAATCTTTGAAACAACCTTAAAACATTTTTAGAATATAAACAGAGCATCTGCTTCTCTTTACAGCTCCTCATGTACGTACTGCGGCAGTCATACAGACAACTGGACGGTCCAAAAGTTGGCCTACCTATTACTGGCTGAGGTTTTAGTAGAGTTGTGGCTGAACCACATCAAAATATATCATTAATTTTAATCTCCCCAATCATGTTAAGTTGCAATGTTGTTAAAGAGGGTCAAAAATGTTTCAACCCAGTTTGTTTAGCAGATTCTGTATAGCAGCTTTAATATAGGGAGGACACAACTTCCAGATTGTGTGAGTAAAATCAGGTTTTTTTTCTCTTTGTCAGTTTAACAGTTTCTGTTTTGCCTGTCACTGTTCCCTGTCTGTTTCCTTACCTGGTTCTTCCCAACCTTGTACTTTCTCCTCACGTTCCCCTCTTTCCTCTCTCCCTCTTCAGACTGACAATCATACACAAATAGATTGTATTCAATTAGATGAAAAATTACATTAATATGAAAAAATTCTATTAAGATCACTAACAAAAAGTCCTCTCTCAGTGTACTTTCAACCAAAAGGCAAATAACCAAACCACATGTATATCTAATAAAAGATATAAATATTGAAACACTGATCCAATATTATTCCTGATTCACAGGTCATTTGATTTTACACTTTTACCTGAATGTGGCTCCTTTTTTTGAAAAAACTTTCTTATATCCATTATGAACCTGGCTGTCTCTCTGTACACACACACACACACACACACACACACACACACAACAGGAGTTATAAGGTTAATGGGCATTCAGTCAGTTAGTATCCATTTCAAACAGGACAGTGGTAACAACAGTAGGCTACGGACAATTATGAGTTTTAGATTTTAAATAGGCTGTATACATTTCAATGGGAGCAACAGGACGGCCAAATTTCGCTGATTTTACCACAGAGCGGGATGGATTGTAGGGTAGCTAACATCGTAGGAAAACAAGTTTTCAACACTGCAGGTTACCTGGATGTAATGTTTTTCAGATAAAAAGAAACATGGTCTGACTCCTACCTAACTATATAAAGAGTAACTGAAGGTTACATGTAGCTAATATGTCCTGTTTTAAGCCAGGCACTTACACCTCCGCTCCGCCGCATCTCAGCTACCATTGCTCTGGCAGACAGAGCGCTAGAGTCAGAGTAGGGGAGAACTGGAACAGACCATTTTAGGAAGGGGGGGGGGGGGATTTCTATACTTTTGTTGTTAAAATGTTACGTGTCAACCAAGTACTGTATGCTTTTTATATTTTTAGTAGTGTGTCACACAAACAGCAAATATTGTCAAGAAAAGTAAGAAATCTGTGGGGGTGCTTTGATTCATTTTGGGGGTGCTTCAGAACCCCCAAAAATGGGCTAAAATCGCCCCTGGGTATTGGTATGGCAAGTAACCTTCAGTAATAGTAATAAATCACAAAGCAATAGTACATTCATGTAGCTATAAAAGGCATGACAATATATTAAGTAATCCAAAGTATTCAGAATATGTTACTCTCATTGAGTAACGTAATGGAATACGTTACAAAATACATTTTGGGCATGTATTATGTAGTCTGCAATTGAAGCAACCTTCCCAACACTGGCCACGACATATTGAAAATGTGACCAGCAATAGTCTGCAGTATTTTTTGTTTTACCCAAATCAAACTCAGGTTCAGGTATGATCAACCTTGGGAGGAGATCTATTAATAAAATCAAAATAGAAAGAAAGAAAATGTTACCCAATATAAACAAGAATGTCTTTTTGTTTAAAAAATTATTGATAGCCATTCTTTTTCAACAGCTACACTAACATAATATATTAAGAGACCTTGGACATTGTGTAGAATGCTTAAAAACTATTACTACTACTAAAGTAGAAACTTCTCCAATAATTTAGATCTTTTTTACAAGATGAACATGAAAATTCAAAGTTTGTGCTGCACTTTCTACTCCTCACACACATTTGGGTTGTGTGGTTAGCCAGGTCTGACACAGACCAGCTGCTTTAAAGATAAAAACACAGTGATGCATGAACATATGCACACTTCCATCTATCCATCCTCAGGGTCAATAGAGGGGAGCCATACATTCCAACACACACACAGTGTGAGAGTCTTAAATGTGGAGAAGTCCTGCCAGTTCACAGCTGCTGTCATTATAGAACATGAACTAATTGATTGGAGGGTGCACCCACTGGTCAGGAATGGAAATGGGAGGATTTATTTATTTATTTATTTACTTTTGAGCTATTAGGAGTGAGCTGGGGATAGAGTTGTTTGGATGAATTATAGCATGAGGGAGGTGAAGGAGTAGGGAGGATGTGAAAAGAGCAAAAGAGACTTGTTTGTCATGTGGGAGTGAGAAGTGAGGACGTTAGTCATCAGCTATTACTCAAGTCATGGAGTGATCACGTACTGCTGCATTAGTCCTTACAATGTGACTGGGTGTAGGTGTGCAAATAGCGATTGTCATGGATGGATGTACGCTCAGAACGACACATGTCAGTATTTGTAGCCAAATGAAAACGGCAGACCCTGAGTGCTCAGACACTGAGACTTGATGTTTGGTCATGTGTGCGTTGAAGTATAAATTAAGGCGAATCATTAGAGAAAGCACTAAAGAGAATTAGCCAGAAAAAATACAAATGATGTCTAAATAAAAGCGTTAATCTGCTGTGTTTGTGTTTCTAGTTTCTTATTTGATGTTTTAGTTTAATGCTTTTAGACAATTTTGACAATTTTGACAGCAACTGTGATTTTCATGTATTGAATGTAGTAATCCAAAAATAAAAAAAAAATAACATGACTTTCTATGATAAAAACTGAAATGCCAAACTCGTTGGAAGTCAGAATAAAAGTAACCACCAAGTGAGTGCACTGTATTCAACAGGCTTCAATAAACATTTATTTTCACCAAAACATTGCACATGATCACTCTCTAATGGGCTTGTTTTTGGGGTTTAACGAGTAAATTTGTGAATATATAGTTGAACTGGCAGAAACGTAATTATAACCTACATTCACCGAGAGCCTCATTTCACAATTAGTTTCGTCTTACTCAAGACTTAAAAAAAAAACACATGAAGATGACAGCTTTGCATCTCCAGCCAACTGTGTAATTATGGAGTGAATGATACCCATGCTTCTGGTATGCAGAAGAAAATCTCAGCAATGCAGGTGTCATAAAAGCCAGACGTTTATTTACCAAAGCAGTGTGCAGGTTTTTGCATGCGTGTCTGTATAGTCGTCTGCACTGGAGTAAGTTAGATGTGTGAACGATGCTTATCTATTTTCTATTTGTGAAGTCAGTTTGAGTAGGTTTTGACACATTCTTGGTGCATATCACTACTGATGCATGTTTATACATGTGAATGATTCTAACAGCTAACCTTACTACATTGCATACCTCTTCCTGCAGACCTTTTACTCAAGTATCAGGCTGTTTTGTTTTTTTCGTGTTACTCACTGGGGCTGGCCGCTGACTCAGTGCAGCCTTTATACCATGCTGTGCTTACTTTAAAACAACACACATACACACCTGTAATACAAACTAACCACACACATTCCCCTTTCAAATTGTTGAGCAATTGAATGATACAGTAATGTGTGGGTGGGACAGTGGCAAACTTAGGTGTTCACAGACACAAAAACATGTCTGGTTTTTAAGCCCAGAGGAGTGAGTCTGTTTGGAGCATAGCTAGTTAATGGGAAACTCTCTACCTACAATATCTGATTGTGCTTTCAGCTTTGACCCTGCGTTTTATATAAAGTAGTCAAAAGGGTGAGTCAGTGAATGCTGAGATTGAAAAAAAAAAAAGGATTACACTGAACCTTGAAAAGGAAATTGTGCCATTATTCTGTGAGTTTCACATGTTTAACCCATCATTTCTAAAACTGACACAAGTATTCACATGATAATCTTCACAGAGTAATGGAAACAGAAATTGAAATGTGGAATGACAGCCCAGCAGGTATACTGGAAACTGTGCTTCTTATGTATTCTGTATTCTAGGCTGGATAACCTAAGCTTTGGCACAACCATGTTTGTGCTGCATTATCACCTGACACTAGCAAGACTGGTTAGTAAGTTGCACATAATAACAACAATAATGAAATAAAGATTTTGCTCACCAAAATTGAAAAAGAAGCATCGTGAACAGTCTATACCACACAGCAATCCATATCGCTTATCATACAATCACATTAAAATGGTCCATTTTAATTGGCTGTAGCATATTCAGATAGGGCGTTGCTGTCTTTGTTGTAACACTCATCCTAAAATATTGTCCTCAGTATTGTCATCTGTAGCATAAAATACAATTTAAATGTAGCAAATACATCGATAAATGAAAGTAAATACAGCATTATTTTGTATTGCTGCTGCTATACAAAAATAAATAGAAAGAACAAAAAACAGTTGAATAAAAGTAATGAAAAAGAGAATGTATGTCAAATACGACCCCTAATCCAACTTGCATTCTGTCATCCAGAGCTGTCTCTAACCTTCTATTTTTCTGCCTTATGTTATGCTCCAACCCTTAAGTGGTTAACAGCCATCAAGCTTACTCCTAAATGGCCCAGATTGCCATTACTAAGGTTTTCTGGAGCCATCCCTTACCCTTTTAATGACAGCTGCTTCCGCCATTAATTCTCAATCAATAATGCAAAAACACTCAGAGAGAAGTCCATCCTGCCACAGCTTTATTTTCTAATGCTCTTCGAAAGCTAATGAGTCAGGCTAATTGGTCTGTCATCATCACCACTTAGGAGTTTACCAGAGGAAGTGGCTATTTCTTGTTTAGCTTTATAGAGTATTAGCTGAACAGCTGGTTTTCACCCAATGTCTAGCAAAACTTCCACTGTCTCCAGTCTTGAATGTTTCTACAAGTCTTGCAAACCGAGCTATCTGAAAAAGTTAAGATGTAATATGTAAATAATAACAGAATCATTTGCAAATATCATCATTAGAACATAGAAAACATATCAAAGTTTTAAACAGAGAAAATGCACCGTTTCAAGAAAACTATTACCTGACTCTAACGGCAGGAACACATCTAAAATAAAAGTTGGACCAAGGCGATGTTTACCACTGTGTAGCAGTGCTTTTAGCTCAAGCTTGGCAGTTGGTAGACTTTAGGGAGAGGGATGTTTGATACAGGGTTCTACCTGTTCAACAGATTCAGGTCTTTCTTATTTTTATTTTGTACTTTAAGTCAACTTTTAAAAGGTCCTGACTGCAGGCAGGCAGCACTCTTCTACAACGAAGCCATGTTGATACAATATGTGCTTTGGCATTGCCTTGTGAGGCCTTCTGTAAAATAGATGCCATCTATATAGGAGCACATGTTGCTCTAAACCTGTATATGCTACTCACCATTGGTGCCTTTCTAGATGTGAAAGCTGCCTGTTTCAGAGGCACTAATAAACTCCGGTACAATCAGAGAGGCAGGTGTTTGAACTGAGCACTGATAACATGCCAGATGGTCCATCTCCTTTTCATTTTGCAGGAAACCATGCCCATGTTTCCCAAAAAAATTTTCAAACTTAGATTCAACTCCACAGAGCAGTTTTCCACTTTGGCTCAGTCCATTTTAAACGAGCCTTGGCTGAGAGAAGATGGCAGTGTGTCTGGATCGTGCTCACATTTGACTTGTGTCATGATTGAGTTTTAACCTGCATTTGTGGATGGAACAGTGAAATTTGCACACAGAAAAAGATTTGTGAGCCCAGGCAGTGATTTCCATGGCAGAATCATGCCTGTTTTCATTGCAGTGCTGCATGAAGGCCCAGAGATCACAAGCATCCCATGGCAATTTGCAGCCTTGTCCTTTGCATACAGAGATTTCTGCAGATATTCTTCCCAATTTTGTTTTCAGGGACGTTATTTTACAATATGTGACCCCTTTTTTTTTCCAGATTGATGAACCGCTACCAAACTTTGCTTCTCTAAAATACCCAGTCATCTGATCTTTTTCCAGTTAACCTAATTAGTTGTAAAATATTTCTCCAGCTGTTTCTTTTTAAACTTTTCCAGCATTTTGTTACACCCACCCCAGTTGGAATGTGTTTCTGGCAACAAAATCAAAATGAACTAATGTTTTTGAAGAAAACTCTCACTTTAAATATTTGTTTTCTATCTTCTGTTGTGAATAAATATGAATTATGAGACTTGTAAATCATTACATTCTATTTTTATTTACATTTTGTGCTGTATTTCAGGCTGTTTTTCTTTCAGAACTGGGACTGTACGATACAGAACCGTCTTTTATAGAGTTAATCATCTCAAAAAGGAAAGAAAAAAACAGATTCAAACAATATGCATGGGGAAACAGTAGCAAAATGCCCATTTATGCCACAGAGAGCGTATTATATATGTTGTCTGTTAATGATTTTGATTCAGGCTATTTATTCCTGTTGATAAATAAGAAATGATATCGAAATCTCCCCATTAAGACAACCAGGAGAAATAAATAGGCAAAAAAAATAAATATTTATTTTTGGATGTGAGTAAATCAGTTTAATTCTTGTGTTTGCATTATCACATTTAATCTGTTACCAGTCAATACCAGTGTTTCAGGCCATTTCCTACACCTCATTTAGCAGAGCATACAACAGGGGAATCAAGAATATTTATGGTCAGTATAATGCATATGGAAGTCCAGTATGAAAAATCAACGAGGATATCTGTTTTCATAATGCAAGTTTGGATGAAATTACCATTTGAAAAAGCAATTATTACACAATACATAAATTTCCACATTGAAGTCATAGTCTTCCACACCCTGAATCCCCTGTGGCGTTAATGAAGGGACTTCCCAAATTTAATATTGTAAAAACATGTAGCCTGAAAGATTATCCACATCTCAGACCCTATGCAGTGTTGTTTGAAGAAATGCAATCATTCCGCTCAAACAAATAGTCTTTCATTCGATCAATACATGTTCAGACACAGGCGAGAGAAATCCTCTTCTTCATGGATTTTGTAATCAGCGTGAGGCTCTCAGTTATATGGTGACTGCTATGTATTTTTCAGTAAAGTCAAAGCAGTTAAGGTTACTAAATAATTGCAGTATTGAATGTATTTCAAACAAATGCAAATTATGTGATCTGATAGATGGACAATTGTCAGGAGTTGGCAGAAGATTTGTGTCCAAGGTCACATGACTTAGCGGTTGGATGTTAACACAACTTTAGTTTTTGCTCTAGATTAGCAATCAGCAGTGGAATTGCTACCTAATGACCACACACCTCTCAAAGTAAGTAGGTGAGGGTCTAAAGATTTTTGTAGTAAATAGACTGATTCTTATATAGTGCTTTTCTACTCTCCCAGAGTACTTAAAGCACTCTATACAACATGCCACATTCACCCATTCACACAAGCACTGTTTCTATGCTTTCTAACTAACTACTACTCATACTCTGATGGATGCATCGGTGAGGAACTTGGGGTTAATATTTTGCCCGAGAATATTTTGCATGCAGACTAGGGGGAGCCAGGGCTTGAGCCACCAATCTTCCGATCAGTAGATGACCTGCTCTACCTCCTGAGCCCCCAGTATTCAGTAGCATGTACAGTAAATTCTTTGTCTTTCACGAATGAACACAAGTAATATGTATGATATCCTAAACTCAAGATTGTTCCTGTTGACTGCAATATATTGCAAATTTTTGATACATAAATATCAATACATAAAACACAAAAATGTTATACTTCTTGCACTTGTAGACCCTTCATCAAATTTACACAACAATTAATTCTACATTTGAATTTTGTTTTTATGTTTACTTGCTGTCACCATTAAACACAACTGGAGTTGAACAAATAAAAGCTAAAACTGTCTTGCTCTTCCAAGCCTTAATGATAAATCTGTGATATTGTTAAGTCTATTATCTTACATATTTGGCATTTTTTCCAGCTTTACTTTCTGACTTCACACGTTCGACTTTATTAATATAGATCGTCTCAACTCTTAGTGAAAAAATCAGCTGTTCTACTTCCAGTAGATCTGCCCATGTTTGGGATTTTTGAAATGTTGCCTCCTCTTTCTTGTAAGAGTATTTGTAGCTAAATTAGGAGACCCTGGGTTAACTTATTAAGTTGATAACCACCTTCATGTGACCACTTACACTGCTATGTTGAACTGCCTAGTATAGGACCGAGGTCTGCTGAAGTTTTGGTTTGTTGTTGTTCTCTTCCTTGCTTTGGATCCTTCCCAATTTCCTGTGGAATCAGTGATGAGCTGAATTCAATCAGCCCAGAGACTATTTAGCATTAGGAAGAGACCATGCCTGGGGCTAGAGCATTTGCTAATCGTGCTATCAGGAAAGGTTACGTTTTTCATCTTTCCCCCCATCTGATGGTCAAAAATTGTAGAAAGAGTATGAGGAGATATCTTGTTGAACATAAAGATATTCTGTGGCTAATGTTTGTCATTGCACATATTTTGAAACATATCTCAAATTATTTTTTTAACGTAACTATATTCTGGTATTCCATTTAAGACCAACCTGTTAATTTAACACACCCACCAAAGGTTAAAGAGAAAAGGTGTATTTCTCATGATATGCTATTGATGTAAAAACCCTTACCCTCAACAGATGTGCTTCATTTCTATCTAATTGAACTCTGTCTCACTGTGATTGGTCCCCCACTGTTTATGAATGGGAACACCGACTGGGAAATGTCATTCATGTGTTTGGCTCAGGCTCAGATTAAAGGTCCCATTATTGTCAAATGGCCCGCTGTTAATATCCCCAGGCACATTGCTCTGTGGAGGTCACCATGCTATTAGATACAAAACCAGACCATTAGCATTTTCCATGCATGCTGTGTGAGTGAGAGCTTTTAAATAGAGTCGAGACATTCTTTAGTATCATGTCATATTTGATCGTGAATACTTTTAGAAATAATTTTTTTTCCTTTGGCTAATCATTCTACAAGGACATAACATTCCCCTAAATATTTAAAACATCACATGTGAGGTAATTTTGTTACTAGAGTAGATTCCCTCCAGGTATTCATACATGAAAACATTTTCATAAAATAACATACTTACTTGAATATTTAGATTAAGCAAAACTATGCTAAATGCTAAATAACGTACAGATTGTACGTAAGATCTTAACTTAAGGACAAACATGTTGAAAAATAGAATGAGGCATGCATAAATCTTAACTCAACAACTCAACAACAAATGGACATTTTGGTCTAATTTTGGGCTTATTGGATTGAAACCAGAGCTGAACACAGAAGGGTAAACAATGGAATTGATGGTATTGATTGAATTACTGGAATCTGCCTTAGGTGATTAAGGGAGAAAAAATGGTTGGGATGAATTTCTTGGAAGCTGTAGCTAAGCTGGAGATGGTCAGATGAGGATCACTGTTAAAGCAACAGGGAAAATAAAAATGTATCAACGTGCTGAAGGATTTTCACTAATTCTGGCTATTTAAACTGAGGATCAACTGAATTTAAATTTAGTTCTTTAGAAAAATAAAAGCTTTTGATCAGTTTTTTCCTTCTTAAAGCAAAACAGACACTTTAAAGGTAATACTTTACTGCTCCTGACTTACAAATGATTGACAATCATGCATTTACACTACAGACTTGCTGGTGTTGCAACAGGAAATCAAGCATACCACATTTCTGGGAACACTGGTCATTCATTACTTGGTTGCATGTATGTGCAGAGGCTTTGGCAGAAATTATAGATGAGGAAAATCTCAGTTTTCAATTGCTAGCTTAACAATAAAACGGTTATTTCATAACACTGATCCAACATCAAGATAAAGGGCAAAGAAAGAAAGCTGTAAAAAAATGTCTGAATCTCTAAAGTTACAAGTCAGTGCAAAATGCAGGTTGATGACTAATCTCTTAGAGCTTGACTGTTCTCTGCGAGTATTTGTATTTGATGACAAAATAATCTTTATCTGATGTGGAATACAGTGAAAGCTTTAGCATTTAAATTGTTTATTCAAAAAATATTTCTCATTAATCAGAAAATGCTGATAGAAATCCTTGTGTTGAAATCAATATAGTTTGAATAATTAAAAGACAGATTCTCATTGTGGCACCTACTTGTGTTGTCCAAGTGTGTCTAAAAATAAAAATACTGGAGCTTTTTGTTGTTTTCATGAACTTTAATTCAACTTAACTTTTCTTCTAAAGACATTTCCAGCAATGCCAAGTATTATTTACAGTTGGTAAATAAACTGACTGCCTGCTAACTGACATGGGTGGTGCCACTAACTCGTAGGGCATCTTCACACCTATAGTTTGTTTACTTTGGTCTGAATCAGTTGATGAATTTATAAACTTGTAGCTTTCGCCATGGTTTGTTTTGTTTTCACACAGAGAAAAATCCAAATTAAGTCCAAGCAAACCAAAATGCATCACTAAAGACCATGTGACAATGTTCAGTCTGCTCATTGGCCAGATGTCGTGGGGAGAGAGCCACAAAAATAAATACAGGAAGTAGGTGCTGTGTGAGAAAACTAAGAATTTACATTCATTTTATAGCTAGTTGGTAGCGTGTATAGGTACTTTGAGGTCTCCAAAATATGGCCTGATTATTCAAGACCTTGTATGTGAAGAGAAGGATTTTAAATGTGATTATGAATTTAACAGGAAGTCAATGAAGGGAAGTCAGAATTGGAAAAACATGCTCTCTTTCTAGTTCCTGTCTCTATTCTTGCTGCAGCATTTTAGATCAACAGATCTTTTATCCTATTCTCTCTCCTCTCTTTCTTAAAATTTCTTCACCTCTCAGCATCACACATTATGTTTTTTCTAGCTAACTGTTCATTAGCTAGTAGACACAAAAGTGCTTCACATATTTTCTTATATGTATAGAGCTATTTGAAAAGTTGCACTTCAATTACTTACCATTTTTTTAAAAACACAAAAAGTTACTCTGTAGTTCCATCTAGATACTTGTTACTGGGACTACAAGTGGAGCGTGGGATGTCATTATTTTCTTATTACTGAGCAAGCATTAGAAACAATTCCAGACTGCAACATGGCACATTAGCTCTTTCGACATAATTCGACAGTATCCATTAACCTGCTTATCAGATTTATTTATCAAATAACTGAAGGTGCGGGAATGCTTCTCTGGATTGCTTCAGACCACTTTAACCCTTGAAACATAAAAGTCTGAAACACAAACATTGAAAAATAATATTTGTTTTTACCAAATATTTGTGATGCCTTATCAATTATTTTTCAATGTATTATTTTGTGGTTTATTTCTTTTTATAAAATTACAGACTGCATGTTCTATGAAGAATGATGACAGTTATAACTTCTTAACTGCTTATGTACAGTAATTTCCAATATGTTACCATCAAAAACAGATGGCGTCACCATTTTTTAATGGTCAATAAAGTTCTCTTGAAGCATGTTCAATCATCTAGGTAAGGAAGTCCCAAAAAGTTGATTCTGGGAAAAATAAAGTTGATTTGTGACTGGAAGCCTGTCTGGCAAGTTTCCTAAAAATATTTCCTTTAGTGTCATTTGAGTGTTGATGGTATTGTGAGTAGGGTGCTAAACCCAAAACATCTGACTTTACCTACATGGACAAGTGGTCACGTCCTTATACATAAAATTACACTGGGCTGAAGCAACATGTACAAAAGGCAACAAAGTCCACAGTAATAGATCAGTGTGATATGATGCCATCAACATAAGCATGTTTTCATCTAGCTCATGATAAAATATGATGAGCTAGATGAAAACCTTTTCCAAACATTTTCTTCTTTTCAACCAATCTAAAAAGAATAGTTTCAGATTCACTTAACTTGATACATAATTATCCAATGCACACTAATAACATAACCTCAAAATTGGATTTTTCTCCACTAGTAACCGTAATATTAACATTATTATCCAGCCTGTTGACTTGAATCAAAACTCAAACACAACAAATATGCCATATGGTTTGGCATTATAAGCCTCACTGAAAAGTACTAGTTGAATCATCATATCAAAAAGAAAATAACCCTACTCCTCTCCTCTCACAGGGTATCCAGACCATGATAAAGCTCTTTTGATTGAGATTAATAGACCCCCTCCTTTCCCCAGTGTGGTTTATTCCATTTTTTTCTTTTTTTCTTTTTTGCTGGCAAGGATTTTCCACATCCCGCTAATCTCTTTAAACATTTTCAGGCAAGCCGAATGCAGACTGGTTTGAGTGATCAGGCTAAATTGCCTAAAAGGCCATTAATAGTTTATGGTGCTGAGGCTGATGAAAGACAGGCAGGAGGAGGAGAAGAAGAAGACGAAAGCTAATTAAATCAGTGTCAGGGGGTCGCTGGTGTCTTGGGCTGGCATGGTGGGCCGTAAAGATTACCATTATCACTTTCATTACCCTGGCGGTGGTGAGAGGGGGATGTAAGGGATGGAGGGACACATGGTATCATATTACTTTGTCGTCCCGTTTACAAAGCTCTGACAATTTCTATTATCATAAAGTTACAGCACAGGAGGGGAGAGATTTTATTTCACCAGCACCGTTCCCCCACCCTTTGCTATATAATTACCACAATATGCTTGATATCAAGATGTCTAGATACTTTATACAAAGAGCTCATTTAGGGAAGCAAAAATAGATAAAAGCCA
Organism: Aulonocara sp. 'chitande type north' Nkhata Bay; assembly: GCF_057382095.1. NCBI lineage: Eukaryota > Metazoa > Chordata > Actinopteri > Cichliformes > Cichlidae > Aulonocara > Aulonocara sp. 'chitande type north' Nkhata Bay. Next base: position 7,610,941 of record NC_141361.1, on the reverse strand, counting down.
AGGTTTTAGGTGTATTTAAAATAATTAATGACTTTTCCCCACAGTAAAAAACTCACAAATATTCTATTAGATTTTTCATTTTTCTTCCCTCCATGTAGCTCAGCAAGCTCACATCTCATCATCTTCTGTTGTCATATACATTTTATTTACTAGGGAAAAAAAGGCTTCAATCTCTGGTGACTGAAGCTCACTAAATCCCTCCTTTATGTGTTCCATAAACTTATAACAGTTCTATATTTATAATGAAAAAGAACTATTATTAAACTTTGAGAATAAAAGTCAAGCATGTGGAGGTAGGCCAGTGAGAAATCATATATGCCATGCTTTAGAATTACTGCTTGCTCATTGTTTGTCCAGTAAGGTAATAACAGGAATGACCTTGTTCCCATAGCAATCTGTTGTTCATTATTGGATGCCGGTTTGGACCTGGTCTGTAACTCTTTCAAACTTCTCTCTCGTCCACCCTTTCTTTCAGCTGCTGCCATGGACTAGGGTCTGCCAGCCTGGGTGGTTTAACTTAGTGTGCTGCCACTGGGTGGGGTTTATAAATATGCACTAATGAGCTAGCGGCTGATTGTGCAGTGGCACGCTTACTCATTACCCAAGATTGCCATGGAGACTCTGTCTGCGGAGGCAGCACTGGATGCCACGGTAAATGCATATGGAGAAGCATATATTCAGGGGAGTGTGCAGAGACAGTATACTTGAAATAAATACCCACTAATGAGGAGGCAGAAATGGATTGATGATAATGATGACATGATGATTTTGACTCTGCAGCTTGTATTTCATGTTCATAGTCAAAAACTGCACTTGGCTTTTTCATAGCAATATGTTTTACTGAAATATAGTGCAAAGTATATAAAACAGATGGCATACACATTAAGTATTCCTTAATGATTACAAATAGTGATTTATAGACTGCTGACCCTACAATTTCCTCAGACCGATGGCTTGTAAGAACAATTGCTTCACTTTCACCTAAGAAACTCCAGCCTGTTTTTTAAATAACACTGTAAAGCTGTAAAATGATCATTTCTCTGTTTATAGATAGAAATATGAATATATGAAGAGTCAAACAGAATACATGCGGAGCTACATTCATGACTACAATCACTACACCTGTTGACGCCACATAAATATAAATACTCATAAATATAAATACTCATAAATATAAATACATTTGGGTAACAGTGAGTGACAACTTTCAAGGCAGTCTTCATAATTGCTGATCAAAGTCCATCCATCCACCCAAATAACATAATTGCTAGGAAAAATTACTATTACTAAGGGTATATGCTAATGCAAAACTAATGAAGGCTGTCATATTGTTAAAGTTGCACGGATAGATATGCAGATTATGTATGTATCTGACCGTATAAGAGAAAAAAGTATAAGCACAAATTAAGTAGCAATAAACCAGTATACATACAACATCCAACATATATTGTGAATTATATTGTTAGAATTTTTAGGAATGACACACATATTGGGGTGTGACAAAAAAAAAAAAAAACTATCAAAGACTGAGAATCTTATTTCATGTCATTATTATCAGTTATTGTCCAAATTTCATCATATCTGCAAAAAACAACGATTCACCAACTAGTGTAACTGAGTGCACAGCTCAAATTATGACTGCCTCTAAAATGTGTTTATATAGGGTTATTGACTTTTGTTGCCTGCAGTGAAAGCAGTCTGATGTTCTGTCTTTTATTATCTGCAATGGTACTAACTGTTTCTGGTCTGGTCTGGTCCAAAACAAAACTGGGAGAGGGGGATTAGAGAGACAGCCGGCCTGTTGGATCTGAGCCTGGTTTCTATAAATCGTGTGTTTAGGGAGGCTTTAGCAAATGGCCAATCAAAAATGTCAGGACAGGTTATGTAATAAGACATAAATCACTTCTGAGATTATTTTTGTTTTGGTGTTTTATCTGAAATGGCTGTGCAGCTGTGATCTGGGTTAACAGAAATCTTTTTTTTTTCTCCCCGTTGGTGTAAAATGTGCGATTTAAAAATACCCAGTGACAGGTTTTAGTTTGAAAATTCAGATTTCTGTTCTATTTCATGGATAGTTTAAGGAAGAGTGGACCACTAGTCAAGAGTGAAATTATAGTGGATTAGGTGAGTAGATGGCAAAGTAATCTAACACAGCAGTACCAAAATTTACCTCTCATTTATACTAATGGTTCTTACAAATTCAAGAACAGTTGAAATATCTTTAGCATAAAAATGTGTTAACTGAAACTCACAATCCTCATTCATTCTGGAAACTAAGTAAATAATTAAAGCCTTCTAAGTATGGTTTTGAAGCACTGATTACCTGCAGAGAAATGCCTTCTAATTGGATTCAATTGTGCTACACTTAACTGCTCTATGCAAAAACCTCTTGAAACCCTAGCTCACTGTTGCATGCCCTACTGGAATTTAATTCGCTGAAAAGGACTGAAATGATGCCATATACACCACTTAACACAATAAAGCTGAGGCTCCACATTGTAACTTCCCTCATAAAATAGTGATTTTACACTATCCATGACTGAACAGCTTCATGGAGCTGAATTAAAAACCCTAAACTAGAAGAAATTGGGATCTGTTTTAGAGGCACATTGTTTTTTTAAGTATGAAAAGACATGTGCAGATGAATGTGCCTGATCCCATCTGCCGGTGGATCACTGACTTCCTGACGGACAGGAAGCAGCATGTGAGGCTGGGAAAGAATGTCTCGGACTCCCGGACCATCAGCACCGGCTCCCCTCAGGGCTGTGTTCTTTCTCCTCTGCTCTTCTCCCTGTACACCAACTGCTGCACCTCCACCCACCAGTCTGTCAAGCTAATCAAGTTTGCAGATGACACCACCGTTATTGGACTCATCTCGGACGGGGACGAGTCTGCCTACAGGAGGGAGGTTGAACGTCTGGTGTCCTGGTGCAGCCACAACAACCTGGTGCTGAATGCCCAGAAGACAGTGGTGATTATTGTGGACTTCAGGAAGCACACAGCCCCACTCCCCCCCATCATCCTGACTGACACCCCCATCACCTGTGTGGACTCATTCCGCTTCCTGGGTACCACCATCACCCAGGACCTGAAGTGGGAGCCCACCATCACCTCCGTCATTAAGAAAGCCCAGCAGAGGATGTACTTCCTGAGGCAGCTGAAGAAATTCAACCTGCCAACACGGACGATGATGCAGTTCTACACTGCAATCATCGAGTCCATCCTCACCTCCTCCATCACCGTGTGGTACGCTGGAGCCACTATCAGGGACAAACAGAGACTGCAGCGTGTTGTGCGCTCTGCTGAGAAGGTGATTGGCTGCAGACTCCCATCTCTGCAGGACCTGTACACCTCCAGGACATTGCGGCGTGCAGCTCGGATCTCAGCTGACCCTTCTCACCCTGGACACAGTCTGTTTGACCTGCTCCCCTCAGGCAGGAGGCTCCGGTCCATTCGCACCAGAACCTCTCGCCATAAGAACAGTTTCTTCCTCTCTGCTGTTGGACACATGAACAATAACCATATGACTGTTCCCGCTACTAACACATGACCCTACGCTGTGTTCACTGCATCATTCCATGTTTGGCACTGATCACCACCTGCACTCATGTATATATCTTTCTACGTAGCACTCTTAATTCTTATTCTCATGTATATATCTCATGTATAGCTCATGCACATATCTTTCTACGTAGCACTTTTAATTCTTATCCCTACTTTTATTTTTTCATGTCTATTTAAGTGCTATTTATGACACTATGTTTGCACTGAAGCACCGCAGCAATTTCCTAATGTTGTAAACCTGCTCAACATTTGGCAATAAACCCTTTCTGATTCTGATTCTGACATCAAACTATAATAATCAAAAGAAACAAGCAAAATAGAAAACAAAATAGGCAGAAATAGGTAAAGTTTTGGTACAAATAGACATTTTTTTAAAGTTATTTCATGTCTTATGATTTTTATTTTTATTTATTTATTTTTATATGTCTTGGCATTTAATATTTAATTATCGTGGCGTTAGTTTGACCTCATTAGCATGAATTTTGAACATGTTAAATATAACAAATGTCCTTTTAGGTGTGATCATATAGCTCCTGAGTTTATAAATTATATTTATATAATTTAAACTTCTGTTTCGAGAGTATCCTCTTATGCACCTTTGCAATGCATCCATCGGAGTGTGAATGTGTATAAATGTTAGACAGTAAGCATTTAAGAGTTTAGAAAAAGTGCTTGTGTGAATGGGTGTGATTGGCCTGGTAAATGGTAAATGGCCTGTATTTATATAGCGCTTTACTAGTCCCTAAGGACCCCAAAGCGCTTTACATATCCAGTCATCCACCCATTCACACACACATTCACACACTGGTGATGGCAAGCTACATTGTAGCTGGCTGTGGCTGCATTGGGTAAATGAATTAGTTGTATAAAGCGCTTTGAGTGCTCAGATAGAGTAGAAAAGCGCTATATAAGAACCAGTCCATTTACCATCTATGACCATAAGAACAATTTTATTTTTTTAATGTTTGTTTGTTTAGGGCATCAGCACAAACTTGTCTCATGTCCTCTGTACCCTTTTATGAGCTCAGCCATCAGTTCCATCTCCCACTGCTGCTAATGTTTCTGCTAGTGCTGAACCGTTCTACTGCCAGGCTCCGTAATGGAAAAACAGAGGGTCCAGGCACTAGTTGTCCAAGTACTTTGTGTGTGTTTACACTTGTGTAGACAAGCGGAAGGATACACTGTGTATTTGTGTACTTGAGTGTATATGCGTACATGTATTTGACTGTGGTATGGTAAAAAGAAAGTAAAGAGAATGCACATTTCATCTAAACACATATATACAGTCTGAGATTGAATGTATGGTGGACTAGTGGTCTGTATGTAGTGATGTCTGCATGTATGTCTTGTTCGTGTATGCATTCATGCATGTGTTTGTGAACTCACAATCCAAAGCTCTGAAGCAAATGAGAAATGTGGGATGGGTGGAGGACAACATCGGGGAGTGGGTTGTTTTAAGGGGTGACAGTTCTCCAACATCTGCAGGCCCACTCCCACATTCAGGGAATTCCTTGAGAAACGTACACTATTTTTCTTAGCTACTCAGAGGGGGGCAGTCAGGCCAACTTTGTCTTCGATATTGTATTTTTTTTTCCCCCTCTGATACACTGTGTAGAGGAAATGAGTTTCAGTTGCAGAGAGACAAGAGTGACAAAAGGGGAGGGGGGTTGGATGGTTTTCATTTAGCGCTCTTTATGAGTCAGGACAAAGCTAGCTGGGTCAGAGAGGAGCTGCGTGCAAGGAGAGGAGGGAGTTCACTTGTCTGGTTGACGTATGACAAATGCATGTAAGAGATGCAGGCAGAGGGGAATTGGTTTCTTCCTTTCTCAGTGAGATGGAGATGACCTTTTTTCCCCCTTTCTTTCTTCCCTCCAGGCAATGAGGTTATGGATTTGGACAGGTGTGAATACTGATGATGAATAGTAATGTTGTTAGCTTGAATGGAGTTCTAAGATGGATGGAGTGAGCATTGGCTTTTGATTATGATGACTACAAGAGGTTTAGCTATTCTTATGAGAGTTTATGGAGTATTATCTAGTGTAAACTGCAAAGTAAATGGATTCTCAGCCTTGTAGTTGAGATCTGTGTGACTTTGCATGCCACTCACAATTTGAAAAATCTAAACTCGCATCTATCACTTTGTAAAGGGAGGCAAAAGTACAAAACACACACACACACAAATATACCTTGCAGTTTTATCCAAAGGACTCAGTTCTTAATGCAGCCATTCACACCGACCACGTAATTTTGCTGGATACATTTCTGGCATTATTTTTTTATCAATATTTTCCATTTCAAATACACAGATCTGGTCAATCAGACCACTGCATTTTTCAACAAATCTGATTATAGCTGAAAACAGCACCAGTACTGAATAATAATAGTGAAAATAACATTTTACCTCAGATGCACGGCTAGATGCTGCTGGTCCATCGGCTATCTGAAAGGATTTCTCTGCCTTGTCAGATGTGGTCTCAACTCTGCCAACAGGAGCTTTAACTGCCCCACTGACATCTGAAATAATTATGAAAGTAGCCGTGATACAGATTCAACTTCTGGATCAAACCATGAAATGCTCCGGCCTTTTTGTGAGAACTGGATGACCTCAGAATCCCAGTTTCTTACTTTTCATTGTTTAGAAACCTCAGGACCAGCTCTTCATTGCTTGATGTCGACTTCATTTTTTAGGACACTTTTTGTAAAAATGCAATGTTTTTGGTGTGTATGTACGTTACTCAACAAGTTTGCAACCGAAAGTTTCAGAATTTTGTGTGGGTAATGGCGTAGTGGGTAATGGCCTTTACAACTTCTTACCAAGTTTCCTGCAAATCAGCTTTGTATTTTGTGAAATTTAAACTGACAGACTGACAAAACACACTCAAAGCTCTTCACAGACACATGTGCCCACAAACACACGTACGCACATACATGTACAAACATACACACCAATAATATCTACAAGCCCTGAGCAACATGAGTCAGGGAAGAGCTGCAAGTCATACCAAAGATTTCACAGAAAGTAAAATCCACCCTGATTCTTGTTTGCCCCATAATCTTCCAGCGCCCCTCCTCTAACAACTCCAAACTCTGACAACAACAAAACTGTAGTAAATTTCCACTAGCTTAGTCCTTCTCAGTTCTACTGCCCTTCGCTTGGAATGTCAAACAGGTTTTTCTCTGTCACTGTCATCCCAAAGCATGTATGCTGAACGTACAGGAATAGGCCTCTAAACTTATTATTATTATTTTTTGTGTGTATCAGAAAACTTAATCTCCCAGGTCATTGTGTATTACTTACCAAAGACTTCTAATACCACTGTGTGGGTTAAAGTGGGTGTTCCAGTGGACACCCAGTGAGTCATATATGGACGTCCTTTGAAAATGTGAAGAGATGAACTAACACATTGTGAAATTGTTGTCTTTTATTTGTGATGAATGAGTAAACTTTACACGATTAAGATCTGATTTACTCTTTCACAACCACATAACTGTTTCTTCATCATGCATGGTTTATACATTTTGACACAATAACACTTTGGTACCGTATATTTAAACTCTTTAGGTTTTTGTCCTTAGCCAGCTTCTGAACACTTCTCTCCCGCAGTTCTTACTGACCAAAACAATTAAAACAATGGTCACTAACAGTGCATCAAACTGCTGATTGGCTCATTACGGCACAGAGCCAGTAATCAACATGACTCATTACATGTTTGTAACTTCCTGTTTTCACCATAACCTGATCTGTGTTGAGTTGAATGGATTGCATTTACTGGATGTGCTCACCTTATGCGTGTTTTTATAGCAGCTAGGACTAAATGAGTTCTCCCACACACCAAACATTTTCATATTATAAAAGTGGTGACTGGTCAGAATTTGTTGCTATTTTTGTTTTTATTTGTCTCCTTTAAAATCTTTTCTAATACAATATTACATTTTGCAAAATACAATTTGCCAATACTGAGCTAACGCAGAGAGAACAAATAGTTTTAAAAGCAGTTAATGCCAAAGGTAACTTGGAGCCAAAGCTTATCTCTTTAACTCAGTATTTTGGGTAAAGGGTTAGGAATATACATTTTCATATATAGTGTAAAGACTTTAAAATGCATAAGTACAGAAGGATAGAAATGTCATATTTTTTTGTTGACTGTGATGGTCACAGAGATTGTACGTGATAACATCTAAAATGCCCTAATGTTATGAGATATCCCTTAGAAGATATATATAAGAATGACATTAACTCATGCACTCACATAATCGTAACACAATCAGTGAAATATTACCAGGCAACAAATTACCTCCTTAAAATATCAATCACCTGATGTTTATTAGTGTTGGCATAATTCAATTACCAGGCCCGGACCATGACAGCAGTAATTCAAACCATGAAAGGTCCGAGAAGGGCACGGTCTGTTTGTCTCCAGCTGATACGTTCCTTACCGACAAAACCTCCCTGACCCTCAGTATCAGCCTACAACCTCTGACCTCAGGCATTAGACCTAGCCAACATCTGGTTGGAGGCGCCCCTCCACCACTGCTGTCTGTGTGGAGAGAGGGTGGACAAAGATCAGCTTTGAAGCTGACATTTCAAAGAGCTGGTGGTGTTCGTCTATGGTGGGTGTGGGCTAGTTTGAGGACAGTCAGAAATGATTACATCTATGTTTTGATTGTAATGCAGACATGGAAATGATTGGGTAATTTCATCTTCTTTGTTTCAAAACTTTTGACCAGCATGATGAAATAAAAAAGGACTCTTTACTGACTATTTATATTAAATATATTTTAAATAATTTTGCAGATGACAACAGAGTCTCTCCATCATATCAGCACCCTGGATGTAAGAGGTTACAAGTTCAAACTCTTACACCAGCCAGTCTGTCCAATACATGCTATGAAATGACTGAGCTAAACACTGAGCTCCTGCCTGAGAGTCTCCCTAGATAAGACCATCAGCTAAACACCTCAGATGCAGATTTCTGTCTTGTTAGCAGACAGCTTGACGGTGGCAATTTTCTCCACCAGCTACTCAGCTGTGGCCCACTTCTAAAAGATGCTCTTTTATAGTTTTGCTCTCCTGCATGTAAATTCCCTTCACCAGCAGATGTAGAAGCTAGTCACTCTGAACGACAAGTCCCATCTGTGAATTCCTCATTGCGGATGTGACCAAACAAACAAGAGCGGGAGAACAGTGGCTTTCAGTGGCGCCATATGCTTTCCATACTCACACTTAAAATCAACACCACAAAGCAAATTGTGTTTTCATTTGAGAGTCTATTATGAAACAAAAGCACATGCTGGGGATAGAAAAGAATGTGCTACCACTGAAGAAAAATGTGCTGTGAAGTAATCCCTGCCTCCACTCATGACTTAAAAGATGTACAGCTGGCTTTCACATGCTTCAAATTCCGCATACTGTAAAAACACATTGCAGCACTTATACAATTACTGCATGAACACTGGATAAATACAGCAGGATTTATAGATTCAATAAATGCCAAAGCACAGTTCTTCACAGGGTATATCAGAAAGATTTGTATTGCTTGTCTGTTGTGAAATGAACTTTTCACATTTACATTGAAACTTTTAAAGCACTCACTTACAGTCCTCATCTTCTGTTGTAAATAAACTGCCTTCCTAGGGTTAGGTTTTGAGGAGAACTGATTTTCTTACAATTCAAGTTGGGTATTGAAGGTGTCTTTAAAACGTCCATCAGGCCAAGCGTTGTTAGAATGTTGTTGACAAATAATTTTTCATGTGCTGTTTGGTTAGGTTAAAATATACCATGCTAGTAAAGTATGCTAACCTCATTTAATGCTTCTGCTAGTTTTTCTGTGTTTCCAGGATATAGATTCCTGCTTTTTCTATAATGTATGATCGAATACACGAACAGGAGCAACAGATAAAAAGCGAGAAAACAAATTGTTAACATATGCTGACTACTTATGCACATATTAGTTAGACCTGCAGTCCCCAACCCCCAGGTCATGGACCAGTACCAGTCCCTGAGTCTTTTGGTACCGGGCCGTGAGAGTTGAGGCTCGGGTGTGAAATTGATGGTTTTCAGGGGGATTTTATCGATTTTTAGCGCTATTTTTTTAAAATCATTTTTAGCGTTAACTCTGTTTCCCTGGGTCTTTTCCTGTGTGTTATGAATAAATCTTCTTTTTTTGGTACTGGTTTTATTTTGTTGTATTTATCCGTGACACCTTAAAGGCCAGTCCATGAAAATATTGTCGGACATAAACCGGCCCGAAATGTAAAGATGACAACTTTACATTTCGCCCATGTCATTTTTGAACATCTTGTTCGCTATTAAACAACAGCTAAAATGTCGCTTTTATTTATCTGTTAAGTAGAAGCATTTTGTGAAATTTTGAAACTAGATTGCAGTGATTTGCACAAACCAACACTATTACCAAATCAAAGGGTAATACTGGATGGTCCAAGAAGGGTTTTTTTTCTTTGTTTTGTTTATTTTTTTTTCAGTAATGGCAACTAGAATTTGATAAGAAACAAAAGATGGCAAATATGTGGCAAATACATGGTAAACTAAAACTCTATTAACCCCTGGAGAGTCTTGGGTCGATTTGTGGCTCTAAGACCGATAGTGTATGCATTTTTCTAAGACCCTCCAGGGGTTAAGGAATAAGCTGTAATTAAAATGTCATTTGCAAATCTTAAAACGTATTCATGAACTTAAATCTATCAATGTCATGCTCTAGCACTTATTATCAGCCATTCTGTATTACCAAGATGACACTGGGTCTCCTGCCCTCAGCTTTTGTTTTGATCGGTGAAACCCCTCACCTGCATGACTTGATGGATACAAAGCAGTTACTGTGGTTTGATGTTTATCATAGCTCAAGTCCTGGCTTGAGTCAGTGTGTCATTTTGTGTGTGTGGGATGATGGTGGTGAGGCTAATCAGAATCAGCTTTATTGGCCAAGTATGTGTACACGTATTCTTCTTGACAAAATAGAAAGATAATACAGACAATAACAACAAGAATATGGTAAATTGCAAGATTTATTTATTTTATGGTACAAAATGCTGGATTTATGGAAAAAACAAGGACGTCAGGATCTTTTTTACTGTATGTTGAGTTTGTACAGTGCATTGATTAAGGGGAAAATGCATCCAGACCCATGTGGGCCAGTGTGAAAAAACCTAATAACACTTGGCAGCAGGAAAGCATTTGCGTACACAGTAATTTTGGCTCACTCTTCTTTGGAGAATTGTTTTAAATCAGCCATATTGGACGGTTTTAGAGCAGGAACCAATTTACACAGTGGTCAAATATCCAGGTACAATTATGCCAGAAGCTTGTTGATGGCTACCAAAAGTGCCTGGTTAAGATTAAACCTGCTAAGGGACATTTAACCAACAATTATTTGGAGTGTATGTATATTTGAGCCTGTACTGTATCTATGCTTTTGATCGCTTTGACCTTGCAATGATTAGAGAAAATCCAAAATAAAAAAAGTGCACTTTTTTGTAAAGTATTATTGTCAAGGGCAAGCTACAGTAATGATTCATAAATAATTATAAATGTATATTACATAATGACATAATTTAAAAAAGAGCCAGACCCCAAAACTCTGTTCCATTTTAAGCTTGTGTAACCGTAAATCTATTCCTTTGTAAAGCAATCTTTGTGTAGCTTTCCTTGTTTGTTTTCTTCTTCTTTTTTTTCTTTTAGAAGAAGGGTTAGTGGAATGATGAAGTGTTTGTGCAACAAAGAGACAATTATAATGGTGGTGATGTTTGGGGTTTGGGGCCTGAGAGGTAAGAAGATGTAACTACATGAGTGACTGGAACTCAGCCAAGAACTGTCAAATCCCTGAACTGTTAGCCTGCAGGAGATCTATTACATAACACACACACACACACACACACACACACACACACACACACACACACGCACGCACACACACACGCACAGATACATACATGTTCACCTGACCTACATTACCCTGCTGTCTAAAAGAAAATGTCCACTCAATTTATGCCTTGGTGCTTTAGGGAAGAGCTTAGAGAAGGGGGGCAATCTGCCAGTGCAATTGAGCAAAGGTACAAAAAAAAAAAAAAAACAACAACCATAAAAGAAGAAAGGGATTGCCAAATTGGATGAGATAGATAAAGTTGGAAACTTCAATATATGTATTATACTTCATGTTAATCTGATCAATCTCAAAATAATTTAATCAACTGACTAAACATAGACTAAATGATAGTTTCGCTTCAAAAGCCATGAGTCTAGCATGGCTAAAAAAGATAAGTAATGAAAGAAATCCTAAATGGAGCTACCCATATCAAATTCCAAAGAAAACTGTCTGTCTGATAGGAAGAGTGTTTTACATAAATGTTCCGGGTCACTCATATTATCATTTATGTAAAATACTTTTATTTTAAATTAAGATCCCATCAAACTGGTGAGAAATGTTCAATGGCAACGTGTTTCAGGGAGACATTAGAGTTACCTAGTATTGCAAGATTTATGTTGTAAGGCTGATTATGGGAAACACTCACATGTTACTTGCAGTTATGTTAGGATAGCTGTGAACTCTGTCTGATAAAAAATAATACATTTGAAAAAAAAAACAAAAGCACTTTGCGGGCTATCAAAATAGAAAAAAAATATGCAGTTGTACTCTCTTCACAAAACTAAGAAAACTGCTGCAAGCAGAATAGAAACATAAGTGGAAGGTGACTGTGATCAGAGTCTTACCTTGAGAAACAGACATTTACCAGGTTCCTGCAAGCTACAAAACACCACTCTTAACATTAGCACTGAAGAAGTGGAGGTGGCCCTCTAGGCAAATTGCAGAGAAAAAGCCAGATCTGAGTGTGGCCAATGAAACACAGGCGTGAGAAAGCAGAAAAAGTTTATATCTGTCGCAAAAAGAAGGAACATTTGTGCCATAAAATATGGGGATATTGAACATAATTTTTCTTGTGCTGTCCATCCATGGCATATGGCATTACCACGCCATATGCCATGGATTCATTTTCATTCTAGGAAAACAGGACAGTGAACCAAAACAGATTCCAAACTAGGTGCGAAATATTTAAAGAAGAAACAGTTGGTGACTAGTGCAGTTACCACATCTCTACCTTGTTGAGCTGCCATGGGAACAGCTTGATTGTAAGCAAGACCTGCCCATCAAAGCAATACAAAGTACGGGAGGCGCTCTGGGGAGCAGAGTTTGAAATTTCTCCAGATTACCTCAAGGCATAACAGCATACGACTGACATGCAGTAAACTGAAAGATGGATGCATATAGAAAATACCTACTTTTAAATACATGTAAATTAAGCAATACAATCGTAAAACCAGTTTCTGCTATTTTAAACTTTTGAGCATGTCTAAGCCTTCTTGTTACAATCTTCCCACAGATGTGAATATAAATGCTTTTTATCTGAAAGATGAGCGTCCTGCCAAAACCTGCTGTGATTACACTGATTGGAGACTCCGTTTTTCTTTGTATTTTTAATTTATGTAAATAAATCTATAGAATCTGGAACAGCTACAGCTTCAAAATAAAGTCGTACCCCTTCACAGTGATGACTGTTGAGTTTATGAGCCTGTGTTTTAGGACTAGAGTTGAACTGACTTGAAATATCCATAATGACAATTAAATAAACTATGAAATATAGAAAATGAGAGCGCTTTTGGTCAAAAGTTACATAACATTTCCAGGTTTGCAGCAGTTAACCAAATTACACAAAGAATGACCAAAGCCAGCAGAGCAATTATGCTTCACACTTGTTGTTGCAGATCTGTAGAATTGTTTGTCTTTAACTATTATGAGCGCTTTTTCATTACCCCCCAACACCAACTGAAAAATAAAATTAAATAAATGAAAATGTGAAATGCATTCCATTCTTTGCCCCAGGGGTTTTTCAGGAAGCGAGTGCATGCTGAGCATCGGTTGGAGTCAATATTCAGAGTACTGTAGATGGGAAAAAGGCCTTTTTGGCAATTTGAAAAAAGTTACATGTCCATTAGTCATTCTATTTATTAAGCTGGGAGTGTGTCTGGTGGCACTGGCAGACTGACAGTTTACCCAGCAAGAGTGTGATGGAACAGAGCAAATAGTTATCATTAGAGTGAGTCAGATTGGGAAGCAGATCAAAAAGTGAGTGACACCTGAGTCTGTGCACATCTGGTTTTAGGAGTGAGGCTTCTCTCCAGGCCACATGTGGTATTGATTTGGGGCTACATGCTGCAGGGTTGACCCTTCCCTGTAAGAAGAACTCCCACCACCCTACATTCGCATCTGGAATCCAACTGAACACCTCCCCAGCAGGCTCAACTTGACCCACTTATAGCTCTTATAGTTGTACCCTCCCGCCCACTTTCCTTTTCGGTTCACTGGCAAACTTGGCTTGCTTTAGGTTGTTGTAATGTCAAGCAAAGGCAAACATGCTGTAATGCTGAATTTAGAGCTAATTATGCAGCTGCAAAACTACACAGTGAAGCATGTGAATTAAGGTTAGAATTTTTATTCTCAATGTAATGCAAGGATGTAATTACTGTGTAATTCAGTGTAATCGACTGTCAGATCTGTTCAAAAGACAAGAAAAAAATGCTGTAAACCTCTGAAAAACAGGTCATGAAAGACTTCTCGCATAACAGCCTTTTCACATAAAAAATAATGCTTATGTTTTAGCAGGTAAAGCATGTTAGTCATGGTCAGGTCTGACCATTCGGTCATGGTTAAATAGAATTGTTTACCCATTCTTTCTATCTTTATCGCTTTTTTGGAAGATATTGTGCTTATTTTTAAAGAAAATTGAAAATATTATCTGAGGGACAACAAAATGAGTTAAACTCAGAGCATGGTGGCAGATTTTGAATACTGCTTCATGTGAAAAGACCCAAACCAGCACCTGCATATCCGTATGAAAATTGCTAATAGCCACAAAGATGTTTATTAACTTTTAAATAACCTGCCGGGGATCGTTTCCACAGCTGCAGGAAGCTGTCTCCTTCAAACACATTAACAATATTGGAAATACTCAGTGTTATTTAGACAAGTGATATATCTGAATATGGGCAGGTGACAGCAAGCATGGCACCCATTTGCTAGAGACCTGCTAGCAGTAAATCCCACAGAGTTTGTAGTAAGGTGCTGGCAAGTTAAACACCAGCCAATGTTCATGGACCTGATCGATACGAATTTGCCTTCTCCCATTCACCTCTGTTGGGTGATGTCCAGAAATTTTCAGTGCTGCAGTGAATGTGTGAAATTGGATGTAGTCACAAAGCCAAGCTATCTGTTTGATTTCATTCCAGACTTTATGCTAAGCTAGGCTTACCTCATGTGCCATCTGTCAAACATGTTTGACAGGAAGCAAATATATGTTTCTTAACAAAATTGCTCTTTTTTTTGGTCGTATCTGGCAGCTTTGCAAACAGAATTGTGATCTGAATGCATGGTGGTACAAAAGTGTTCTTAATAATCACCTTTATCATAGGATGGAATATTTTTATCAAGATAGAACTGATCTTCTCCAGGATGATCTCGCAAAAAGGTGTAAGGCAAGAAAAGTTATGGAATTTCAAAAAACACATAAATAAATAATGATAATAATATGTAAATCATATGCTTTTGTCTTTGTGGTTGCCAGGTTTGCTGTCACCTGTGAGATACACTCAATGTGAAGCAATATCTTTCACAAGAACCGTGTTTTAGAGTCTAAGAAGCAATCCATCAAAGCTGTTCTCGTGGCATATGGTGGCACAACACCATACTAAGACTCCTTATGTTGGTTTTCCCTTTAACTTTTCTTCTTGCACAATAGATGCCAACAAAACCATTAACACCCCCGCCAAAAAAAATCCCTTCCTCTCTCACTGGTCTGATGGATAATCAAGCATGACTGAGAAAAGTGTGAGAAGTAAAAATGACTTTGTGTTAGGGAAAAACAGAAATTCACAATTGTACTACATAAGGGTAAAAAAAATATCGACCACTCTTTTAAAAACTGTCCAGAGATGTATGAGCAATTTGTTCCCCTGCTGAGCTGCTAGTATGGCTGTTTCTACTAAGTTGACACTGCATAAACTTACGGTTAATGTATGAGTCCTATTTGTCATGAGTGGAGTTTGTTTTGTCCTTCCAAGCTACTTCATCTAAAGATCTATGGCTCAGGATTGTACTTAGCATCCACGTTGCAGCACTGCCTAAAATAGGTAAATATGATTGATTCATTTTCTGTTTTACTTTTGACCCCAATATTACACACACACGAGCACACACACGCACACACAAAGACATTACATTAATTTTTTTTAACATTTTTTTTACTGAGTTGTGGCATTATGTGCTGGGATACTTTATCAAAGGAATATATTCTTATCACCAGTGCAGCTGCTGTTGGAAAGGTTTTTTCCGAACTATCACATGGTTTTGGGCACATTGGAACTTTTGTGGCAGATAGACAGTACCCTGAAGAATAAAGGATACAATGGTTGGTTTATTACAGCATGTTTATTGAATTTCCAAAGCAGTTGTATCTTGTTTCATGCACATTGGGGTTCATATTAGCAGCTTGCCTTAAGGAAAAAGACCATTCAAAACAGCAACATGTTCCAAATTATATTCACTGAAATACGAGAACGAAGCTGAACCAAATTCAAACAAAGCTTTGCATGCGTCCTAAACTCACAAATGTGGTCATATACTTGTGCAGTGAGGCCTTGAGTAATGTTTTCGAAGGCTCATGTTTAGTCCCAAGTGCATTAAGAGTGTGTCAGATTCGTTTTTCTTTTTTAATTCGTGAACTCATTGTGATGACAAATAAGTAAGAGAACATTTTGGCATTAGCTAAATAGTTGCTTTTACTGACACCAACCAAATAATATTAAGTCTTTTTGTGTACCCGAGCTTTTTTAATCATGCCTGTCTCACGGTGTGACAAGTACTGTACAACAGCTAGAGTTACAAACTCAAAGTAAATAAATAGAATTGTGAAAATTTGCCTTTAGCTCAGGAGGTAGAACAGGTCATCTACTAATAGAAAGGATGTTGGTTCAATCCCTAGCTACTCCATTCTACTAATCTGCCAAAGTATCCTTGGGCAAGATACTGAACCCTGAGTTGTTAGAAAAACCACAGAAAACTGATTGTGTGAATGAGGCATGATGAAAAGCTCTTTAAGTGCTCAAGTAGATTAGAAAAACACTACATACGAACCAGTCCACTTACCAAACCTCCAAATTAAAGCTATAATCAGTTGAAAATGACATAAAATTGACAAAAATTACAAACACAGGAACCAAAAACATTTTAAATAAGCAGTAAAGCAATAAAGCTGCGACCGTATGAAACTGTATTTTGTTGGAATGACGGCACGCACTGCCAGGCAGAGAGTCACTGAAATCCTGTCACACAAGATCAGTAACACAAGCTACACATGAGCTTATAGTTACTGCTTCTGCTGCTCCCCGCTGCTTTAAACCAAAGAGAAAAAACAACTTCTGTTTAAACACACAGTCTGGGTTCTGATTTGGGTATGCTATTTCCAACCAACAGAAAGCGCCAGTGAACTCCTGCTCCTGGTTTGCATGCCAATAGTTATCTAACATGGCCTTCGCATCTCTCCTCCAGGGATTCCCCCTAGCTATTGTAAGCGCTGTTCTGCTACTCTGAAAACTTTATTCAACTTTTGTGAGATAAACCATATAGAGGTTCAAGGAATCAAACAAAGATGTAGACTTACCCAGTATAAAATGACTGTTTGTTTTGCATAATGCACATGGAATAAAACTTTTTTTTGGTCGATAATCTTTTATCCAGGCTATTGTTTTGCAAGGGCATCAATGAAAATATCAAACATGGTTAAAAAATGAGCCGACATTCTGGGCAGTGGAAAGCCTGTAAGCAGCAACTAAACTGTTGAACCTCATAATTCACGAAATAATTAAAGTAAGCCTATGTCAGCGGAAAACGCACATTTTTAGCTGTTGTTGAAGTGATATAAGGTTAACCCATTCGTTAGTATACAAGATGAAAACTAATTAAAGACTCCTAAAACGCCAGATCATGTTCATTACATTTGACAAATCTGAGGTAAAGCAACTAATGTATCCTATATGGAGGCTGTACTTACTATAGTTTTCACTCTGACCTCAAACCCTGTTTAAACTTTCGTGTGGAAGTATATCATCTCATACATGTGGCTGATTCAATGTCCAGCTTTCCTACTGAGGCCAAATTCTTTACACACATAATGCTCTCACACACGCACACACAATTTTATATATATAGGATATATCAAGATGTTTTAGGAATCAGAAGGATACCAGCTAGAATGAGTAAATTCAAAGCCACGCCAGAAAACTCATGTGTTCTGTTTTCAGGTTCATTTTAAAGTTTTCCTTTTCAAACTGGACTTTCCACGCCTTCCTCCTAACTATCTCTTCCCTTCCCTGTTCTCCGTGGGAGTGAGTCCCTCTTGAGGCCTTCACCACGGCACCGTGCCAACTCCTATTTGGCTGTAGAACATTATTTGGAATTCACACGCATTTGAAGGGACACAGCAGGAGCAATTTCTCAGCACTCCAGGGGTGTTCTCTCTGCTTGGGGAAGAGATGGTGGGGGGATTTCTTGCTTGGCTACTGGTAACTCTCAGAGGGCATGCTTGGCATATCATAGATCTTAGTGGAAGGAAATGGCAGCAGAGCAGTGTTTGTGAATGTTCCAATTGTTACTGATTCACAGCATAGCTTGCAACTCTTTGAAAAGGGATCTTTGGAAGCTTGGGGAGGGCTGGGTGCAAAGGGCATCTCAGACTTTTATTCCTATTTCTCTTCTTCTCTGTCTTTCTTATCTCTTTCTGTCTTTTCCCTGGCAGAGCTGGGTTGTTAACTGGATCACAGACTGGAGGAGTAAGAATGATTTCATTTAGAATGGTGGGTGCATTCTTGTGTGAGCACTGCCTGAAATTGTACAGGCCCTTTTAGGGAAAAGAGGAGGGTTACAGCTGCACAGTATGACCGTTTCACTGACAAAAGGATGTAATGTGGATGGAAGCAATGAGGCGTGAATGAAATGCTTGTGTCATGTGTCAGATATGTTCCAAGACAGAAAATGGAAGTCATTTACATTTCTGGACTGATTTATTTCATAAGATGACAGACTCTGCAGTTCAATACAAAATAATTACCATTAGAATGTTACATCCCAAGAAAGTGTAAAAGTGCATATGAATGTAGTTTTATGTAAACTTTTGTAAACCTTTTGATAATCTGATGTTTTTGCTTTTTCCTTTGCACAGATTTAAAGTCTACATAAAGCAGATGGATGGACTGTTGGAGGCTGTGTGCAGAACGCCATAAGACTTCTGCTATGTCTCCAACTGGTGCATAGCAGTGCTGTACAAATTATTGCAGAAATCGGGAGACATGGCAATAAAACCCTCTGCTACAGCCACCTTACCCTTGCTCCCCGTTATGTTTTTGTATTGATCCTAAAATTTTAGTACTGACTTTAAAAGCTTTAAATAGCTTTGAGCCAAAATTAATCGCTGACCTCTTGCGTATGTCTGAGCAAGGAAAGAAGGATGTGAGAAGGGGGGGGAGGAGCAGGGCTGCTTTGTAAAGCCTTGCTGTGTCTTCCTGTAAGAATGCATCCTCTGAACTGGATGACACGTATAGACAAAACAATGTGTATGAGAGACACAAGGCAGTTAAATGGATTCTTTTGAATGAGCCCTGTGTGTGTGAGTGTGTGTGTGTGGGTGTGTCTGTGTGTGTCTGTGTGTGTGGAATGCAGAGACCAAGAAATCTTGTTGACAACTTGTTGTTAGGATCTTACAAATTTGGATATTTTTTGAGTGTGCGTCCAGTCCTTATGTACATAATGCAGTTCAAACAACCTCTGAGCTGTTTAGTGTTAAGTTTGTTTCCTTTAAGTTGCTGCAAATGTGATTTGATCTCTTGCACAGACCAGTCTTAGGCCTATGTGATAGCAGAAAAAGCATGTAACACACAAATTCAGTCCGATGAACTGTGATATGCATGACTATTTGGCAGTGGTAACACAACGATCCACTAGCATAACCGTCTGTGGATTTTCCTTCATGAACTAACACGACTAAGAGTTGTCAACAGCACTAAAGGCTCTTCAAGGCTGTACTAAGGCTAATAGGTGGTTTGAGCTCACACCATCCATCCATCCATCCATCCATCCATCCATCCATCAATTTTTTTCCACTTATCCACAACTGGGTTGTGGTGGCAGAAAGTTACACTGGGTATTCCAGACATCCCTTTCCCCGGGCGGGGAGGGATACTTTATCTCTTCAGTGAGTTCTGGATCTTTCCCGGGGTCTTCTCCCAGCTGGATGTGCTTGGAAACCTCCCAAAAGAAGGTGACCACGATGCATTGTAATCAGATGTCTGAAGCACCTTATTTGGTTGTTTTGAAATGTATATTTACTACCACCACCCTCTGGATAGCCAAAATTCTCACAGTCTCATTGCTGTGTCTGTTGATCTATAATGGTAGCTATTAAGAAAAATATATAAAGTTATGTAATGCTTTCAATTACTTACTTATTACCCCCTTATTTTAGTGTACCCACTTTGAAGTGTTTGTAGATAATTTCTACAATTATTAAATTGTAAAATGTAAAATACACTGAGATTCAATTTAACTGGACAGGAATAATGGCCTTGGTTGTTGGATGTATTATAAAGTGTTACCAGAAAAAAAACTGTTCTGAATTAATTTCCCTGAGACTAGAAATCATCCAAAACTTACAAGGAGTAATTTGTGTTTTGAGGCATCAAACTGGCCTCGAATTGAGATAGACTGTTTTCATTCCCACAAGTCTATACTCTGCTAATAGAAAGCACATAAAAACTGTATGTAAGTGGTTCCCAAAAGATCTGACCTTCTCACTCTGACTGCACTTGAAAGTTGAAATTATGAATGTCAATAACATGGTTGGAGACAAGACCCAGTCATAAACGGAGTCGAACACAGACTAAAACATGTGTTTTGCAGATATACACCTCTCTGTTCGATTGTAAAAAGACCACATGGTTCATAGCACTGTCAATCATACCCTGTTCTGCCACACCACCAACAAAATGTTTTAGAACATGTTTTACTCCACAAAACACACACAGACTACATAGATGGTCAAACTCCAAAGACATTTGGCTCAAAACCAGCGCTGAAATTAATGCAAAACTATGACGCTGCTGTGCTGCTACATGTATGTGAATTTGGAAGATTCATTGGCTTTTCATGTCCACAGTCAGTGGACTGTATCTGTGAAAAATTTTCTGGACAACACACTGTTCTGTATCAGTCCTGCTTTCCACTTTGTTCAAACCAAATTTATTTCTTAAGGCAATAGAGAATTTATGCAAACCTACTTACCTACTTTTTCCATGTGTGGAAAAAGTAATTGCCCCTCTTGTGAAATCATGAATTAACTGTGATTAATCAAATTGTTTGGAAAGCTGAGTTCAGTTCCACTAAACACACAAGCATGATTATTAGCAGACCTGTTGAATCAAGAAATCACTTAAATGGAACCTGTCTGACATTCATCAGTCTGGAAAGGGTTAAAAAGTGATTCCTAAAGGCTTTGAAGCCTTCAGTGAACCATTAAACACAAATGGAGAAACTTGGAACAGTGGTGACATTTCCCAGTGTTACGTTTCGGTGTTGTCAGTGTGTTGTTTTTGGCGTGACTGTTATGTGTTTCCTGTTTTACTTTGAAAGTCTGTGTTATCTTAGTGTTTTCCGTGGGACCGCTCCAGCCTTCATCCGCCTTCGCTGGAGGGTCCGAGGGACCGCTCCAGCCTTCGTCGTCTGCTGGAGGGTCAGTGGGACCGCTCCAGCCTTCATCAGCTTCGTCTGCCTTCGCTGAGGGGAGGGTCCGTGGGACCGCCCCAGACTTTGTCGTCGCTGGAGGGTCCGTGGGACCGCTCCAGCCTTTGTCGTCTGCTGGAGGGTCAGTGGGACAGCTCCAGCCTTCATCGGCTTCGTCTGTCTGGATCAAACTTTTCACTTGGTGTTAAATGTTTGATTTTTGGGTGGGGGGAACTGTTACGTTTCGGTGTTGTCAGTGTGTTGTTTTTGGCGTGACTGTTATGTGTTTCCTGTTTTACTTTGAAAGTCTGTGTTATCTTAGTGTTTTCAGTTAACGTTTCCCTGTCTCGTCAGTTCTGAGTTGCCCCAGCTCAGTTTCCCTCTTGCTGTCCATTTTCCCGATTGCTCCCTGTAGGTATTTAAACCCTGTGTTTCAGTGTGTCATGGTCGCGATCTCCCCCGTGTTGTAAATAGTTTGGTGTTTTGTTGTAAATAAATAGTTCGTTGTAAATAGCTGTAAATAGATTTGTCGATACTTTCGTTTTGGGATTTTGGTGGTGAGCTTTAGTGGGGTTTTTTTTGTGTGTTTTTTTTTTCTTTATTTTTTATTTTTTTCGTGTTGCACTCCGGTTGCCTAGGCCGGGGTGTAACACCAGGATTGACTGACCAGCCAAAATTTCTCCAAGAGCATAGCAACTACTGATCTAGGAGGGCACAAAAGAACCCAGACAAATTAAAAACTGGAGGATTCACATGTCTCAAGTCAGATCAAAGTTTATAATTTAACAATAAGAAAGAGATTGGGCAAAAAAAGCCACATAAAGGCTCATCTCACGATTGCCAGAAAGTATCTTGATAACACCGAGACTTTTGGAAAAATACTCCGTGGACTGACAAGATAAAAGTTAAAGTTTTTGGAAAGTATGTGTCCCATACCTCTGGTGTAAAAAGTAACACAGTATTTCAGAAAAGGACCATCAAACCAACAGTAAAATTTGGTGGTGGTAGTGTGATGGTCTGGGGATGTTTTTTCTGCCTCAGGACCTGTAAGACCTGCTGTGGTAAATGGAACCAAGAATTGTGCTGTCTACCAAAACATCCTGAAGGAGAATGTCCGGCCATCTGTTTGTGACCTTAAGCTGAAGCACACTTTGGTTCTGCAGCAGGACAATGATCCAAAAGACACCAGCAAGTCCACCTCTGAATGGCTCAAGAAATACAAAATGAAGACTTTGAAGTGGCCTGGTCAAAGTCCTGACCTGAATCAGATTGAGATGCTGTGGCACAACCTTAAAGGGACATACTCAAAATCCCTCAGATTTGCCTGAATTATAACAATTCTGCAAAGATGAGTGGGCCACAATTCCTCCACAGCGCTGAAAAAGTGTGACACAAACGCTTGATTGTAGTTGTTGCTGCTAAGGGTGGCTGAAACAGTTATTAGGTATAGGAGGCACTCAATTTTTTACACTGGGTGATGTAGGTTTGGATTTTTCCCCCCTTAATAATAAACACCTATATTTAGAAACTGCATTTTGTGTTTACTTGTGTGATCTTTATCTAATTTATCTAATTTAATTTGTTTGCTAATCTGAAACATTTAAGCGTGACAAACACAATAAAATAGGTAATCAGGAAGGGGGAAAACACTTTTTCACAGCATTGTATTTGAGGTCCCATCTGTGCAGATCTGAGTTATACTCAACATATGCTCTAAATACCAAAACAAACAGTTTAAATTTCCAAAAATGGGATCTTCCAACCTTCTCATTTTGATGAAATATATCTTCAAAACCGTTTGCTGTCATAAAGCTGTTTGGATGTGATTTTGTAGATGATAGGCACTCCACATGAATGGAGCAGTGAGCACCACGACACAAGGCGACGTGCAGTAAGTCATTCCTTGACTTGTTATTTTTCCCCTTCTGCCTCTTTTGAACAGTTCCACTGAAGCAATGGAAGCATTGTGTCTAAAAGATGGCCGGATATGGGCCTCCAGCCACAGGCACAGTAGCTTTCCTTGATATGTGTATGTGTGCTAGTGTCTGAGCTCGTGCATGTTGGGGGGGATTTACTGGTGACAGAGCCATAATGAAGATTAGATGGTAAATTTCTTCATAAAGAACACTAGAAGAAGTATCATAGTGTATCAAAATTTGACAAATGACAACTTTTATTTAGTACTATTAGTAGCATAATGAAACACAATAATATGGTTCTAGATGATTATGGCCATCACACAGACTCATTATAACTCACTGTTATTTTCTTTGTTCTTCCAACTAAATGTGCCAGAAAGTATCCACCTCACAAAGCATTTATTTTCAACTTTCTCCTGATTGTTTATTTGAGCAGAAATTAAAGTTGATTTAATTTGAGGAGTAACTTAACTCATTATACAAAAAACAACAGAATAAAATTTAGAGTTTTTTATTATTTAGCATTGTGGAAGATGAAACAGCTGAGTGTAGTGGTGCAGCATGGAGCAAACAATGAAATAAGCCATTTTGTGTGTGTGTGTGTGTACATGTTGTGATCAGCTGACCTGTGCTGCAACACAGATCATTGTGGATTTAGCCAGTTTAATTCAACAAGATGTAAGCAGATATTTCACAAGCCATAAGACTGATTTCCTGTCAGACATTGTAAAGCTTGTGAACAATTGACCAATTTCACCAAGTACTGCAACCAAGAAGTTTAGCCTGTACTAAACTTAACTAAACTGCCATGTTCAATGTTTTCAGGCAATCTTTGAATAAGACAATATTACCTTACTTCAATTTGTTTTGCAAGAGCCAGCCATCCATGCTTTCCACATATCCATTTCAGGGTCGCAGGCGGGGCAAGTATCTCCCTTCCATCATTAGAAGCAGTGCTATAACACACGAAAAATTGATTTATTAGACAATTGTACACATTAATCTGTAGTATGTAGTAGTATGCAGTATGCCAAATTCAATTGGAATCCTTTGCATTTCATGTCATACTGACCAAAAATTATAAGATGACCCCAAGGTATTTATTAGTATACTGCATTTAGTAATAAGCTTGTAAAGGACTTTCAGACACAAAATAGTTTTAAAAAGAAACTGATTTAGGAGAACATGTCAGTTATTTCACACCATGTATTGCTGTTGTTAAGTCTATAATTAGTAGACGTTGATGTTGGCTAAGTCACTAGCGACTCAAATGGGGATATTTAGCAGCCTTTGCAGAAATTGTTATTTGATGACATAGTTACTCACACACAAACAGCCAGTCTGAACAATGTAACAATTGCATGAAGAGGAAATGTTTGGGGATTTTTTTGCATATGCATATGTAAATTGTATGTGTATGTAATTATTGATAGTTATGCTTCAGCCGTAAGAAAAGCAGAACTACAACAATAGTAGTTTTCATTTTATCAGGTCATTAGGTAAAAATACCATCAATATATATCAATATATGCTTAGTTTTAATCGTCTGCAGAGTATCACAGTAAAGAAAGTGCAGTTTTGATTCCCTTTGGAAGTATAGGCAATGCTTCTGCTAGACTGTAGACAAACACTGCTAGTCTGGACAAACAATAACACAGTCCTTTAATAAGATCTCCAAATAAAACACTCCAGCATATAGGAGGTCTGCCCACACCTCAATATTGCAGCTATACTATGGAAACAATGGTGTATTAACCTCAGCCTTGCTGATTTCCTCACCAGTCCACATGTTCAATCAATGTTGAACACATCCCAGCCAGGGCACCATTCATTACTAGACATTATAAGTAACGTTATCCCTCAGTTTTAAACATGGTCATCGACCTGGGGGCCAGTTAATGATAGAAAAATGATATCATTTGCAGTCGTGTTCCTTTGTAAGCTGACCCCGAAAACCACACGGGGTCTCTTCATCTTGACCACGTCGGCTATCGATTTCCACTGAGGATAATGACTTTTTATGTCTGTAATATATGAGGGTATGTTTGATGTAGGCTGATCTGTTTGCTCACTGTAGCCCATTTTCATTGCCATTGTCAGGGGAGTCATATCAAGGAAAGCTAGAAGCAATATATATTAGAAGACACTCTATGGACATTGCTTAGCAGGCTTTAGCCTCTCATTTTCGTGAGCAGCTCATCTATCCGAAGCCTGGTTCTTTTTTCCAGTCACATTCACTGGTGTTCGAGACATATTGTACAATTTACTAGCTGTTTTGGTTAATTGCATTAAGTTGCACTCTAAAATAAAGTTATATACTCTTTCATTTCCAGCTTGTGGAAAAAGCAATGAGTCTTTAAATGTATGTTTAATTACATTTCTAACTTTTTGCTTTTTTTTGTTCCACAAAACACTCATAACTGTGACAGCAAAATTTGCAAAATGCAAACTACATGAAAGGAAACTAATTTATTCTTGGTGAAGAGAACTTAGTCTTATTTGATGTTTCAGAGTTGTACTTTAAATTCAAGTTTAATTAAGTAGCTTTCAATACCCCACATGCCACGCTTGCAAATAAGAGATGTTTTACTTTCCTAAATTGCCTCTTTATTTCAAGGTTATGTGCTTTGATTACTCTCTTTTGAATTACAAATAAAATGCACCTGAAACACAACCAGTGCTATAATAGATGGCAGTCAAACAGTATGTGGAAGATTTTAAAGATGTTGGAGGCAATCTGAAAAAAATGATATTACTTAAAATTATAGAATTTAATTTGATGTTCGTATAAGTGATACAAAGACTATCATTGCAGAGACAGAGAAATTGTTCCATCTTTCATCTAGGTGCTCATTTTTGCCCCCCTTGACTACTGGTTGCTTGTAATGTTGATGAGCCAGGAAACTAAACTTATTCTACTTCTTACATTTGTTTTGGGCAACCCCAAATACATGGAAAAAAATTAATGGACTATTCTATAAAAGCGCAGCAGCTACCTTTATTTTTGTGTTCTATCTTTGCTAAAGGTGACTATAACAAGCTAATAAAAATTTTAAAGACCCTCACTTTAAAAACCTAGCAAAAGTTTTAGCAATAATTGCTTACTGAACTTTTATGAACAATTTGAGATCGTGTGAGGTCAAGAGTAGCATTCATAAGGTCCTGTAGTTATAACCTTTCTAAAGGACAGTGAGTTGGGAGAAATTAGCTTCGGCAGCATACGGATAATGACCTGCCGTCTGGCTCAGCACTCACACTCGACAAAGAAAAATAAAAAATAAATAAAGTAAACCCACCCTCCCCCCTTCTTAGGGTTAATGGACACATGGATTTATTTTTTTCCCCCTCTTTGTAGCCCAATTTATCTCGTTCTTATTGGCATTACCCTCTTGTCTTTGTACTCCAGCAGGGAGGAGGGGAGGCCAAGCGAAACATGAGACCGTAATGAGATTTTGCAGACATTGCACCATGTAGAATTTCGGATGTTCATATTACAGTTTGTCAATATCCAAGAGAACGTATTAAATCGGGCATTCTTGACGTAGCAGTGGAATGACTGATTACATGACCCACTTTTACGTGCTTAATCAAAAAGTGGATATATAGGCATTTAGTCCTGTTTTTCTCCAATCAATCCAAGAGAATAGATTGTCAGTGAAACATTACTGGGTAATACCATCTTGTTTATGATAATATTGTGAAGGCAGGGAGAAAATAATATTGTTAAAACCTTTCTAGACCTAGGTCTTTCTCTCCGTCTCTCTAGTTTGGCCTACTTTGTTTCTTTTAATAATGGAACATTACTTGTTTTTTATATTTACATTTTCATTTTTAGCTTTTGATATTGCAGACATAGATTGAAAACGAGTTTTGTTCTTGAGTCAAAGCATCTTTAGGTAGACATGAGGTAGTGTACCTAATGTGGCAAAAAAAGAAAAATATCGAAATGACCTGACGCATTAGAAAAAACAACTGTAAATTTTAAGAACATGTTTCTTAAACATATTTTTATCCTTAAAAAGAGCTTTGGCATTTTAAACTATATAGAGAACTGCTGGTTCCCTGCTATGCAGTAACACTTGTGTCAGCTGCTAGACACATCATAATAAGCAGGTAATATCCAGTGGCTTTTTACAGGCACATTACTGTAATAATCCTGGGCTGCTGAATATTGTTAAGTGGAGTGTTGTTCTGCTCATATTGCTCCCTGCTCCAATTTGACAAAGCCACTTAGGCTCCTCCATGTTCAGTCATTTCCACTTGGACTGGAGGGGATTTAAAGCCACTGGAAATGAAGTCTGTGCAGTGACATCACCATGCTGCTTCTGCATGTGTGTGTATTTAGCTTCAGTCCTAGAGTGATTTTTGTGCCTGCTTGTGTGTGAATTCTTGTAGGAAGTCTATTGCAATTTTCTACTTCGTGTGTGTGTGTGTGTGTGTGTGTGTGTGTGTGTGTGTGTGTGTGTGTGTGTGTGTGTGTGTGTGTGTGTGTGTGTGTGTAAAACATTGTGAAGCCCACAGATTTTTATAGAGTACAGGGTCTTTAGGTGTGTAAATTCAGTGGCCGACTGCATGACATCATGACGGATGAGTTAATCATGTCAAAGTTTCATTGGATGGGTCACATGATGCAAAGCCTGCTGGGATTCCCACTTTAAAGGCAATACAGAATATTATTTTTGGTCTCTGATAAAGTGGCACTGTTTTTTTTAGAAGCAAGTTCACTGCAAGGAAAAAAGGTACACATGTATATGTTCTAAATTCATTGAAAGCAAATACAAAACAGAATTCGGATTCGGTTTTACATTAAGTAACATAAACATATGTTTATGTTCATTTAGACAATGTACAGGAGCTTACAGAGTTAGAATTTTACGAGTCTATCGACATAAAAGATATAAAGTGATCTCCCTTCAGCTGCTGTTATCAGACTGCTGCTGATTTCCAAACACATTATTTTATGCTGCTACCATGAGACCAATTCACTCTTAATTAGAAAGTGAATGTATTGCACTGCATTACATCATATAGCAATGGTTCATTGCTGGTATGTGTTGAACAGATAGTTTGAGACTTTAATTATTTTTAATCTGCTATCAAGACTTTTTATCGAGAGTTTTAGGGTTGTGGCAAGAATGTGAATTTATATTCTGAATAGGTCAAAGGTTGAGGTTTGATACGTTTCCCTGATGTCTGGGTTATGTTTGCGAATATTTTTTTTTAACTACAGGAGAGCCAGCCCTCGAACACAGGTGTTTGACATGTGTTATTTGTTTCTACACTAAACACTTCCTGCAGAGTTTTCTAAAGTGCTGAAAATCATATTATCAAGCAAAAACAACATTCAAGCAATATTTATCACTCTAGAACTTCTTATTTGTCATGTTAAGAGAGATAAGGGTAACAGATAGAAGCTGACTGGTCATTTTTACAATCTATCTTAAAGCTTATCATTATTTAGATGTGTGATATGCTAGCTGTGTTTTTTGACCATCTTTGCTGTACGTCAGAGCCGCCAATGCAGACAAAATAATCTAGACACCCACCAGTACTTGGACCAACTGCTGGTCCCAGAAGATTGAAGCAGTCAGCATCCATCTCATATCCAGACTATATCTACCAGAATTTATATTTCCACCTAGCATGAAATCTACATCTATAAACATAGAAGATATTTACTGTATTCACTTCCAATGAGATCAATTTTTTTTCCCTCATACACTGTCACAAAGCCCCTTCCTTTCAACTGTGTATTTTGAATAGATGGAGAACAGGTATCACTTGCGTCCACCTGAGAATCCAATTTTGCACAAAGGACATTCGGCTAACACTCATTTGTCTGTCAGCAAGATATCTCAAACTGGTATGAATGTATTTCCATGAAAATTTGTGGTAAAACATATACTTCAGGCTTTAAAAAAATCACTTAGTTTGGGGAGATGGCACGTTATAATATATGATCCCTAAAATCCCCTAGAGATGGTTTTAAAAACAGAAACTTGATAGTGATAAGAAATTATGAGTTTGTGTGCCAAATATTATCATTTAGTATCAATTTAAGGTTCTCCCTCAGAAGTATAAATCCCCTTTACAACCACTAGCCATCTGTTAGGTTTGAAGGCTCCATTTTTGTGTACAAATCCTTTATCAAAGATCTAAATTTAGTATTGTGACTATGGTTATGATTGTTGTAGGATAGATTGTTTATTTTGTGGAACTCAAGGCAAATAAATGGATGTTTTGGGGTTTACATTTACAGTTCATTTACTTGGAAATTCTGACATCACTTCACATTTAAAGAACAAAGGGATGGGCAAAATCTGACTGTGCAATGCAAACTCTGTTTGCAAGCAACCAAGCTGCTCTCAGCTTCAAAAGACTCCACCTCCAACCTAAAGAAACATCTGGAAGTAAGTTCTTTTTTTTAAAAAGCTAATGTTAGCCTACTGCAGCTATGTTGTTTTAGTTGGGGCAGCTACCTGGGTTTTGTGACACTTCAGTGTCTTCGATGTGCTGTTGCTGTGTGATTTATTACTATTACTGAAGGCTGCATTACAACCTGCAAATAATCATGTGCAGTTCTGAAAGCAGACAGAAAAAAACATATTGCTGATACAAAAATAGTTTTCTTTACGAGATCACTGCAAAAAATGCAGCCGTACCTCATGTCCACCCTACTGTTACTCATTATATATTAAGATTTAAAAATCTAGTTGGTATTGCTTTCAGAGCTGCACATGATTATTTGCAGCTAGCAGGTTGTTAATGCTATCCTTCAAGTCTAACAGTCTGCAGTTTATGAACTAACCTCAGCTAACGCCAGCTAACAATGTTAGCTTGGTGGCGAGTAGCCTTCAGTAATAGTAATAAATCACGCAGCAATAGTACATTCATGTAGTTGTAAAAAGCATGACAATATATCAAGTAATCCAAAGTATTCAGAATACTGTACTCACATTGAGTAACTTAGCAGAATACGCTACAAACTACATTTTGGGCCATGTATTCTGTAATCTTTAGTGGAATACATTTTAAAAGCAACCTTCTAAACATTGACAAAGACCTAAAACTTACCACCAACGACTGGCTAAAGAAGAAGCATATTACGGTCACTGAGTGGCCTAGCCGGTCTCCAGACAACAATCCTATCAGTGGAAGGAGCTGAAGCTTGAACTTGCCAAGAAACCCAAAGGATTCAGAGAGATTCCTCTTTCTGTAAAGAGGTTTGGGCTAAAATCCCTTCTGAAATGTGTGCAAATCTAGTGACCAACTACAAGAAACATTTAGTCTTTGTGCTTGCCAACAAGGGTTTCTCACCAAGAACTAAATCCTGTTTTGAGTTGGGAGAATACTCATCCATTCACTTGCAATGTAATGTATAATGTTTCTGGATTTTTGGTAGATATTCTGCCTCTGCCATTAATATGAAAGTGCAATAAAAATAGAGACTGTTCGTGTCTTTGTAAGTCAGCAAACATACAAACTTAAAATCCCTACTGTATGATTTATACTTGTGTCCCAATAACAGTAGAGAAAATGGAATTTGATTACTATTCAAAGAATTGCTTTTTCTTGGATTGCAAATTACCTCTGAAAAACCATATGTTTTTATGTAGTTTAATGCTGTATGCAAGATTCTTTACACATATGCTGCATGGCATCCTAGAGTTTTGTTGAAACACTAAAAAAGTCAACTGCGTATGTCTAATGGATCTGGCCTACAATAGCACATATCAACTCCCAGCTCTGTCTGAGCCTCTCTGGGGTGCATAAACAAAACCCTTCACAATTTACACTCAGCAATGCCCTGACCCTGCATTACTTACTCTATCCAGCCAGCATCTGCTGCTCAGTGACTCAGCTTCCTATCAGCTGCTGTGGCTGAACTCAGTCTGGCATCCAGGAAGGAGTGTTAGGCAGAGATCCCCCCCTAAGCTTAGCAAGAACTGCTGATCTCATCCAGCTATGCATTCATTTCCAGTAACAGTACAGATAGTGTTTTTCAGTTTCCCTGGTAGACTGCAAGAGTGAGTGTGTGTGTGTGTGTGTGTATTACTTTCCCCTTGAAAGCTGTTTGTTATTAACTGTGAAAAGGAAAGACCAACTTCCACAGAAGTTAAACTAAAAGTAATGGTGCAATATTGTTTGACACATAACACTCTCGAGACTGAAGAAGTCACTTGGATGAGTGACGAAACGTTTCTCCCACTGAAAACGCCACGTCCAGATGAACAGAATAAACTTTTTGGGGCATAACATTGTAGTTTGGTTGTTTTTGGAAATATGTGTTTACATATTTGATCACATTTATGGTTTAGGGCTTATAGAGAGTTGTATGTAAGACTGGACACTAAAGAAGGAAAGGAATTTATATGGACTGGGTAGTTAAAATCGATCAAGCTGGAAAGGATGTGCAGCAGTTTAGAATGATTAAAGATAGAGACATAAATGTACTAATGACTGCAGACATTGAGTTGATAAGTTGGAAGGAGTACTTTGAGGAGCTCATGAATGTAGAAAATGAGAAACAGAGGAAGATGGATGGAGGACAGTGACTCAGGAAGAGCAGAGGATTAGAAAGGAGGACGTGACTTCTGCTATGAATGGATGAAGAATGGGAAGGAAGTTCGTCCATACCTGTGGAGATATACAGATGGTTTGGAGATAGGGCAGTATCCTTTGTAAACAAATTGTTTAACACAGTCTTGGAGGCTAAAAGGAGCTGTAGTAACTATATATGGATAAAGTTGATGACAAAAAACATGCATCTATGGGAAAGAGTTGTTGAAGCTATGTTAAGAAGAGAGCTGAATACCAGCAAGCACCAGAAAGAGCACTACAGATATGATGTACATCAGAGCAGTTTGAAGACACAAGAGTTTTATCAGCATTGTAGGGGGACAGATCCACTGGAGCAAAAGCTTCCATGAAAGATGTTCATTAAATTGTAATACAAAACAGAAAATTTGATTCAATATCAAAAGGTAGAAGGAGCGAATAATGAATGTCTTCACGTGCTTTTGAGATGAACACTTAAGTTCCATGTATTAAGTGTGCATACTGTAGATGCTGTGCAAGTCCTTTTATAGACACTGTGTTGTATATGCTGAGAAGCTGTAAGTGTCTGCAGTATCCCAAATAGGAATTGTTTACAGAAGTCTTGCAGTAGTGAAACAGATCCTGTGCAGATGTACCTATGCACCTATCACATCTGCCACTGTACTAGGAATAGAAAAACAACCTAAGCAGCAACAAAGTCAAAAAACATTGCTACACAGCAAACAGATCAAACCTCTGTTAGGCTTAGAAAAGACTGAATACATTTGTTTCTGTTGAACATGACTGATTCGAATGTCACTACAGCCAAACTTTACACCAGCTATTTTTATGCTGTCTCTTTATGGTCTCATTATTATCAGGAACTTAGTTTAAATGTAAAGCTTATGTTATGACTAAATGCAGACTTAACAGAAAAAGGTTATGATACTTATTTTCAACCTCAGTAGCCAATGCTTTTGCTCTGATAAACAAGGGAAACCGAAGTCAGCATGTGATATTTTGCAAGACAGCAGCAGTAGTGTAATGGAGCAACATTTGACCTGTCAATCACAAACAGTTTATGGTAATTTTAATATACTGCAGAGATTAAAAAAAACCTCTCCAAATATGATTACTGTGGTTTTTTTGTTGTTTTTCCCTCTGATGTCATTCAGTTGGTGTTTCCCCTTGGTGCAGTTCATTTGTGCAGATGTGAACACAGTAATCACACTCAGGTGTGGACTAAAACAATCGTACCAAGATTCTTTGGAGGAGGTGGTCTTCGTACGGTTCCAAGTGGTTCATTTATGATGCGATTGTGATCTGAACCAACTACCAGGTGTTTGTTTCAAGTTTGAGCCAAAAAAAGGTCCCGCAACCATCTATGCTTTGAATTTTGGGATGTAGTAAAGTACTATAGATGTTTAAAGGGCAGGATGGGCTAACAGCTATCAGATTCCAACAAATTCTCCATGTTCTCTAGCCCAGAATACAGCACCTTCTTCCCATGTTTACTGATGTTGTTTCCTACCCAGAAAGCTTAAGTATAATTTCATATATGTGTTTGTTTTTTAAAACCTCCTTTTTATATTCTATTCTTAGGTCTCAGCATATGGCCGAGACCGGCACCTGAGCCCGATTCTGTTGGAGGTTTCTTCCTGTTAAAAGGGAGTTTTTCCTTCCCACTGTTGCCAAAATGCTTGCTCATAGTGGGTCATATGATTGTTGGGATTTTCTCTGTATGTGTTATTGTAGGGTCTACCTTACAATATAAAGTTCCTTGAGGCGACTGTTGTTGTGATTTGGCGCTGTATAAATAAAATTAAAATTGAGGTCTCCTTGACAGAATTTGAAAATTCCTGTACATTTTTCTCATTATTGCCATGTAGCTATAAAAGAGCAACTGATTTTCTACCACAGTTGCTCCAAGGTAGTAACACTTCAGCCAGTTTAATTTAACTCTCCCTTTGCCGTACACTTATGTTCGGTGTTGATCACAACCACAGTAAAACATCAGAACTAGGAATGAAATGGAGAAAAGCAACTGTTCCTTTAGGTGCGGTGCTGATGATTACAAAAGTATACTGATTCACTATGACAGTTCACTGCCATAGATACATTTGGAAAATAAGGCATTGTACGTAACATCAGAAAGAAAACTAAGAAAAACAACAAAAGAAAACAAGGGATATATTCATTTACTAGGCACTGTAAAGCAAGAGAATATTACATGTGATTCGACATTTACTAACCAAGCTAAATCAAGCAAAGCATCAGCCCAAGATTTCTGATTTGACTAGAAGCATTAACATACACTATATTCATGCTTAGCTGATGAGAGAAGCTGAAATCTGAGATGTGTGATACCTCTACTAGCAGCCAATTCTTGAATGTTTTTCCTCTTCTCCTTTTTGTGTGTGTATGATTATAGCTCCATTACTGTGGGAAGTTTGTGAGAAGAGTGGGTGAGAAGCAGCTGCAGCAACTTCAAACTAGATGCTGAGACGCTCAAGTTAGAAAATAAAAAATAATTTCCAATTCCAAAAAACATGCAATTTCTTTGCTGCCCTACATGAAAGGAAATGCAACATTGGGATAATGGAGATTGTTGGTCCAAAGAGTAAAAGCTACTCACTAACAAGCCATGCTAAATATGGGTTTTTAATTGCTGTTTTTGGATTTGAATCTTCACAGTTAGTTGCTTTATCCACTTCCACATTAACAAAGCAGCAAC
Source organism: Aulonocara sp. 'chitande type north' Nkhata Bay (assembly GCF_057382095.1). NCBI lineage: Eukaryota > Metazoa > Chordata > Actinopteri > Cichliformes > Cichlidae > Aulonocara > Aulonocara sp. 'chitande type north' Nkhata Bay. The sequence continues at coordinate 7,576,352 of NC_141361.1, read as the reverse complement.
AGCTGAAGGACATTAGTGTGACTCAGGGTAAAAAAAACACATGGATGCAACATAGCAGTTATTTGTACTTAACAGGATCCAGTTTAAGCATTTTGGGTTAGCAGGGGAATGAAATCCTGTTTCCATTGTCCTCAGTCTAACTCCAGGTTCTCTGGAAGTTTCATCATGTATCCATTAAGCTGTGCAGTTCCTCAAAACTCACAACAGTGACGTAAAACAACACAGGCAGAGTGAGTCTGGGTCACTGAGTCTCTTTCTTTGTACTGCAGTTACTGTAAGCATGACTAAATCCCTACCAGAGAGATACCAACAGTGAGTCCCTTTGGCCTGTCTTTGCAGGAACAATTCCCCAAAGCCTCGTACTCCTCGCCGTAGGCCTCAGACATGTGTAATTAGGTGTAAAATACAGCTGTGTGGAAGGTAGGGTGGGCCTGGGCCATGGTAACACCAAAGGGAGTCGAGGCTCAGGGCCGTAGAGCCTTGAGCTGCCATTGCACAGAGACAATTAGGTCTAAATGAAAAATTGATTTCCACTCATACTGAATGGATGTTAAAACAAAGCACGTAATAAATACCGTCTGGTGACAGGCAGGAGTGCTGGCCGCAGCAGACGAAGCCCCTTGTTAGCCTCGGCAGCGCCAGGTTATCGATCGCCTGTGGTGACAAAGGCGACTCTAAACGAGACCGAGAAGATATATAATTCAATAAACATATCACAGGCCTTTAGATTGAACGTGGCAACATGAGCGTACGGGTGCCACCTTAAATGTCCGAGGTGGTTAGTCTGTTGGTGGACTCTTGACAATTGATAGAGAGAACATTGTGCTTAAATGGATCAAAATATTAAATTATGCACCAAGACTGTGGTGTGTTGTGCAATGCATGATGACATGTATGAAGCTCCGCTGAGACTTGCTGAGATGCAGTCGCAATTCTGACGCTCCTTCCTCTACTGAGCCTGTGTGAAACTGGGTAACGTGGTCAGTCCAAAAATAGTGTTAAGTCATGTTTTGATATCTTTTCCTAGTAAGCTTTAGTTTGAATTACATAAGATTATGTGAAATATTTCAACCCAGGAGGCTGTGGCTACACTATGGCATAAAAATTCAATATTCTACTTGTCATGTGAATTATTTTATACAAACCTTCCAAAACAATTTACTTTTGACATGTGTGGATTGGAAAAAGGGTTTCCGTTTCTGTTTGGGGTTAAAATTAATATTGGAATGTTTAACTGCGAGCTAATCCTAATCTTGATTAGGTCATATTTAATTTTTTGAATACTGCAGAAATTTTGAATTTCCAGGATAGAAATGCAAATTTAAGCTCGACATCTTTTCAGTAATATGGAAATTTGACTCTTTAACCTTGTTAGACCCAACCCATCAAAAAATAGCCAGAAAATTCAGATTTTTTGAAACTGAGATGTTTATTAACCCTTATAACAAAATTCACAAAACTCTTTTTGCTATATCATGCTGTGTATGATATATTTTGATTATATATTTTTTGTATCGTATTTGGTACATTGGGCGTTTTTGGCAACTTCTTGTTAAAAACAATGTCAATTTTAGACAAAAAAGGAGTTTTGTCCATAACATTTTGAAATTATGGCAAGTATTGATCATGTTGATGAGATAGAGGTCTCAGAAACTCATGTATCAAATATGATACAAAAGGCATTATAGGGTTAAATGACTGCATCACCTGTTTTTAAATGTGTACAGGGGAGTCTGAAGCACACTGTCAGTATGAGAGCAGGTTAATGTACAGTAAGTTTAATAAAACATGTCTTTGGGCTACATATATTTATTTTCAATGAGGAAAATCTAATTATGAATAAATATATTCATGTAAAGAGTTGGAGAGATAGTAAACATCTCATAGGCTTAGAAAACAATGTATGTTGAATAAAGGGGAAAATGAAGTCCGTGCAATGTAACCATTGTTTTATCAGGTGGCATTTCTGTTTAATTATTCACTTTATAGAAAGACTGTGTTGGTAAAACTGAACAGTCCTTTTTAGGAGCCATTTGCCAGTGACTTTGAGGATTTCTCCCTTGAAGTAGTGGCAGAAGAGTCTTGTAGCATTGCTACATCACTTTCTGTTCACTTAATATACCCCACTAAATCAAGTGAGCATAGATCTCCAAAAGAGACAGAAGGAAGGACAGAGACTGTGAGAAAGGAAACAGACTAGACAGACGCAAAGTAAAGGATGGACCAAATGGAGATGGCAAAGATATGATGGGAAAAGAGGTAATTAGACAATGAGAAGGAAAATTAAAGAGCCTGACTGAAAGGTTTAAAAACTCTATACAAAGGAAGTGAAAGAGCTTCTGAATAATATTATCACACAGCTGCCTGCGTGTCAAGCAGTGAAAGACTGAGTGACAAAAAAACAGAATAAAATAGTGCTTAAACATAAACACGACAAACTGTGAACATTTTAGAGTTTAATTAGATTTTGATGGAAATAAACCAAAGGAAGTTCTCAAACAATGAAAAAAATGATGGTCTCAGTGAAGCTGAGACTGCATTTGTTGGCACATTATATGAGACATAAAAAAGTAAACAACAAAAACAATAATAAGAAAATGATAGAAATCCCCAAAGCCTTAGAAACATCACCTCATAACAGAATATAGAAGGCTTTGTATCTGCAGCACATTCATGGACTTAATTGCATATTTTGTTCCTCCACTTTAATCTGCTCCGCAGTGACAGTACAGACTTAATAAAATTTACCTTTTTTTAGGGGCCTTTCATCACGCCCTTTGAGGGTCTGTCAGTTTGTGTTTGCCGTATTTGCAGTTTCATATTAATTTATCTATTTTTTTTGGGGGGGGGGGGGGGGGGGGGGGCGCCATTATTAAATATGTATGTTTTATACACAACATAATACAATGACTTTAATGTTCTATTTCTGACACACTACATTACAAAGCTACTCAAGAATTATGAAGGTGTTTTAGTTATTCAAACATTTCTCAGAAGCAGAAATAATCTCATTAACTGAATTAGGCCTCATTGACCTGAGCCATGCAACCAGTTTTTTTGGCTTGTGCTTGAAAGGTTCAAGAGGCACAGAATGAAAGTCAAAGGCAACAAATGCCAAGTGCTGGTGCAACCATTTTTAAAGCCAGTGCATACATATATTCAACTCCCTGAAACTGGATACAAACATTTTTCTGCACTTCCAAAAAAACGACTGGAGAATGTTTGAGATTTATTTCTGTGCATATGTGTTTTGTATTAAAAATATGCACCCACTGTTTAACTCCTGTGCATAAAGTTTGCACTTGCACTCAGTGTTTTGCCATCAACAAGCCTTGACCTGCCCTGTTAAAGTTATAACTGAACCACCTGTGAACCAGTGCAGAGGCAATGCTGTCAGTTCAACAGAAAAACAGGAATGTACTTCGATTTAGCTCCTTGACGAATTAGATTAACTAGCTGTCCCAACATGATTATTAGTAACCATGACATTTGCTTTCCTTATTTAGCTGAAGCTTTAGCTGTTGGTACAATGCTGTGAAAAAGTATTTGCCCTCTTCCCGATTACTTTTTTTTGGTTTTGCATATTTCTCACACATTTCTGATCATCTAACAGATTTTATTATTAGACAAAGGTAACCCAAGTAAATGTAAAATTCAGTTTTTTAAACATGATTTAAAAAAACCTACCTGATCCTATCTGAAAAAGTATTGCTCCCTAAAACATTTTTGTATTTTTGTCCATTTTGTCTCATTATTGAATTGTGAACACGAACTGAGGCAAATGATTACTGTAGTTTTTTTAATGTTTTGGATTCTTTTGTGACCTCCTGGTTGAATTGTTGAGTCCATTTGTAGGAACATTTCCATTTGGATCTCACCATGGGTCGGAGAAGTCTCAGATCCTTAAAAATGACTTTATTATCATTTCCAGACTGATAAATGTCTTTGTCAGATTTTTCAATTCATGATGCACCAAATATTTTTAGTTGGTGGCAGGTCTAAAACTGCAGGCAGGCAGGCCAGTTCAGCGCATGGACTCTTCTCCTACAAACAATGTGCTGTAATAAATGCAATATTATGGTTTAGCATTAAGCAGTATGCAGTTTGATTTAAATCCATTGGCGTATTTCCAGTAACATTTTGAGTTCACTTGGGAAATCAGAAGAGATGATCACTGACAAAAATGCTTTGGATTCATGCTCATCTTTTAAGTAATGATTAAAGGTCAGCAGCTGTGATAAGTAGGATAAGCAAAAGAATAAAGATTGCCGAACTGAAGTTACTTATATTAAATGAAGACGCCTTAAGCCTTATTATTATTCATTCATAATAATAACAGTATAAACATCTTCAAAAAACTTACAAGCATTGCAACATGTTAGCCACACTGTTTGTAACACTATGTACTTCTTTTGAACATTAATCCATAAATTTTTATGTCCTGTGCCAAGAGATGTTTGTCTAAATAAAAATACATTCTTCCTCTAAACACCACACTGTATTAATTATTAAAAGTTCTCCCGCATGCCATCTCTTGGGATGACGAGTCCCACAGTAAACCTACATGACAGTTCATTCATTAATGAGCTGGGAGGGGGTGGAGGGAGAGTTCCCAGCACCAGTGGAAGAAGCCAGAAATGCCCTTGGGACTAAATGACAGTAATAGTGAGTATAGCATGTTTGTGACAGAGACTGACAGACAGAACCATTGTGCATGGGAGAATGTACAAGATGGAAAACCCAATGACAGTTGGTCGTTATCCTAAAATAAGGTATATTTCTTTCAGAAAAAACAAACTTATCATTAAACCATTTTTTACATGTTCAGAGTCCTCAGTTCAGGTTTTCCAAGCTTTCACTGCCCTTTGTTTTCAAAGCATAATGCCACTTTTGGTGCTGGTATCTAAACCAATAAATCTAATTGCTACCCAATGACAGTAATTTGAACCATGATGTTGATAGAACGCTGGATCACCATGTTCTTGCCAAAGATGAAAATCCTGCATGTGGTAATTTGAGTGAAATCCTATCGATGTTTCTTCTGTCCCTCTGAAGTGCCAGGAAATTGTCAAACATGGTGCTTGTACTGTATATGATTGCAGCGATGCCTGAAATTAATTATAAAAAGGTTTTGATGGTGTCATGGGAAAAGGTATTTGATGTTGTTTTGTGGTTCCCTGCGTCGCATAAGCTGAGTGGATCGCATAATGGTTACGCTGAGATGTGTCTGAACATGTTATTTTGTTACCCGCAGGGCCAAAGGGGTGGGGTACTCTTGGATTCTTGCTAAATTCTGATAATGTGGGACAGTGCACAAAACAGTTTCTCAAGAATTACGATGTTTATTCAAAGTTCAGTTATATTTTCGATTCCAAGGAATTACAGTATACTGTAAAGAAGTGTATATTAAGTATGTTAACAGACACGTCAAAAATACAAGCAAACACAATTCTTTTGATTTGCACTAATCATGATAGCTGGATTGCAGCAGCAACATCTCTGGAGACAGGAAGAATCATGTAGGTAACATGTCACGTGTGTTAATAAAAAAGGATGATCACCTTTTTTGCTTTCAGATTTGAAGAGCCTCTTTAAATTCAAAGGGTCTTTGTCTACAATTCTATGTAATTATAACATCTTTCAAATTCTAAATGATACAGTTCTGGTGAGTAGTGGTGGAGCATGTGTTGCTGTTTAACATTTTGTTGGTAATATTAAAGATGTGAATCTTCAAATTCTACCCACTATGGCTAACTCTAAGTCATACCTCTTAAATAAAAAATAATTCAATTACAGCTGGGGTGGACAAGGCTAAGCATCAGGCTTTCAAATGAATTAAAAGTCTGTCTTGGTCTAATAACAAGACCAAGACCAAAATAATAATAATAAGCAGCCAGTCCCAGAATTATAAATGGTAAAACTCAAATACAAGAGTAAAAATCAAGTATTTTTATGGAAATAAAAGCTTTTTAATAGCCAAATATTTTATGAATTGAAAAAAAAAAAGCCTTCAGTTTGAATCTTTGCAGATAAGACAGAAACAATACATATAACTCTATATTTATGATGCAATAATACATCTTTCGAATAGAGAACTGACATCAACACTTTAAACTAAGAAATATAATGACACATATGAGGACACATTACTTTTAATTTCATCTCATTTGGTAAACTAAACAAATTGTTCATTAGAAACTGGCTTCACTTTTCTTTGCTTTTTTTCCTTGCTGAAAGTCTTAACAGCGTATATTGCTTTGAAATGCTACTTCCCTTTGGTGGTTTCTTGGTGATATCATTTCATCAAGGAACTTACTGTGATTTGCATGACAAAGTTTTATCTGGACGGTGAGCTATTCCTTTCCAATAAATGTTTTTGTGTCAGTGCCAAAAAGTTGACGCAGCATTTTCAGTTTGAGGAACATTTCATTACTCATCCAAGTGACTTCTTCAGTCTTAGGTAACTGCAGATTGACCTAACCTTATAAACAGTACAGTTGAATCATTCAGCTGATTATTGACCGGTAGAGATTCAGCTTTTATGGCTCTCAAATGGCTCCTCATTCAGAGGCTTTTTATTTTACCCTAATTTAGCAATTATGAATGGTTTGTGTGTTGGAAGGCCATATTTTTATGCACTTACTACCAGAGGTGTGGACTCGAGTCACATGACTTGGACTCGAGTCAGACTCGAGTCATTAATTTTATGACTTTAGACTTGACTTGAAAAAATGTTCTAAGACTTGTGACTTGACTTGGACTTTTACACCAATGACTTGGGACTTGAATTGGACTTGAACCGGTTTACTTGAAAAGACTTGATATTTTACCCCAAATATAAAATTTAACATGCATATTATATAGAGATTGAAAATGTGACGTCATTCACGGGTAGAACCGCAAAGGATTCTGGGAACTCGTGGCAAGCGGTACTAGCGCACGCAGGCTTTCAATTAAAATCAGTTAAACAGCGATAAAAAGAAACACAAAAATGTCAAGAAGCTGTTGTATTATTAACTGCAATAGCCGGTCGCATGACAGCCACGGGAAGCCGACGGGTAAAGAGATCGGTTGTTATCGGATTAAGAGAAATTGTTCAAGCCATGTTTCCGAAGTAACAAAGACGCGACGGGTGGCCTGGATTGCAGCCATTCAAAGATCAAATATAACGTCCCAGAACCCTCCAGCTCACAGGTTAGTCTGCTCCAAGCATTTACACGAAGGTCAGTCTGCTGTTGTAGTTAATACGTCATTTTCATAACATAATTGGTGATATAGGTTACAAGCAAGTCTGGCGCTGAACAGAAATTGTCGCGCTATGCTCCTTTATTTATTGTGCATAAATAGTAAATTGTCCTGACACAATATTGTGTTTCGCTTCTGTTATTATGGTACATTGACAAAAACATATACTTTTATTCACAGGATAAAACAGGTTTTTTGTATCACTAATTGCCCAGTGCGATTACAGACTGCGGTAAAGTGAGCCGTCATTTGTGAGCCGCGGTCAAGCCAGCCGCCTCCTATCCGCGCGGTGATTACAGCATACAATATTGTTGTCACTGCTACATTTCTGTAACGCTACCAGAAATTATTTCCACTACTAATTAATTACCGTTGAGCTCAAAGGTCCTATTAATAAACGGTTAAGGAATGTGTATTTATGACGACGATTTGTGAGACTGGTAAACTTATGATAGGTACGATGGTCTTTCGTTCTACACGGTGCATTTCAAGGTCCTGCACCCATCCGGCGGTAAACTGTACCTGGGCTTGTTGCAGTGACCTGAAGTTACTAAACTTCATGAGTGTATGCACTCACTCCTAGAACCGTATGATTATAAATATGCATATAAATATGCTACGATGAGATAGCTGACTTCATCTAACTAGCAAATGTTGTCCAGGCTACGTTGGTGATGCAGTTTTTTTTTAATGTGTATGATATTTTTGTCATGCGATTTTAAAGCTGGTCCTACAACCGCATCCAAGAATAACATGCAGCTTATCTCAGAACTGTCGGTGAAAATTATTCTTGGAGCTAGGTTTAATTGAGCTGCATTTTAAAGAGGTGCAATTTCACAATTTGTGTATATTTTCTAAGTTCACTATTTTGTCATGTGTTGAGAAAAACACAGATTTTAAAATTACATGGTCTAATATTTACATTTAGCATAACTGCAACATTATTTTTTCGTTTTTTTTTTTAAAGACTCGAAAGGACTTGAAATTCAAAGTTTCAGACTTGTGACTTGACTCGGACTTTTACACCAGTGACTTGAGACTCGACTCTGACTTGCCTGACATTACTTGAGACTTGACTTGAGACTTGAGGATAAAGACTTGAGACTTACTTGAGACTTGCAAAACAATGACTTGGTCCCACCTCTGCTTACTACTAGGGTGAACATACATGAGATTAAGGCCTGATCAAAAGTTTAACATTTTTTGTTCTCCACCCATATGGAAAAGAAATAGTAAAAACTTATATGTGATTACTCATGAAAGTGGCCACTTTCATGAGTAAATCATATAAGGATTACATGATTTACTCATGAAAGTGGCCACTTTCTCATTACTTTCATACATTGTTTTAGTAAGTATCCAAAACATACAAGTTTCATTATATAATTTTTCAAGGGCTCTTAAATCTGTTTTCACTCTTATATGCTTTTCATACAAGTTTCACACAAGACAGATACAAACTTTATAAGATTTATATATATATTTTCCATATGGGCAGAAAAGAAAAATTAAAATAGAAATGGGTTTAGCTTCAGACAGCTCCTTATTTTACAAATTCTACTCTGAGCTTTTCAGTCACCAATATCATTGACATGCAGGTCCTTTTCTGTTTTTGCTTGTTATTTCACTTTTTTTCGACCCACTTGCATTTATAGCCCCCCTCTGTCGCTCTGTATCATTACTCTCCCTGGCTTTTACATAAAGGTATGATCCTAGTCTGTCTTTGAGGATGAGGAGATTTAAAGCACTGCGTTGCCCAATGCCCGCTTTTGATGGGAGTGGGCTTTTGCTGTTCGCTACAAAAAATTATCTCTTACTGCTGGCTCGTTTATGAATCACACATCACTATTGATTGAACATCCTGCCAGAGATTACCCTGTGCAAGTTACACCTAGTCTGTAGGTATTTACCTCAATAAATACAGTCTACCTATGGTAAATGGACTGGTTCTTGTATATACCTTTTCCATTCTACTTGAGCACTCAAATTTCACACCATCCATGGTTTTGTTATGTTTCTGCCACTGACTGATTTCTATCTTACATTCACACATATCACCAATTAATTGGCCAGCAACCACGGATTGAACCACCAACCTTCCAGTTACTGGATGAGGTGCTACCTCCTGAGCTACAGCCATCCCGAGACACATTGTCAGCAGTTTTGTTACCTACAACATCTCTGAGTTCCTGGCTTCAGCAACTGAAAATACTGCATCCTTATAAACAAATCGATTTTCTTGATTTCCTCGCTTTGAGCATGCATCAAGACATTTATGTCAGTGCTTTGACTGGAAATTCAAGTTCCTTCTAGAATGTAAATAATGTATTAATGCGTCTGAGAGATATGCTGGTGTGTTTAATGATATCAATTCAACGTGTACTTTCTAATTTTGTGACAGACACAGAGTTTTCATTGTGCATAGGCTCAGTGTTCACTGTCTAATCACTGCCAGCAACTTCCTAAGCCAAAAGCAAACATGACTATCAGCTGATGCATTGTGGGTTTATGGCAGAATCACAGGTTCAGTCTATTCAACAGCATCAACTCTTTTACTGTTATAAAATATTCACATATCTTAAATATGCATTGCTAACACTGAAAGTCTGTTTTACTCTTTAGAACATATAGGTTGTCTGATACTTTATCTTAATGATATTAACATTTCCATAAGGTCTTCTCAGTACATGAGCTTTCTGCCCAGGAAGCCCTGATCAGATATTGTGGCATTCCAGATTCAGATTTCTGCCAATAGAGATGAGCTTTTCATATTGATAACTTCTGAAGAAATGGAGGTAGATGCTGAATCCATATTCATTGTTTGCCAACTAAAAAAGTAAAAAGTAAAATTCAAGTTAAACTTCATTCTAAAAAAACTCATCCTACTATCTGGGGTCTGCAAAGACCCCAGAGGCATATTATTTTGTCACAGGTGGGTTTTTTATGACTTTGTCGGTCATTCAATTCCTAATTGTGTGACTCCATAGCTTTCTTCTTCTTCTTCTTTTATTTTTTGCTTAGATTAGTGCTTATTTAAAAACACAAATGCTTTTGGATCCCAGTCAGGGCACGACCTGGTCATGGCTCATATAAAAATGAGTGTTGATAAGGCAATTACCCTCCAAGGAGTAAAGGAAACACGTCCGCTGATGTGACTGTGCAGGACTCAGCTCAGGAAGGTCTACTCAACAAAGGTGTTACCTTTGTTCCTGTATCACACGCAGGAAGGTAGCAACAGCATGAGGTAAATTCATTGCCTGCAGTGTCTAACTAGCTGTTGTTGGTTTCAGAAATAGCTGGTCCCTGTAAAGCCATAGTGGGAGCTTGCTTCACACTGCCAGTAGTACAGTAAGTCAGACTGGACAGACAGGGCTACCATTTGTCACTAATACTGTTCATAATATTTATGAACAGTATTGGACAAATGAAAAAAAATATATATATGATAAGAATAAGAATTTCTTGTTTAGGGTTCATGATGTCATCTCTGCTTTTTGTATATGATGTGATTTTATATGTATTATTGTAGGGTCTACCTTGCAATATAAAGCACTTTGAGGCAACGATTATTGTGTTTTGGTGCTGTATAAAAATTAAATTGAATTGAACAGAATTGGTTCTGTTGATTCATGACTTCCAGCTTGAACTGGGGTGGCTTGCAGCTGAGTCTGAGTTGAGATGAGAAGTGAGATCTCCAAATCTGTGGCTGTGGTTCCCAAAAATAGGAAGACTGCCCGCTGCAGACCGGGGGCAAGTTGGAGCACCAAGTGAAGCTCAGGGTCTTGTTCATGAGTGAGGGGTGAGTAGAGCAGGAGAGTGACAGAAAGACTGGTGTGACTGGTGTATCTGCTGTGATGAGGACCTCCTAGGCGAAGTGTATTGGGCCTATCCTAGGAGAGGTGATGAGGTATATGAACCAATGACTTTCCTTACCATTACCCTCTCGTTTATTATCTTATATATATTTCTTTTTTAATTGTTCACTTAAAAGATCCCATGTTTTCTAACATCCATTCAGGCTAAGGGAAATATAAAAAATCTCTTATTTACATTACAGTTGTTTTGCTCTTAATTTTTATTGAAATTCATCCTTCCACTAGTAGTAAAAAATGTGGAAGCTATGCAAATAGTCATGGACAGATGCAGGGAAGTTGGGGAAAAAAAGGAAAATTAAAAATATGACTATGTACATGCATGTGCTGTGGAAATGTAGGTTGCAGGACATGGAGAAGCACTGACAGCACCAGTAGAAGAGCCTGCAGCACTCTTTACATGAATTGGATCACCTCACAAGTCTGCACAAGAGAACCAGTTTACATAATCAAAGCCAGGGAAAGCCCTGAAGGGAGAAATAGATTTGTTTCACACAGTGCAAATGATCTGCTTCTTTTTTCCCCTTATAGCTGATCATAAATGTACCCAAAGCATTAATTTGTCGAGATGCTGATGAAGAGGTATTGTTTAGATGCCTTCAATTTTCATGAGAGGTTCGCTGGCTAAGAGCTTGACGTCTGAAATATTCAAAGCATAATATTTTGTATTCATTAATTATTACATAGTCATTTAGCCTCGTATAATATTATATGGGTTTTGGATTGTTGTTGCACTCGTATACTGTATCTCAGACCTTTGCATTAGTACACCGTGCACACTAGATACTAGGTACACTTGAGTGCATGCAAGTTATTGTTCTCCTAAATCTAACGCCAACTGATCACCTATCAGAAATAATACTTACAATATGGTAGCTTCTTCACTTTCTGACTTACAACTTGCCAAGCCCCTGACTGCACATAATATTGGATTTCACTATAAAAAACACAAATTAACATTCATAAACACTAAATTAAGTCGCAACAAATGTAGTTTCTGTACTATAGCTAATAACTATAGCCTCTGTTTCCTAACTCGCTTTCTCATCTGTTACACAGCCAAAAAGAATAAAGTGTTTTTGACCATTATACGAGGCCCCCACCATACAGATATTCATAGTGCACTGCATGTAGCATTACATTAATCAGCTATGAAATTAGAAACACTTTGATAGTACTCCAAATTGAATTTAAGTGCAACTAATTTGGAAAAAATGGAACAATTATGCAGTCTGCAGGTTAAATGATTCCACTACGGGCCAAGCATAACATTGAACTTTGTTAACAAAAGGAGGAACGGCAGATTGAGTAAGCCAAATCTCATGCATGTCAGAGAAGCTGTGGCATGTTAGCTCATGCAATGTACTTTTCTTCCCCACAGCAACACCTCCTCTAGAGTTTCTCAGGAACAAGCAGGCACAGGCAGACAGACCCACATTACACCATTGTTAATAACAGAAGCTGGAATCAGGCCATGGGAAAAATAAATCTGTAACACTATTGTAGCTGTACACCTGCCAGCCAGCATGTGCATGATATAATCATTCTAATTCTTATAAAGGGCATGTCTGGTCCAGTTTGGTCTGCATGTCTCATGTAGTGTAAGCAAACAGGGAATTACCCTACCAAGGAATAAAGTATGATTTGGATAAGACAGACTTTATCTGTCTAAAAATGTTTAGTAGGTCTTTTACGGGAAAATATAGGGCTTTACAAAATTGCTCACAATTTCCCCCCAGAAAAGTGGTGAGGCTATTTAGCTTAAGCAGTTAAATGACTTTAGAAAAATGTCTTAAATGCTGTATGGTTCAACTGTAAAAATAAAGGGAATGTTCAATCTTAAAACATTTTATAATGTGCTTTTTTTCAAAATTGCTAAATTACTAACCAGATATTAATACACAAATACATTTTATTTCAAAGTAAAATGTGTAAATGTATAATAATATAACAATGGAATCGGTTTTACATTTACTCAGCATTTTGCAGAGCTTTCTGTGAGTGACAGGTGAATATAGGTTCCTGGCCTAAAACTTGTCAGTTAAATGCTGTCAAGTAGCCTCAGGCTGAGGTAATGTCTCTGCAGGCAGTTGAAGTAGTAGAGCGAGAGTTTGAGAGTTGTGCTTAAAAATGTTTTGCTTATGTTCACTGTCTTCTGAAACTTTCAGCACTATGGGTCATTTTTCTTTGATTCGAAAAAAACTAAGATGTGTTTTCGCTCAGGTAATCACAATAGAACACTAAAAATAACATCAAAGAAACACCCAATTCAGGCAAACAAGGGATTTAAGCATGACTTCTTAGCCACTGATACGTCCTATGTGAGTGCTGCTGTAGCCAAGAAGATGTTAGCGAAGTTAGGAGGTCAATAATAATTTAACTAACTCGCTTGCTTTTTGCCAGCACTGATTAGCTATTCACAGGCTTATGTTCTACTGAGATAACTTTGATTTCTCGTCACAAAATCTGGCATGAGATTAAGCAAGCAAAACTGTCTGTTAGGCAACACGGCAGGAGTGAGTCATAGGTATGAGAAACTTCATGGTTTGTCTCGCAGCAGAAATGCCTTGTTTATCAGACCTGATTGCTAAATACACATGCCTGTCACCGTTCAAAGCATAGAATCACAGGTGTTTGGATATGCATGACATACCACTGCAGTGACGTGACTGAACAGTTTGGGTGCTCATGAGAACAGTGTTTACCTTACTACGGGACCAACTCCGCCCAGGCTTAGCATAGGCATTAATTTTGAATGACTTCTTCGGATGTCTCTGTACCATCTTATTTTAGCATGTTTGACAATAACGTGCTCTTGCTCTTCCTTTTTTATGATCACACAGTAATTATGCTAATTGACAAGTTTAGGTGTTCTACTCACATGTCTGCTGGATTCTTGGAACTTTTTCTGATAATCTGAATATGAATTCTTAGTACTTCCCTGTTTACCACAGCTATGGAATGCTTTAGCAAGGTATTCAGCTCTTTCAGGTAGAAGCTTTCACAGTAGAACCTATTCATGGAAAAGTCTTGTTCAGGGCAAGTGTAGACGAACTGCAGAGGAGAGTGATGTTGTTACAAAACCACAAGTTTCAGCGGTGGAACATTTTGTTTTTCCCAATTCAGAGAATCCCCTCCTTAAATCTAAGTTATCTGAGCAACGTCTTAATGAAAGTATGTATGTAGTAACTGCTGTGTCTTTAGAGGACATTGTGACTTCTTTAAACCACCTTCTTGCTATAAATAAATAAATGGTCAGATAAAGATAGCAAACCTGAAACTACATGTCAATGGTTTGATGTGAACTTTGCATGTACCTTCATTCATGTACAAAAATCCCTTTTGGTGATCGCCTGAATTTTTCACCTACTGACACCATCTTATCAAAAAGCTTTATGCTAAACTTAGATGGCCAGCATGGTGCGATAGCTGAATTAACTGATAACAATTGCATATCATCACTTTTAATGTTGTTATTTTGAACTGGTTAGTAAAGCGTGATTTTATCTACACATTCACTGTTATGGAAAAACAAATTGTTTCTTGCAACTTGACACATGGAAGTCAGTAAAGTGAGTTTTATTCCTTTTGCCCCTGTTTTGGGCTCACTGTTTAGATAAGCTATCCTTGCAAGCTAGTAGCTGACTTAGTCTGTATGCTATATAGCGCTTCATAGCTACTTATTTGTACCTTACTTCAATTTAGTTTAGGAAAAATAATAATAATTCATGCGCACAATTGTTTTTCTATAGTTCCATCAGCATGAGCCAACCCTTCCAACTAAAATGTAAATTGTCAAGGCAATATCTTACTGGATTTGCAGGGACCCATATACTTGTGCAATCCATGCAAAGAAACATACCTCAGTTTCTCAACTTTCTGAACTACAAATGGCTTATCATTACTTAAAAGGACACTAACCTTCAAAAAAGAGCCATCTTTATTTAAAAGCAGCAAAATTTAACAGAAAAAAATTGCTCATGCAATATCAAGTATTGTTCTGTCTCTGCATGTGTGCTTCTTTAGCTATGTAAAATTTCCCACGTTTATTTAATGTGGGGGGTTTTGTATAATTATTAATTAACCTTCGAACCTTTTGTGTTCCATGAATTCCATCAGCATAATGAGTTGAAATGAATCATAATAAGATAATTAGTGCCCTGCGGATGTCTTTCTGTAAAGTCAAGAGTTATGGAATTGTTTTACCGAAAACGAAAATCTGGGTTTTCCATATGGAGGAGAGCAGAAAACCCACACATTCAAAAGGAGAGGAACAGCAATTATGTATATTTTATTTTTGTGCATGTCTTGGTGTAATTGAGTGGGTGTGCACTTGTGCATGTTTTCTGTGCATGTGTGCATCTGATTCCTAATTGATCCATGCTGGCAGAGGCACCTGTAAGAGATCCATCTCCTCCACAGGCGAGGGGGCCAAGCTCTGCAGCATCTCCCACACAGATGGACCTCGCAGTGGGCGACTGTCCATGCAAACTCCCTGGCCCCTCACCAACGGATGGTGTATCACAGTGGGAACATCGTCACACATCAATCCAAATAAAGGCCTGGACTGCCTTAGCGATGACATTTAGATGCTGTGTATTGTTGGGTGAGAAAGGCGGGAGGTTTCTTTGGTGTGTTTGTTTTGGCTTTGGCGAAACAAGACTCATGTGCCAGTAATACCTTTTTTTCCATTGTGGGAGGGACTGCATGTGTAATTTTGTTTCTGCATGCATGTCAGAGCAGAAAATGACAATCCAGTTATACATAAGCCACACAAAAAGAACTCTACTTTTTACTGTTACTTTTAGTTATTTGAAGTATGTATTACACGTTATCTTGCTACTCATTAAAATGCTTGGTGCAACTTGTAAACTCATCCTACCTTCTAGTTTTATAAGAAGATTTTATAATTAGGAAATTTATACATTGTCAGTGAAGTAATGAGTTTTTCAGTAATTTATAATACTGATACTTTTTATCACTAATGCTTAAGATATTATTAAAATTGCCTTATAATAAGCTTGCTACCTGACGTGCTAACAGAACAATGGTAACTACATGTGATGTTTAAAAATTTCTGTTTACAATGAAACAAGCAGGTTAGCAGTTACTAAATACCTCACATTCAAATGCAAAAGTTGTAATTTTTTGCAAAAGGCCAAGTTAACAGCTCTCGAAACAGTTTCTTTTCTGAATGCTCGGGAATGTATGTTGCAGTTACTGATTGTGTTTTGGCTAGAGAATGATGCAGTAGTTGAGCCTTAATGCAACATCTTTTCCCCACCCTCCTGTCACTACTGTGAGTGCTAATGAGGTCGCTTGTGTAAGTCATTAGCCTTATGTCTTATAGCCTTATAGCCTTGAAGTCTGCAATGGAGGAAATAATTATTTGATCCCGTGCTGAATTTCTAAGTTTGTTCACTTGTAGAGAGTCTGTAATTTATATGGTTATTATTGTTATTTTAACGAGGAGGAACAGAATATTAACTAAAAATATGTTTATGTTGCATAAGTTATAAATTGATTTGCATGTCATTGAGTGAAATAATTATTTGATCCCTTACAACCCAGCCAGAAGTCTGGCTCGCACAGATTGGCTAGGTTCCCGATCTGACACACAAATTACATTTAATCATCAATCAAGCACAGATAATTCTGATGTTAACTCATTACAGAGCACACCTGTCTAGAAGATGAGTTTCTAAAGTTTCCAACCTCTTTACCACCATGGGCTAGATCAAAGAGCTGTCAAACAATTATAGAGACAAGATTATAGACCTACACAAGGTTGGAATGGGCTACAAAACCATCAGCAAGAAGCTTGGCAAAGCTTTCTAACACATTATGCCATAATGGAGTGAAATTTTGTAGCACCTGCAAGGTCCCCCTGCTCAAGAAGACACATGTATAGGTTTGTTTAGGCTCGAGCATCTCAATGATTCAGACAGTGCTTGGGAGAAAGTGTTGTGTGATGAAACCAACACTGAGTTATTTGGTATCAAATTGATCTGCTGTTTTTGGAGGAAGAGAAAAGCAAAGAACACCATTCCCACAATCAAACATGGAGGTAGAAACATTATGCCTTGGGCTGTTTCTCTGCTAAAGGCAGAGGACAACTTCGCTGCAGTGAGGGGTCGTGTACCATAAAATCTGAGACCTCCTTCTCTCAGCCAGAATATATAAGATGGACAGTGTTGGTGAGTAACGGAATGCATGTACCAGCGTTACATATTTAAAATACAAAGCGTGAGTAGGGGAGACCGGGGATAGTTGTAACATTTTTGACATTTCTGTCTGTAAATTGGAGCTTTTTTAAGGTAGTGGATTCAAAATGTAATGCAAAGTATTTACATGTCTCGGCTATTAACTAGTGCAGCTATTTTCTCTGCAGCACAATTACCCATTGCATGGTATGGTCTCAAACACAAAGAGTGAAATGTTACAATTAACCCCATAGTCTGGGTTAGTTGTAACATATCCTGGGGTGAAATGTAACACAATGAAATAAGGGTACTAACAAAGCATTAACATATAATCTTTGTTTATTCAACACATGAATGCACTTAGAGCCATTTATGTAGCTGTGTGTGTGTGTGACAGAATGCAGAAATCTAGCTTTTGAACATATTCCAACCCCCCAAAAAAGACAAGTTATGGAATTTTCTGCAACTGAATATTTCATTAATTTTGATTGGTCTTCCTTGAGTTTGGCCTCATTGGCTCAGTGGGCATTATAACCTACAACTCTTGCACCAATTTTGAACATAACAATGAAGCTGAAAAAATGTAGTTGTTCACCAGCATCGCAATTCCATTACTTTTTATCATGGCTTACCTTGGTGTGGTTTGCAAAGTGCTTCAGAAAGATGAGGAAATCTGTTTCTTGCACCCATCCTGACTTATTTCCACTACCAGTAATTCCTACTCGTCCATTTCTGACACAGTGGCCTGCATAATGTATGTGTGGGAACACAAACAGTGGAGGAATTGTGTTGCCAATGGCATTAACCACATATACAAATGTGACCAGTGAACCTCTCTCTGCTGATGTTGTTGCCCCAACTTGTTTAATATAAGTTAAAGTAATAGTGTGGTAAGTTGTAACATCTGCATTATTGTTACAACTAACCCAGACTGTTGCTGTTACAACTGACCCAGACTCCTATAGCCATGAACTAGCTAACATTACAGCCAACGGCTAAAACATTAGCACTAAAGACCTACACAGAATATATCCCCATAGACATACAAATAACACAATTTAATTTTGATGAGTTTAACTGAAAAGCAAATAATGCTATTAGAAACTGAAATAAAGTAGAAAAACTTACTTTTTGGCATACAAATTACTTTTTTTCATGTTAAATTGTCTGTGTTTGACAAAATGTGCTGATTTTTCACATGTGACAGCAGAACTGAATTGGGCATGCACAGGATGAGTCACATCATTTGAAACTTAGCCCTGATTGGAGAAATTGGAAGTGTTACAACTGACCCACGTTACAACTATCCCCGGTCTCCCCTAACTGTATTCCGTTACAGTTAACATTGAAATAGGTGATAATTAGAATATAGTTACTTTGTTGAAATAAATGGATTGCACAGCAGTCTTTTCCTGTTTCATATGTTAGGCTATCCCCTCTCTAATTTTGGTAATTCCATGCAGTGCTGGAAACCCAAACAAAAAATGCAATAAGAGGCTCTAATGTAAGCATCTTGTTAATGTTGATGGCGTCAGCTACACAATGGACCCGGAGCCAAAAGAGCCAGCAGTGCACGGGCAGGAATGCATTTCTTACTTGGAAATTCTGACATCGCTTCACATTTAAAGAAGAAAGGGATGAGCAAAATCTGACCGTGCAATGCAAACTCTGTTTGCCAGCAACCAAGCTGCTCTCAGCTTCGAAAGACTCCGCCTCCAACCTAAAGAAACATCTGGAAGTCAGTTCTTTTTCTAAAAGCTAATGTTGGCCTCATTGCAAAAAGTGCAGCCTTACCTAATGTCCATCCTACTGTGACTCATTTTATAGTAAGATTTAAAAATCTAGTTGGTATTGCTTTCAGAGCTGCACATGATTATTTGCAGCTAGCAGGTTGTTAATGCTATCCATCAAGTCAAACAGTCTGCAGTCTATGAACTAACCTCAGCTAACGCCAGCTAACAATGTTAGCTTGGTGGCAAGTAGCCTACAGTAATAGCAATAAATCACACAGCAATAGCACATTCATGTAGTTGTAAAAAACATGACAATATATCAAGTAATCCAAAGTATCAAGTTCAGAATACTGTACTCACATTTAGTAACTTAACAGAATATGCTACAAACTACATTTTGGGCCATGTATTCTGTAATCTTAAGTGTAATACATTTTAAAAGTAACCTTTTCAACACTGACAATTACCTAAAACATACCACGAATGACTGGCTATAGAAGAAGCACATTAAGGTCACTGAGTGGCCTAGCCAGTGTCCAGACAACACTCCCATCTATGGAAGGAGCTGAAGCTTGAACTTGCCAAGAAACCCAAAGGATTCAGAGAGATTCCTCTTTCTGTAAAGAGGTTTGGGCTAAACCTCTTTACAGAAAGAGGGGCAATCGTGGCTCAAAAGTTGGCAGTTCGTCTTGTAACCGTAAGGTTGCCGGTTCGAGCCCATTGGGCAAGACACTTTACCCTACCGCCTACTGGTGTTGGCCAGAGGGGCCGATGGCGCGATATGGCAGCCTCGCTTCTGTCAGTCTGTCCCAGGGCAGCTGTGGCTACAACTGTAGCTGCCTCCACCAAATTCAAATTCAAATTTTATTTGTCACGTACACAGTCATACACAGTACGATATGTAGTGAAATGCTTGGACAACTGCTCGTGACCTAAAGAAAACAAAAAAGGAAAAGGCTATGAATAAGATAGGAAATAAATATGAAAAATTAAAAAGGGTAAATTTAACTAAGAAGGAATAAAATATAAATTAAGGTTAAAAATGAAATAACTGTACAACACAAATTAGAATGAAGGGTAAATTTAACTGGGAAGGAATAAGATAAAATATATAAATTAGAGTTGAAAATAAAATAACTGTACAACAAAATACACAATATAGAACTATATAAGAATGTATGAAGAAATCTAAATATAAATAAATATATACACAATAACAGCAGCTGTACAAGTATTAACCGGAAATGAAGAATATAGTGACCAGTGTTGTGCAAAAAAACAATGTGTGCAAAAACAATTTCCAGAAAGTCCAGTGTGTGTGTAAGAACCATATGTGTGGGTCAGTACTGTGTGGTGGTGTGATTGAGAGACCGTATCGCCTGCGGGAAGAAGCTCCTCCTCAGTCTCTCTGTGTTGGTCTTCAGGGAGCGGAATCGCTTTCCTGACCTCAACAGAGAGAACAGTCTGTTGTTGGAATGGCTGAGGTCCTTCACGATCTTCCTGGCCTTGGTCCAGCACCGCCTGCTGTAGATTGAGTGCAGGTCAGGGAGCTCGGAGCGGATGGTGCGCTCAGCTGACCGCACAACCCTCTGTAGAGCTCGTCTGTCCTGCATGGTGCTGTTCCCGAACCAGGTTAAGATGTTTCCCGCCAGGATGCTCTCTATGGTGCACGAGTAAAAGTTCCTGAGCACCTTGGAGGGCAGTTGGAAGTCTCTCAAGCGTCTGAGGTGGTAGAGACGCTGTCGGGCCTTTTTCACCACGGTGTTGATGTGACAGGACCATGACAGGTCCTGCGTGATGTGAACTCCGAGGTATTTGAAGCTGTCCACTCTCTCCACTGGGCACTCGTTGATGACGGGGGTCTGGTAGTTCCTCTCCTGCTTAGTGCTGAAGTCCACTATCAGCTCCTTTGTCTTACTGACGTTTAGAAGGAGGTTGTTCCTCTGGCACCAGTTCTCCAGATTCCTAATCTCCTTCAGGTAGGCCGTCTCGTTGTTATCAGAGATCAGGCCCACCACGACGGTGTCGTCAGCAAACTTGATGATGGTGGTGGAGCTGGTAGTGGCCACACAGTCATATGTGTACAAAGAGTACAGCAGGGGGCTCAGAACACACCCCTGGGGGGCTCCAGTGCTGAGAGTGGTGGAGGCTGAGACATGTCCGCCCATCCTTACTGCCTGTGGTCTGCCAGTTAGGAAGTTGGAGATCCACTGACACATAGATGAGCTGAGTCCCAGATGCTCCAGCTTGGTGGTGAGTGTGGAGGGAATTATGGTGTTAAATGCAGAGCTGTAGTCTATGAAGAGCATTTTAACATAATTCCCCCTTCTAGTGTCCAAGTGAGTGAGTGATGTGTGGAGGAGATGAGAGATGGCATCGTCTGTGGAACGATTTGGACGGTAAGCGAACTGTAGTGGGTCCAGTGTGTCTGGTAGTGAAGAAATGATGAAGTCTCTGACCAGGCGTTCAAAGCACTTCATCACTACTGAGGTGAGGGCTACAGGGCGATAGTCATTGAGAGAAGCAGGGTGGGGTTTCTTCGGGACAGGAACAATGATGGACTCTTTGAAGCATGTGGGGATCACCGACTGAGATAAAGAGATGTTGAATATCTCAGTGAACACAGGAGCTAGCTGGTATGCGCAGTCTCTTAGGATACGACCTGGGATGCCGTCTGGTCCTGCTGCTTTCCTGGTGTTCACTCTTTTGAAGGCTCTCCTTACTTCATGCTCGGAGATGACGAGCACGTTTCCGGTGCTGGCAGTATCTTCCTGTCTGCAGCCGTTAGCGCCGCCAACACTAGCATTGTTGGAGACCTTAGCTGCAGCCTCGAAGCGAGCATAGAAAGTGTTCAGCTCGTCTGCCAGAGTCACGGCCGCGTTCGTCATACCGGTTGTTGGTGCTTTATAGTCCGTTATTGTCCTTAGTCCCCGCCACAGGCTCCTAGAGTCACTCTGTTGGAGTTGTGACTCTAGTTTCCTCCCGTAGCGCTGCTTCGCCTCTTTCACCAGTGTGTGAATGTGAGAGTGAATAAATAGTGGAATTGTACAGCGCTTTGAGGTTCTCGAAAAGCGCTATATAAATGCAATCCATTATTATTATTATTATTATTAAAATCCCTTCTGAAATGTCTGAAATCTAGGTGATCAACTACAAGAAACATTTTGTCTTTGTGCTTGCCAACAAGGGTTTCTCACCAAGAACTAAATCATGTTTTCATTGAGAGAATACTCATTCATTCACTTGCAATGTAATGTATAATGTTTCTGGATTTTTGGTTGATATTCTGCCTCTCTCCATTAAAATGAAAGTGCCATAAAAACAGAGACTGTTGATTTCTTTGTAAGTGAGCAAACATACAAATTCAAAATCATCAACTGTATGATTTAAACTTGTGTCCCAATAACAGTAGAGAAAATGGAATTTAATTACTACTCAAAGAATTACTAGGATTTTTCTAGGATTGCAACTTGTCTCGCTGTCAGCTGTTACTTAAAAAGATTTTTATTAAAAAAAGAACAAAACAGAGGTCTTATTGAGTTGTATCTGAACAATACAAAAAGAATCAACTATGGCAATAGTGGCCACATAATCAACAAATGTGAAAATAACAGAAATCCCAATTTTAGATGTACTATATTATCAAGCTGTTTAACTTTCCGTCCAGTGTTGACAGATCGCTCCACTAAATAGGTCTTATTTACCCAACTCATCTTACTTACTGTAAACTAAAAAAAAAAGATGTGGAAAATGTAATTGCAAGGTCTATTTTTCTGTTGATAGATGAAAACCACAAATAGAAACTGTATGATATTTTTTCATTGGGTTCCACATTTTCCACAGCACCACGCAGCTCACTTTATCATGGGTGGCCCCTGTGGAGATCAGATCCTGGGTATGATATCAATTCCTCTAGTAATTAAAGGGCTGATGTACCCTAAAATAAAATTCAGTGTCTTTCCTCTTACTTGTCGCATATGGATGCAAGTTATCCCACATACTTTCCTTTCAACCCTCTCCCGAATTATTATTTTATACAGGAAAACAGCATATAACACTCTGAAATACGCTGTAGATACTATTGCACACTATAGAGCAGATATATTATATTTACCTCATTAACTTTTATACCTTCACTCATAAAATTCAAGCTTACACCCCACGAAGCCGAGTCTTCTGCCACAACACAGCAGGGTAATATCGCCGTCCGTGAAGGAAATGTGAGAGATAATGAGGTAAATATTGGATTGCTGCACCCACAGAGTAGTTGTTTTGGAACAAATGACTTGAATTATAACAATAACACTGGTTTGAAAGCGGCTTTAATTTATTTGGAAATGTTATTTAACTGTCAGTTAGTCTGGGAAAAGACAGAGATGGTAATGCTCCTATTTGGTGATCTTAAGTTTTCCATAACTATTTCGATTACCACTTCATACTACTCTATCAAGACTATTGGATTCTGTGTATGAAATTATTTAAGGTGAAATTCAAAGGTTTCAGCAAAACAAAAACCTGCAAAGACAAACCTCAAGATTGCAGTAAGGCTTTCATATCCTCCTGCAGTGTGGCTGTTGGAACACATAAGGACACATAGCTATAAGAAGAAATAGGGGGAGCAAATTAAAAATACATGTGGCATGCGTGAGGGAGTGAATGAATGAGCCGCCTCCTGTTATGTAATGCTGTGTTGTGTTCTGCAAAATATTGAGAAACTGCTTGCTTGGCGCTTGGAGTCCGGGCTTGAGACATTTTGCTGAAGTAAGACTCTGGAGCAATGTCTGTGTTTGTGTGTGTGTGTGCTACAGCCTCCTGGTTCAGTCTTAAAGATCCAGCCTGATCGAATAAACAGAAAACCTAAGTAAGACGAGAAAAAAAAGAAGGAAAGATGGGGAAAAAGAGAGAAAGAGCTCAGACCTTTGAAATGTCTCGCAAGTAAGTAAGGTGCAGAATAACTGCCAATACCAGAAAGAGAAAAACAGATTAAAAGGAACTGAGACAGAGAGTGACAAAAAGAAAGGAGGAGTGTTACGTAACTTTGTCCTCAGGAAGCTCTGCCAAAATTTGGCTGGGCTTGCCAGACTACTACGACGACAGAGATTTTCTCATGGAACAGATTAAACAGCTCAAGCGGGAAACCAGCAGATGTATGATGGATCCCAGTTCTACAAACTCCCATAAATTGCAGCGAAACACCTCAGTAGACGTTGTATATACTGCCTGGGGACTGAGATATGCCAGCACAGTGACAGTGTAGCAAGTACGACGGTTTTACTTACAAACTGCATGTTGAGATAAAAAGGAGAGGGGTCTTTATATCACCTGAGTTTTGATTATCTACAATTTTAAACCTTTTAGTCCATTTTTAAGCTCATTTACTATAGACTCCTACTTATCTGGTGATTTGCAAATACGCTCTGCATGTGTGTGTGTGTGTGTGTGTGTGTGTGTTTCTTCTCAGATGGATTTCAAGGAAAAAAGGCCTTTCATTCAGATTCCAAGAAAACATCAAATGGGCAAGTCTGGTTTTGACAGTGACTAAATAGGGAATACCAAAATAGCCAGTTCCTGATTTCTGGAGGATGTACAGTTGCAAAGCAGAATTAAAAAGGGAACTTTTAATTTAAAGTGGTAGCTTGGCCTGTTCCCAGTGTGTAAAAATGAAAGCAAGAATAAAATACAAAATAACCATCTGTTCTCCTGGGAGAAAGTATAATTTAATCAAACCGTGCAATTTACTGGCCCTGTGTGCATAAATGGTATCTTTGTTGTGTTGTGTTTTTGATTGTATATACCTTGTATTCTAATATTTTTATTTGTCACCCTCAGATTTGACTGTCCTGAAGCAACATGTGGAAGAGCCCTCCTCTCCAAGTCTAACAGATACATTGTCTGTCTCAACCACCAGCAGTCAGAGCAGTGACACAAGTGATGCCGGACTTCAAATGGTTCAGCCTCTATTGGACAGCATACATGAAAGAAATGTAGATACAGTACTTAATTGACTTATACTTGACTCTTTAGTTGCCATTACTTGAAAAAGCTTAAACACGAAGATAAAACAGATTAGAGAAAAATAATTTAATATAGTATTTCATGTAGTTTGCTCTGCAACTGTAGTGTGTAATAAGACTTGCTCTCTCTCTCTCGCTCTCTCTCTGTTTTTGTTATGCATGTTAACCATGAAACGTGTTTCCATGATCAGTGTCCTGCTTTTCAGGTAAATGAAACCATTTTTAAGAAGATACTGGTCCTAGAAAGGGAGAAAGTAAGACATTTCAAATGTTTTGATGCCCAAATGTCATATGGGTGTGATTCACAATTTTATGTTCTGTGAGAGAGTTGCATTACTTAATTTGTTGGCTTGATGGAGACTTTACAGAGTCTTCCTCACGTTAACACTGCATTACAAGAAGTGCTTATTCTGTAGTCATTTTTTTCCTTTAATTCTGTTTTTTTTTTCTTTTCGCCCAATGTTAGGCCTTTCTGACCTCAACTGTTTAGCTGCCAATAATGGTGGATATTATGCTATTACAGTACTGTTACACAGAATGTATGTTAATCCATGCAGCATTCATATTTGAATATGTTATTTTTGATAAATAAAATCCATACATTCATAATAATCACTATTGTGTTTTTGTAGTAATTTGCACCAAAAACCTAAAACTTTTTTCAATTGATGAGTAACACTACAAAAGAGTTAATATCAAACTTAACTCTAGTTATGAGTTAAATTTTACTCTATATGGTAGTAGAAATTTCACTCCGTGAGAGTTTAGTTTTAACTCCTATAAAGAGTTGAAAAATCAACTCCCGGAAAAGAGTTACTCTAACTCTGCACTAGAGTTCATTCGATGGTCACGCATGTACACTCAAATGTAGTTAATCTGAACTCCCTGAGAGTTTATTCCAAAGACCAGAATTTGCTGTGTGGTAATATACAATTTACATACCACAAGGTGTGAGTGTCACATAGTGTGTTAGGTCTGAGCAGTCACGCAGCTTCTTGGATGATTGTGTTTCCAGGATGTCTGAAATGCATGTGATAAATCCAACTTACTGTTGAGCCATGAAAACAGCATTTTGTGATTGTTACCACAGGATATTAGACAAATTAAAAATGTTTATTTAAGAGTAACTGTACAAATCAAATCCTTCAAAATCTATCAGAGCATATATTTACTTACCTTCAGCTGTATAGATGACAAAACACACCTCTTTGACTGCTGCAAGTTCAGGAAAGACATCCTCATCCACCTCTATACCCTGCTCATCCGTGACTTTCAGTGCTGCATTTTCTGGTATGAGAAACTTCTGCTGCACTGAAGTAAAATCATCACTTAGTTAATAACAACATTATCATTTCTTCTTTAATGACTTAGTACAAACCATAACTTACCTGCTCTCACAAAATCTGTGAAGCTGAC
This sequence comes from Aulonocara sp. 'chitande type north' Nkhata Bay, assembly GCF_057382095.1. NCBI lineage: Eukaryota > Metazoa > Chordata > Actinopteri > Cichliformes > Cichlidae > Aulonocara > Aulonocara sp. 'chitande type north' Nkhata Bay. Next base: position 7,549,869 of record NC_141361.1, on the reverse strand, counting down.
TTCTTCCAATTTTGCATATTTCTTTGTCTCTCTGTGTTTTACTTTTATCAACATCTTGGCCACCTACGGAAAAAAATACCTTTACTACTATGAAACACAACACAAGAAGAAGAGGTTGTTTATGGTAACTCTATGTAAACTGTGTATAACTTAATCAACGAACACTGTCTTACATTGAGTTAGCCTGTCCACACTAAATATTGCTTAAAATCTATTTAGCTAGGCTGGTTTAGCAGACAATGTGACTGCATGTTTGCTGTGTCCTTGTCTTTACAGTTCTGGAGACAGGGTTGTGTGCATGTCTCAGTGTGCAGCAGGACTAACTAACTGATGTTAATGGTACCTCAACATCTCATCAGTGCAGGCTGCACCTCTCTTTGGTTAAATACGGCCATTACCATGAGTCTAAACAGAATATTACTGTAGTTAGCTAACGTTAAATTAAACGTTGGTGTTAAAATTAAGAAATAGAAATAAACGTTTTCATTGACAACGTGAAATGTGTATCTTAAAATACAGTAAGATAAGTTAGCTAACTTTTGACTAGCATTAGCCTAGCTGCTATCTCCAAATCAGCATAACATACAGAAAACACATGTAGTGCTAGTTAGTTAACTTTATATTTTACTTGTGCATCCATGTAACTGAATATATATATATAAATAACATCACTACACTCACAGAAAATTCCAAAGTAAATAAAGTATTTTTACCTCCTACATGTCGGAGTCCAAGAAAGAAACACAGATAGGCGCTGTAACGGTCGACAGACAAACAACACCAGCAATGTGTTGAATTAGACTCCTTAGCACCCAGTGAATGAACACCTAAATATTACACCGCTTTAGAGTACTCCCCAACACTGACTGTAGTATAAGGTGAAAAATAAACTCCCGGAATGTAACTCTTGCGCACTTTTATGCCTAACTCCAGAATATTTAACTCCAGTGATTTGCTGTGCAGGGGAAATGAAACCAAGGCCAGATAAGGTGCAAAACACAAAGCTGCAAGTGGGATCTGTGATTATGTCAAAACCAGTTCCAAACATCTATCTTTAAACAGGACAGGAATCTTTCAGCATACCAAAAGGACACTTTGCATGCATCTCTGCAGTGTCAATGGAATCTGACAAATGGCACTGGCAATAGCTGTCGCTATATGTTGACGACATGTTGAATATTTGTGGCAGCTAGCTCAACAACTGTAGTCAAATGTTTCGGTTGTCATTCCAGTATGTGGAAGAGCTGAACCTGGCATTAGAAACAAAATGGAAACTATTCACAAATTTTCTTGTGGATTAACTATTCATTCGCTTACCACAGTTTCTGAATATATATCTGTAGTCTTTGTATGAATAAGCTAATTAACAATGAACTCTCAAGCCTTATGTAGTGTTATGTAGTGCATAATTGATGTTGTCTGAGCTTGTACGCAGATTTTCTCGTACATAGATTTCAAAGAAAACAGGCCTCTCACTCAGATTCCAAGAAGAAAGCCTTCATATGGGCAAGTCTGGTTTTCACTGCGACTAAATGGGGAAAACCTGAACACACAACTCCAGCTCATGATTCCAGGAGGACAAGATTTTTCAAAGAGGCATAAAAGAAGTGACATTTCATTCAGCATTAGAAAAAGTGGTGCCTTGCACCTCTGTCTGTTCCTAGTGTGTAAAGGTGAAAGTAAGAAAGGAGGGAAAATGAACATAATCAGCCAATACAGTGAAGTCAGATAAAGGGAAGGACACAAAGCTCACAAATATGACTTGAAGCATAGTCGCCAGTGGAACATAGTAATGTGCAAAAGTCCTGAGCCACCCCTCATTTGCTTATATTTTGGCAAAAACCCAGTCTCGAGCAGGAGTTCTAAAGAAATTAAAATGATTTAGGTGTATTGTGCAGCGTGTCCTTTAAAAATCTAACTAAACTGGACAAGTGAGTCTTCGCTTGGTTGAAAAAAGGAGAAATGCATATATCTACAACAGATCAAAAGTATCTGAAAGTCATGTCTGTAACAAATTAAAATATATATATATAAGCAAAGACCTGACACAAGACCTGAGAGATCTTCTGAGTCTTCAACTGATACATCTGCTGTTCACTGAGGCATCATCAGAAATAGTCTCAGTGGAAGGGTAGCTGTTAAAAAGCCATTCTTATAGAAGATAAAGAAGGAGAAAAGGCTGATGTATGCCAAATTACGCATGAACTGGACTCAAAATCAATGGCAGCAGCTCCCATGGAATATTTTTTTTTTAAGTGATGCCTTACATTCCCTAATTACTCCCTGGAGAGAGTAATTTGTTACACATCTCTCACAGTTTTGCAATACTCTATAATATAGCATGGAAAGCACTGTAAGATAATTACCAGTCTACTATACAGACCTGAGGCTACAGACCCCCACACACTGGCACAAATTCCTATGCTAATGAGGACAAACACAAGCTTTTTCTTTTGCTGTTTAACTGTTAACACAAAGCCACAGCTATGCTGAAAACAAGCCCAAAAAGCACTTTACTGCCACAGCGATTTTACTGTCAAGACAGGTACAAGCACAAATGGAGGCCGCAGTGCTTGTCTTCAGTTGCCGTACACTCAGCTTGAATATCATGCTGGGTACTTTGTTAGTTTTGTGTTAGCATGCTGTCTGTGCAGATGCTTGAAAAGAGCCTACGTGTTAGCGGCAGAGGAGTTGATTCTGTCTCCGATGCAGTTTACAGTTTGCCACCACATTCTCATCCTTTCAAGTTGTACAAAAATAATAATAATGTCCACATCTCCCCTCCTCAAAAGTTGTAAACTGTTCCACCAATTAACTCCTCCCTGGATGCAGCTAATTATAACTGGTGTGGAACTTTTTATCTGCATATTGTGCATGATTGACTAGCCTTTGTAACATAAGTAACAACTGCAACATGGTAATATGACTGTAATGTGATTCCTCAATATAGTATGCTAATGCACTATATTATTGCATTACAGAAAGGATGTGGTTTAAAAAGGTAAAACAGATTATGTAGGTTGTTAGTTAAAAATAAAGAGAGAGCTAATAAAAGTGGCAATTTACAGATGTTATTTTTAATTAAAGACTAATTTGAGGAGTAGGAAGTATGATGCAGCCTGGATGATGACTTGACATGAAATTTGCTTTGAGGTAATTCATTTGCCATTACTTTATAACAACAACAAAAAGAGAGTGACATTTAAAAGTTTCCTTAATGCTTCACACTTGCCAGATCATGCCGCTCAGTCATGTGTGCATTGCTCTCTACCACGAACAAGTCAGCGCTCTCATTTACTGCCTAATTGGGCTCTCAAGGATAATGGCTTATTTGTTTGTTTCTGTTTGACCGTGAGCAATCAACAGTCTGTGGATGTTAAGAGTGTGTGCTTTCATTCTCCATCGCTGTATCTGCATGACCGGCTTTGTGTTTTTATGTGTGTTTGACACGGCCCCTTTCCTCAATGTTAATGTCATGTGAATGAGGCAGATCTATGGCAGGTGCAAGAACAGCTTGAGGCTTGTGTCATTAGCCCACCACCGGTGTCACTCTGTCCTGTGCTGATCCAGCCTGGCACCTTTCATCCACCACATGCTGCTCACACACTTTTTTTTTATGAAAGTCTGTATTCCCTGCAAAATGATTTAATGCCTCAAAGTGCCAGTCTCTGTAACTGTTGACTGGTTATAAATGAACTAGAGGCAGATTCCGTGGCGCCTGCTCTTTTCTTTGTTTTTAGCCAAGATTCATTCAAGCCTGGAATAAACGGCACTTCTGTCAGTGTGATTTAATTGTGCGCTGCGAGAGGTTGCAAAAACACGCATAAATTATTGGTGACAAAATTAAAAAGAAGTAGGGGTTGAATAAAGGCAAAAACACTTTGTCCTCCAGATGTAAAAGAAAGTGAGATGAACCCAGTAGGTGTTGAAACGTGTCATCTCGAGCGTTTGACACTTTTGAATGTGTGAGAAAAACATGAGTGGAGGTTTCGGAGTGGACCCGGAATTGGGACAGAGTGACAGACTGCCCCGGTAAGCCTTTGGCACTGTCGTCATGCTGCATTGTGGGTAACACTGCATGACACAACCACAGGAGTCGGAAAATGAATTTTCCACTGTGGACGCATGGCTTTGGGGTGATTAACAAGGTAAATGTTACTCAATACTAATTAACACTTATTGAAGCCCTTTAATGTGAATTTAATGTGAATTGCCATGAATGTTTAATTCTTGATCAAAGGAGCAAAATGAAACACCTCAGTGACTCAGTGGTTTCATTTGAAACAATTCATATGCACGATTACTAATGTGGTAATAAATCCAAATAAACTATTTCTCATCTTGAAAAATGTAATCTCGATAAGTTCTGTGAATATATAGACATATGTTTAACTTTTTTCATATAGTAAAGCTTTGTACGTAGGCACCTGTATTTTCAAAGCTCTGGCTTGTCATTCATAAAGTTCTGCACAATCCAACTTGACTCCTGCTGTGACATACAAGCTCAGTGCGCTGCAGGCAAAGTGGAAGAAACACGCAAAACTTTTACATCAGCAATCGTAGTACACCACAGGGCAGAAGCATTACAAGGAAAGGTCATATGGATTTTTTCTTTAGAAAAGGTACTGCATACCTTGTCAACTATATTCACATATAAATTTAAAAAATAGTAAATGATACTTTGGAAGTGGAAATTACATATCAACTATTTGGAAGTAGAGATGCATAAAGCTTCTAATTTTCCCCTTTTTTTCTTGAGATCTTTGTCAAGATACCAAAACCAAGACATGAATGTTTTGGGTTTTTGGGTTTTAATTCAAAACAGTGGTGATACTGTGTAAATTCATCTAATAAAATTGAAATATTGGTGGTATTTTATATTCCATTCACATTTTCCCCATTGTGTAGCGATGGTTCAGCTGGGTCATTGCTGTGGTGTCTTCACTGAAAAAATCCAAAAAATTAGACAAGCAATTGGTACATCAACAGCAGATCCAGGATATGTACTGTGTCCACCAAAAAACTGTTTAAACACCATGAAACAGTTTCAACCTATTAACAGCAAAGACCTGGAGGACATCTTAGGTCAACTGAACTCCTCCTCCTGCTGTTTAGATGTCCTGCCAACAAGTTTTTTCAAAAAGGTCTCAAAGACTTTAGAGTCAGACCTGTTACAGATCGTCAACTTTTCCTTAATGTCAGGTGTGTTTCCAGAACCACTAAAAACTGCTGTAATCAAACCTATACTGAAAAAGGACAATCTTGACAAGACACAAATGAACAACTACAGGCCGATCTCAAATCTCCCGTTTTTAAGTAAGATCATTGAAAAAGCAGTTTCCCAACAGCTCAGTTACTTCTTAAAACAGAATAATTGCTACGATGCCTTCCAGTCAGGTTTTAGACAGAACCACAGCACTGAAACTGCTCTGACCAAAGTGTTTAATGACATATGTCTGAATACAGACAGTGGAAAAATGTCAGTCCTAGTTTTACTGGATCTCAGTGCAGCATTTGATACAGTTGACCACAACATATTACTCAAACGACTGGAGAACTGGACAGGTCTTTCAGGAACTGTACTAAACTGGTTCAAAACATACGTAGAAAACAGGAAATACTTTGTATCAATAGGTAACTTCACATCTGAGCAGACAAGTATCACATGTGGAGTTCCCCAAGGTTCCATCTTGGGACCCCTTCTGTTTAACATCTACATGCTCCCACTGGCACAGATTATAAACAACAACAAAATAAACTATCACAGCTATGCAGATGACACACAAATATATATCACAATGTCACCAGGAGACCGAGGCCCTGTACAGGCTCTTGGTAAATGCATTGAGGAAATCAATGACTGGTTGTGCCACAATTTTCTCCAGCTAAACAAAAACAAAACTGAGGTAATAGTCTTTGGCGCCAAAGAAAAACGATTACAGGTCACCAGAGAACTTCAATCTATACATCTAAAAACCACAAACCAGGCGAGAAATTTGGGTGTAGTGATGGATGCAGACCTAAACTTAGAAAAACACATTAAGACAATAACAAAGTCAGCTTACTATCACCTCAAGAATATATCAAGGATAAAAGATCTGATGTCTCAACAGGACCTGGAAAAACTAGTCCATGCATTCATCTTTAGTAGGCTTGATTACTGTAACAGCATCTTTACAGGTCTACCTAAAAAAATCAGTCAGACAGCTACAGCTCATTCAGAACTCTGCTGCTCGAGTCCTCACTAAGACCAAAAAAGTGGACCACATCAGTCCAGCTCTGAGGTCCTTACACTGGCTGCCTGTCCGTCAGAGGATAGACTTTAAAGTTCTGATGCTGGCCTATAAAGCTCTGAATGGTTTAGGACCAAAATACATCAATGACCTCCTGACCCAGTATGAACCATCCAGATCCCTCAGGTCATCTGGATCCGGTCTTTTATCAGTTCCCAGAGTCAGAACCAGACACGGAGAAGCTGCATTCAGCTTTTATGCTCCTTATATCTGGAACAAACTCCCAGAAAGCCTCAGATCAGCTGAAACACTCAGTTTATTTAAATCCAGGTTGAAGACTCACCTGTTCTCAGCTGCATTTGAATAAAGCACCAAATCCACACTTTAAGCTTAAATTTCAAAACTTACATTTAACTACTGATTTTATCTACTGTTCTGATTTTATCTGTTTTGATTTTATATACTGTTGTTTGTTTGTTTGTTAATTAGTTAGTTAGTTTATTTGCTTGTTTTATTCAATTTTAAATCATGCTTTTTATTTGTTCTTGTTTCTAATGTCTCTGTAAAGCACTTTGAATCACCTTGTTGTTGAATTGTGCTATACAAATAAACTTGCCTTGCCTTGCCTAAAGTAGCTGAAACACAGCAGAGCTTGTTTGTTGGACTGAGTGGCTCTGGGGAGTGCCCTGCTGCCACACTGGTTGCCCCAGTATACACTGGCCACACACACACACACACACACACACACACACACACACACACAGAGAGAGAGAACAACCTACACACAAGCCTATGATCACAGCGTTCATTGTCAGCGTGAACCAGGGTGGCACAAACAAACACAAATTGGTTACCATTCTTGCAAGCGATCAAACACACACAAAAAGACATGCACACAAAATGCTCCCATCTGTAATTGCATTGACATACCAGCCCACATACTGAGAAACACACACACACACACACACAATCCCCTGAGCCCAATATAGAGTCCATTACTTCGGAATGCCACACTGCTTTCCTCAAGACACAAGATGCACTCAGACTTCGCCGAACCTGACTGGGGTGAGTCACACAGGGCTCCGAGAAACCGACATGATTGCCTAGTTACCCGTGTGGCTACAGCAACTACATGTTTAAGGACAGAGTGACTCACAAATGCCCAAGATTACCCTGGCATTATAACCCACAGCTTGTGTAAATACAGGACTGTTATTCCTACTGAGTTCTCTCATTCAGTGTTTGCAGCAGAGTGATTCATACAGTAACAACACGTGAGTGCAACTGCTCTGAATGGGGAAAGCATGCATTTACAGCGGACTCGGGGGGGGGGGGGGATTCCCAGTTAAATGGATTGCCAACTTCACTCTGCAGTATTCGTGAATATTCTGTTTAGATTATAAGTTGCAAGGAGGTTGCTCAGAGAGCTTGGTGATCTGGCAAAACTCATAGCAATACTCATCAGTGACACATAAGATAAATAACCTTCTTCTTTATAAAACAGCATGGCTGATCAAGGATCATTATGTCTACAGTTTAGGAGATAAGGAGGAAATACCACCAGGAGGATTTTCAGTGATCAGGGCTTTTAATAGGAAACGCCAAGTCAGCATAAAACGTTGCATAACTGAGAACGTTGAGGAAATCTCCTGAGCAAAGCTTAGCTTCTATTTTAAAAGTATATCACTATCTGACAAGGCTTCAAAAGGTATTCATAATTAAAATTGAAAAGAAGGGTAAAAATCACATATTTGAAACTGCAAAGACATCAAAATCACTAGTGAGTCTATAAAAGGCCTTTAAACCTCGTCAAGGGAATCCAGCACTGTTAAGGACCTAACGGTTAACTCTTTCATTTATTCCCTTGAGCTAAGCTGTGTAAGTGTTTTTGCAATTTAAAAAAAAAAAAAAAAAAAAAAAAGAGAATCAATTAAATTGTGGTGCAAACACGTTTTCAGAAGGAGTAGTCTGTCAGCTATTAGTCCTCTTCCTCAACAACCACGAGAGAGAGATGCTTGAACTTTAAAAACTGGCATCTTCATGCTTTGCCATCCCAACATCTATATATATTTTAAGAAAAACCTATATGCAACACACTGGGGAAGTCAGGAAGCAAAGAGTAAATGAATGGGGGTAACTGTGTGGATGGCTTCATTTACATATATTTTGAATATGACAGAGGATCTGTTTCTTTTTTGCCACTGCTACAAGGCAGCTTTTCAATATTTGCACATTGTCAAGGGACTCCACGACATTGTGGAGATGCCATGTTGCTACCAAATGATTCAGTCATACTGCAAATGACGTTATAGGTAAGCAAAGGACATTTATGTTTTTTATTGTGATCACATTGTTATCAACAAAATAAAATACTTTTCTTTTTGATTTTTTTTTTATCTTTTGGTGCTTATTTTCCTCACAAGATCTGTTTTGCTTTGCATAAAAGGCATTTAGACAGGATATGGAATACCTTTGGGTGGGGGATAACCTTTAGAGTGGGAAATCTAGGTTACAGTGGGAAGGAAGGGGTCACATTCCTGTTTGTTTTCATTATGGGATGGCAGGCGCAGTAGAAATCTGAATAGGGATGGGTCGTGCAAGGTCCTCTGGGGTCATTCCCTCCCATCATCACATTCGCAGCTGCTGGGGCAGGGCTGCGTGGGAGGATGAGGGCAGAAGGAAAGTCTCCCATGATGTACACTCCTCGAGCCTGTTGGACTTGGAGTTGAATGTGAAAGACGAGGTGGTTCTGTTCAATCCCGCTGAATGTAGTTGAGTTAAAGCACTGTTATGTGGCTGCCTGGCATGAATGAATGAGTTTCAAAAAAAGGAACATCAATGGTCAGCCAGACTTCCTTGCATAAACAAAGGTTTAAATAAAACTCAGCAGCTTGAATGCACTGCTTCTGTAGACTCCGCATATAGAACAAAAGTGGGGCTCTTAAGCTGATGATTACTTTTGCCTTATTTGAGGTGTGTTTAAGCAGCATACTCCAATACCTCATTTCACAAGGAAATATGAGACTCAAAGTAAATATATCCAATAAAAACAAATTTGACAAAACTGGGACAAAAGTCAACCAACTGGCATGTGTTCCTTTCATTGAGTATCTTTCCACACTATCCAGTGTCTCCAGATCGCTGCCATATCCTCCACTATTTGTTCGTGTCCTTTGCATTTCACATTGACAGGGGATACGGCTGCTTCCTTCCTCTCATGAGCAACAGGATGTGTGCTACTTGGACAGTACGTGCAAGTTTTTGTGACCTACAAATCATTTTTAGCTCTGATTCCAAGTGGAAATGCCGTCACAGGTGCTATATGCTGGTAAATAGCAATGAGTAATAACTCTTTGCAGTTATTTTAATTTGGCCACACTGGATCAGCCTATTTAAGGTCAGGTGAGGACACTCCAAAACCTTAATTTCTGTTGGTTGCTCTTTTCTAACCATGCAAAGGTGGACTTGCTGCTTGTTTCAGAGCACTGTCCTGCTGCATAACCCGAGTGAGCTTGAGCTTCAGGGTGGGGACTAATGGCTGGACATTCTCCTTCAGGATTTTCCAGTAGGGAACAGAACTCATGATTTCATCAATTATGGCAAATCGTAGAGGTCCTGAAGCGGCTAAGCAATCCCAAACCATCACGCTAACACCACCATGTTTGACGTTCTTTTTATGAAATGCTCTGTCACTTTTATCCCAGACATAATGGGAAAATACACTTTTTCCCTTAATAAATGAAAAATCATCAGCTGCGGTTTGCATTTACTCTGGTCGTCTTTGTCTAATATTAAGATTTGTCTGTTGAGCTGAAAAGTGTGAAAAGAAACGTTTCTTTACTTTTTCACAGCACTGAATGTCTCATTTCATCTAAGTGTCATTTTAAAATTGTGGTATTGTGCAAAAGTATCTTGTAAGGACTTACTTAGGTTTAAGTTGCTAAACTAATGTATCTCCAAGTGTCCGAACCATTAACATAATTCCTTTAACAAGAAAAGCAATGGTGCAGTACAATATAAGCCATTATGGAAAAACTGCATTTTTTTTTATTACGTTACCGGGATTAACAGGCCCTATGCATATCTCATTCATATGATTCAGTCGTAAATTCCCAAGGCACTGTTTAGTCATTTTAAAACCAGCTCTCATCTTTTTTTCTGCTTTGTCAGGTAGAGATTTTGATGATTCGACTCATTAATTCAAGCCCCTCGCTAAGTGCTGGACTGGTAATGGAGATGAGGAACCAAACTGCGCCCATCTTTGAAATCTGTGGCACTATACTGTGGAAATGTAGCTTCATTATGGCGCAACATGCACTTAACTAGTGTTATTATAGCTGTCCACTGGTTAATATGATGTAGAAAAGCAGTGAAAGGACAACGGAGGGTTTTTGACAGCATGTGATAATAATCTGTCGACAGCTTGAAAACATCTGAAGAGATTGTTCTCAGTGCCAATATATGACAATCAACAGGTGTGTTCTTCGGTTTTATTCAATCACAACCAAAAGTTGAGGTTACTATTCAATAATAAGTCGTTGTTTTAATTTTAGACCATCAATCACACGCAAGAGTTAAATTCATCGATTCATATCTCACATTTTTCTCTGGGTGAAGCTGCTGTCTTATTCCACCAAGGATCAGCGTTCAATTTATCTCACTCCTGCTACAATTCAACAGAGGTGATAAATCTCCAGAGCTAAAGCAAAAGCTAAAACAACTGACCTCAGCGCTCATTGATAAGGGCTGTGCTCCTCTAAACTGAAATCAATACTTTATCTTTTACATTTTTTACATCACACACATTTAGCTGATCGTGTGGAAGGGATGCTTCTTTTTGTTCAGAGATGCTGAATTCTTCAGTTTCACTTTATTTCAGCAAGAAGATACACCCAGCTCCCTAAAATTCAGGCACATATGTACAACTAAAACAATGCAAACAACTAAATTATATGATTTTTTTTTTCTGCAAAGGAAAATGTCTTTGACAACCACATTTGTAATGCATACAGGGAACAAACTTGTGACACTTTGGCTCCTGGTTAGTCTTTTTGCCATTTGATCACCCTGCTGCTCTATCAAATCTACAACAAAAGTACAGTGTTCAACTAGAGGATGCTTTTCGCAAGAGACCAAACCACAGAAATTCTGCACACTTCACAGCATATTGGTCAAGGTAAAGTGAAGGATTGTGTTTCTATGGAGTAACCGGTCATGAGATGAAGATGACTCACAGTCAGCTGTTGCTGTTTCCTCCTCAGCACTCTGGCTGCCATCAGCTATTCCTGTAAATGGCCCTTTGATTACAGGTGTGTGCACACAAACACACAAATTCAGATATGCACAAACACACACGCACGCACACACAAACAAACGTATGCATGAATGCATTCACCGACAGAGACTGGAATAAGTGCATTCATGCACCAGCGAACAGTTTTGTACACAGGTCAACACTCCTGTTACAGCAAATGCATGATTCCATTTTAGCTGAGCTAGAGCCCTACAGGATTACTATCTGCATCATCTTCTCTATAAATACAAGAGAGTAGAACAAGATTACAGTCCATAAATTATTAGTTGCACACACTGAAGAGAATTATATAGGCAAGCACAAGGGACGGGTTCTCCATAAGTGCATCTAACTGTGATGTAATCACTGTAATCAGAATGATCGACATTGCAACATTTAATAGAAATTAATAGAAAAAATGCAGTAGAAAACTCTAACCTGCAGTTTTCAGGCATTTGCAGATAAATTTCACTGTAGAGAGTTAACATCAGTTCTTAATCCTCGCATAGCATAACTGTATTAAGTCGCATTGCTGCTTCAGAGGTGCCATGTTTTTTGCCGTGTTTTGTTCTTTGACATGGCACAACCTGAAACAATGTGTATTGTTCATTAAAATAAAGCTTTGTGTCTGTTTACACACACACAAGAACTTTAATTTTTTGAAAAAGCTTAGAGTTAGTTGACACTGAACCCTTAGTTATGTTGCTAAAAGCTCAGGCTGCTGGAAGACCTCACATAATGCACTCAGCACTTATTCTCCACTTCCACCTTTTCACTCCCGGTGTGTTTTTACACCTTTATTAAGCATCATTAACTTTTATCGACTCTCTAATTTTGTGTTTTATCTCATTTGTTGTATCTCTCTGCTCTGGTTTTTGTCATCTCTTTTCTCTAAGGCAGATCCTGCTAGTGATGTCTTTTCTCCTTACCCTTGCTTAACGCTTGCTTAACCAGTATACTGTACAACATTTAGCATCTTGAGCTTACTGATGGTGTGAACTCTCAAAATATAAATAAAACTGACGTGACTTGAATTAAATTCAGTTCAGTTTAGTTAAACTGGTTCATGCTATGTGTTACCACAAGTCTTATATATATATATGTCAGTGAAAACAAGCTTTACAACTTAACGTTCGTTTTATGCCACTCAGATGATCATGACATGGAGTGCAGGACGTTTTATTTCTCAGCCGCCAAGCTATGCATTATGGTTGCCCAAGGGCACATGTGGCCTATTCTTTTAACAAAAACAAAAGAAGCTGTTCACTGCTCAGTCAAGTCATACAAGGTTTCCAAATGACATCACACACTAATTAGCACATCAATACATTTGCTACACCACTTCTGTTTTTCCCAAGCTTGTAGAAGGCTGAGTGTATTGCAATTCGTCGGACACTACCGTCTTTCAGGTCAGCATCAACTGCACTAATTTGTTTTCAAAATGCTTTGGGACTCCACACAGGACTCCTAATGGTTGGCAAAGTGTTTGGAGCTCTCGCTTGTCCCTTTTAAAAATGATGTCACCAGCAACAAATTTACCAACACTTGACAACATCGCACTTTTTCCTCACTTAAAAGCTTTTCATATATGCCATGCAAGACATATAGGCACTCACCGTCCCTATACATTTATCTGAGTCTTTCCAGCACCCTTTTCATCACGTCTTCTCTCAGATCATTGTTTTAATGCTCCCCTGGGTTTCTTGAATTAAATCAGACGTTCCAAGAAATGGTTAACATACTGTAGTCATTTAAATCTGACCTCGATGTATGAGAAGAACATGTGACGTGATCCTTGAATGAGATAATGCAGAGTCATGGCTCACCTTATGTACAGCTGACAGGTGGACATAGCTGAAGCAGAATTATTTCACCATGAAAATCTCTGTCATTGTTGCTCACATTTTATTACACTTGGGTGTGTGTTTATTTATTATACCTTGTATTATTATTGTAAAACCATATTGTGTCATTTGTGTAATGTCCCAGACCATTGTGATGTAAAGAGAGCTAAGTCAGATGCATTTTTAGGATGGTTAGGCTCAGCTTTAGAAATAAGGTGAGGATTTTCCTTCACTTTGGGCGACAGCTGAGGTGATTTGGGCTTCTCACCAGGATGTCTCCTGGACTCCTTCCTTTGGAGGGTTTCCAGGAGCGCTCAACTAGTGGGTGGCCACGAGGGTAGACCCAGAACTCGTAAGAGGGCCATCTGGCCTTTAAGTTTCACAGGATGATTTATTTACCTCATTTTTCAGTTTCATTGTGAGAAGAAAAGGGGGAAGTGAGGTTATGTTGTTATAAAGCCATTGAGTCAGTACATGCAGAAGTTTAGAGAGGATGAATGAGTCAACAAAAACAACGAATGAACATTTTTTCACCTTCCGAATGACACACAGTTGTTGTTTTTTTGGTTCTTTTTCCATCATGAGGTCTCCCTAACCTCAAACGCATGTTTGTTATTGTGTAGCCATAATGATGTACTGTTTGCTTCCTGTTTAAAAATGAAAAGACCGTGCACTGTTTCATAACCTGATCAGGATGTTTATTAATGTTGCCATGACAATGGGAATCCCCTATGTTAACCTAAACCCTTCCCCAGACCTAAATTAACAAAGTTTTTTTTGTTTTGATTTCTTGATGCTGTTGTTTGTGTGTGTGTGTTGGGGGGAGGTCCAACATTACACCTACATTGTAATGTTGGACTGCTGGGAACTGAAAAGCTTGTTCAAAAGCACTTTAAGAGCAGGTGTTGAAAAAGGGAAGAGCATGTCTGTTCTATCTCCTCAGGATTTACAGCAGTACTCCCATGAGATATTTTTCTCTTCTAAACACAGCAACTGTGAAACAGAATTCCACTCCCTTTAATGACAGAGGTCTTATGATTCTGATTCATCCACAGTGCATCAAAACCCAAGATCAATAGGACATGTGATGTAATGAACCAATTAAATTAACTCTGCTTGTTTTGCTGCAGTCACTCCACAGACTTTTGCTTATTGTGCCTGCTCCCTGCTTTTACATACTGTACTTTTCTTTCACTATGAATATCTTTGCATTTTGATTAGACTCAAGTAAAAGGCAGTTGGGGTGCTACACACTAAATGTGTTAGCAAAATCAAGTCTCTCATGCATCCAAATTGTAATTCCACTAAATGGCATACATTTGTGAGACTATCAATCAAAACCGCAGACACAACATGTGCGGCTTCTAAATCATTGTCATTTGTTATTATGCTATCTGACTTTTCTTTCCTAATGGCAACAACAAAACTTTTTAGCCTAATTGCAGCCATGGATTTCTAATCAGGCACCAGACGCTGTTTGCAAATTAAGAACTGGCCATTATCTGCTGTGCATAGAATTTTAGGACAGCTAATTAAAAGTGAGTGACCACTTTTTGGCATGCTTTCCAAATGCAGGATTTCAATTGTGTGTAGTGGATGCAAAACAGGCAATGGGTTGTTTTCTCTGCTTGATTCCTGTCATTGTCTATGGTTAGACTTTTAAAAAAGACCTGACTTTGTGGCCTGTGTCATGTACTGGCTGCTTATTCAGTTTGCAGCATGTGGTATGAATACAAAGTTGTGTTCTTAGCTGTTAGCTGTGTTAAAAGAAATGGCAGCATGTCTTATTGTCAATAAAATTATGTGTAAAATAAAATAATAATTATGGTGTAGACTGAAAAAATGGAAAACCCTTTGTTTTACATGTGATGTGATATTTTTGATAAATCGTTTCTGAACCAGTATTGTTTGCATCGTTTACGTAATTGCAAACCTGCCCAGTGTCGGGTAGGAAAGCCATTGTATATGAAGTGTTGAGACATAGGACAGATAAATATTCAAATACACACAGGATAGATGGCGTGATAGTATCTGTGCTGCTTGCCTGCATGCTGTTTATGCCCAATATTTTGTTGCTATGGATTCATCCTAACACAGATCAGCATCCCACGTGCACTGCAGCCAAGATAACTCATGGCAACTGTAATTATATGACTCGTTTTCTTTGCATCAGCGTCCACCACACAGAACAAAAAATTGGCAGGAATCTGATTTGATGACATATCTACAGAGACGATAAATATAGACTTCATGCAGGAAGTGCTTTTTTTGTTTGTTTTTTATGACAGCAAAAGTGTCACTTTAAAACGTTGTGACTGTACTGCATTCTTGGGACAACAGAATAGAATAGCTCTTTATTGTCAATGTACAATAAAGGGAAAAACATGCTCCATACAAGCCACAACTGCAATAACTAATGCAAGTCAAATGAAAATAATAATAATTTCCCCTCAATGAAAATGCATTTCTAACATAATTTGTATCCCTTTTTCATGCTACATGCAAATGATACATGAATATATTCAGTCTGCAGACAAAATCTGCTTATGCTGTGCTGCTGATGGAAACAGCGGGTCCAAGCTGTATCTAACAGAGAGAAGTTGCTTACAGCAGCATATTAAAAACAAACTGTGCATCCTTGGTAAAACAAAACAGAAACCATATGTAATACCAGTTAATATATAGTACCTAAGTAGTATAAATCAGGTCACAGATACATACTCCAAGTAAGCGGTCCCTAACCTTTTTTACGCCACGGACCGGTTTAATGTCAGACAATATTTTCACGGACTGGCCTTAAGGTGTCGTGGATAAATACAACAAAATAAAATGATATGACAAAGACAAAAACTGTGGTATTTTGTAAAGATAATAATTAACGCGAATTCACTGTGTAATTGTGTAACTTCACTAGCAGCGTCCTCCTGAAATGCGTCAACAACATTGAGAGTAACATCCTCCTCTCTGCCCCTTAATGCTCTCTGGTCGCTATGGTAACGTGTAACTATTTATTTCAAAATAAGACACACAACTACAACACGGGAAAAGACCCAGGGAAACCGAGTTAACGATAAAAACCCTGAAAACCATAAATCTCACACCCGAGCCTCAACTCTTGCAGCCTGGTACCAAATGACTCACGGACCAGTACGTGGCCCAGGGTTTGGGCACCACTGCTCTAAGGTACTGGCATTTCCCTACCATCACTTACATTAAATATGATGTTAATACACAAGTTTAATCATCTCTCTATTCCTTAGAGATATATGCTTTTCTTGCTTCTCTATTTTCTTCATAACATCATCATTACAATTTCATCCTCTGGTACACTACTCATGTCCAATAATCTATTTTTTACTCTTGTTCCTCACAGTGACCTCTGTTATTGTTTCTTTCCCTGTTCAGGCAAACTTTCCAGCCAATTAGCATTCTCTTCAATGCATAGCATCATTAGCATCAAGCTAGGCACTGTTAGCTTTTTAAGAAAATTGCGTTCAGATGTGTCTTTGCACCTTCATCCAGACAGCCACAAACTGCTTACAAGTGTTACATTTTTATTCTGTGGTAGCTTAGCTTTGATTAATTCCATTTTATATACAGTGCTGTGAAAATGTATTTGAAACCTTCCTCTTTCGTATCATTTGCGTATTTCTCACACTTACATGTTCCACACCATCAAACAAGTGTTTATTTTAGACAAGGATTTTTATTTATTTTTTTTTAAATGGGATTTTGTTCACGGTATTAAGGGAATAAAGCTAGCCAAACCTACTTGGCTGTATGTGGAAAAAGTAATTGTTTCAATTACTTGAAATAAAATCTTGAATTAACTATGATTAACCTAATTTTCTGGGAAGCTGAGCTCAATTTCATTATTTCACTGATCACTGCCAGACCTGCTCAATCAGTAAATCACTTAAACACAACCTGATAAATTAAAGCAGGCTAAACAAACTAATGTAAAGAAACTCAAGAACAGATTGGAAACAAGTCATTGACATAAATCAGGTGGACTGATGAGACAAAAGTTGAACTTTTTGGAAGGTTTGAGTCCAGAAACAGCATTTCATCAAAAGAACCTTGTGCTAGAGTCAAATATCATGATGGTAGTGTGATGGTTTGGGGCTGTTCTGCTGCTTCGGAACCTTGCCATATTGATTCTGTTGTCTAACAGAAAATCCTAAAGGAGAATTTCTGGCTATTAATTTGCACCCTAAAGCTCAAACTACTTGGATTAGCTGGATGTGTGTATGATTTGGCATGGCTTTAAACAGGCTGTTCATGCTTGAAAACCCCTCAATGTGGTTGAATTAAAACAATTTTGCAAAGAAGAGTGGGTCAAAATCCATCTGCAGAAAAAGTGAAAGATTCATTGCCAGTTACAACACACATTTTATTGCAGTTCTTGCTGTCAAGGGTGGCACATCAAGTCAATGAGTTTGGGGAGCAATTAGGGGGTAATTACTTTATCACATATAGCCTTTTATGTTATGTGGCAAATATGCAAAAAATAAGGACTCACGAAGGGGGCAAATACTTTTTTCACAGCATTGTAAATGCCTCTGTTGTGTGGAAACCTTCTTGTAACTTTTATCGTGCACATTTTAAACATCCCGGTATATTTGAGCTGAGGGTAAAGAAATGGGCCATAGTTTCTCATCACTTAATATTTAAGAGGTCAGTCTCCCATTCTCTAACTTCATTTTTCATATACGCATAAAAACATATAATGTTATAAAATTATGTAATAATAATCAGAGTGTTCTGACTTTATGGTTTGTAACATTGTAAATTCTGTTGTCCCAATTTACAGCCTGAAAGTTTTGCAGTGATGCTTCCCTTTAGTCATGTATGTCATGACAGAGCACCCATCCTAGTCTTATCTGTCCATAAAACCCACAGACTCATGCGAAAATGTGATGCTGCTGAGTGCTGCAAATGTGGCCACAGCCGAGAGCTCAACAAAAGAGACTCCGCTGTGGAGGCGCTCGACCGGGCCGATGTGCCAGACAATGGCACTCTGTTCCAAACATGTTGTTTGTCACATCGCCTGCCTTTAACTTGTCAATGCCACTGTTGTTCTGCTTAACTTTAACTTAATCTCGCATCTTATGTAATTCAGTATGAATTTTTGCTCAAATTTACTGTATACAGTATTCTAGGCACTCATAATCTTAATGATAGCTCAGTGTTAGTCATAGTGTTTGGAGTGATAGAGGACACATTCAAAGTGATTTAAGTATCAGTTAACCTTATTTGCTGACAGGATATGAGGAATCTGACTCCCTACTTAACAAAATAAAAGTCAAATTCTTGCACAAGCTATAGTTTCTATCAACTGTATTTCAAAACGTGGAAATTATCACCTGTGGGACTTTTTTTAATGAACTAAGTTTTTATGCAAACAACATAATAAAGCATGAAGCATAGCACACAAGGAGGACATAAATCTCATCATATACCAACTTGTACATGTATTAACACAGATTAATATTCATGTTTCTTTGATCTCTGGGAGGAGAGATGTGGGAAAGCAAAGCAATTTACATTCAAAGGAGTGAAAGAGGTAAATATATTTCTGGGAGTGTGCCAGAATGTATTTATAACGTGTCATTTTAGAGTAGAGGTATATTGCCGTCTTGCATTAGGAACTCTCACCATGCACCATGGGTGGCAACACTGTTTTTAACCTGTTCTACTTTCCCCCTTCTAGAGGAAATAAGTTGATGCGGTTTTACAAGCAACTACAGTCATACACTTTTTTCCTGCAAAAGCAGTACGCTCTTAAGAGAGCCACAGGTGACTGACATTAAAACGCACACATCCGCACACAGCGCCTGCCAATGTGCATCATTCCCAGCAAAATCTAACCTGTCCCTCACGCTATGCCTCAAGCTGCTGCCACTACAATAACCCGCACAGCATTATGTGAATAATCATCTTTATGGCAACTCTATTATAACTTAATAGCTTATTAAATTGTCTACACTGTCACAGAGAGACTCATAATAATGCTCATGGATCTCTGGGCAGCCATGAAAAGATGAAGTCTATCACATTTGTTTCACAGAGCACAGAAATTGATCAGGTTCTTGATGATCCCCCCGAGTCTGCAGACGCGTCTGAATATTGTTGTCATGAACTTGCGTTTTACAGGCAGGAGAGCAATTTTCTTTACAGACTTACGCTCGTATGATTCATAGCGCAACTCGCCAAGAGAACGAGAGTAACTAGTGCGTGTGTGAGGAAATAAAGATAGCCATGTCTATTTAGAGACGGACGCTTCTCCTGCCGCTGATCCGGAGCGGCTGACGCTCAGAGTCGAATCAGTAGAAAACTCAACTTCCTCGTTGTGGTAAGACAAGAGTCTCGCTTATATACGGTTCTAAAAATAGCGCTGATTTAGTCCAATGGGAGCCAGAGAGGCTTCTAGCTCTGCACCAATCACGGCACACAGGATGACTCTGCTCTCGCTCGTTATTGGTCGGAAGTGGTCTGGTAGGCCTTTGTAAAGTTCCTGCAAGCCCATTGGTAGACGTGCCGTAACGTAATGTAATCACATGGGGGTGGGTTTGCCTGTAATTTTGAATCGGGGGGGAAGTTTACAGTGCGCTGACGGACTTTTGCAGAGTTCGGTGTTGTGCGCTCACGCTCAAAACCTCCACTGGAAGTGCACGACTCCAGACTAGTATACATGCAAATACAGCTAAGACTCCAGCTTCTCTCTGAACACATCAGGCTTCGTTTCCTCACAAGCTTGAATTCGCTTATCCTTGTGGCTAAATCTCAGGAGTGAAATGGATGTCATCCCTATGTGTAGCATCTTCCAGGAGCTCCAAATTGTGCACGACACTGGATACTTTTCAGCTTTACCATCTCTGGAAGAGTATTGGCAGCAGGTAGGCTGACGACTGATTCCAAACACTCGATTCCTCAGTTTGACAGATAGTGC
The DNA here is from genome assembly GCF_057382095.1 of Aulonocara sp. 'chitande type north' Nkhata Bay. NCBI lineage: Eukaryota > Metazoa > Chordata > Actinopteri > Cichliformes > Cichlidae > Aulonocara > Aulonocara sp. 'chitande type north' Nkhata Bay. Next base: position 7,529,547 of record NC_141361.1, on the reverse strand, counting down.
CACAGGCTCATGTGTGAAGTGCCAGCAGAGTGCGTAATTTCCAGAAACTTGTTTTAAGTGACAGCTGCGCGCCGACTGGCAAATGTCAGAGTAGTTTCATGTAATGTGAGCGCGCGTTTGATTCAGTAATGCAGCTAATATAAATTTATTTCTCAAAACTTGGTTTGCCTCCGGTTATAGGGGAAATGGTGCAAGTTCCCCTCGTGACAGATCAGTATTTTTTTAGTATGTTTGTAAAAATGCAGACTTATTACGTGTCTTCTTTAGTTTTTTGGCGCATTTCATAAAATATGCTTTAAATTAGTTGTACTTTTACAGTATTTTCTGGTGCTACGGCGCGCGCACAGTTGTTCAGTGGTGGTTTGCTCGTATTGTGGACAATTTCGGCTCAGGCATGCAGGTTATACAGGCACATCGGTTTGTGATAAATGAAAAACACGCCGTGTTGCAGATTTAGCGAGTGAATGGCGAGCCGTGCGCCTTTGCGCGTATCTCCTCCTCCTGACTTTCTCTCTGCCCCCTCTGCCTGCCGCTCACTCCCTCTTGCTGTCACACGGACCCACACATACAAATGAGAGTGACAGACTGTCAGAAAGAGAGAGAATAAGAGAGAGGCTGGTTTCTATTGAACCGTTGCTCGACCAGGCGGCCGCCTGGTTGACAAAACAGTGGAGTTTTACACTGGTAGTGACGGGAAGGGTACAAGTCGCTTCTTGCTCAGATTGGGAAATGAATTGGCCTTACTCTTCAGTCTTCGCTGTCTCCCCGTCTATCAGATATGGCCGGGCTTCATTCCAAGTCGCCCTCTCAGGCATTTAAAGCTCGCCTGGGATTTATCCAGCACTGCTGACAAGAAACATATGAAGTCAATGCCTTCTTTTTCATTCCCAAGACACGAAGATTTTCCCATGATAGTCCTCTTTTAGAATGAATATATATATATATATACACACGAAAGGTGTTTGTAGTTGCTGCCTGGTACCTGTGGTTTCATTTTATTCCATCTCATCCTCCATCTCTAGATAAGCTTTATTTATTCAGTATGGTATTATTATAATATTTTAAAAATGTTGTTGGTGAGATTTGTCGTTCTTCCTTTATTTTAGCGTTTTGTCAAGTGATGCTTGTGCTGCCTGTAACCAGATCAGCCAAAGAGGGATAGTCCCCTCTCGGATAGTTTCATTTTCATTTTGACCCTATAAACTTCCAAGCAACTAGGAAAATGTCAATTTCTCTCTAAGGGAATAAATCGTTTTAGGAGGAGTTTGGAAAAAGTCCGAAAAATGTATTTGTCCCATGACCTCTTGGATCCAGGTTTCCTCAAGCTTTGGCTGCCACTGTTCCAGTCAGTTCTGTTATAATAACATTTGGCTGTAATTTTATATTTGCTTCATTAGGAAACTGCACAGGCCTGTTTGTGGCCTTCGTATCTGGCCTGTGCTTGCTGACTGCAGAGGGTTAAGGAAGTGCTCTCTCACTTCCTTTTCACAGAAAACAGGCCCACAATCCACAGTGGCTGTTGCAGTATTCATGCCAGGCTTTTTATGAACCCCCATGAACCAGACCTCCCTCCACTCAGTCCCTGGTGTGCTATGTTATTTCTAGCAATGCCTCCAAATGCATTATTAAATCCACATTATGTTGAATAATTGATAGATTTAAAAGATCTACAAGCACTTCCCTAACCCAATGGGGGGGCTCTTTAGCATATGTAAATTTCATGACCAACCTCTGCACACACCTACACACATTCAAACCATGCCTGCGTTCGTGGGTAAGAGCACCTTGTTCTTGCAGTCTCTCAGAAGGAAATGTGGTGCTTGTAATCCTCCCTGATATGGGCTCAGAGAACACACTTAGAGTGTACTTGACTATCCTCTGCATAGGACATTGTGTCTTACTTCATTCCTGCAGGCAGAGAAGAAACAGGGCTGGTGATGTTACAGTGTCACAGCATACCCCCTTTTTTGCTGCTGCTTAGAATAAATACAGTGCAGAGGAGAATACCGGAGTCTTGTGTTTCCTGTAAAAACAAATGGTCTTTTTTGGTGGTTTTAAGGACTTTCAGGTTGAATGTAAGAGTTCTGTTACACGCCTTTGGCTCTGTGCTCCATTGAACTCATTTCTATCTTGTCTTTCATCTACACAGACATGTCTCGAGCTGGAGAGATACCTCCAGAGCGAGCCTTACGTCTCAGCCACAGACCTTAAATTTGAGACCCAGGAAGACTTGTGGAGCAAGCTGCTGCTTGCCTGCGGGGACAAGTCAAGTGAGTCGGACCCAAAGATCACCCACATTAAGGAGGAGGAAGACAATCAGGATAGCCAGAACCATGATGCTGGTGGTTTCAACTCCGATGCCAGCAGCGAGGCCTCGGACAGCTCAGAGGAGCTCTCCCCTACCCTCGACTTCACCTCCAGCTCTTTAACTGATATTCTGGCCGACAACGGCGATGACGTGGCCTCTGGCATCATCAGCACACCACCATCCTCACCTGAGCTCGGCAAGGAGGGCTCTGTAGCCCAGACATGGATTGGGATACAGACAGTGATGCATTCAACAGGGAAAATAAGGGCTGGGGGCATGGAGAGGAGCCTGGAAAGGTCAGGTCTGACCAGCGGGGAGGCATCACCTGACGGGAGGAGGCGTGTGCACAGGTGTCACTTCAACGGATGCAGGAAGGTGTACACCAAGAGCTCGCACCTCAAAGCACACCAGCGGACACACACAGGTAAACTGGCCTGACAGTGAGCCTTTCAAAAGTGACGATAGCCGAGCTGAAGCGCTGAGTTATTGCTCAAAGTTCTGAAAAAAATACTCCCACATACTTTGAATAGTTTGTCAGGAGGAATGCCCTCAACTATGACCTAATTCACACAGAGGAACGTGACTTCATGCAGGGCAAAGGGAGGCGGGGAGTGCGTGAGAGAGGGAGAGAGACGCGAAGGGGAGGGATGTTCTTTTGTGGCCGAGTAGCACCCAGAGGATGTGGATCCTGAAAACAAATCAACAGTTCTCAGATTTCACCATGGGAAAAGCTTCCGAAACTCGCTCATTTGCATACAACTTCCCAAAAAAGAGAGAGAGAGAGAGAGAGTGAAACATTATGGGAATCTGACATTTGCACTGTTTTGTTAGAGGCTCAAATGTGAGCAGTTTCCCTTGTCACCTTTGACCTCTGCCAGGCTGTTTACAGCTTGGCCCTCCATTAGCAGAGGAAGTCACATTCCTAGCATCGTTCTCCAGCCACGTTAGCCACATGGTTAATGATGGTTAATGGTCTGTAGGACCATTAGGAACAGTCTCTATTTTTTTCATGTAGCTCGCCCCCTGTTACATAAGCCTTCTACTCTAACAGCTTCTTACAGCTGCATACCACAGCTCTTGAGGCCCACAAGGCACGAGGTTGTTTTTCTATTCATCTTACAGTAGTCAGCCTAATCTGCTAACCACCTGCACAGGATCATATTTATTTTACCTCCTGTACTGTAAATATTGGCTGTATATCTGAGAAATTGTAGTTTAAAATATTCATATTATGATTTAGAAATTCTTAACTCTCTGGTAAACCTGCAGAGGCTGCTTGAATAGCTAAGTAAATGCAAGGTTCTGAACTCAGATGAAAAATGACATGGCTGGCTTTAATATTTTGCTTTTCTTTACGTTCATTCTTGTAGGCGAGAAGCCTTACAGGTGTTCATGGGAAGGCTGCGAGTGGCGCTTTGCACGAAGCGATGAACTCACCAGACACTTCAGGAAGCACACTGGAGCAAAGCCATTTAAATGCAGTCACTGCGACAGGTGAGATGGTTTTTATTGTCATATGTCACCATGATTAGTCACATTTTTTTTTGTTACAATAGCAAATGCCTCTCAAAACAAAGTGCTGTAAATTAATTTAACCCCTCTTCATAAGAACTACTCCCCTTCTTTATATTTTGAGTGCCAAGCATTTCTTTACTGACAAAGAAAGCAGCAAATTAGTTTATCAAAATGACATGCTAGTGGGAGGGATGAATGAAGGTTAAGGATGAAAATGGTTGAGGTCAAGGGGGTGGATAAAAAGAGTTGAGTACAATGGATGGGAGGAGTGTGATGAGACTGAACAGCGTGAAGTTTGGGTCTCTTCTACCAGAGCGCTATTTAAAACATCAGCCAAACCTATACAGACTGGGATAAGGGACTGGGTGGAAGGGGGAGGCATGAGCCCATTCTTTCAATCTATCACGTGTTCATGTTATATAGCACAGAGAGTAAGAGTAGTATCCAATACCAAACAAGCAGAATAAAATTGGCTGCATAGCCATAGGTACTTTAATCTAAATGGAATCCAACAAGCATCTTTGGTGGGTGAAAAAGAAGCTTTATATTGTTTGTTTCACTGGTTTCACATGTTAACAAACCACCCCAGGGTTCTTGTGTTGATTAGCGTCTCGGATGGATGTGTGAACATTCTCCTTCAATTAAAAATGAGATTTTTCATTTCCTTTCCCTTCATCTCCTGCAGCCGAAGTGATAGCTTTGTTTATTACAGTGTTTCGGGGTTTTTTTGGTCTATTAACTGATTCAGTTGAATTTAGAAGCATTTTACTTAGTCATTGTAGCCTAGTTAGTTGTTAATATAAGCAACTTATTACCTTCAACAAGTTATAGTCATTTGTTTAGTTCTTCAGTTTAGTGGCTGGATCTGATGTTTTTCTTCTCTTCTTAGGTGTTTCTCCCGTTCTGACCACCTGGCGCTGCACATGAAGAGGCACATCTAAGATGGTCTTCATGTTGAGAGCTCTGAGGGATGATTCGGGTTAATTGTCCTGACCTGTGGAGATCAGCGAGGCCGGTGTGTCCTGGGAGCGTTAACAGGGGCACCGTCGTGTTCCAGTCAGTGGAAAAACATGAAGCAACGCAGGCTATTATTTGCACCATACTTAGTGCCTCCAACACCTCGCTGTGGTGATTGCTCTTGAAAGGCTTTTATGGAGGAGCAGGAGGGCAAAAAGAGACTCCAATATGGGAAAGATCTAGGCTGGAGAAGATGGGAAGAGACTCTTCTGTATGGTGTTCAACGCTTTATTCCTGGAGAAATTTGGGACTCCAGGGGTTGGGGTGCCATTCCTCCACTGACAGTGTGTTTGCCTGTGCGCATGGGGACTGTGAGTGCCTGCAACTGGATGCCTGTGCTGGCTTTATGGAGTGGATGGAGCTTGCATTGTGGAACTGCGAGTGAATGACATAGCAAGGGTGATGTTATACTCGGGAGGTTTATTTTTCTTTTTGAGGGAGGGTTATGTGTTGTCTCTCTAAGAATGAATGCAAGCAAAAAGTTCTGTCTGTCATGACTGATTCTGTCAGCTGTGGAGAGGAGTAGGGGGGTAGTTTAGTGGGGCTGATTGGATAGAGATTGCCCCCTTTCTGCCTGGAGGTGAAACTACAGCTCCCTGTCTAAAAATGGGAGGTTGTTTTGTTTAGTGCAGCTATTAAATGTGCAATGTATTACGTAGCCTGTCTCAAAACATACACGCTATAAAGCTCATTTTGTTTTCCACTGTGTAAGCTTTGTATCTTAAAAGGAAAAAAACAAAAACAACAACAATTGTGCACAGTTATTGCCATTATATCAGAAGTTGCATGGGATCTGGGGATGTGTTGCTCACCTTATAGGACAACAAAATTCCATTCAAGAGCAGCTACCTTCATAATACTCAGTATCATAGTATTGTACAAAACACATAAGGCAGTCATTTTGTTTTGCCATATTTTTCTTTCATTCTCTTTATAAGTTGGGGATACCACTGTTTGCAAATATTTTGATTGTGGGATTTTTCTTCCTTTTTCTTCACTTTTGCTTTTCTCTTTTGTTCTGTCTGTAAATGCACTGTTGACCTTACCGATGCCTTATGTAAGTGGCCTTGTCCTGTTGAATAGATCACTCTGTTATACATACACACATACACCAAATGACCATTGCGAATGCAGTTGTGCGTTATTGAATAGCTTTATAAAGGCTCTGATCCATACAGTTGCACCTTTTGCCCTTTTCCCTTGCGACAAACTCCTCTAAACTCTTGAATATTAAAACAAAAGTAACTATATCAGCTTCATAATGACTGCCATTTACACGTCTGTGTTAAATATATCATAGATATTTCAGAACTAAATCATAGTCTTCAAAATTATCCAGATCTGAGACAGAATTGTGGAGAACTTGGAAAAGCAATTCACTTTTGATTTACTACTATGTAGTATACGATTGTGTGGATGCACTTCAGATTAACTGTAACTTGCTGTCAAAGGTACAGAGTCTTGGAAGCACGTTCTCATGAAATGTTGTGTGGTCAGCCACCGAGAGTGGCAAATCAAGATTTACTGCAAAGGCAACATTTACATTGGGTCCATTATGTCAAGCATATACTCTCAAAAGCAAAGGATGACTCATTTAAAGTAGGCTAATGACCACATTCTCAGTCACGAGAGTGGTTTGATATTGGATGTTTCGGGAAGTCTCACCTCCAAGGTGAGTCAGTGTCTTTACTCAGTTCTAGTTTTAACAGCCCACAATCTGACTTTACGGTACAAAAAACCAGTCCAACCAGTTCAGCTGAGCTGTGTTTCAGAGCTAGAGGTCTGTGCTGGTAACCTAAGCTGAGACAAGGACAAGCTGTTTGTACCAACTTCACTATGTTCATGTTTCAACATGGGTAACATGACTTCGTCACACTTCTCAGTGAGCTGAAACAAAAAAATCTGATGAGCGCACAAGTGGATAATCTCATGGCCACTTTCTCCACTTGTAGGAATATTTTGGCGTTGCTTTATTATACACAAAAATTATGACAGATGGAACATTTTAGAAAGAACATTCATTCATTCATCAGTTACTTAATGTCTCACTTTGTCAACATCACAGGTAGCCTTGTTAAAACTCAACACGTCTCCGGTGAACCTGTTGAACATTCATTTGTCTGCAATGTTATTTTTGTTTTTACACTGAGAAACACAAAGACATGTTACATTGTAAACTACGAGAATTTTGTAAGGAAGCTTCTATTTTGAACAGGTGTGGGACCAAAAACAAGTGCAGTGTGTTGTTTCCAAATGTGAACGATAAAAGGCTAAAGAATTATTGTAAAATAGATGCACTCCATACTCCTTTCATTTGCTTCTGTAACATCTTTGTTTTGATTTTTGGGAAAAAAAATAATAAAGTCAGAAAAAAAAATGTACATTTTAAAATGACATCAGTATCGCCTAGACCCGTGGCCTATCATGTTTAATAGAGAAAAAAAAAGAAGAAAACAAGTACTTTCAGACGTGAATTGTTCTGGACACTTGAATTGTAATAATTTTGAATTCTGGTGTTCATTAAGTATTACGTTTTTTTATTTGCCATGTCATTTTTTCCCCAACTTGACCTGCAAAGATGCCCTATCTTTAGCTAGAGAATCTTTATTGGATAAACATGGAAAATATGAGGCTCTATTTTTGTTCATTTTATGGCATAATGAAATTTTTTCATTTGAAATTGTTTTGTAAAATAGTTTCTGTATGAATGTATTTTTTATTGGAAAATGGATAAAAAGACTATTGGTTCTACACGTGTGTTTTTTGTCTTCCATTATTATTATTATCATTATCAGAAAGAAAGCGTTTACTGGATATTCAGCAGTGAATATCCAGGTGAACTATCGCACCAGGGTCACACTGGCAGGGTTTCCGTGACTATAACCAGGATAAGCGCTTTTTAAAAACTTTTTACATTAAAATTTGAATTCTTATTCCAGTGGTTGTCAAACCTAAGCAAAAACATTGCATGGTGTTTGTTTCATCCCTAACTGGGTAGTTTTTAGCAAACATTGCACAGGTAAATCTGTTTGGGACCATTTTCAGAGACAGAAAAATAAACACTAGTGGTCAGTGAGCCTTTAGGGTAGCAGTGCGGATATATGTGGGAAGGTGCCTACAGCCTTTCCATGAACACATACACACTAATATGTGTATGTGTTCATGGAAATGAAGGAACCAGTCACCCAGGGCTCATTCATGTGCTTTAAATAGCTTTGGAGAACAATCTGCTTGTTGTATTATCAACTCTCTGACTATACTTTTTCCACATCCAATCGTCTATGTGCTCATCTTTTCAGCATGCCACAGTACTGTGTCCTGTGTTTTTTTGAATAGATCTGAATCCAAAAACAGCCACTGTAATGCTCTACAGCCTAATAACATATATATATATATATAATATATGTGTGTGTGTGTGTGTGTGTGTGTGTGTGTGTGTGTGTGTGTGTGTGTGTGTGTGTGTACACACACACACACACACACACACACACACACACACACACCTTTGCAAAAGCTTTTAAAACTTCACAGTGCATGGCTTTTGGCTCACAGTGTCCCGGACACCAATATTTCAGTGCTTCAGACAAGATGAATGGCCCACGTATATTTCAATATAGGATCATAATTCTTTTGGTAGAAAATAATTATACCCATACAGCAACATTTTCATTCAGGTAGTAGCTGCAGTTTTCTTGCTTTACCACAACCATTCAATGTGCACCTTTTATTAAAAACCATTTACCTGTCACTCTTAAACTTTGCATGTGATGCTGTGCTTACGTTAGCCCAAAGATCTCTCTGTAGGTTGCAGGCATCATTGGCATTATACGTAAACTCTTCACTAGATTTTACTCCCAACTTTCCTTCAGTCCTTGTTTTATTTTGGGAATTGATGGAGCATTAAGGCCCTGGAATAATTTTCACATCACACAAGCAGATATGCCAGGCTTTAGATTCACATATCCGTAACACACAGAATATCAGCAGGCACATCTTTTAATTGCAAGTTTAGCAGGGCAATGATGTATGTATAAAGAATACTTCAAACAAGTAGCACACAAAGGCCAACTAGACTGGGACCTCGACTTCATTAATAGGCCAGCTTGATATCTCTGACCAAAATAAGGAAAGTTATGTTTGCATACATTTTACTGGTAATACTTGACATGATTTTGCTGTAATTTGTAAAAAATAAATAAATAAATAAATACAAATTAAAGAGATAGTTTTAATAAAATGTTGTTACACATCCCAGATCGCTAGTTTTTTGTTACTGATTTAAATGTAGGAATGTCAAATAAACATTTTGTGCTCAGTGAGGGTATAGGACTCACTTACATGTCATCATGTTCTCAGATCTCAGCAATCCCTGAGTACAATGTTAACATAGGGCATAAACGCTGTTAGTCATAAGCTGTAACAAATAGGAATTGTAATAAACTTCAAATAGTCTTCACGATTCAATACTTGATAGATAAGCAGCCAGGATACTTGTTGCATGTGAAAATTTGGAGAAAAGGAGAAATATTTAATGGTCAGACCATTGAGATGAAAAGCTTAATCTAAGTTCCACATTAGAACAACGATTTGAGTTGTTTGAAGGAATGTGCATTGTGAGGGCAATCTGTTCCTCCTGCTCCAGCCAAGAGCGCAGAGTTTTCATCTTACACTCCAAGAAATTTATGCAAATTAAGTTGTGCCACAAACAAATCCCTGATAAGAGCTTTGCACACTACACAGACAAATAGCCTCTTCATCTCCGATTGCAAGCACAAAGTGCCTCAGCTTTAACACTGCTCCACCGAGCCTGCCATGCTCCATGCCCCAAAGCCCCTAAATAATTGAAGGACTCTCAAGAGGTTGTTTTATTATTTCTTCCTTTCATTTTAAAGATATATTTATTGGTATTCCAGTTCAAATCACCACAACAAAAGCTGTATAACACCATAAAATAAGTTTTTTTTATTCAAATGAAACAAAACTGTGAAGATTAAATAAAGAATGATTATTTTTTTAATCCTGATATTAATAGATACAACGTCAAGGCCACAAGGCCAAATTTCAATAGTTTGCCGTTTCCAAGACTGATGGAATTATTTTTGTGGTCGAGATGAAAAAAAATTGAATTAATTAAATATGCATAACTGCGACAGACTCAGATTGGCCTTATTTTCTTTCTCCAGATATATCAGACTTCCCGCTGTGTGTGCTATTAAAGACAAGCATGGTATGTTGGGCTGGTCAATTTAGTGGAGAAAGTGCATAATTTTCCCTGCAGGGGAACTTGTGTATACTTGAGAAAAATGTATGGAAATGTAAAATGGAAGGTAACCAGCCCTTTCCATTTACTTGTTAAGGATATTTGCACCAGAGCTGTGATAATGGGCAGTTTTTTTCAACATTATTCAGTAACTTTAAACTGAATCCCGGGGTTGAGCTTGTAACAATCAGACTCATGGGTGAGGTCACAGCTAGACACAGGCTGAAAATGAAGATAAAGGATAATATTGTCTGGAATGTAGACACTGGTGGTAAGTTTCCCAGAACAATCTAAAGATCTATGTGGTGATGGGGGAGTGGTTGAGTGAGCAAAAATATGCCTGAAGGATATTTAGATTGATTGGCCCATGGACGGTAGTCAGAAAACGATTGACGAGATAAGAGGACATAAGAATTTTTGAATGAGAAGAACTCTAACTGAATATGAAAGCATAAGTGAGCCGGAACAAGCAACACACTGTCAATAGTGGGAAAATGACAGAAGATAAGACCTGCAGTAAATCCACAGGTCTCTGTGCAAAATATTCATTGAACTGAATTAATAACCCTTAAACTTGTCCATGACATGACAGCTTTAACTGTTCAGTTTTACACCAGGCCTCCGGAACCACAGAAACATTATCCAAGTAAAGAAAAAAAAAAAAACAAGCAATAAAAATCTGAGAGAGTGAATTTGGTGGTTTTTAAGCACCTCTACACTTCAACACAGCAGCTGTTCTGCCACTGGCATTCGGAGTAAGCGACAACTAAGCACTAGGATTTTAATAATGAGCCCAACTCCCCCCCCCCCCCCCAGCGTAACTCCATACTATAAAATGTGAATAATCATCCAAAACTATGTGGTTATTTATGGTAAATGTTATTCTTCCATATGGCAACCACATGGTTACCTATTTTACTACAAACAACCCCCAATAACATTAGAATTAGCCTAAAAGAATCCACAGTTGTGTATGGCAAACGACCTGACCCCAGTTTCCCACTAACCTGAATTTCCAGACTAACCACAACAACGTGTCACTCTGGTATCTAGTCCTGCAGTAATTTAGCTCTGGTACCTCGGTTAGTCTATTGCAAAAGTGCCTATTGGGAATTGGCCAGTGTCTTGGTCACTGGTACTGCTGCTTGCAGTTTTCTCAGTATAATATGCCAACCACTGATCCAAAGTCATGCTTGACCCTGAGGGTTATCAAAATGTTGACATTAAGGCACTTTATATTGTACAATAATAATACAGAGAAAACATAAAGAGCCCCAAACCCTAACAGTTAGATAACACTCAATGAACAAGCGCTTTGGCAACAGTGGGATGGAAAAAATGTCTTTTAACGGGAGTAAATCTTCTGGCAGAACCAGGCTCAGGGACAGGCTTAGCAGTTAGTTAAAACCAGCACCAGTGTGAGAGGATAACCTTAAATCTTTCAATACATGACTCTAGGTAGAATTTAGCCTACAGCTGTATCTAATGATTTTTTTCCTGGTTATGCAAAGAAATGTGATTTATTTTAAAGATGTTTTTAATACACAATTATCATAACAGTTCATTTGCTCAAACTAGATACCAAAACCACATGTCAATAAATCTCAATCTTCTAATCATTATTATCTCATTTCCACATTACTGCTTGTTATTAATAATAATAATGTCACTTGCCTGGGCCTCAAATTCAAAATGATTACAGTGATGCATACATTTATTTAAACACTACACTTCACAGCAGCCATTTTTGGAGCTGTACTCGAGGACTCAACCAATGTTAAAACAAATGTAAGGTTTGAGTCAAGCACTTTAAAGGTGCTTGACTCTAATGTAACCTTGCCATGGGTTCATGTCGACACTTGAATAATATTCAGCTTAGACTGTCACTGGTGGACATGCTTTTCACTGTGGGGTAAGGAGGATAACTGGTAGGATTTACAGTGTGCTAAAATGGACTGCTACATCAATCATACATGGCTGTTAAACTGAAATATAAAATGGATGAATGTTAACATTAGAGGGCATGTGGTTTCTTTTATACAGGCAACAAGTAAACAGTGTTCTTTTGATGGCAGAATGCTGGAGCAGAGCGTTATTGAGTGCGATATTGAATATATAAATATTCAATAGTATATATAAATAAAATTGAACTGAACTGAACTAACAGCCATCAAATGTCATTTAATGTTACCTGAAATCTTAATGTAAAATACTTCAAACTCTGCGCTACACTTGCTTTGGTTCTCAGCAATAAACCATAACAAAATACAGTGAATGCAAAGAATAAAGAGACATACAAATTACATTTATTAGTGAGACGATTTGCAAAGCAGACTTTAGTAATTCAAGGCCAGATTTCTCTAAATGAGCACATATACTCCTTTTAGATTTAGAGTCATTAACTGTGCACTCAGACGCTTCTTATGTTCACTCTCAATACCTACTGGGAATTTTAAGGATCTGATAAATATTTATTTAACACCAAATTTATGCACCTTACAGAACCTGTATCAGGTTAGATCAGGCAGGTTAGTTGCGGTTAGTTTCAACCTTAGCAAAGTGCAGTCAAGGATGCATTCATATTCACAGCTATCAGTGAAATGAATGAGAATATTCAAGGTCAACCAGGAGAACAAGCTCTTCCCTAGAGCAAGGCTTCACCTCATGCACATATGTATACATACACATCCATGCATATTCCTCCCCCTCTTCTAAGCTACAAGCTGTATGTCCTGTGGGGCTGAGGGGGGTTGCTTCTTGAACCAGAAGGAAAGTGGAGGTCAGCGACCCCACATTGGGATGGTAGTCTGTCAAGTCTTTGCCACCTGGAAACCTTTCATCTGGTTGTAATAATCAGACAAAGAGCTGAGACCAAGTCTTTCTTATTTTGTATGACACTTGCAAGACATTTTAATGGAAATCCATTGATTTAATAAGAGTTACATTAATAGACTTAAGCAAAAATCAACATACAAGGTTTGTTCGGTTATTTTGTTGTGTTCATTGCTGAAACTATTCACTCTTTAAAAAAACATTATGTAGTAAATACTCTTTTTGGCTGATACTTTGATTAAATCATGTTGCTAATTAGAGAGTCTTTTGGAAGGCTGAACTGATTATGATTATTTGTGCTGGATGCTTTCATTAGAATATGACATCAGTAACTCCTAAGGGCACATCAGTGAACATGATGTGCAGAAAAAGCAAAAGACATACACAAGCAAGTCAGGACAACTAAATGAAGCAATATATATATACATTCAGTATTTAACACAAATCTCCTGCATGGCAGTAAACCTGTTTGATCTTATGATCAGGTTTAAACAGGACTGGATAGTCTGGACTGTCCTTCAAGTGACGAAATCCATTGGGAGTGTCCTTAAGCTCTGAATACCCAGCAAACAGGTTTGCTGCACTGAAACTGATGTTGTGACAAGTAGATGTAGATGTCTGCAAGATTCCTGCTCAAAATCTGCTTACAAAATTTGTCTTTACTGATATATATGAAAACAAATCTAGCTTCACCATAATATTCTGCTTTGGGAAATTAGAGTTGGAAGACTGGAGGACTAGGAAAGTGACTGTCAGGTACAATGACAACAATAGTACACAAAGTAGTTTGTATGTTACTATAGATAGATAGCCTGTGATGATGACAGATACGATTCACACTTACGGTTAGTTACTTACTACCATGGTTGGGTAGCGGACTCAAAACCATAACCTTCTTACCACCACTTGCTGTATCCGTATCCTAGCTGTCATTGGGCTTTACCCTGCCTTCCATCCTATGACAGCTGGGATAGGCGCCAAACCACCCCACGACCCTGAATTAGATAAGCAAATGGATGGATGGATGGATGGATGGGTGGAAGACGGCCAGGACAAATATATCAAACAATGAATGAATCAATGAAAAAAAATCAATGCTTATCAACATAAGCTTTTATGTTTTTTAAAAACACTACAAAATTCCTTATGAAAGTGAAAACAGCCTGACAAAAACTTGTTCCATGTGGAACTCAAGACAAATGTTTTCAAGGCTTTTTTCATGCTACATGTAAACTTAAGTTTCATTTTCATTCTCTGTTTGCTTTTGTTTTATTCATTGTTTGGTTAACTTAGGCAGAAAGAGTGGTTTGTATTAAAATTCTACTTTAGGAAACTCAATTTTCTACATTGCAAAGGTGAAGAGTGCCCTCAGAGCAGTCTCTAAAATATGTAATACAGGCATGTCCACTTAAAAAACATTAGTCTAGAAGGTTTTTTTAAGTTGAGTGTTTTAAAACTCTACTGAATAGATCCCATGTGACAATTTCATGAATTTATTATATTTGGGGCTGTTTTTTTATTTGAAAAAGAGAACAGACTACATATTTGTTGAAAGCAATACCATTATGGCACTTTTGTTCCTCCATATATAATGTGGTAGTTTTCTCTTCACTTGTACAGACGGTGATGAACAGGTCTGGAGGTTTGAGGGGGCTGGGTCTCTAGCCAGACTCTGGGTATGGCGCCTGATGGATGGGCATTCCTCAGCCCCCACTCCATGCAACCACCCGCCAACCCTCTGACCTCCCACCCATCCTTCCCTTCCCCTACGCTCTCCTCCCGTAAGTGATGAACAAGCTCATTACTATGGCCTACTGATAAAAGGAGGCCATTATCTTTTCACTGTGCACTTTGAACTATGACAAAGGAATCTACTCCTCCCTGTCTCCTGCTTCTGGTTACGTAATACAGTCGTGGCATGTGAAATAGATGGCTTGGTTTCAGTGCTTTCAGCACATCCCACACTGGTATCTTCTCCAACATACCACCATGGCCACATACCCACAATGCTAGCTTGTTAGTGAACCGAACCTTTAATGCTTCTATCATCAGCCTGTCATTTTATTTCTGAATATATTACATAATGTTAATATAGAACAAGCACTTGGTGTTTATTTATCTGCTCCTGTGTTGTTTTAAAATCCTTTCACCTGACCTAAAGACGCAAAAAACAAAGTAAGTATTGGGATTCTTCTGTGAAACAATGCAACGTGAAAGCGTGATTAGCAGCTGCATCAATGAATCTGTGAATGAGAGCTATTTTTGAGAGGTGAAGAGGGATGTTGTGTGATTTAATTGTTCTGTTTTTTTTATTTCAACCTTTTCAGGATATATATATAAAAAAAAGAGACTAATTGCTCCTCTCTTTTAAGTTATTTACCTTATTGCATTCATTTACCCAAATATACAACAACGCATGCTGTTATTTGAGAATTTCCTATTTTTTGGTTACCACCTTTTATCTGAAAATGAAGAGAAGACAAATGTTTTTCAGCTGTTTTGTAAAAAGTGAGCCCCTAATTTGTTTGGTAGTGTGATATTCATCTGCGCAATCTATATTAAAATTGAAACAAGTATTTGTCACAGTAATCTGCTTGGAAGTTTATCAATTACATGATCACAAAAGGATTTTAAAAAAGGAATAAATAATTAATGGAAACTGGTAAATGTCAGTGTTTAAAATATCACATTGTATCATATTATAAAATGTTGCCCAGTTTTTAATTAAGAGATATCTAAAATTGTCCCAGAGAGAGTCCTAGACTATGAATTAAATTAAAATCCTCATTGTAATTACTTCCAGCCCTTCCGTATGGTCAATGATGACATAATTTTTTCCCCAGACTAATTTCAAGAGTAGTATTCAGTAAATAGCAGTGGTAAAATGCATAAAAACAAATATGTTTGAACAATATAAGATACACATTTACACAGTGAACAATGTGCAATGCTTTATGGAATATGATTCTTTAGAAACAAACTGAATCCACAGCAATGGTATTCATTCATGTTTAATGCCTGCCAGCAACGCAGAACAGCTATGAAATGTTTGACTACAAACAAAATTAATAAAACATCTTCAACAAGGTTATAGGTTCCACTTTTGTAGAAGGCAGTACTCAACTTGCTTTTTAAATAAACAAAAATACGAATTTAATGGTTGTTTAAATGCTTTGTTTTGTCTCTAAAGCCAAACTACTGCCTGGAATTTAAGAATTCTGGGAGAAGCTCAAGAAGTGGAAGCTATTCTTTGCCAGCTTTCACTGCAGCAAAAAAGATGCAAACATGTCATAGTTTTAAGGATACGGCACTGTACTGAAAATACAGTTTTTCTTTTTTTAAAGAGTGTACACAGTGTTTTGGCAACAGACTGTGTCCTTGAAGACAGAGCTGTTGCACCCTGTTTGGCAGCAGGGTGCTGTTGTGTCCTTAAAGTAACCGTGAATGTCTTTGAGCAAAACAATGAATTCATTTACAGCATATCTACGTGCTTATTCCGCTTAACAACCACTAGAATTCAGTTTTTCAGCACATTAAAAAAGGAAGGCAACAAAGGGAAGCGCATCCATAGTTTTACTAATTCAGGGTAAAGTCAGTCGCTCAGCTTTTAAACCTCTAAAAGGTGAGTTTTTGATAAGTAAGCATAATATGTGCCCTGCATCCCAGTTCAAATCCTAAACTGTGTAAGTAACACACTGCACGCTCAGTTCAGGTAAAGCTTACTGTGAGTCCGAATGTAGAAAAATTGAAAACATCACATTTTGCGTGTCTTCATCAAGGTCGCAGCAACTTTTTTTCTCCTTGTTCACAAAAGGAATCCATAAACACACCCCAAATAACCACCGCAACCCAACACACACATACAAAGGAACAACTCGCTCGTATGCACTCGCACCTCTTTCCCCGAAGGTTTGCAAAGCCCTGTTTGAATTCACCTATCACCATGACAACTTCTCTCTCTTTACTGGCTGTGCCCGTGGGAGGTTTTCGCCCAGCCTTTTCTAATTTCACACTGTGTGGATATCTCCATTCAGTAATTACAATCCCATCCATTCTCATTTTCCCTGTCCAGACAATGTGCCCTGGATATACAAAAAAAAATAAAAAATCTCTTGCCTGTGTACACACATATACACATATTAAACTTGCACGAACACACACAGTATAGACCCTGTGCTCATGGACACATATAGAAACAGAGGACGTGTGTGTGTGTGTGTTTGAGAGTGTGTGAAAAAGAGATAGAGGTAGAGAGACAGATGTGAACTGTCACAACTCCTAATTCGCCAACGCACACAATCACATACAAGAACATCACTCTAAAAATCCAATTACAAGCCAACCTCCAGTCTGTAAAGTTAGGCTCGTTTTTAAAAAGTTAATAATTGCAAAATAATAGCAACTCAAATCATTATGACTTGTCCTGCAAACAGAAATCAACAGATAACTAGTTATTGTAGATATTGAAAATAATTTAGCAGGGATGCATTACAGAGTGTGCCGATATAGGCGATAATGGAGACAAAGAACTTGACTGTGCTGATTACATTTTTTATACTTCTTTACCATGATATAAAGATGCATAAACTATGATAAGACACTATAGTGGAGAGGATATACTGTAGTTCATTGATACTTATTATAACACAGCAGCCAGCTTGGCATGGATACAGTACGTTAATGCATGTGTCACAAATGAAATTTTTGTTCTGCTTTTTTTAAATGATTGTAAAATAATCAGTAACACCAATGTTGGAAAGCTGAAAAAGCTACTTCGGTTGTCCAAAGTTACATATGCACAATACATAACAGATACCTAAAACACACATAAAAGGTTGGTCAAAACACAGATAACAACTGCTTTGTAAGTTTCACTGCCCTTGGTGGTTTGACACAGTTGTGTTATGAGATTTTTATTATCAGAGTTAACAATGGCCAGCTCTCCAGAATACCAGTACTTTACTGCACTCGCTTCCTAGTTTACCATATTCCATGCTGTACATTCTTTCCATGGTGTCTCTAGTGACCTCAGGTAAAGAGAGTTGAATGAAAAGGAGCTGATTAACAGGTACATGTATGTGATTTACTCTGCACATGGATGATGTTAAATGAACCTAACAGATAGTTAACAGCTGCATTCATTTTAGCACCTGGTGGCCATTTAGGCTAAATTACAGTTTTCTGTTGAAAAGGTTTATTTTATTATTTTTGTTTTTCAAATCAATTCGAGTTTGAGTGACATTTTAATTCCTTGTTTAAAAACTGCTTCTGATGTCACCAGCTTTGTGAACAGTTACCATGGTTACAGGTGTTAGTATCTATTGAGGTCAGTGTCTATGTCCCTCTGCTCTGCAGTAATTCAACATTACCACAACCATCTGTTCTCTCCACTGAAAGGATGGAACTTGTTACTGCATGATTCACTCACTTGCTTACTTAATAATTTTTCTCACAGTTAGATTTCTTTGGTGAAAATTTAGAGGCTTATTTAGTCACAGTGACTGCTGGAATTGGCTTAACAAAACAGTCAAGTGAATGTAGCAATAATGCTGCATCCACAATTTACATCAGCTTATCTTCGTTAAAAAAATATTAGGATGATGATAAACTGAAAAAGGAAACAACGTTTGCAGCTTCTTTTATAGCCACTCGAGGTTGGTGCCAAAAGTGAGTAATTTCCCATAGATGGCAATGATAAAATGCTCACCATTACATCAGAAATGAACTTGTTTACAGGCGGGTAGAAAGAAGTATTTTCAATGTCTCAAGCTAATCTTCCTGTAGCCTTTGATAACTCACACATGTTTTAAGGCTTAAAGTTCTACATTATTAAAGGTGTGGCAATTAGGTCCCTACCTTGTAGGATAGGTATTACCTCATTAATCTAGTCTCTTATTATAGTATTTTATTTGAATGTTACTTAGCATTAATTACCAGGTATCTGATTCTGTGCACTGCACCTAGCTAAACAAGTTTGCTAGCTTTAGCTGCTATCTTAGCGTGCCTTCAAATACGAATACTTCCAGTTACATAATACTATGATGGTGATGACCCTAACGCTAAACTCGAGACTAAAATAACAGTCCACAAACTACTTAGTGATGACATGGAGGCTTAGACTAAGCTGTAATCTGTGTTTGAGTTTATTTCATGAATTTGTTTCATACAAAAGCTAGTAATGCTAACTATATTATTAAATTTTAGACGATACATTGTGTACCTTTGAAAAGGATAACAGTAAGATAATAATTTTGTAAATATTTAGTTTTCCACATTCTTTTTGTGTTCAGTTTTGACAAAGAACATTTGCACATTAATTTATAACAACCCTTGTTGTGTTAGAAAATAAAAGTGATGAGTCACTGTATACTGTTGAGGTACTGAACACGTTGTTGGCAGATACAGCGGGTCATAACAACATGTTTTCACCTTACTAAGACAAAGTATGGTCTGAATTGTTGCAGTAATTTGTACATACACCAACAATTTTTTTTCTGAATCTCAAATAAAATCGGAGCTTGATTAGATAGCTTTGTGTATAAATAGCATCCCACTTTCCGTGTGTATCATATGTCATACCAGCAGCTTTTAAGCTTTTCACAGGTTAATTACAGTGTAATATGGCACAGTTCAACAAAATACATTACCAAACTCATAGCAAGTCTAATAGATAACCTACATGTGTATTGATATATTCACACTCATGACTCAGCAGATAGTGCCTAACATACTGAAAGCTTGATTGTCTAACACCAGAGAGATTCAACACATTGATTTAAATGACAACATTACAGAAAACTTAAATGGAGTTCTTTTAAGAAGCTGCTAAGTTTCTACATGAAAAGAAGATAATGGAAAAAGTTTCTAAAATCAAATCTGAAGTTCATGTTTTCATGATTTGCAAACACTGGAGCACATGAGACCTCTATTTTGAGTTATGATGGGATCATATTGCAATGTCATTATTTTCCATTAGTGGGTCCTGCAGGCTCAAATCCCTATTCATCTCTTTGATATTCCCTAATAGTTTTTTTTGAATAAATTATTATCCTTTTATTCATCTATCTTTTACATGCTACGCCTATAATGGGCTACCTATAATTTTTGCACTTTTACCTTTTTTGAGTTAAGCATTAAATTCAAGTGCTTATATAGTTTATATGCTCAGATACTACACTTCAAAAAGAGGCATCTTCCTTACTCCAGATAACAAAAGGGGGAAGGATGTGACCTGAGTTTATCAGCTTATTTTACCAAGATCCCCTCACTTCTTGTTTATACTTTGGCTTGGCTGTTCTCAGGACTCCCAGGGGACTCACATTGCAACAAACCACAGAGCTACATGTAAACATTGGCCCGGCTTAACTTATGTTTACCCCACAACTCTTTAGGTCATTGCTGCGTCCCCCACGTTGACTGTACAACAGATACCAACACTGAGAGACAAGGAAGGGTGGAGTTTAGTAAGAATTTGCTTTCATGAGGTCATTTTTTAGTGATTAGAGATTAACGTTGGTCATCAACTAATTTGATCTTAGACATGTTTTGCAACATTTTGAAGAGTATAAAAATATAAACAGTACACAATCCAACAATGGATGGAAAATGGATAGGCTATATTTTAAACGATATGATGGAGTTTAGTTTAGCAGATTAACACTGATGCAGATATAGGCTTTGCTACAGTTATGTTTCAAGCCACGTTCTGAATAAGAAATGGGCCGTAAACCACGGTGAATATGGACCATATTCGTTTTGGACAATTCTTAAAGAGGATTAATTTTGCTGAACTGCTGAAAGCTATTTATTGTTTACCTCTTATTGCAGGCTTAGTGCCATTAATCCAGCGTTGGTATTTCAACAATATTAAGTGGCCACTTGTTCTTAGAATTAAAGCAGCAGGTTTCAGTGACTACTTTTGAGTGTAAACAGTCAGGAAGCTAAAGTAAGTGTTTTGCAAGCAGCCTTAGTTGCTAAAGTTAGTCTTGATGTGCTGCACTGGAAGGTTTTCTGTCCTACATCGGAAAGGTTTCAGATTCCAGTGTCATATTTCAAAATGCTAGGTCTCACTGAGTGTCACATTTCCACCGCTGTGGGAACTTTTTGTGGATGTTGTTTAGCAGTAAACTATTCACGTTCATGCGCTAATGTAACCGGTGTGTTCCTGCGTTGTGTCTGACAATGAATGGTAAAAGAAAGAAAGACCTCCAAGTAATTAACTTGCCCGCACCGGCTCCTCTCCCACAGAGGAATTGTAGAAACTGGCGCATTTATTTTTACATTAAACATAAAGTACAAACTTACATGGAACATATTCGACATAAAATAAAAAATAAAAAAAATAAAAAATCTGACATACCTGACAATGAAAGTTAAAAGAAAGAAAGACCTCCAAGTAATTAAATTGCCTGCTCCTGCTCCTACAACCAAATACAAACAGTAGGGAAGGGGGTTAGCTCAACCCACCAATTTCCAAGCTAGCTAGAATTATCTATTCATGCTAGCATAGACTGTGCCTATAACACATGTGGCACACATGTACTACACATTTACAGCATCTAGCAAAGACAGGCAAATATGTGTAATTATAACAATATATATTTTATGACCCAGTTACACTAACATTAAAACAACACCAAGTCTTTCAATTAAACATAATGGCCATTTGTCCTTATCCTCGAAAATTACCAAATCAAATGAACATTTCTAATTAGGAACACTTAGATTGGGAACAATTAAAAATTGAAGTATGAGTCTCATCTGAGACCACTTTTGTGTCTACTTCTGTTTTGGTTAGGTTCTATTAAATGAAAATGTTGATTTTCACGGTGCCAAATTCAACCTCATCTACAATTGCTGCCACCAGTTTACATTTCTACATTTTTATTTCTTTAAACATATGCTATAGAAACATTTCAGATTTCACAGGTATTTTTCATCATTAGTTTACTTTGAAAGATAATACAGAATCTTGACTTTTTGCTATCAAAAACTGAGCTATGGATATTGTTACCACTTAGCCCAAGCACAAGTTACAAGCATGAGAATGTGAAACTGCATTACCTTAATTTAGTAGAAACCTGCTAGAGAGAATGCAATTGGAAAATGTGGCCTTGTGAATTTATAACCGTTTTTCCATAAGAACAGTACCTTACTATTCCTACAGGGTCAAAAATTGTGATACAGTTGTTTGGCCTGGCAAATTATTAACCCTAGGCCATTCAGCATATAAAACACAAGCCTGAGTGACAAACACATAGAGAGAAAAACTTGATTGTGCATGAAACCATGACACTTTTTGATATGTTTCCCACTCCAGACAATCCAAATATTTGGAAACCCCCCCCGCGCGCTCCAAAATTCCATACCAAAACAGTATAAACAACATGTCATTTTCATGCCTTTTGATCATTGAGCTATTCTGAGCGAACCTCCTGAGGTTTTGCAACTGGGGGTACAAGGTGCAGAGGCGATGCTCTGGTGTAACGACAAGCTGAGGTTTGTTTTTTTTATCTCCTTTCTCTCTTTCACTTTTTAGGATTGAGGTTTTGAAAAGGAATAATAAAACAAGTGTCAGCTAATTGGCAAGAGGAGCACACTATGGTGGATTAAAAAAAAAAAGAAAAGAAAAACTACAAAGTGACTCCACGAGGGAAAAGTAGAAAGCTACATAGTAAGCACACACACACACTAGGGCTGAACGATATATCGCATTTGCGATAATATCGCGACATGATCAAGTGCAATTTTCTAACCGCAAAGGCTGCGATTATACTCTGGACATGTCCAAATTCATGGGCTGCATCCTCCTGAAGCCGCATTTGTAGACCGATTACGTCACAGCGACGCGCCGAAGGCTGTCCAAATTACTACCATATCCCAGAATTCATAGCGCGGCCCAGCCAAACTCCAGTTTCCAGCAATGGTGGCCGCTACTAAGTTTTAAAATTACTCATACTAATCTTTCTGGGTCACAAAATAAACTTTTAACATATTTTCAGGCGAGAAAGTAGTTGTGTAAACATCAAATATCTGCTCGGTTTATCAAGATATCCCATATTTGCAAAAGTGCTTCGACGTTTTCAGAGGCGTCTGCTACCCACCAGCTCGACAGCTAGCCGGGAGCTCGAGGGTTACTGATGCGGCCGAGAACGGCACAACTCCCGGCACATCATTTTCAGATCACCGCGGAGTTTCGCTGCTCGGGTTAAACGTAATATATAAGTCACTTAGACAACCTAAAAATGTTATTGTTGGGCTTTTTTCAGTGTTTTGTTTGTTCG
The DNA here is from genome assembly GCF_057382095.1 of Aulonocara sp. 'chitande type north' Nkhata Bay. Lineage (NCBI taxonomy): Eukaryota > Metazoa > Chordata > Actinopteri > Cichliformes > Cichlidae > Aulonocara > Aulonocara sp. 'chitande type north' Nkhata Bay. Next base: position 7,506,332 of record NC_141361.1, on the reverse strand, counting down.
TGAGTAAATCGGTTTGGCTGAGATTAAAGTTATTAGATTAGATAAAATAAAACTTTATTAATCCCCCGGGTGGGTTCCTCCTTGGTTTTCACACAGCTGACTAAACGTCAAACAGAAAACTTATTAAACAGAAGTATGAGACAGTCGAGAATTTACACCAGTGTCTGGTTATATTTTAGATAGCAAGAAGCAGACGGCCGAGTTTATTAAACTCCACCGAGACAGCGGTGACGCTAATCAGAACTAGACCGTCCAATTTCACGCCTTTAAACTTTAAAGGCGTGTTTGTGTGTGTGTTTATACAATTGCTATTATGTTTGCACTTTATGTGTAATGTTACTGACTGCAGAGATCAGTAAGATGTGTGTATTTTTTATTTATTAGTTTTATTTATTTAATATTATTTTTTAATTGAATGACTGTAGTAGTTCACAGATGTCGAAAAACTGAGTGTGGTAAAGCCACTGATTTTTTTATGTATATTTCTGCAATCTGCACATTGTACTGACTTTCATTTTAATGTTTACACCAGGGTTCCTTGTCAGCACTTTATGCTCAGATGTTTGTAAGCTAAAAATAAACTATTGTGTATGTTCAAATATACTGTTGTGATTGAAGAAGTTAAATAAAAATGTCAGTCATCAATTCATGCATCACCTCATGTCATCATAACAGAGGTCTGTCTTCCAGGAAAGAACAGTTTAAAATTAATGTAATATAGTATTGGCCATACTATATGATGTATTGCTTGTCTTTGTTTAATAATACAGAAGACAAAGACCTTAAAAAATAATCGCATATCGCATCGCAATCGCAATATTGGGGCAAAAAAATCGCAATTAGATTATTTTCCATAATCGTTCAGCCCTAACACACACACACACACACACACACACACACGGGTTTTAAAGGCATTCTCCTGTTGCGGAACAATCCCTAGTTGACTACTTTTATGCTTTCATTGTTAAATTTTTAATATTTTTGCCTTTTGTCTTGACACAGATAAATACAGTGCGTATTAATGCTACAATAAGTCTCTGTCTGAAGCATTTAACTTCGAGCGACAACCTAGACCTGATTCCAACTGTTACAGAAAAAGGTGGGAGGTGAGGTTTATTGCATTTGCACTCAGATAAACTATTAGTCACAGCAAGTTTATGGGAGAATGGAGACCTTCTGTCTCAGGGTCCAGTAAAGAAACATTAGTTAAAAGAAGTCAAGTTAAAACTTAATATCAGCAAGCTGGTAATATTTTGTAGTAATATCAGCAGTTCGCTTTCCACACATTTAAGTGGCTGCATCATATTCTCTGTCTTTAATTTGGTTTTCAGATTCTGATGAATCAGCAGTATAATGTTCATACATAAAGTGTTAAGTATAGAAGTTGAATATAACTTCTCCTTCTGTGTCTTCTGCTGATATTACACACTTTGTTTAATCCATATATACATTGCACAAAAAATTTAAAGCAACACATTTTAATCAGAGAGCAGGATAACTCAAACTTGAAGACTTCATGAGGGTCACCTGAGGGCCTGACATGCTTTAGTGGGCCCTGTGCTCACTGCCCAGCACCATAGAGCCCGACTGTCATCTGCCACCGAATACTAGAATTGTCCAGGCCACCATTGCCACCCTGTGCTGTTTACAGATGAGAGCAGGTTCAGCCTGAGCACATGCAACAGACATGAAAGGGTCTGGAGAAGCTGTAGAGAAGGTTATGGTGTCTGTAACATTGTTCAGCATTGTGGTTTGGTGGGTCAGTAACAGTCTGGAGGGATGCACAGATCTCTACAGGCTACATCATGGCACTCCTTACTGCCATTAGGTATGATGAAATCTCTGGACCCACTGTCAGTCTTGGGTTCCTCCTGGTGCACAGCAATGAGATGCAACCTCATGTGGCAGGAGTATGCAGTCAGTTCCTGGAGGCCCCCATGCTCACCTGACCTAAATCCCTCAGAACACTTACAAGACATCATGTTTCGGACCATCTGACACCACCAGTTTGCACCTCAGATTGTCCAGAAGCTTCTCGATGCCTTAGTCCAGAATTTGGAGATCATCAAAGCATCATTCACCATCTCATTGGGAACATGCCCAAACATAAAAACTACTAAGCACCCTTTTGATAGCTGCAATTACATTTATAATGACACTTTGCAATGACACTAGCCTAACTAGAGTTTTGGGGTGTTTTTTAATTCACTCCACTGAACGTTAATAATTTTAATTTCCCTCAAACAATGTGACATCCTTTTGTTCCTAACCCATTGCCTAGTCCATCCCATATGGAAAAGAAATATATAAAAATTATAAAGTTTGTATCTGTCTTGTGTGAAACTTGTATGAAAAGCATATAAGAGTGAAAACAGATATAAGATCCCTTGAAAAATTATATAATGAAACTTGTATGTTTTGGATACTTACTAAAACAATATATGAAAGTAATGAGATCTGATGTGTTTTCACGCTTTTTTTAAGGAGTATATTTTAGAAATGGGATGCTAGACTCCAAGATAGCTATTGTGGTATCTACAGGGAACTGCAATACCTAGCTGAAGAAAAAAAAATCCAAGCCAAAAAACATTTCTCATAACAACTTGGCAGCAGGGAAAACAGAAGCCCAGCTGCAATTTAGCAGACATTCATATATTGCTCTGAAAGACAAATCAAGCCAGCGTTAAGTGAGGAGGCTGCAGCATGGCAAGCCTGACAGCTGTTTAGGGTGGTAAGTAAAATAGAAAACTGAGGCTGCTTTTAGTTTTTTTCTCTTTGGTTTTGGATGAATTAGCTCAAAACACGCCTTGAAACAACCACATGATATTTTTTTCTTCATCCTTTTCTTCATTTAAAATCTTTCTGCACAAAAGGAGGGCCAGTTTTTATCTAATTTTATTTTTATAATGTACATTCATAGTCACATAGGGGCAAGCAGACAGATAAAATCCAAGCACAGACACACACACACACACACACACACACACACACACACACACGGAGGTGTACTTATTTATGCACAAATGTGCAAACACATAAATCACTGACACATCAACCACACGCAAAAAGCTTTTCTACATTGTTCATTTCATGGGTGACACCAGCCATCACATAGTGGAGGACACATTTGCACTCTTTTACCATGCTAATAATATGCTATCATCAGGCCGAACGACAAATGCACCGCTCATGGCCATAATCTTGTCAGCTGTCTCACACGGTGGATGATGTGCAGACACTCAAAGCCATTTGGCATGTAAGCCTGAGATCCCACAGCCCCAGCTTAATTGGATTTTGAAATGCAGTGTGTGCATTCATCTGTGGGTGTATGCGCATATGCAGCGGTATTTCAGCACATCTGAGTGTTTTCATACATGTGCATCTGCACTCTCATCTGACACATAAAATCACTGTCAGGTGAGAATCTTGTAAATTACATCTTTGCAGAAGCAGAGAAAAGCAGCCTTGATCTTAAACAGCTTGTGTTTTGAGTTTATCTAATTGGTTTTGAAAGGATGCCATCAGATCTGGCCATGCGACGCCTTTTCTCATAGATTGGTGAAGAACTAAATCTTGAACTTGAGTAAAAGAAGCAATAATGAGAAAGCATTCTGTGACAGCTAAAAACCATGCTTTCAAACTATAACTGTAGCTTATTACGAGTTATGCACATGCTTTCATTAGTTTATCCCTTTCCATCATTACTGACATTCACTATTTACCATGTTCATTCCATTACAAATTCCAGTGGATCTCTTAATTAAATCTGCTTCATTGCTGTCGTTTATTTTTATGGGCAATTTCGTTCCTCTCTTTGTTTATTTAAAACTATAAATAATGAACAAAATAACAATCATTATCATTATCATTAAGCATGTTTGGAAACCCAAAACAGGAAAAATGAATTCCAATTAAACTTCCATATTTCTTGTGCATTGTGTTGTGTAAACCACTGTGCATGTATTTGTCTCTTTATATCTGGAGGCTGTTCATGGAAAGAGATCTTTTCTCTGAAAAAGTAGGTACAAGTATTGAGTTAAAAGGTGATCTTTTTTTTTTTTTTTTTTTTTTTTTTTTTTTACCTCGTGGTGTTCTGTCAGTAAGATTTCTTTCACAATAATTTAGAGAATTTCTTTCATAATAGTTCCAAGTGCTGCATCTGACCAGAGTCATACCCAGCTCTCAATATATCCATAAAGCTTACAGGATGACGCCTTAAGTCAGCTTTGAATGCAGTGGACATACATACTGTAGTTGTGATATCATATACGGGGCATATAAAAAAGGAAATTTGGTCCAACATTTTAGGTGCTGTCTCTCTCTCCCTGTCAGCTTTACTTCTGAAGGAAATGGTTCGGATAATGTGATTAAAATATATTATCATTCCCGGCAGAGGCACTGCTTGCCACCAGGCAAGGCAGGCAACGGCTTGGGCCCCCAGGCCAGCGGGGGGGCTCCCAGGGGCTGACAAACTTTAGACCACAGCACTGTTAATGTGCAAATGTTTACAAGTGACAAGAGCAGTTCTCCTTCTGGGATAAAAAAAAAGAAAAAGAAAGCGGAAAAAAGGGAAAGATGTGAAAAGAGCAAGGCAGTGGTGAGTGGAACAGATAACAAGAATTCTTAAAATGAAAAAACAAAAGTTTTTTTTTTAAATTTAATCTTATTAATGTGTTACTTTTATAAATATGTTATACTATATCACTTTATTATCATTTGGTATTAAGTTTCTGGTCACTTAAATTCATATGATTTATTTATTTTATTATTTATAACATGACAACAATGACCTCTGTGTCCCCACTAAGAATTGCTGCTGTTCCTGGCATAACTCTTGGAATCATCCTGCTGGTTTGGATGTTGTAACATTGCAGAGTTCACTGCTTTTAGCATTTAACAATACAACTAAAAACCAGTTCCACAAAAATAAACCTGTGATAAATCAGAAATATCCTTCAAGTATATGTAGAGACAAACTTTAAAGGGAGCAACCAAGGAAGGCTCGCTCAATTAGCTGGCTTGCAGATGCTCTGGCTTGGGTTCAAGTCCAACCTAAAGCCCTACTGCATCTCATCACCCACACTCTGCTCTGTCAAGCAAGGAAACAAAAACCTTGGAAAACAAATTACAAAACAAGAAATCCATCCATCCGTTCATCCATGCATCCAGTGAAAGGTTTCTGTTCTGGACACAGTTTGCATTTTACCTCACAAATAAAACTAATGTTCATATCTCTACTCCACATAAGGTTCCGACTGCTCAGCTGTCTTCTTCCTCTCTTCATATTAAAAACCAAAATTAGCTGATTGTTGCACAAGCGCTATAATCAGGTATTCATCTTTACTTTTCACCAGCCCTCATCACTTTTGTTGATCTATATATACACACCACCTCATCTCTGGGTGTAACCTCAGATTGAAGATTTCTACCTGGTCTCTTGTGTTAGTTGAGTCTGCCTCCTACTAAGCAGTTCACGTCATAATAATTTGGTATTTCTAATGGCTAAGATTATTAATGATCCACTGTGTCATTCAGATGAAAAAGCGCTTTTGGAAAAAAAGTGACATAGATGATGAGATGTTTATTGTAATATATAAATACATACATTTTATATTGTGAGAAACAACTAAGCACCATATAATGATTTTTCTTGGAATGTACTGGTGGAGTAACTCAAAGAACATATAGATAAATGAAGCAATAGAAGCTCTAAAATGTACTAAATTACAGTAAATGTAAATATATAGAATCTAAGTAAATACTCCCAGGTACTTTGTACCTGTAAAAGCATGAAATCATCTAAATTGAAAGGAGCTGGCACACAAATGGCAGTGGGTGCTTTCACTTTCCTATTTCCCACGTGTCTGTGGTTGCTCTTGCATGCATGAAAGTTCATAAACCCTAAAATGAAAGGTATGAGATAGCTGGGTGAAAGATTGCTAGTGTGTGAGATAGACGTGGCCGCTCCACTGCCTTTCAGAGAGACAAGGGAGCCAGCGTCTTGTCTATACTCACCCAAACCACCTTACCTGGTCTCGTCGGAATTCAGCGTCCCTGTTGACTCCAAACAGTAAAGTGTGTAAGTGAACCTATGGAAGGAGCCAAACTGATGACAGGTTTTCAGACCGTGATCATTCACAGTGTGGAGGAAGTGACTCTCTCTCAACTGTCAGGCAAGATTGAACGGTTTAAGGAAAAACTGTGGAGTCAGAAAGAAGAGGCAATACTCCACTTATTAAGGATCAAGAATAAGTTTTTAGACTGAGAACTCATATTTCTGCTGACTTTTGCAGACATCAGTAAATGTAAGAGGAAGGGAAGCAGACAGGGTAAAGTTTTCAGTCTGCCACATAGAAATAAAGTAGGTGGATGTTTCAATGGAATATTCAAACGGTTATGGAAAGTCTCGAAGTCGGCACAGCTGTAAAAATTAATTCATCACAAAGATTTTCTCTAATCCAAGGGGGGAAAAAAAAGACAGAAATTCCCACAGACCGTTAACCATAAAATGTCATGCAAGTTTTTCACAGCCGCAGCGAGGCAGAAGTTTTCAGTCTTTTACAGTGAAAAGAAAAGAGGCAATCTGATGAATAGAATAGTTCATAAAACAGAAAGAAAAATGGCCTCGGAGCCAGTAAAGTCAATCTGGAGTAGTAAAAATGAACACAGCTGAGTAACAAATAATGTTTTTAAAGCATTGTTACGAAGCTGACTTCATAATCAGCAACTCCATTTGAGTGAGGGTACTGTGCTGCACTGAATAAAGGTTTGATGTTGTGCCAGTCGATAACTGTCTATAAAGGAACTGAAAGCTGACGATTTCATATAAAGGATGCTGTAATAGCTTAATTTAGCAGAATCTACATTTTCCTCCTGTATTACATGAAGTTATCAAGAAACTGTAAACAGAATAACAAGATGTAAACAGCTTATTGTGATTAGCAGCTTTGTTTCATTACTTGGTGGGTAGCCATTATAATTATAATGGTGGTTGGAGGACCAGTAAATTAAAAAATGAATATAAATTTAAACAAGTTTTGAATTCATGCTAAAGATGACTTCATGGTAGGCCTGTACCCTTTAAGAGTTCCCGGTAAACCCCGATTTATTTTAGTATTTTTAAAAATGTTTTCATTTCATTCTTATCCTAAAAACAGCTCAGTTTTCCATTGCAATACGTGGAACTGGTAGATTTCCAGGAAATGACAGATTATAGTTAAGTGTCTCTTCTTGCAGAAGTATTCAAACAGAAAGCACTGAAATATGGGAGGAGAGATAGTACTATAGATAGATCGAGGGATACAGGAAAGAGTGGGGGAGACAGAGTTTTCCCGACTTTCCTAGAAGCCATCTGTCTTTGTTTGAAGAGTATGACTGCTGTCAGGTTGCTGCGATAGAGACATAAACAAACAGGGGGATCACAGCTCCTTATCGCTGCTCATTTCTCCACCCTAACAAGACAAACACCAGCAATCCTGTCATGTTGACTGTGTACATGCATGTGCTAGGGCAGGAGGTTTATGTGTATGTGTTTGTTCATCTCGCTGTTTTGTGGTACAGTAAAGCTTGGCCAGAAAGAGGTGCATATTTTATGAAACATGATGCAAATCCAGAGAAATACGACTACAGGGCTAGCGGGTGCAGGCAACATTAGAAAATATTAATGTTGATTGTTGCAGCATTATATCCAGTTCATCTGACTTTACTTGATTGTTATGATGTCTGACATAGCTGGGCACAAGTGTTTGTAACGGATCTAACTGGCAAGGGGAAAAAAAAAAAAAAAAGATACATTTACAGTCTCTTCAATAAGCAAATTTACAAGGATGCAACTTAAAATTGTCTTTTGATACTACAAAAGTTTTACATAGTAGAATTATGGTTGATATGACAATCAACAAATTATTGACAACGTGCAATTGCACATGACTTAGTGATTAAGAGGGTTAATGCCAACTTCTGTCCATGTTTATAACTGGAGGGAAAAAAGGAATCGCAGCTCATTGTGAGTGCATGTCGTTACTGTAGCAACCCAAAGTCAAACTTTCATAAGTCATGCATCCTTGCAAATAATACACAATCCAATCACAGCTGTGTGCAACATATTGCAGCATCTGCAGTCTTCCGTGAAGATGCAGGTTAATGACAAGCATTCCTGGTTTGGTGTCAAAACTGTCAGCTGTACATCAGTGTCTTGTAACACGGCGACACCTTTTTGCCTAACGAAAAGAAAGGCGAGAGCTTAAACAAGTGACGGCTCTCATGCCTTTCAAATGAATTTCAAATGAAACAAAACAAGCAAACAATAATATCATACAGCAAATTAAGCTAATGAAAGAAACTGGGAATATCAGGATTTAGTATTTGTGTATGTGTGTGTGTCAGTATAAAGTCAAATATAATGAGACCTCATTCAGTCTCAGGTCTGCTCACTCACTGTAAAAGTGCACTGAGAGACCGCGTCATCTGCAATTCAAATGAGCAATTCACTGATTAGTTAACAGAGCCAAAAGGTCTTAATATAGTCAAGTAATGACTGAAATGCAATTTCCATTCAATCAGTGCTTTTACTTATAATGACTGATATGGAACTCATATCAGCAAAGCAGCGTAATGATAGAACTTTGTGCAAATACTTGCTTAAGCAAACACACATTTGACTCTGAATGTGAGATAATTGGCAAGATATGGGGGAAAATGTCTTTTGCTGCTGAGCCTAATTAGGGAGAGAACATTTTCATAGCTGCCAAACAACAGCAGACAAACCAAAGGTGCCCTATAAATAATCTGTGGCTTCATTATAATGTGACATCTGATGGTGTGGGAGAGGAGGAACTGTGACAACACCAACATCCGAAGATCATGAATGCTAATGTAAAAGTTCTTTTACAGATGAAAACTTGTAAACGGGTAAAATCAATATGACAGGAACAAGGCTGTGGAGGATGCGTTGTGAAGATCAATACACTTGCTTCGATCTGTGGAAGGCAGTTCGCTGGAGTTTTGATGAAGCACCGGAGGTCAAAGGTTACTGTTGGCATTGATCACTAACAAATGAAGATCATCAGAGAGCCTTCCTGTTAGATCGATGATAAGTTTCTAAAGAGATGATTTATGGAGGACGTTTTTCTTATCAAAATAGCTATTCAAGGTGGGAGAAAGCAGGTGAGGTTTGTTGGCAGATTTTCCTTTCTATCTGAGGGTTAGCAGCTACATGCTGACAGCTTGTCGGGAGCATAAAAAGTAACTTTCCCAAAAAGCCATCATTTCATCTCTGAGGAGCGCATATAATAACTATTTACCTGGTTTTCAACCAAAAGTATTTTAGTCCATGATGCAGGTAGGTTGTGACAAATAATCAACATTTTTTGATACAGTAAGCGATTAGGTCAGTCAAAAAGCAAAAACACGAGCTAAAACAAAGACAAGTATTCGCACACTCATGTGCACCGATCATTTCTATGCAGATATTAATACATACTCACTAAAACATTTCCTGTGAGACATTTTACTTCAAGCAGCATCATATTCTAAAAAAGAAAAACAATCTGCATTTGTACATGCAGTAGGGCCTCTATGCATTTCTGCAAACTGAACAGCAGGAATGATGCCGAGGTATCACATCTCAGTCCTCAAAGCACTTTGCAACTTGGAAATAATTCAAACAAGCCTGTGCTCAGATGATGTTTTCTATATTTGTTGCAGAGGATAATGATGCTGTTATCACACTGTGTAACAATCTATCTCCATTTACTCTTTGCTCGGCAGTTGCTACTTCACTTTGCTTTCTAACGGTAGGAAAACACTTCAGGAACAAATGTGATAATCATGATTTGCACCAAGAATAGCTAATTAGATACTTCAATTTTTGCAGGTGAGGCAATAGTTAAGTTACTTACATGGATAATGACTTTGTCTACGTGTGAGAAAATTTCCTGCATAGCTCAAGACTAGCATTTTGACTTAATTTAAACTTTGCACAAAAAGCAGGGAAATTTGCGTTTGTTTATTATTTCTTTGTTGCTTCTTGACAATAAATCTTATACTGTTGGAAGCCTGTATATGAAGACTACAGTACAATGCAAACACTGCCGTCATAGCTGCACATTGATGACTGGCCTTTGTACACGGAAATGCAAATTCCCAGGGACACACAGTGACCTTGTCTTTATAAGGCCAGAGTTTGCTTTCAATGCCTTGTGGTCATTTGATTAATTGCAAATTTGATCAGAGAATTTTCATGACTAAACTAAAACTTGATCCAGCATACGAGTGCTGATTTGCTTGTAGGTCACAATGTGCACTTTATGAGGACTGCAAGGTAAGAGGATATAGTCCGAGTTAATTAATGACACAGCAGCCATTTTTTGTTTTTGCACCTTAGTTTTACCACTATCGTTACTTTTTTTCCTCTCCAACTGGTGACTTTAATTTTTGAACTATAAATAGGTGAATGTCAAGACTTCTGACATGATTATTAGGCCGTCTCTTATCATGTTATTCAACCTCTGTCCTGCTGTAATACATGGCTGGCCTGTTTTTAAACAACATTTCTAAACTGCCATTAATTAAAAGAGTGATTTATCTTTGCAGGGCAGAAACAGGCTGAGATAAAACCAAGTTGTGTGTCACACATATAGATGTTATGGTCTAATTTTCATTGAATTTTGATTCCTGTTTTGATCGGGTAGTGTCTTTCTTGTGTTTCTAACACTATTATTTCTCCCTCTGTATGTATGTATGTGTCTTTTCTGGTATCATGTTTAGTCTTCACAATTTGATGCACTGTGATAATTGTTTTTGTTGTGTTAGGGATGTGAATAGAGTTCAATTCCTTGGCAATGTTAGTCTGCTTGCATATCAATTCTGCTTATTGGTTCCAAATGCGCTTCAATCAGCTGTTTTAGGTATGTGTGCTGGAGAAAGTAATTGGTGGCGCAGCCTACAGTCTACAGCATGGATATGGACATTTTATTATATTTAATTGCATGAACAGACAAGAGAGTAATGGTAAAGTGGAAACAGGAGAGATACAGGGGAGGGAAAAAAAAGCACTATGCGGCTAACACAACTTTGGCTCTTTTCAAGCACTGGGACTGACAGCATGCTAATGCTAAGCTAGCCAGCAAGCCAGAGTAAGGTTAAAGCTAAGTGAACGATAACCCCAGCCCAGCAGCCAGACCTGGAACAGGTAACAAAGACAGTGATGAGCAGTGAGGCTACTGCCTCTGTTTCTATCCGACCATTTTTCTACAGTAGAAGTCACTTTGTGCTGGTTTTCATCTCTGCTTTGTGCTGTGGGCTTTGTGTTTATACTTAAATACTAAAAGAAGATCACATGCATGTTCTCATTAAAATACAGATTTGTATTGGTGCGTGGGACTGTAACCTATCTGTTATATAGTTAATGGTAATTATGAGAAAGTGCATTTCACGTCATTTTACGGAGAAACCTGAAAGTAATGCAAAGATTTGTATAACTAATTACTTACTCCAGGGACTAATTAAGTAATGTAATGAATTACTTTAAAAAAGGTTGTGTATAATACATTTTGAGTAATGATCCCAACACTGAACACAACAAAAAGGGGAAATAACTCTAAAATGCACAAACATTTGACCACACAGAATGCAATTAATTTACACGAATTAATGTTTTTCGTATGCTGCTTAAATATGGTGATGACTCTCAAACGAGAGTGAATGAGAACCCAATGTGAAGCAATAAGGAGCTGAATCGATAAGTAATATCGATAATATGCGTAGAATGGGAGGCAGAGCGTTCAGCTTTCAGGCCCTTCTTCTGAGGAACCAGCTTCCAGTTTGGATTCACGAGACAGACACCATCTCTACTATTAAAATTTGACTTAAAACTTTGCTTTTTGATAAAGCATTTGGCCAGGGTTGGATCATGTGACCCTAAATCCTCCCTTAGTTATACAGCAAAAGGTGTAGGCTGGGGACTCCCATGATGCATTGTTTCTTCTTCAGCCACCTTTTTCATTCAGTATGTGTTTATACACCTCTCTGCATTTAATTATTAGTTATTCTTCATCTCTGGCTCTCTTCCATAGCATGTCTAGGACTTGACTAGGTAGATGGACGCCCCTCCCCTCTGCTGGAGGTTTTTTTTTTTTTCGTTTTCTATTAAAAGAGAGTTTTTCCTTCCCACTGTCACCAAAGCGCGTGCTCATAGGGGGTCATGTGACTGTTGGGGGTTTTTGTTGGGTCTTTACCTTACAACATAAAGCATCTTGAGGCAACTGTTGTGATTTGGCCCTATATAAATAAACTGAATTGAACTGATCATAAATTCTTATCAATTCTCATCCCTGGTTGTGCATCTTTGATTTTTACTTCCTGGTTTGTCTTCTTTCCTTTGTGATTGTCTGCTCTACCTTTGTTCTCATCTGTTGTTTAAACCTCTCTATTAGTATGCCCTGTCTGTACACCTGTGTAAAATTTAGGTAACTCATGCTTATATTTGGATGCCTGCTTCGTGTTCATTTTGTTAGTGTACGTTTTTGGATTTTGCATTAGCTGAAACTAAGCCTTGCTTTTTGTTATTTGATCTAGCTTGTAATCCTGCATGTGGTCCCCTCTGATTCCTGACCTGCTCCTATAAGCATTTGCTGTTGGACCTGAAGAATCAATTTACACTTAATTCATTGCATTGTTTCAGCTTATTAAATGTTAGCTTAACCTGCTGCATTTTTAAAAAATAAGGAATGATTTTGCACCCGAGTATGTGTGAGTACGGTCTTTGCCCAGGAGATTTTAATCTCACTTCGTTACATAGCTTGCATTTGATGCTCTTCCTCAAGTCACTTTAAAGTCCACACATTACTGTCCTTAAAAAAAAAAAAAAAAGTCACATTTAATGATCTCAGATTACATTATTATCAATGGGGGATATTCAGCAAATTGTAATACTAGAGATAAGCACCCTCAAAGCGCCCCTTGAAATGATGGCGCTCCAGTTTGAGAGTAGCTACCAATTGCCAAGTCACACAAGAATTAGAGGCACATCTTTCACATGAAAGAAAAAATATATATAAATGCATGGAAGCAGGGTAATATTTCTGCCATCTGAGTCAAAACTGCATGATACAGATGTAAGATGTGCACAGTTAGCTTGTTCCCATACTTTTAGACTAAAAAGTGAGATGAAATTTTGCTAGCCTATAAACGCCACAGCAGAGGTAGCCTCCTTCAAGTGCAAATTTATTCTACTCTGTTCATCTACAGGCAGTGTGTAACCTAGGAGATCTGTTGGCATGTTTGTGAGCCTGAGTCAGTCAGTGATGTATGATCATCTCTTAAATATCACTTTTCTTTGAATCTGCATACTCTTCTCAAGGCTTTATCATTCTTGGAGTCCAAGAATGACTTGCAATCCAAGCATATTAAGACATTTCAGCTAGCTGATTCATGTATTTAAAAAACTGCGGCATGGAGAGTGATTCAACATTTTGGTCTATAGCAGTTAAATACCATACCTGTTATGATGGTGCTGTGTGGCAGGCAAGGCAGGACCCAAACACAGGACTCAGAGACAGGGGAATAAACTCCAAGAGGCAGCTTTATTGCTGTAGCAAAAAGAAGAAAAAACAAAATCCTCAAACACAAAAGCACTAACCAACAAAAACTCAGAAACTAGAAATAAACAACTAGGAAATTACCTCTAGTACTTTACCCAGGGAGACAGCAGGTTGAAGATTTAAACAGGATTACGAGGGGAAGGGCAGCAGGTGGGAACACAGGAGAAACAAATCAAACATAACGAGATGGGGTGACGCAAAAGTAAACACAATGCACGCAAGACCAGGACTACCAAAATAAAACAGGAAATACAACACAGAGACATAAAGTGAGGGACAGTGAGAGAGCAATGAGACAAGATGGGCTGAGGAGAACACAGATGAGACCAAGACAACCAGGACACAAAGGGGAACAAAACGAACAGGTAACTAGAAATTAGAATTAAATGATTAAACTAGAAAGTACAAGGAAACTAAACAATACCAAACAAAGACCAAGAAACACAAATCACTACAATGATAAGTAAACTAGGCCAAAAAAGTCCAAAAACATAGTATTTGCTTCAACCATATAATCGTGTTTGGTAGCGTTTGGAAAATTAAGTAATTGAAGGTTTGTAATTATAAAGAAATTATATCAAACAAATGTTAACATGCCGTCGATAGCAGTGTTCAGAGTAAATAAGTAAACCAATACTGTAATCATATTACATATATCTGCACATATCGTAGTAAAGTAACATATTACCTGTTTAACCATCCATCAGTTTTCTTAGCTACTGTCCAGTTCACTGTCTCAGTGGGGCTCCAACCGATCCCAGCTGTAACTGGTGAGAGGCAGGATACGCTCTGCTCAGGTCACTGAGACAGACAGACAAACAATTACTTCCACTCACATTCACACTCACAGACCATTTTAAAATCATCAGTTAACCTTGCATCCATGTTTATGGACTTTGGAAAGAAACTGGAATACATGCATGTACATTTCAGAAGAGCTGCAGCTGGCTTGCAATTTTGAACCAAGTACCTGGTTGCTGTTAGGTAACAGTGCAAACCACGGCATCATCATTCACCACCGCTGTTGTTGCATTTCATATGTGGGATATTTAGATCTGCAGTGATGTTCACTTATTTTGCTTATTGGTTGTGCAGAGATAGGGATTTTGGTAATTCAGCTAAGGAAAACACTATGGAGATAGTATGCTGATACTTGTAGGCAGTTCTTCAAACTTGATGACCGTAATCTTATTTCCAGACTCAAAAACAAAAAACACGAAAACTTTTTAGAAATTAGATAAAACTTTATTAATCCCTCGGGTGGGTTCCTCGGGAATTTTCTGCAATAACGCTCATTACAAAGTAGTTCTTTGTATATTATGACTTTCCATGACTTTCCAGGACAGGGACTAAGCTATAGCAGAAAATCAGCATGAACATCAAGATTACTAGTTGATTGCATGTTTCTGACAACATGCTTGCATGGACAATAGACAATATGTAGATGTGGGTATGCAAAGCTCTGTGTAGCGCTTGTGGACCTCCATGCCAGGATCTTTCCTGAGTTTTTCAAGTGACTAACAAGTTCCTGAAAGTTAACAAATGAGAACATTTGTTACCTATTTGTTTTTTATTTTTGTTTTTTTAAAGTGAGAACAAACATAACACTACTGCTTTTGATTAAAGCTCAAGTGCAATATTGCCAGAAAAAGTATTGAAACGTGGAAACACACTGTCAAAGGCACTCTGAAAGTTTCTCACAAATCAGCAGTTTTTCAGAAAGAGCCTTTTATACGTCTTTTTTCTGGAAACTGAAAGAGCTGCATCATCAGACGTCCTGTGTTTTGTTGGCTCAGCCTCCATTTCCCCCTGGCTGGCTGCCTCTGTCTTTGTCTCCACTGCTGCCTCATTGCTCCTCCTTTACTGGCCCATGAGCAGCAGGATGTATATCTTGATCTAACTGATGGCTCATTGCCAGTTCCAGCCATCAGAGGAACCTCTTTTCTCTTTTCCTATTCCTGTTTAACTTATTTAGGGGCAAATAGTTGCTGGACAGGTATGGTATGAATGGACTAAATATCTCATTTCAATAAAGTAAATTGTCTACTTGGTTGTGAGTCTGCAGCATTTTAGCAGAACATAATACATGGCCTTAAAAGCAGTGACAGTAGTGGTCAGGGTGGTGGCTGCAGTTTCTGCTACTGCTTCCACTGTTTTCAGTGAAACAATGAAAACAATGACAAGGAGCAAAACTAACTTTAATATCTGATCATCCATCCACATAATCTTCTTAAAATTGATGCCAATGGAATAAATGGCTCATACACTAGTAAAATGACACTTTCACTGTTCCAAAATATTGCTTCTGGATGGTTCAAACCAGATGTAACAATCTTATTGAATTAACCAGTCACAGGGCTCCACCTGTGTCCACATCATACAAGGATACACACACAACCTGAAGGGAGAAGAGACCTCGGCCACAAATGTGAAGATACACATTACTGGAAGCCCATAATGAAAGGAATGAAAAGAAATGAATGAACAAAAAAATAAGCCGTAAGATCCTCAAATTTAATATTAATGATAAATGGAGGCTTCAATTTAGACATAAAATGCTACATAAATTGGTGTTAGCTTTCATTTGCTTTTGCCTTTTTATATTCATCTATTCCTTTATTTCCTTCTCTTCTTGTCCCATTGGTGTGAGGCTGGAAACTATCCCAGCTGTCACAAGACTGAGAAGGTACACTAAGTAATTGTAGCCAGTCCATCACAAGACAAACACAGAATAATTCATGGTCATAATTTGGAATCAACAGGTGAACATGCATGCCTTTCTTAGGTGAAAGAAAGCCAGATTTCCCAGAGACAGCCCATGCAGTCACAGAGAAAATCTGCAGTCTCCACACAGGAAATCCCCAGCCAGCAGGTTTGAACCAGGAACCTTCTTACCGTGAGGCAGCAGTGGTAACCACTGTACCATGCTTGTATGAATCCCTCTATTACAAGATTGATAAAAGGCCAAATCCTGGTGTCCATGTACGTCAATCTGCAACACACATAGCCTTTTCATGAAAAATAAATAGTCCCCTTGATTCTAAGAGCCTCACTTCAATGGTATTTCCCAGCTGAAGGCAAGCCACATGAGTAGACCACATGACACCTTTTGAAGGATAACCCTAAAATTTTATAATGAATTTATGTTAAATGAATGGAGAAAGCAAAGAGAAAGGTCATTCCTCCACTTTCTTAATCGCTTTCCTAATTCAGCGTTACAGTGGGGACTAGAGCCTATCCCAGCTGACACTGGGCGAGAGATGGGGTACACCATGTACAAGGCACCAGTCAATCACAAGGTTAATACAGAGAGACAGACAATCTCGCATTTGTACCTAGCTGCACTCAATTTAGAATCACCAATTAACCTAACAAGCATGTCTTTGGACTGTAGGAGGAAGGAGTACCCACGGGGAACCGGGGAGATACAAAGAAAACATTACACCACAGTTTCAAACTAACGATTTATGAATTTATCTATTTTTTTAAATAATTTTGATATCTCTAATTGAAAATTAATTTATCTGAGTCATTTATTTATTCGTGTATTTATTTTTGATGTCCTCCAAAGGGTAGGAGTAGCACTGTGCATATGCTGGTAGGACTGGAGATTCAAATAAAGAGAACACCAACGTCACCCAGCAGGAGTCCCAGCAGCAGCTGTTCACTGCTTTCCTCTCATCTCAAAGGGAGTTTAGTGATAAACAAACAGACTCGCACATTTCCTTCCTTTTATAAAAAAATGCTTTAAACTTGTCTTTAAATGTTTTGAAACCTTTATTGTTCATCGTACAAGAGCTCCAGTCAGTCACACGTGATGATATCGTAAACAAAAGCAAGAATTTTGCCAATTATCAGTCAGTATTTAAAAATGTCAGAGAATCGGCCACATCAGTGCACAAAAGAGAGAATGTACAATAACACACACATAAAAAAAAGATCTAAAATCAGTATTCTCTGTCTCTCTTGGACAACCAACAGAGTTTCATAGCAACCACGGCACCAGGAATTTACTGCTGTAAAACAAATCGCTCAACACACGTATTCGGTGAGATTTGGAAACTATAACTTGCTTTCGCATGCTTGTGTCTATTACGTACTGATGCTGTAATTACCGACAGACTTAGAACCGAGGCACAGAAAAACCTTTTGCCCTTCTGTGTATTCCAAAACATGAGCGCACGCACTTACAGCAGAATGCACACAATCATTTTTTTCCCCTTTCTTTTTCAGGCTGGAATTCATATCCTTCAGTGTTTTGCCTTGATACATAATGGAATGACACTGACATTTCCCCCGCCAGCTATTTCACGCACACATATCAACAAAACAATGCAAACAAAAGTAGTGTATCCTTGAAGCGCTATCTTGAGGCCAAGCAAACATTACGCACTCCCTTTCTCTAAAAACACCATTTGAATGTTGATTCTAGAGAGCTCTGAAAGCCACGGCTCCTTATTTTGGCCAGTTCTGTTCGCTGCATGTCCTCAAGATGAATGCAAAGAGGCCAGCTTTGTTGCTGCGTGTTTTATCTTGGGAAAATTCCTCGAAATGTTGAGAGCTGTTTATTAAAGTGACAATGATCAATAATGACTGATGTTGTAATTATAGGCCAATAGCAGCGCCGTTTGACACTGAATTTTAAGTAGGCTGCGAGGGGGGAAAAATGCTAAAATCTACTCCATCAAGAAAACATTCATCTCCTAGAGCATTTCTTTGTCTTATTAATCTTCATTTTGAGGACAGATGCATCTTATTATAATGCACTTTATCATTGCTCAATGTTATACAACATGGAGCGTTAAAAAAACATTCAGTCCCAAGTTACTATTGCACCTGAAGCCAGTGCTGCGTGCTCGTTCAGTGCACACTCGTGGAAAAGTAAATTATGTATGTTGTTCTGTTCTAATTTCTCAACCTCCCTTCCCCTGTTTTCCTCGTAGTTCTGTTTGTTGTTGTTTTTTCACTGTAAAATGAATGGAAGATTTTTGTATCAGCCGGTACATCCAAGCTACTCGAGTGCTGGGCTTCCATGCCTGGTTTCAACGGGATTTGCCCTGTAAATACTGCAAATAGATGTGGAAGAATCCATTTTGACGAGTCTCTCATAAACACAGCCAGTGGGAAAAGGACCAGAGGAAAAAGGAAGAAGCATAGACATCACATAGCCCCTTGCCAAGGCTGGGCATTGAACTATGTTTGTTATTTTAGAAAAGCATTCAGCTGCTCTTGAATAGGCATGCAAAGATCAGCTATTTTTCAAATATAGTGTACTAAAGTATACTGAAAATATTCATAATGCATTACCTCAGTGATTTCTTTCATACGACATCTTTTGGAAAATATTTAATGACTCGATCTGTGGCATAAATGTGTGTTTTTCCTGGTTCGTGATCTATTGCTGCATTAGTTTGAGCTGTGTTACCAGGTGAAAGCCAATTTTCTTGTAATTATGACAGAAATTGGTCTTAGTTTGATTCACGTTTTAACTTTTAATTGATTTGATTTTTCTCTTTAAACTTAAAACTTAAATCTTTTTACTGTAGTTTTCATCTGGGACCCATTAGTTAGATTTTTTTAGGCTCACTCTGATTAGACATGATTAATCTTCTTCTATGATTTTATGACTGCAGTTACACGTTGCTCTCATCTGGTATCAAGAGAGGGAAATTATTTGTTCTCATGCAGTCACTGAACCCCAGCTTTCTGTAAAATAGTCACAGATTGTATATAAAAAAGGGATGTTGCTACAGCAATCTTACTTTCAGCATTCTGGGCATTTTTTTCTTGGATAATTATTAGCTAACACAGCATAGCATGCCATAATATCTGTTAAATAATACAATCATATTCCACCAACTAGGCCACTACTTACCAGTCATTTAAAGCAGTTCCTCTCATAATATTACTTAACTTTTAGACCAGGGGTCCCCAATCCCAGTCCACGAGGGCCAGTGTCCCTGCAGGTTTTAGATCTCACCTTGGGTCAACACACCTGAATCGCATGACTAGTTCATTACCAGGCCTCTGGAGAACTTCAAGACATGTTGAGAAGGTAATTTATCAATTTAAATCAGCTGTCATGGATCAAGGACACATCTAAAACCTGCAGGGACACCGGCCCTCGTGGACTGGGATTGGGGACCCCTGCTTTAGACCTTCATGTAATTTAAAGCAGTGACAAAATTACCATCTGGTGGGAATTAGCTATAAAAGACCAAAATCATTTTTTCTACTTCTCTCTAAATGGTTTAATTCTGCTGTAAAATTCAGCTTTTTAACATAAAGTGCTACAGGGACTGATTTGATTTTTGAGCCTTCTTAAGTGCAACTCAAAGATCTACAGATTTTGGCACATCCACGTCTGCTTCATTTGACTGTAACTGTCAGGGGCTGGATCTGTGACCCAGCGTTTTGTGTTATTTTGTATTGTTGATTTCTTTTGTTAATATTATATTAAAATCATGTGCTATTCTTAAGTTAAGGGTAGAGTTGAGTTATATTCTGTTACTTATGAGATAACGTTAAGTTCTAATATTATTATAATTATTATTATTATTATTATTAGTCTAGTCTTGGTTTTCTGTGCTTCCTCGTCTATGTAGGTTTCCCATCTGTCTCTCTCCTCTGTGTCCCTCTCTCCCTCTCTCTGTCCCATGTCACTCAGATCATGTCTCTCCATGTTTCCTGTTTTATTTTGAAAGTCTTTCTATGTTCATTGTGCTTAGTTTTACTTTTCCCTGTGGCGTCATGACTATTTGAGTCAGCTGTTTCCCCTTGTGGTTCCACTTCCCCCGATCACCTGCTGTGTGTATTAATCTGTGTTTTCGTTCAGTCTTTGTCAGGTTACCTCCGTCACGTCAAGTCCCATGTATTTCATGATTCTGCTCAGGTCGTATTCATGTTTCTTGTTCTCGTTATTCCTCATCACAGTTTCTTGCATGTTCCTGGGCAGAATCATGTTTATGTCTGTCACATTTATCATAGTTTAGTTTTCACAGTTTAGGTTTCAGTTTTGTGTCGCTCCTGTTCCCCTTTGCTTGATTTTTGTATTCATGTTTACCAGCTTTTTGTTTAACCTTAGTCCTGTCTGCTTCCCTGTCTACAATTGGGTCCTCCCTCAATAATAACACACTATTTTGAGTCTCTTCGTTTATTATTTCCAATATGCGCAATGTCTTACAAAAAATGTTTTTATATAATACCATAATATCATTGACAGCAGAGTGATCAATGCTTCTGTTCTCAGCAATAGTAATTTGATGTCTAGATAAATACAATATCTAGCTTTAATAGTGTTGCAAAACATGAATCAAAGAGGTAACTGATGAAATAGTTAAATGTTGATTAATATTATTTTTAAAAAATCGAATGATAAATTATCCTCAGCAATGCGCTGACCTTTTAAGCCTCAAAAATATTTAAGAAGCGACCGCTTTTCTTTCCAAGCTCCTTGTGAACCTTCACAGACTCAAAAACATTTCTTTAATCAAGAGGCTGCAGGTGTTTTTCCAAAGTCTGGATCTTCAGCGAGACTGGCTTTCGTTTGCATCCTCTGTTCTGTACTTGATGTAATATCTAATGGCTTAAGTAACATTTTAATGAAAACAAAAAAGGTGAGGCTAGATCAAGATCCCAAAAGTATAGCAAAGCCCTGATTTATTGATTGAAATATTACATCATGTTCCAATGATGGTGTGTTCAAAGCAGCAGAAAGAGATTTACAGACTGACACGTCATTTCAAAGGGTAAAAATCAATCTCTCATCTCATTTTTGTTAATTTAAAGCACAGATCTGGGTAGAGTGCCTTGCCTTGTCGAATTTAATATTTATTTTACTGTGAATCGTGCTCTCACTTTAATTTCTAAGTTCACTTTAAAATGATGACATCTGTTTGTTGCCTTGTTAGCCATCTGTGTTGCCACAAATTGTGACTCAGCATACAAGACACTGAAGACTACCGAAGAAAAAAAGCCTAGCAAAGAGTATTTTCCCCCAGAGAGTAGATAAATACAGAGAGTAGCTTTTATTTACAGAAAATCTCTATACAAATGGTAAATGGCCTGTATTTATATAGCGCTTTTACTAGTCCCTAAGGACCCCAAAGCGCTTTACATATCCAGTCATCCACCCATTCACACACACATTGGTGATGGCAAGCTACATTGTAGCCACAGCCACCCTGGGGCGCACTGACAGAGGCGAGGCTGCCGGACACTGGCCCTCTGACCACCACCAGTAGGCAACGGGTGAAGTGTCTTGCCCAAGGACACAACGACCGAGACTGTCCGAGCCGGGGCTCGAACCGGCAACCTTCCGATTACAAGGCGAACTCCTAACTCTTGAGCCACGATCGCCCCACAAGTAATTAGTTTCTTTTCTTTGGCTGAAGGTGTGATATTTACTGGAAGGTCTGTTTGTCAGGGAGACTTCAAAACTTGACAGGGTGCCATTAGTTAAGCATTTTCTTTCAGCTGGATTTGAAAAAACTAAAACTGAGAGCCAGAGAATACCACAGTTATCCTTTTCATCATTAGAGGGGCTGAATGTCTGTTCAGAATGTGTCACGTTCTATTAATGTGACCCTGTCTGTCTAAAAAACTAATATGGTTATCCGCAAATTTATATCTCTTGGTGACACAGATAACAACACCTAGTATTAAGGAGTCATTCATTGTTGACTTTCTTCCATTAACTGTTGACATAGTTCAGTCTAGTCCAAAGTGATGGACCAACAAACCACACAAAGACTGAAACAGTAACACTGAATGCTGAGTTTTCAGGATCTGCTACCGTTATTGATGAAGATATACATTAATCATAGTATTTAAAGATGTGCAAGATACAGAATTTGCTTAAATGATTAACTTTATTCAAACATCAATCATATGAAGGTCATAAAAAGTGTGTATGTATGTGTCTGTGTGTACGACCAAGACTATGATTACATCCAAACAAAATCAAATTTCATGTTTCTTCGAGGCTGCCAAATTCTAACCCTGCTGTGTGCAAATGCAAATGCACCACCAGTCACAGACCACAGGTGTGACAGTGGGATTACTTGCATGCATCGAAAAGCTCCCGGCCCAGACGGTGTGTCTCCTGCCACCCTCAGACACTGTGCAAACGAGCTGGCCCCAGTGTTTTCTGGCATTTTCAACTCCTCACTGCAGGCATGCCATGTGCCTGCCTGCTTCAAGTCCTCCACCATAATCCCTGTCCCCAAGAAACCTAGGATCACTGGACTAAATGACTACAGACCCGTGGCTCTGACATCTGTGGTCATGTCATTTGAGCGCCTAGTTCTCTCCCATCTCAAGACCCTCACGGCCCCCCTCCTGGACCCCCTGCAGTTTGCATACAGAGCCAACAGGTCTGTAGATGACGCCATCAACATGGCCCTACACTTCATCCTGCAGCATCTGGACTCCCCAGGAACCTACGCCAGGATCCTGTTTGTGGACTTCAGCTCTGCCTTCAACACCATCCTTCCAGACCATCTCCGAGGCAAGCTTTCCCAGATGAATGTGCCTGATCCCATCTGCCGGTGGATCACTGACTTCCTGACGGACAGGAAGCAGCATGTGAGGCTGGGAAAGAATGTCTCGGACTCCCGGACCATCAGCACCGGCTCCCCTCAGGGCTGTGTT
Source organism: Aulonocara sp. 'chitande type north' Nkhata Bay (assembly GCF_057382095.1). Taxonomy (NCBI): domain Eukaryota; kingdom Metazoa; phylum Chordata; class Actinopteri; order Cichliformes; family Cichlidae; genus Aulonocara; species Aulonocara sp. 'chitande type north' Nkhata Bay. The sequence continues at coordinate 7,483,080 of NC_141361.1, read as the reverse complement.
CTTTCTCCTCTGCTCTTCTCCCTGTACACCAACTGCTGCACCTCCACCCACCAGTCTGTCAAGCTAATCAAGTTTGCAGATGACACCACCGTTATTGGACTCATCTCGGACGGGGACGAGTCTGCCTACAGGAGGGAGGTTGAACGTCTGGTGTCCTGGTGCAGCCACAACAACCTGGTGCTGAATGCCCAGAAGACAGTGGAGATTATTGTGGACTTCAGGAAGCACACAGCTCCACTCCCCCCCATCATCCTGACTGACACCCCCATCACCTCTGTGGACTCGTTCCGCTTCCTGGGTACCACCATCACCCAGGACCTGAAGTGGGAGCCCACCATCACTTCCGTCATTAAGAAAGCCCAGCAGAGGATGTACTTCCTGAGGCAGCTGAAGAAATTCAACCTGCCAACACGGACGATGATGCAATTCTACACTGCAATCATCGAGTCCATCCTCACCTCCTCCATCACCGTGTGGTACGCTGGAGCCACTATCAGGGACAAACAGAGACTGCAGCGTGTTGTGCGCTCTGCTGAGAAGGTGATTGGCTGCAGACTCCCATCTCTGCAGGACCTGTACACCTCCAGGACACTGGGGCGTGCAGCTCGGATCTCAGCTGACCCTTCTCACCCTGGACACAGTCTGTTTGACCTGCTCCCCTCAGGCAGGAGGCTCCGGTCCATTCGCACCAGAACCTCTCGCCATAAGAACAGTTTCTTCCCCTCTGCTGTCGGACACATGAACAATAACCGTATGACTGTTCCCACCACTAACACATGACCCTACGCTGTGTCACTGCATCATTCCATGTTTGGCACTGATCACCACCTGCACTCATGTATATATCATGTATATATCTATCCACTTAGCACTTTTAATTCTTATTCTTATTTTTATATTTTTATGACAGTATGTTTGCACTGAAGCACCGCAGCAATTTCCTAATGTTGTAAACCTGCTCAACATTTGGCAATAAAACCCTTTCTGATTCTGATTCTGATTCTGATGCCAAAAAGTACAATACTGTGCAAAAGTCTTAAACCACCCCTCATTTCTTTTATTTTGCTGGGAAAATAGGGAAAAAATACATTAAAAATAGTACATATGGTAAAAAGTGGAACTCCTATAATGTACTTGATCGCCATGTGATTAAGTGTACTCTCTGTCTTATCAAGAAACACATTCTAGTAAAACGATATTCTTATGCAGTACCCTTAATGTTGAAAAATCACATTTAAGTAGCACCCAGGGACTAAAACATGATGAAAGTTGGTCCTGGCCAAGCATCTGTATGTGATTGGTTGGTGGGAAGAATGCATTATATCTGTTCTTCCAGCAAAATAATAGTCTGGTCTGGCTTATACCTCAGATCTTCTCAGAAAACCCTCCAGAGAGGCTCTTCTCATTCGAGTATTCCTCTAATAAAACCCTTGAAATGGGATCTTCGGCAAGAAACAACATACCTCACTTAGAAAAACCTTGTTCTTGGAGTAAAACAGGGACAGCAGACTTCTGGTGGCAAGACGTGTACTCATGGGGCTCAATCAGGCTTAGTTTGATGCACTGCTGTGTGTTGCATTGTCGCAGTAGGGTAGGGTAGATAATCCAGACTTTTTTCTTTTTTTTTAAATCTCTTGATATGCATTGCTAGACTTTCAGTCAGATTTGAAAAGCATGCTATTTTCAGAGAACTACGTGTTGTTATGAAAAACATTTATCTCAGTATCTCAGATAATTCTTATGGCTCTAGAGCAGCTCTAACTCTGTTATTTTATGGTGTTTTGTCTTTATCAGATAACACACAATGGAGAGGGAGAGGAAATATGTGGCAGTAACAACCCCAGTGTCAACACTTTAACATGACTCTCACTGACTGTTATGTCACTATTTTCTCAGACAGGGATACAGCTGAATAAACACTTTGTGGCTACAGGTGAGTTTCACCAACATATTTATTTTGACATGTGACAGCAGGGTAAATCCCCAGAGCTACATCTGTGGGTGATGTTTGTTATTTATAGCCAGAAGAGACCATGAAACTGTGTTTTGTGTGTATGGAGAATATAGTGCGCTTGCTTTTTTTTTTTTTAAATCACGACTTACACGGTGAAATTGTAACACTGTGTTTTGGGGGGCATTTTTTACCCCCCAAAAAGTAACTGCTTATTGTGTTAAGAAAATTAATACAAATTTAAAACTAACTTTTTCTGTCAGTACATACATTGGCTGTAGGGATCACAGACACCAGCTGGTCTGTGGGAATAATGACTATTTTGGCGAGATGCCAGTTTACAGAAGGATTTTACTGAAAACTCGGCAGACAGTTAAAGGACAAAATAAAGGATTCACTGGCTTGGCAACACTTCAGTGATGAAGTTGGTTATAAATCTTTTTTGAGTCATTTCAGTAAAAACTTTTTAAAACAACAGTTAATGCGCAGGATTGAAGGGATTGGAGAGTTTATAACTATAACAGTCAAAGGAATTTATTGAAATGTTTTGAAAAATGAATATAAAAACAGCGTATACGCCAAAACATACCATCGCATAAGCCCTGTTGTGACTGATTTTAAGTCCAGTTCTTGTTTAATTTAGCATATCTCAGCCTTTTCTCCCTGCTTCCATATTTGACAGTCATCCTTCCAATGAGACTCTTTCTGATGATTATTAAAGATATACTATATACCATATGCAGATATGGCAAGTTTTTGGCTAATAGCACTTTGGGAATCACCTTACTGGTGCAAGGGGACTCTTTTTTGTGCCCTTCAAATGATTAACTTTGGCATTTTTCTGTATTCAACTAAAGAAAGGTGAATAAATCATGTGTTTTTGCAACAGGTTGTCAGAAACACAGAATTTGTCATTTGTTCTTTTCCTGAGATGCAGGAACAACAGTGGATCATTTCTTGAGTTAAGTGTGTTTTTATGCTTAAATGAGTCATAGATCAGTGTTAATGGACTTGGTAGACAGCGAGTATTTGCTAGGATACACCTTGAACACCAGTGACAATGCCATTGTTAAGTAGCTAATAGTTTATTTATGTATTCATTCATTTTATGAATGAACAACAGATTGCATGCGTTGTTTAAACCTTTTATCACAGCAAGAAACTCTATTTTGCCAGTGCACAGGCAAATTGACCTCTCTTCCCTCTCTGTGATGCTGCTAAACCAGATTTCTATCAGTTGGTCAATGAAGATAAGGCTACTTCACACATAGCAACATCATGTCATCAAAGCTCCAACACTAACCCTAACCTTAAAGTCTTGAATATACTCAGATATGCATATGGACAGGGACAGCTGGAGACCCAAGGGGCGAGTAATCAATTCACTTTTTTTTAAATCCGCCACCTAGGCATCCGGACGTCCCATCTGATCATGAAATTTACATCACTCTTCATACTAGCAGATCCCAGCAGTTGTGCAAATGTGGAAAGTAATCAACTCGTAACTTCAAATCCCGCCATATGGTAACTTAATTGACTTTAATTTGCAACATATGAAAAAACATAAACAAAAATTTCAAAACAAACGATAACAACAAATAAGGCTTATAATACCCTCAGGCTGAAATTAAACATTTCCAAGTATTTAAATGAGTGTGCTGTAAAGGCTTAAGCTACTTACATTATAAACTTTCCTGCAGAAGATTTTAGAGTCGCTAACAAAGTGTAGTAACTGAAGTATGAAAGTTAAGAAACACGTTTCGTCTTCTCCTCTCTCAACCAGATCATATATGTGCTGTCTGTGTCTCGACTCTTTCAACATTCCTCCTGGCATAATTAGCTGTGTACCAGCCGATTTATTTCAAAAAATATAATATTTGGATCTTCATCTCCGATCACAAGCAGTTGAGTATAATTTTTTTCCAAACCACTAGTTTCAAGGTACTATACATTTAACAAAGAAGTTAGATATGTGATGGACAGTATCTAAATTTTAAAGAGATGTCACCTTTATTAAATTACGTCGACTGTCACTGACAACAGAAATGTAAAATATATTAACACATTTCCAAATACTGCCTCTTAAAGACCAGTTAAACTCCCTAAAATGGTTTAAATCTTAAACAATAGCATTTTTTGCAAAGTAGCAACAAGCTGCAAACCCACAACATTTTTTTTTTTAAACTAGCATACGACACCAACTGAGATTAGCATTCATCTTCAGTTGAGTATCATTATCTTGCTAAATGTGGTTTTTGGTAGTCAGTCTCTATTCTGGACTCCACCGTGTTTCACTGTTGCTGCATCTGATAGTGAGGTAAGCACAGTCAATTGGATACTTGAAATGAGTTTGAGAATGTTGGGATTCTAGTTAATTACAAATTTAATTAACTGTGATTACAAATACTAAGAAGAACACTTGAAAGACTTGTTGCTAACTACTCAAAGATTTTTTTTTTTTAAAGTGTACTTCCACCAGTACATCATTGCTGTAACATTAGTCTTTAAACAATCATATTGCATAATGCCATTATTAAACTGATATCCATAATTTAAAACCAAATTTCTCAGCTACTGAGGTGCAAGGCTGTTCTCTATTCCTCTTGCTTTGTCTTGCTCTTCTTGCAGCTCCTCACCCCTCTGGGTAAACTCTTTATGGCTTTCTGACAGACATCACCTCTTGAGTCTTGCGTAACGTCCCGCTCTTTCCAGTTGGACTCCCTCACATCACCGTGATCATCAGCAGGCCCTCCTTGATCTTTATCGCAAATAGCCCCTTATCAGTCAAGAACTCCCTCATGAGGAATTCATCCTTTTTCATGCGCACCACTCGGTCGTAAAGGAATTCCAATAAGACTGCATAAATCAAGTCTAACGTGGCCCCGTTCTCAAGGCTCCAACAGAATCAACATGAGCCTGGCGGTGAGCCTGAAAGAAGGAGCGTATTGTGAAGCAGTGCTTGTAAAAGGAGTTATTTGATTTGACTGGCCTGGCACAACCGGTGTGGTTAGTTCAACATTCTTTAGCTAATGGTCCATGTTACAGCTAGTCCGCTCTCAGGGGGGATTAGGAGGAGGTGGATCGAAAAATGGCAACACTTTGAAACAGCCTTATTCTGCTGTATCAACCTATGTGCTGACCTGTGAAAAAAATGGAATTCAATATGTGCACAGCAGCACTGAGTGAGTGCACAGGATGAGTTGATGTGTGGCCACAGGGTGTGTGATTGTACAAGCACACTTTTCCTGAATGGATCATTACATTTTCCATTGGCTTATATACTAAAATAAAAGTGAGTTATTCTATCAAAATGTAAATGTACCTTTCTTTCTTGTTGCTTGTGGTCACTTTTCATTGGTTTCTAAATGAAAAGAATCGGTTAATTTGTTACAGAATCCAAAACATTAAATACAACCTGAAATCAAACAGCTTAAATAAAGCTAAATGAAAACAATATGACAAACAATGACATCAGTTATAGTCAGGGGTTATACTGGGAAACTGTTTTACTCTAAAACAATGTCTTAGTTCAACTTTAACCTTTCTTAGTGTGTAATATAAGGTTGAATAAATGCTTAATGAAATATTTATCTGATGAGGAGGAGGTTAATTTTTTAAAAATGGCAGCCGCACAGCCTCAGCTTGCAATTAAATTAGTGTAGGATAAACATACAATAACAACAAAAGCTTCATTTTAATTATAATTCACCAAAAAGTAAAAGGGCAAGATGATCAATATTCATGTCTGGTAGAACAGTTTAACCTTTTACAGGATGCTATTTTTCTATTATGTAACATTAAAAATTACTCCATTTCATTCTGCCCTAACATATTCTGTATCAGCTTGTTATAGTTCTCTGTTAAAGGTAAAGTATGTTTTACCGAATAAGATAATCAGTCAGAAGAAACAAAGACGCCGTATCCAACATCATATGCATTACTTCCTTTTAAAAAGCCTGTCTATATAAGATATAGTGTAGGCAATACTGCTGGAGAATTTTTATACAAAGTAAAATTAAATCAATGTTTGGATCCACCCCATGAGTGATGACTGAGCAATTTGGGAGGGTAAAACATGCATCTTCAGATTTTTCTGAAGGACTATCTACTGTAACCACTGAAATCAACCTCTGCCAGTTTCAATAGAAACATTTAGGCCTCTAAGCCTTTTGAAGCATCAAATACAAGCATCACTCTAGCTTATTTCTTTCTATTGCATGTCTGCCAACAGCAATTTGACTTGTGTCACTTTCAGACATCATCCATTAGTTTTGTAGCACTTTGGCAGAGGCAGTATTAGATTTTGTGCAAACCCACACTGACAGTCTGAATGCAAGTGTAGGCAGCTGGCCAGCATCACTCATTGAGAGTAAAGGTTTGTGAAACACACCCATACTTTACTCACATGTAGTTCTCTCACAGCTATCATTTATCATTTAGACAAGTGTTTCAACACTTGATATAGAGCAGCAGGGCAGACGGAAGTCAGACCATTGAGCTGTTACACCACAGGCCAGAATACTCAACCACTGCACTCAGTGGATATATTTAAAGCTATTTGGAGAGCAAGTATCAAGCATCCACATTGAGCACTGCACAGTGAATATCCTAATATTCTCCAGTTACAATATCCAGTGGGTGGCACAAGCTGACACACTTCTTTCATCAAATAATAGTTTAGAAATTGACTAGCCTTAAATATTTGACTACACAGCAGGTGATTTAGATGCTGATTTGCTGCAGTACAGAGCATAAAGATTTCTCAGTGTCTGCTTCTTTAAAGAGTTGCAAAGCTTATCTTATATATTCCTGCAACCAGTTCCAGATCTTGCAAGTGAGAGCTGCTGAGAGAATCAACAGTCAACTTTCAGTTTTCCTATTTGGCAGGATTTTGTGTGAGAGCTGTATTTTAAACCAGCAATTCACAGACTTGCTGTCTTGTTTTTAAAATATAAAAAAAGTAAATAAATAGCATATAATAATATCCTCTTTGTCTATACAGCTTCAATCAAAAATCTCAGATGCTTTTTGGTTTCCTTTGTGAACACAAACCTGTAGGTTATGGAGTAAATTAAACTAGCTCCACCACAACGAACTAAACAATAAAATGTTACTGACTGATTATTTATTCACTACTTTACTACAACTGCTGCTACTAAATCTACAAACAGTCTCTCAGCAATCAAAACAGTCCAGAAAAACACATGTTGGACAAAAAACAACTTTTAGATGGTGACCATCAAAATCGCTGTCCAGGGTGCTGAATCTATGGCAACTGAGGGGTTCTGATGTAAATATAATATAAAATGAAGCATCACTCTGAGATATTTGTATCAGCATGGGAAATTCACTCTTTAGAGGAACAGTAACATTTGCAATTTGCATAATGAATCTAATTTCTAATGGTAATAATATTCAGATCATGCATGAAGACAAACTCAATACTGTTTTACTTTGTTAAGTGTACGTATTATCAGTCAAATGTCTTTTCAAATTTAGTCAAACTAAATGGTTTGTGCCAATAATTCTTTCAGTGTAAAGTTGCCTGCTCTGCAACTCTATACTGCAACACAAGCAAGTACTTTAAAAGAAGGTTTGTCATCATCAGTCAAAGATGATAAATTGCTGGTCCCAAAGCCAAACCCAATGCTTACAGAAGCAATACTGGTACAGTACATAGTCAGCCTTGAAGTAAAGACAGAGAGATATTGAGCTTTGTTTCACCACAGATTAAAAGTCCTATCATATCACAACAAAGCTAAAACTGAAAGTGACTTTCTAACTTCAGCACATGCATCTGCAGCAACGTGTACACTCAGAACAAGCCCTGGTCATGTGGGAGAGAATCATTTTGCAGGAAATATCCATTCATTTCACCACCTTTTCGAGTATCTTTGATATAGAAGCGTGTTCTAATCTTCTTTTAAAAACTAACGGGTCATGAAACTCGCTCAGCACATTAACCACAATGCATCTTTGTATTTAACACAGAGGCTTCATTCAGAAATTGATAAGAGCCAGCAGCTTTCCTGCTCAAGTGTCCTTGAACACAACACTTCCAACTACAAAAGTGACCTCTGCCCATTTTTTTCCCCTCAGGCACCCACGGAGTGTTACTCTGCACCGAGGAGAAAAACACCAGCAATGGCAGATAAGAAGCATTTCCCGACCAACACTCATGTACATCGAAGATAAACCTGACATTTGGTTACCCAGATAAATCATAGATGATAGTCTGGGACCGGCTCTTGAGTTCTCTGTGGGATTTTTGTATCTCCAAAGACCTGAGCTTATTATAGTGATGGTGCATTAAACCATCTAAGATCAACTATTTTACGATAACATATCAACTCCTTTCATCCTTTCCTAAAGGTAAAGAATTAAAGGGATAAACTTTCTGAGTTTTTTTTTTCCAACTTCTGTATGAAATTTGGCGAGCACGTTTGTTTAAAGTAAAAAACTGCACTTTTTGCCAGAACAAGATTGCAATCGTTGAAAAAAAACATGGAGATACAGACCTGGATAATTTAATAAGGTAAGTGCTTAAATGCAATTTATATATGCAAATATAAATGTTTATGCTTGATTAATAAGCTCATTTATATGAAGTCTTCATGGTATCATTTATAAAGTCTACATGAGTGATTAACAAAGTATTTAGATGCACATTTAAATATAGAAGGATGAAGATATGAGCTCATCATCTGTGAGTGTATTAATGGAAGTTTTAAAAATTCTTATTTTATAGAGTAATTTATGGTGAATTTAGGAAGTTACTAGTTGTTAGTTAACTGTTACTTGGTAGTTGTGTGAAGCATTTATAAATAAAAATTAAATGACTCTAACAAGTCAGCTATCTTCACAACAGAAAAAATGACACAGAAAAAGCACAAAGAGATACAGAGCATACAAATATTTGTTGCTGGATGCAAATACCTGATGTTTGCAGAACACTAAAATAAAGGTAGGACCAGATTCTAAATCCAAGTTTGTAAGATAACCTCAGCAGTTGTAGCCACGGGGTAGCTTAACTTCAATATACTGAAGATTCTTCATTGAAAATAAAATAGTATTAAGGTCACCACAAATTAGTAGTGAATATTTGACAGTGAGATTCAGAAACAAGTATAAACACTGTAAGTAAAGTGCCCATCATATTAAGCTGATAATGCAGGAAACGGTCTCTGGGATGTTTAAGAGCTTCACAATGGTTCAGGTTTAAGTAAGTCAGCGTCCAGTCAGGTTCAGTACCAAATTACCTTTTATGCGATAGAATGGTTTCGTTTTTAAATCTAATACAAAAATGATGACTTAGTATTAGCTTAGTTTAGCATTAACATAGTGAAAGCTGCTAAACATTTTTAAAGTGGAGAATAAATAAAACTGTGGAATTAAGTCAGCAAATATCCAAATTGTTACTTCCAGTATCCCATCACATAATTATGTGTATATAATCATTACACTGTTATGGAAGGACTTCATGCTCTGTATAGTTATTGTTAATTTTCAACCATTTTTATTCCTAGACTCTGCCAAAGTATCTCTGTGTAATTCAGACATCAAAAATAGTTCTCATTTATGTGATCCTGCACTTTGGTGCAACCCACTGTTCAGCCCGTAGCTGCCTTTCCTCTTCCTTTGACTCAGCTTTCATGTTGGCTGTACCCTTCAGTCATAAGATTTGAACAACAGATGGATGAGGCTGCTATGCTCACAGCTAGTGCTGTGAGTCTGAGATGACCATGTTTAATATTACTACTATGAGTATGTGAACTTATTACTTACACACATGCTGACCTAGTAAATTAAAACATTCTACATGTTTAATATATGCACCTACCATTTTAACAGTATGCATATGACAAGAAATATTTGACGCTTTTTTGTTTGTTTGTTTGGTTTTTGTCAATGAAAATAAACAAATGCTGCAGCACAAACAAATGAAAACATAAATCATATATAATGGTTTCATGTTTGATGATGTTTTAATTCTTTGACTTTAGGTTTCTATTGAGGTTTTATTGTTACTCTGAGTGTTAGTGTAAGTTTTGGATTCCTGTTTTGATTCATTATTCTAATAGTGAGTCTGGTTCCCTGTGATTTACTGATTTCTGTCTTCACTACATGAGTTGCAAGCAGTCTTGAAAGGTATCTTTTACTATATTGTTAGAGTACTAAACCTCAGAGTCCCAGTGGGCAGTTTACTGATCATTAGGCTATTTATCTACAAAGAAAACTTTTACCCCCTTTTTTAACTTGCCTCTATTTGTAACAGTTTCGGAAGGTTGTAGACAATGACATTTTTCTTGTTGCCGTTAAATCAGAAAGTATTTTTCTGTGTGGGAAGAGAAAAGCAAAGTGCGTATGTTAACATTAGAGAGATCTGTGGAAATGTAGTACAGTGGAACCCCGACTTACGAAATTAATTCGTTCCCACGGGTCTTTAAGTCGAAAATCTTCGTAAGTCAAAGCACCCATCGCGCCTTTTGAGTGAATGATAGGCTATAGGCTAATTGTTAACTGCAACAACAATACGTTCTTGAAGTGGAACAGCAAAACGTAAGTACGAAAGCCAAGGGGGTTGTCACATGATTCGGAAGACATTGTGGGCATTCTGGGTTAAGCCAATCAGAGCCAGCAGATTTTGTTACGCGGGCATTTTGCCGTAACACAGGCAGAAATATTGCCGTTAAGTGCCTTCGCAACTTGAATTTTTAGTTAAATGGGGTATTCGTAAGTTGGGGTTCCACTGTATATTGCCATTTGAGTGGAACCAGTACAGAATAAACGCGCATTGAAATACAATCACATTATACACACTATATGCTTTGTGAGAAGAAAAGTGGCCATATGTGCACTTCTTTCTTCTAACTTACACATTTTCACGTTCTAGATTGTGTTATCCCATGATCTATGACGATAACCATACATAGCAGTGCTCTGAAAAACAGAATGACATGTAATGGGCTCAGTAAACCTAAAATGAGGCTATAAAATGTGTCACCTAAGCATATCTGGGGGCAATACTTTAGCTTTTGGTTACTTTCCAAGAACTATGAGTCTTTTGTGAGCCTTTGCAGTTTCAAAATAATCAGGGGAACACTTTCAGGCCTGTCCTTGGAAACACTGATCGCACTCACTGGAATACACAAAAGTGATGAAATTAGATGTGTGAAGATGAACAAAGACAAGTTTGGGAGAACGTTTCAAACCGACTTCCATTCAAATCTGTCTTTGTAAAAACAGAAGCACCAAATAACCCATTTCACCATTTAAAAAGATTTTTCAGACATTCATGGAAATGCTCTTGACTTCCTCCTACATGTCTCCTGGCCTCTAACATAGCAGTGTGTCAGTGTGGCTGTTGGCAACCACTGTCCAAATATTGTGTGATGGCACTGGCTTGGTAAACTGCCTTTTAGAGACTTGAGAGAGGGGTCGAGCACAGTTTGAATGAATTTCCTCCCAGGCGTTTTGGATGTTGCAGTTTGATTGATGCCGTTTTTCAACTCTGTGAGGACCAGGGAATTGCATCACAAAGTGAGTGAATGGTGTCACCGTGACAACTGGTGTCTTATCTGTGTGTCCAGTGTGTCCTTTTTTATGCGGGTGGTTGGGTTTGCAAGTGTACATCGCCAGTCGAATGCCCATGCTTCTGAATATGTGTGTTGGTGCGCTTACTCGTATTTCTGCACCAATGTGTCTCTTTGTGTTTGCATCTATGTGTATGAGTGTGAGGGGTTTGTGGGATATGCTAATGTAAATGCCCCTGATTTTACAGTCTGTGTATACATGTATGGATGTACTGTATGTGCAGACAGGAAGTGGGGGTTGGGGTAGAAATGGGTCATGCCTAATCAAGGAGAAAGACAACTCAATCAATGTCAGTTCTTGACAGATGATTAGCCAAACAATGATCTCTCCTGACATCTACTCATTCATTTGTAATCTGGTTTGCTCGCTGACTGAAGTGGGGGGGCATTGATCTGATCTGGAGATAAGTCACACACCGGATACAGTTGATTTTACAGTGTTTTCTCCTGGGTAAAGATTCCACATGCTCCATAAACCCGGCTGAAAGCATTTTACATTTGCATTACTGGAATTAAGCTGATGCTCTTTTCAGCTGCCAGTGAGTGAGTGCTGTGTTATGATAAGTGCAAATTAGTGGAAATTTAAAGGAACACATAGAGCCATGACAGATAGAAGGCTGCAAGGTAAGGAAATAAGAAAAGAAAGAAAATCAAAGACAGAGAAAATAATTTGCTGGCAAGATAGACAACACAACAGAGGAAACTGTGAGAGTATAGAAAATATTTATTATTAAATATCTACTTTGGTGATATTTTATTAGGTTTTCACTCAGCTGAATGTTTTACATGTAGTTGGAGTAAAGTGACTGTCATTCTCTCACTGAATAGTGTAAGAAACTATTTATCTGTTCACCTCTGAGATCTCAAATGAATTTATTTCTGGATTTCAAATGCATTTTTTTTTTGGTCAAACTTGAAGCAACCTTGTGTTCCACAAAGAGGCAAAGATGTGGTGTTCAGGGCTCTTTGTGTTTTCTACAAGATAACCAAAATGTAAATCACACCAACAACCCTTTAGGGCTCAGATCATCATGACATTCCTGACATGACTTTCAAATCATTGTTTGGACTTCCAACTATGAGAGAGCTGAGTCCAGCACTGCTAGCTGTAATTTAATATTGCCCCATGGTTTGTCTTCTTTAAAAAAAGTTTTACTCTGCCATAATTTGTAGCCAAGAATTTTGTCATCCAGATGATTATATAAAATGCACAGCAGGTGACAAATGAAGGTTCCATCAGAAAGTCTTTTGACTTCATCTATCAAGAGGAAACTGCATGAACAGATCAGCACTTTTCTCCCAGTTCTTGACTCTGGATGTCATGTCAGCAAAGCACCGCCAACTGTGTCAGGGATTACACACTGCACGTGGCTGCTCAATGTCACAAATTCTTGACTGGCACTATTAGACCACCGTTATATTGGGCCTTGGACCTTTCCTCCCATCTCATATAACGCCCCTGCGCCACAACTCCCCAGGCTGGGCAGAAACACTATTTTTGGCCTCTGGGTTCTATGCTTGACATATTAATTATATAACAGCGGTACAAGCTCGCTTCTTGCTGCTCCATTTCTTTTCTGTGCCATAGTTTAGTGTTACACTCACTTTTTCTTTGTCAGCACACAGATCCCTACAAAGCTCCGTGTGGGTCCTTGTTGAGTTGTACTGATTTACATGTCCCCTGAGAGTAAAATCGAGTCTCTACCTATAAGTGCGCTGGCATACTTTGGCCTGTTAGCCCTCAGCTGTATATACACCTAATACTACAAGTAAGGCTTAATTCATTCATCAAAACTTTGAAAACATAAAAATGCTATCAGCACTCACACTAAGCCTCATTAATATAAATTATATGCAAATTGATCACTATCATGCATCATCTTGAAAGCTATACATGTAGCAATACCTTTGTATTTTTACAAGATAAACATGCGAATTGATGTATAGCAAAGCCGAAGGGCTGTGGGTGGTTTTCAGAAACAGCTGTGATGTGAAAAGTAGAAAATTGGACCATTTTACTCTTAGAAAATGGTGGGAGATTTCATAGAAAATTGCTGCACTTTTATCACTTGAGATAAGTGTCCCTGCATGTAGAAGCTGGCCGAAATCCATGCAGCTGAATATTTCTATATGTGGATATGTCTCTGTCATTGTGTGCGTTTTGCAAGAAGTGCACTTGTGGGCTCACATTTACTAGGTGCATTTGTTAGTGCACATGTGACAAAGTGCTTTTCTGTTTGGAAAACAAGACGATTTGTACTTTAATTTAATTTGACATTTACAAAGCAGTTGATGGTGTGTCACTGCCCTATTTCTCTGAACTAACACTAAAAACAGACATACCTCTGAAGCTGTTAGCAGCAGCGGCCCACTCTTTTTTTATTGGAAGAATTCATAGAATTCTGTTATTTGTTGTACCTCCAGGACTTTTTCTCAAACTTTGGTGTGAACTGGAAAATTCTTTTAAGTTATTACCAGCGTGTAGTGCGTGCAACCTTGGATACGGTTTGATTAATGCATGGTGATTGTGTGTCCTTAACTCATCTTCATCAGAGAACTATGATGAAAATGTTTAAGTCCCATGTAAAAAAAAAATTTTTTTGTATTATTTGCATCAATTTGAATGTATGTAGATTTATATACTACTATATTTGTATGTATATATGTGCCTCTCAGTGTATGCTTAGATTTTAGGATTTTCTACTCTATGCTCACATTCATGCTTGTCGCTGCATATTTAAGTGATGCATACAGCTCTATATGTGTGCACCTGAATGAATGCAATGTGTGAGGAAGTGTGTGTTTGAGATCCAGGTATTACTCGTGTTATGGGATCCTCGAAATATTTTTAGGGTCATTTGTGGATTTATTTTCCCTTTTGAGGAGGAAAACGTAGGTTATTTCTAAGACATGTTCCTGAGTGAGTGTTAATCAAGCATTTGGGGTTAAGGTTAGTGTGGGATTTGCCTCTGGACCTTTGCAAGGTGTTGTTATTGTTTTTTCCCTTGTAAAATTTTTAATTGGGGCCTTTTCCGGATTATTACAGAGACAGTAAACAGAAGCAGATTTTTGTGGAGTTTCCTGCCGATGAATGTCTTCCGTCTTTTCTCTGTGTAGTCCCTTGCTGCTTCTGGGAGTGTGCTCAAGGATTTCAGAGTGTTTGTTGAGCACCCTTACCACCTCCCTCACCCTCTACACCCTCGCCTCGCATCCTTCTTTTTTACCCGAAGGAGCAACAAGGACAAATTGATTCAAATTGAAGAAAAATTGAAGCAGTAGTTCATATTGGCTCTGTGGGCATTATTCAGTGGCTGTGATGCTTGTTTACTACTGGGTCACTTGATATTTTATGAGTTAAGCTGTTGCTACTCTGTGCATGAAATGATTTTTACACATGACCACACCAAGAAAGCAGTCCCCATCATATACACACTTTAAATCATATGTTGGCTGGAATATCAGAAGCCAAGCTGCGCCTTTCCATCACAGCTCCAAACGTTAGAACCAAGAAATTGTTGTAGAGTCGACCTTACGTTATAAAGCACCTTAAGGGGACTGTTGTTGTGATTTGGCGCTGTATAAATAAAACTGAATTGAATTGAACTGAACTGAACTGAATTGAATTACACATGATCCACAAGACTTTCATCTTTTTAGAGACCAGGGTTTTATGCCCATTTATTATCAATAATTTCTTACTAGTTTCATATTATTTTTCGACTTTTAAGTTTCTTTTTCTGAAGAATTTATATAGCGCCTTGAGGCAGCTGTTGTGCTGTGATTTGGTGCTGTATAAGTAAAATTGAACTGAATTTACTTTAATTTTCTTTACTCTGTGTGTTTAGCTTTTACAAACCAGCTGGCTGTGGATGTTTAGGAATTATCCTGACTGGGGTAAAATATGCACTTTCCTAACATTAACTATATTAGAAACTTCCTCTGTTTTGGGAGGGGTAATCACTCCATGTTATATATGATTGGTTGCCTGAAAACAAACAACAGTAAAAAAAAAAGAATATTAACAGCACATTTGGCTATTTTTCCAGCAGGGACATATGAAGATTTCTATCGACTTAATAAATGTATGGAAAACCTAATAATATTTACATATTAGTTTTTATTTAATTCCCTCTAGATCATTAAAAAAATATCTGACTCTTCAGCTTCAGTTAGGTTTGTCCTGAAAAGGAATTGGTGGGTAGAATATAAACCTGTTTACCTTTTCTCTAAGTGTATCTCAATGCAGCAGGAATTACTTATACATACAGTGATTGTCAGAATTACGGCAATGACCCGAAAGAAGATTTATAAGATTAAAATAGCTTGAAGTTCAATTTGAAAATCATTGCAGTACTGATGTAACACACAATATGTTGCTTGATTAATGCTGGTTTAATCATCTGAAAGATATTAATCCTAAATAAGAAACAACACATCTCACTTTGAGCCTGTTTATGTGATTCACTAAGGCTGTATCACTATGTTTTACATAGTTATCAAACCTCAAGATGCATACAGAATTAAGCTAAAATTTTGGCACCTATGGATATATTTTAATGAATCCGTTTGAACTTTTATTGTGTTTGGAATGAAGGGTAAAATAAATTAAGATTTTCTTCCAAAGAGAACAAGAAAAACAATTTTGGTTTCTAATCTGTGAGTTTCAGCCTATTCTTCCAGATTTATTGTCATCTATTATATAAATTGCAGTTCTTAACCAGCAAACATTATTTGCTTTGCAAACTGATTCAGAATGATTTCTGTCACAAGACCACACATGATCTACTGATACTGTGTTCACCACCGTTCAATACCCATGAAGAATGTAATCTATTCCTATCTATTCAAAACTGAAAAGCAGCACTGAGACACCCGGTCAAGGTTGAGGGGACCCCGCCCCTCCCTTCCCGCACAGAGAGGAACAAGCCAAAACAAAAGATTCTCATTATAAACAGACTGGAAGCAGCTGACTATTAGCAAAGACTTTCTGTTTGTGTGTGTTTGTGTGTGTCGCTTTGAATGAAAGAAAGCACAGAGGAGAAATAGACCATGTGTTTTCCTGTGTGCTCATGCAAGAGGGCAAATAATTGAATCTTATTACAGCGATGGAGACAGCTTGACATGGAGATGGTTGTTTATGTTATTATAGTAAATGCAGTATATGTGCACTATGAGTCTGCCTGTGTACCATTTGTTGTTTGTGTTGCTTACAAGTGAAAAAAAAACATTTCTGGGGTTTAAAAAGAACGTCAACCTTTTTTTTAACTGAGAAATGACTGGAACATATATAGCAGCTACACGTACAGTGCAATGCTGTTAAAAGGTTTGATTATTTAGATACCTTAAAAACCTGTGTGAAGAAATAGTGAACTTTGTATGGAGTTAATTAATATAAAAAGCAATTCGAAACCATCATCACCAGTGGTAAATGTTTCTAGGTGTGTATCAGTGCTGAAATATCGTTGGGTCTACTGAAAATTAATTGAAAGTTAATGGGAATAATTCCTTGAATCATTCACTTTGACTAACGTGGTCCATTTTTTCAACAGAATGTGTTGTTTCTTTTGCAAATGTTTCATTTTTAAATGATTAAACTCTATTTAAATTCCACCAGTTTAAACGATGAGAATGGAGGGGGGGAATTGCCCACGAGCATTGCTGTGCAGAAAATCCACCGTTAAGCTAAACATAGTGGATTTCCCTGAACTTACTCTGTGAGGTATCATCATGCTCTCACCACACTTGTCAAAAGCTGGATAAGAAGTGGTTCAAACTTAAAATATGGTCAGCAGAATTCACTTTCTTTGGCTCTAGAGAAGATGAGCTGCACTGAAAGGGGGGGGGGGGGGGGGACTACCCCCACTGGTATATTATTGAAGCTGCAGAACATTTTGGCTGGAAATCATATTACCTGATAAAATTAACAAATCATTGTCTAGCTTTAGCACATGTTGCAAAGGAAAACACAAATTGACATTAATTCCTCACATTTGACTCTGACCAAATTTACACTGCAAAAACTATCTACATAAAATATCTAGCATTAGAATCAAGACAAAGCAGTCTGTCCTAATTGCCAGAAGCACTTTTGAGTGTGCTTTTGATAAGTTTCAGTATTAATAAATCGAGCACTGAGCAGTGAAATGCATTTGTAAAACTCTCTCTGTCTACAGACAGAGAAACTCTATATGTAAGATAAATTAAATTAGAATAGAATCAGGTTTGTGTCTTAAAACCTGTTTCTAAAAAGTTATAAACATGGTTTATTACTCCAAGCTCATTTTCACAACTTGTCGCAGGCAACCGGTCTGATCAGTTGTACTACAAATATGTCATCCGTCAGACCACATCATATTAACCCCTTAAATCACAGTTTCAAGCTCCAGGCATCGAGGTCCTGCATGTTTTAGATGAGTCCTTGATCCAACACAGCTGATTTAAACGGCTAAGTTACCTCCTCAACATGTCTTGAAGTTCTCCAGAAGCCTGATAATGATCTAATCATTTGATTCAGGTGTGCTGAAACAGGGTGATATCTAAAACCTGCAGGACACTGGCCTTCGAGGCCTGGAGTTCAACACCTCTGCCTTAAATGCATGAGTGACTGAACCCTACTGTCACGGTCTGGCTGGCAGACCGTGGGGGATGTTGGAGAAAGGACCCAAACGCTGGACTTAGTGGAATGAGCAGTGGGTTTATTTACAGTGAGGTAAATGTACACCACACAATAAATCTCCAAAGTGCTCCCTCGACTCCCGTGACGTGTCTTCTCCTAAGTGCCGGTATCTCGTGCTCTCTGACCCTGTGCCTTTGCACCCCCGTGTGTCTTGCAGTCCTGTGTTCCGCTGTCCTCCTGAGGAAAAACAACAGACATAGCCGTTATGGCACCAACTCCAGCAGGCATACACTGAACAGCACTTTAAACACTGACATGGAGTCTAACTCAACAATCCTGCACCAGAGGAAGCTCAATCGCACTGTTAAGTAGCTCTCCCGACGAGCAGGTGTGTGAGAACCTAGGCATGACCGGCAGCCGGCAGGGCCACGCCCATCAGGCCTGCAGGTGGCTGTCCATCATCCTTCAGCCACACCCGCAGACACCCACCCGTACACACACCAGCATGGAACACAAGAGCGCAGTGCAGCAAACATACATCCAATACAATAATAATAATAATAATAATAATAATAATAATAATAATAATGGTCCACACTGTTCACGGACCCCGAGTCCCCGGAACCGGGTCCGTGACACCTACACTCTTCCAATAAGTGGGTCAAAAATGACCCATGAGTTTTTATGCTACTTTTGTCATTTTGCTTAAGAATAATCATTTGTATTATATTTTGTATTATATTTATATAATATATTTTATATTTAATCTTTTAAATATTTAGTATTTTTCACTTTTTTAATACTTTTAACATTTTGAAAACAAAATTAGGAAAGAAAAAATTACACAACACCAATAGAAAAATGTCAACATTCATATTGTGTGCATGTGTATGAGAGAGAGAGTATATGCATGTGTGTGAAACAAAAACTTCCTCTCTCTTTTCGTGCCTTGTCTCCTCGCTGTATGGAATTGTGACAAACTACCTGTATCTGGCTGTAATCCCCGCTCACATATACATTGCATTTCCCACACCGGCTGCCTACTTTACGAGCTTGATTACTTGGATCTGAAATCTTGCTGTCTTTAGTCTGTCCTGTCTGCTTTTTCCTGTGGCTGAGTTGTGTCTTTGGTCACCACGTACCTTCCCATTGGTTCATGATCAGGGTTGGTTTGGATCAGGATCATATGTGGTTTGGCAACCCTCTTTTGAGAGCTCAGTGAGGAAGACCTATCATGTACTGGTGATACTGTTTTTGAGTTCAGGGTGGTGAGCTGTGAAAGGTGTAGGCATTCAAGGTGGCAATGCCAAGATGTACCACAGCATCAAAGGCCTCCTCTATGTTTTACACTTGCAGGTGTAAGTGTCAACCATCTGGTCCATGGTGTCTACATCCTTTGGTCTTGTTGTAGGATGTTATTTTTTCCTTTCTGGTATTTCATCTACCATTTGTTGTGATACATCGTGCTCAGAAGTACAGCAGCTATTCCTTTCTTTTTGACATAGCTGACCATGGTAATGCTGCCGCTGAATCCAAGCTAACCCTAACCCTCATCATAGGAGGGATGTCTGCCTTGTTCTATTGTAGAGTCTCCACAACAGTGTCTCCAGAAGACAATGCGCAAGAGACACACTGCAGAAAAAGTTGTCTGTGATAATGTTGCATCTTGTCTTTTTGAATCTGACAATGTTTCCCCCAGATTCTGATCTGATCTTTATGTCATACTTGACGGGCTTGTCTGGCATGTACTGTAGAAGTTTGAACCTCCCCCTGATCACTGAAGATGAACCAGTAACTTCTTCTTAAAGGTTACACTCTTTGTGGTCTACAAAATATGTATTACAGATATTCACGGTTGATAAGAGGCAAAGGTTCCCATAAAAATTCATAGGAAATAAATGCTGACCATTTTTGACCCACTTATGGAAGCTTGGGGTTAATAATGCAAAAACTACAATATTATAAAATGTATAAAAAGTTAAGTCAAAAGTTTGAATTGCATGGTATCAAGAACCTGTTTTTTGAGGAATGGTTGGATCATGAAACGGTAAAACCTTTTCATTAATTAGATATGGCAAGAAAACAATCTCACCAGGTCATTTTTGACCCACTTATGCATGTAAGGGTTAATCATATTGGGACTGACAGAAAAGACTCATTTTAATTAAATATCAATACTGGTGCAGTGACCCATGTCCAGCACCCAAAGGAAAAGAGGTCCACTTGATAAGAGCCTTCTCATCTTACCAAAAAATCCTGAAAAGTGTTCACGTATTTCCTAGGATGGAGACAAGTTAATCGCCACTCTGTGTTCTCAAGAGCTCCTCATTCACTGACACCTATCTTGTCATGGTCCTGGGCCATGTTGGCCCAGCATTCTGTTTTCATGCGTCTTGTATTTTTCTTTATTTATGCCTTGGTTCCCAGGTTGTCCTGTTAAAATGTTCCTTATTTGATTACCCCCTGTGTGCCCCTCTGTGTATCTGTGAGCCCTCATTTCCCCTCCTTGTGTTTCATTCAATGTTTTCCCCAGCCCGTTATGTCTGTTCTCTCTCTCTCCTCCTGTCTGCACCTCTGTGTACTTCCTGTTTTACTTTGACAGTCTCCCGTCAGTGTTGTGTTTACTCCTGCCGTGTCCCGTTATGATTATCTGTATCAGCTGTGTTCCCCGTGTGCTTCCACTTCCCTCGTTAACCCTCCATGTATTTATGTGCATGTCTCCCTCAGTTCAGTGTTGCGTGGTCAATGTCTCCTCCCCGAACCTGTGTGCCTTTCTGTGTCCCCTCGGTCCTTAGTTTAGTTTTGCCGGTTTAGTTCTGTTTCTTTGTAAGGCCTGCAATAAAGCAGTGATTTTCAGTTCAGCTCGTGTCTCCGTGAGTTTTGCGTTTGGGTCCTCATCTACCTTCACACAGCTAGTTCATGACATATCTTCCTCTACTGAACTCTATCCCTCAGTTTATCCATCCTGATTTCTCTCCCTCCAATCTGTCACTGTCCATCTTCCTCTATCTCACTTCCTTTACCATTCTTAGTATCCCTCACCTCCTGTATTTCCCTTCCTCTCTTTCAACCCACTACTTTCTGTGTTTCTTCTCCTCACAGCTAGTGTCCAACCATGAAAACGATATACTGCCTCTGAAGATGAAGTCAGCTTTTATCTGTGAAAGGAGACATTAGAAATTTACTAAGTCTTCACCCCCTGCCTTCCAGAGTCTTTCAGTCTTGAATCTCTGTTTCTATTTTAAGACTTCCTTCTTCACAATGAGTAAAGGGCAATCACCTATCATATTTCCTGCTTACATTCTTCATGCCCAGTGTATTTTAGGCTGCATTGCCTGCTGCTGTCTCCCCTCTCATTTAGATTTACCACCACGGATATGCTTGTAAAAGCCAGTCTTTTTCAAAGAAAACATACTGTGCTGTCCCTGTCAGATTGTGGATAACTGTAGTTTTGTCCTTTTCCATGTACATTTAAAAATGAGAAACGTTCAAGCCTTGTAGACTTTCCTAACGTTATTTACTCATCTTCTACCACAATGAACAAAACTACAGCCTCCTTACTAACATTATAAACATTCTTAATATTTCCCAGGGTTACTCATATAGTCATTTTATTGATAATAAATGAGTTGATATAAGAAATGCATGCTATGTGTAGGCAAATCCATGTTGGCGATGATTTTGCAAGATGTTGTAAAGAGCTGTGAAAGTGCACCTTGGATTTAAGTGTGCATGTACGTGTGTATAATAACAGAGGAAGGGATGGATGTTGAAAAATGTGCACATTAGAAATCTTTAGTGTCTTATACATGAGTATCACTCTGCCATAAATCAACTAGGAAGGTGAACATGCTTGATTTCCCTGAACTGATTTTATGTAATCTTTATGCTTCCCACTACAGTGTACTTGCCAAGAAGCCAGTGGTTCAGCCTTAAAATATGGTCAACAGGTGAGTTGTTTTGGACCAAGTATATATAGATCAGTGTATTCATAACTCATAAAAGCATCTATTTTACAAAATAAATTGCTTGACTTTGGGACAAATGAGCAGATGAGTAGTTGAAATGGAAATCTTTTGATTATTTACATTTCACACTACACATGAAGGATCTACTGGTAAAACAAAACAGGTACATTCATATTAATGAGGAGAAAACCATAATGTCAGTGCTATCACTTAGTATTCCTGCTCTTTGCACTAACCACCCCTTCCACACCCTCTGCAGCTGTTACTGTTCGTCCCTGAGTCTCAGTCTTTGGAAGATGTTTCATGGATAAGCTCATTAACCTTCGGTCAAGAGGGAGCCTCTTTGGGGCTGTTGCTTACTACAAAAAAACCCCAATCAAATATTTGTTACACACAGTGCAGTCAACGATAAACTCGAGCCAATTATTATCTTTGTTTCTCCCCCACGGGGCCCCAGTGGCCTGACCTAACCTGAGATGGGAGAGGGTTGGAAGTATTACATCGTGTATGCATTGGCCAAAGAGAGGGTTTGGGGAGTGCACAGAACAGCATGTCAAATGCCCCTTGGGGGAAGAAAAACAAAAAATATCAACCACTCAGGGCTCCTGTCACCATAAAAACATCACGAGCTAATCTTAGTTCGTGATGGTTTTTTTTTTCCTGTTACCATAAGAGCAAGCTTGCCACTAACTATTAAGATGCCACTCCACATAACAGACCGTTGCCATAGAAACAAGCAATAAAGGAGTCTGGGAGAATGAGTCCTGTGGGGGAGAGTGCAAGCGAGGTTGTGCTCAAGGTCATGTTTGCACTGACCCCCGCGGCCTTGTTACAATACAATATACGACCCATTTATGTCTCCATCTACTGTTGCGACTGACCTTGGTGTTTATGAGGCTTCTGCAACACAAAAAGGCCATCATACAATTGGCCTGATTCATGTGACATGTCGGCTAAACAACGGGCTTGTTACCCCAAACACACCCGCCTCGCTACCTCATAGTGGTTCCTATATAACTGCTCACTAAGATATATAAGCTCGAAGCTCAAGGCGTTATTTTGACAGGTAGATTTAGTTACCTGTTACGATCGATGCAAGCTGCTGTACCAGTTAACAGATGTAGTACTTTATATGTTGGTGACATTTCCCAAAATGACATTATAGATTTTATGAAGCTCTATCCACCTTATTGGAGTTTTTCATATTAACTTTCTATTAAAAGTATAAAACATATTATAAATCATCACTCCCTGTTTATCTGTCACACTTTCCTTTGATGCCTAAATCCTTTCCCATCCTTTTGACTGGTGCCTCAGTGATTTTAGAAGTGTTAGGTTGTGTATAAACCATTTCCTGTGACCGAGGAAGAAGGAGATGAAAGACCAGCAACACCAGACGTTCAAAAAACAGCAAACATCAGTGTTATTTTGTTATTGCTTCTCGTCTGAGTTCAGCGTCTGCTTCCTCGACGCCTGTGGAGACTCGGCTGTTGCCGGTTACTTCAGCCTCGGGGAGGATGACAGCTCGTCAAGATGAGTGACAAGTGTGCATCTAACAATACACTCAAGTCAGAGTGTTAAATAATGAAATAATTAAAATAAATAGTTGTTTTCAGAGTACAAGACACTTAAGAATGTATTACTGCGGCATCTGTCTTCATCATACTTATGCCATGTTGAATAGCTGAGCCCAACCTTTGGTCATTTAGAAAGTATTCATTTTTCAAAATGCATTTCATTCATTTATCTATGGAAGAGAAATTTAACAGGAAAAATCATTTGTCTGCAAAGCTGTTTAAGTTTTCAAACGCGAGGATGAAGCTTCAATGGTGTGCATACTGACTGCAGGAAGATTTAAAGTCAGCCTGTTTGTGTGACTAAATAACAGTCTCATAACCTTTTGGCTGTCTCATTCAGTTTCCACTTATATACAAGTTTTTACCTTGATATATTGTGTCAATCTAGGAAATTAAGTTAACGTGTGCTTAAAAGGAAAAGCCAAACCAATGGTAATCTGGTTTTGTCTCCACTGGTTTCAGAACACTAATTATTGGAAGTCAAAGTTTTTCCTGTTTTAGGCTCTGACATGCTGCCAGGTGGTGTAAACTACTTCATCTCTGCCACAGACAGTCATTGATACCAACCAGTCATCGCTAGTTGATATAAAACAGTGCTACTGTTGCTAGAGACAGTGTATCCGTCCATCTATTATCTTTCAGCTTATGTGAAGTCAGGTTATGGTAGCAGCAAGTTAAGCAGGATATTACAGACATCCATTTTGTCAGCAATGTGTGTGAGTTCCTCTTGAGGGGTTTCCCAGGTGCTCCCAAGCGGAGCTCTATAATCTGTCTCTGTGTGCGACAGAGCCCCATTGCTCAGAGCCTGGCCACCGGTTGCTCACCAGTGAGCACCACTCAAAGGTCTGACTGCAGGAAAGGGAGGATGTTCCTATTCCAGGCAAAGTGCTGTATGTCTGATTATTTCAGTTGTTGGCTTGTTTTGAATCACTCTTCCTCTGGCCCCAGCCTTGGGAGATGCCACCATAAGATCGCAGACAAAACAGCACTCCGGTTCACAGGGACACACAAATCCCTCCTCCACAGCAAACCACTGATCAGTTCAGTTTATCAGTTAACTTCCTATGAAGTGCTTGTATTTGAAATTGCAAATACACTTCAGACGCATAAAAAGAAGCGTCTCTAAAATGAAGCCAGTCTCATTTGGCAGCCTTTATATTAACATGAATAAAATTTGTGGTTATCGTTTAAGGTTTGTGCAAACAATATGAATATCGTCGTAAAACAAGAAATATTCCCTTTAATATCGGGCACTTCATGCTTGGGGAATAGATTTCTGCCACTGATGTGCAAAGTGTACTTTATGATGTTGAATTTGATGATTAAACTGGTGAAAAAACATTTAAAAATCGTTCCCTGAACATATCAGGGAAGTAGTTTTGATTCAACTTTTCTTGGCAGGTTTAGAAGCTGTTTATTCAGTAGCTTGGCAAATAAATTCTCTCCATATATGCCTTTTTTGTGTTTCTCTGAACACACACACAGAAACGCATCCTCCCACTCACAACCACACACTTTCTGACTTCATTTTCTCCTCTGGCATACTTAATGTTTCTTTATTTCCAATAAAAAATCTTATATTGATTGCTTTAGTTTTGTGTTTTTATTGGTTTGAATTGAACTCATTTTCCTTTATGATTTTCAGCAATTTAGTTTTCCATTTTGATCCCCAGTTTACGTCTCCCTAAGCCTGACGTTCCAACATTTTTCCAGCATTCCCCCTGAGGTTGTGGCACAGTATGGGTCC
This sequence comes from Aulonocara sp. 'chitande type north' Nkhata Bay, assembly GCF_057382095.1. Taxonomy (NCBI): domain Eukaryota; kingdom Metazoa; phylum Chordata; class Actinopteri; order Cichliformes; family Cichlidae; genus Aulonocara; species Aulonocara sp. 'chitande type north' Nkhata Bay. The sequence goes on along the minus strand of NC_141361.1, from coordinate 7,457,628 downwards.
CAGCTGCATGGATCAAGTGTTAGTGCATCTCGCCTTTGCCATCAAAACCTCATAAGCCGTAGACATCTCTGGTTGCTGAGCATGAGGATATATGTTGTATTTACACAGAGAAAGAGCAATGTGGTGATTTAAAAAGAAAGAAAAACACACACACACACACACACACACACTAATATACACACGAACAAACTGCACACAAGATGACAACGCTTCATTTGGAAATTCAAAAGCCACATTCAGAGCGGGGAGATGTTTGAGCTCGCGTGTCATTTTGTATGAATAATTCCTTTTATTTGATTATGCACTTTCAAAAGTTGGCTCTTTTGATCAAAACGGTGTCAGACTGTTCTCAGGTGCGGCTGTGTCCTTGTAGCGTTGCATTTTATGGGATGCCGTATTTGAGTTCTGTTCGAAAATGCTTTAAATTCACTCTGGGGAAACATACATAAAAGTTTTCATCTTGTTTTAATCAATTTTAAATCATGCTTTTTATTTGTTCTTGTTTCTAATGTCTCTGTAAAGCACTTTGAATCACCTTGTTGTTGAATTGTGCTATACAAATAAACTTGCCTTGCCTTGCCTTGCCTTCCACATTTCTAAAGCATGGAGAATCTGTTTTGTAAAAGTGTAAAGCTGCCAGGGTCACACTGTCCTGTTAACTTTTTATTTCTTTTGACCTTATTTGCTACATCTGGGTAAGAAGCACAATTTGCTGATTCGATTATTGGATCGAGTCAACAAGCTTTGTTCTTGCAAGTGCCCTTCAGCAAGACGTACCAGAAAATGCTGATTGTTTGGGTGTGAATGTATGAGAAACAAAGGACTGTAGTGTGGTTTCTTTGTGCTTTAAATATTGAAATATCATCTATGGATGAAGCTTTAAAAGTGGGGAATGTTTTAATAGCATTATAAAATAAAATGAAGGCTTAAAATTAGCAGTTAAGATCTTAAAGTAATCAAGCAGTGTTACCTCCTCAGTGTCTGTTGGTAAACAAAGGCATTTTAAGGGTAGTTGCGGATTGGTTTTACTTCCGGACCCTTCAAGAAATGTTCATCTTCTTAATACAGTCTATTAAAAAGACTAGAACTGCTTTCAGAAATAATCACCATTTATAGTGAGAAGCTGAAAATGCACACAGTTCTAAGCATGCAGAATCACAGCCACATGGTGTGAATGGGGAGCAGAAGGTTGGTTGTTTTGGTTGTAATAATTTACAGAAGGACGGGTTATGAAGAAGTAAATGTGAGAGTCTGCATCCTTGTTTTCAGATTCTCTGTTTTGCCCTTTCTACATGTCACTACTAATACTAGCTCCTGAATATGTTCACACTGGAAGACATTCTTATTAAAGGTCAGTTTTCACTGAGTTAAAGCTATGTTTGCATGTGCATGAGGCCTTATCACAGCCCCGATGGACAGGAGCATTCATACAATCGAGTTTGGTAGCACAAGCAATCTGACATTTGAGAATTCTGTTGGTAAATTAAAATCAAGTACACTAGAAATTCCCTTTTTAAATTCTGGGAATCTACTTTGTGGCTCTTAATAAATTGAGAAAATAAAAGGACAATTTCTCAGCCTTTAATGTTTTCCAGTGGACTTCAATGGCTCTGTTGTCCCTTGATTGACGGGACAGAAGTACTTTAGCGTTACTCTGGTTTTGATGATCACCTAAAACACAGTAATAGCAATAGTTCTACAAGTATCTAAATAATGTTATGTTTTCAAATGCAGAGCAGCACTGAAATGTTTAGTGTTTTTTTAATTACTGTTAATGTTGTCCTGACCTCTCGTGCCAAATATTGATACATTTTTTTCATTGACGTAGCGTAAATAAATGAGACGCTGTGAGACCATTTTTCTTCATAGACTTGATAGAAATCCTTTCCATTCATTCAACAGTCTTCTCGTCTTAACAACACAAAATGAAGAAAGAAAGAGAACATGCTGCAATTATCAGACGACGAGCATGTTGATGATAAGCTACTTAGTAATCAGGGCCTCTTAATATGTATTTATTGGAAGCTAATAGACTGTGGGCTCATGAATATGCAACCATTAGCAGGTAATTGCTAATTAATTAGCTTTGCACACTCATCCAATTAGAGAAATATGAGGCCATTAAGGAATAACAGATCAGTCGTTAGTGTCAAATATGCAAATAAATGTTTACTCATTAGGGGGAAATCTATCCAAGTAAAATTATGGGGTAGTGTTGGGAGTTTTTGTCCAACTTGGCAGAATGAATAAAAGATTAAATTGCCTTAAAGCCAAAACAAAAGTGTAAGTATCCATTTTGGAGATGTTTTGCTTCCTGAAGTCATTAGTTAGTATTTCAAAAAACTTCTTTCCTCCATAATAAAGATCCAATAGTTTTAAAGCTAAATGTTAGCTTGACTGATTATTTGTATTAATCATTAATTTGCTTAAATTTCATGCCCAATTCTTTTTGTTATGTTTTCTTCCAGTGGGGTATATCTCAATTTACAGTGTAGCTCTTCATCTGCTTTCAAAGACAGCTCGGCTGTGGGCTGCTGCACAGTGCAGCACTGAACTTTTAACAAAACCTGAATAGGGTTTCTCATTTTATTCTGCACGAGCTAAGACAAAAATACTTCTGAGCTCCGGCTGCTGCAGGAGACGCAGGGAGAAAAGGAAAAGCAAGGTTTGGCTCAGTGAAAATGTGACAGACAGAGAAGTTTTTGTTTCAGTGAACGGCTTCGATACGGTTTTTAGGTTCTGCTGCTGCACACATACTGTAAGTTATTTTTTTTCTGCAGTCAAAAAAGAAGGAAAATTGATATTGAGTGTCGTTACAGTGCTGAGATTTCATGCTCAGTTCCTTCTTTTAGTCACATATGAGTAATATTTAATTAAATAATAGATCAAAAATTCTAATTTTTTCAGAAAATGTGAGCATCTATAAAATAAGCTTTTTTTTTCTTCTATTAATAAGGAAGATGATGTAAATTCATCTGAAGGAATTCCAGATTTTCCAGATAACTATTACAAAAAACACATCAGACAAAAAATAGTATTTAAAGTGTTTTGACATGCTTTCATTGTGACAGCAAACTATTGCTATGACTTGTAAAATTACTGTCAGCAGATCCTCTTCGGATTTCAAATATTTTTGCCCAGCTAACAATAAATGCCACACTAAGGTGCTGTGTAGATAGATATATACAGCACATGCTAGGAGACATGCTAGGACACCCTGTTGCTACAAGTTACTATCGCATGGCAACAAGATCACAACTTAATTAGGCATGTGAGTAAGATATTAAAGTCATGGCCATGAGTTAAGAAGGTGTGAGCATGAGGTATACAGTCATGAAAAACCTTTATTATTGCATGGCCATTCTTTATTATTGGGTCAAACGTCACCAAGACACTGAGAGATGTTGTGATTCTATCCTACAGTAATAAGAAGAAGAAGAAGAAGAAGAAATTCCAGCCATCCATTCGCTTCTGCTTATCCTTTTCATTGTCACAGGAGGGCTGGAGCCTATCGCAGCTGTCTTGGGGCAAGAGGCAGCGTACACCCTGGACAGTTCACCAGTCTGAGCAGAGCTAACACATAGACACAGACAAGCATTCGCGCTCACATAATAATAATAATAATAATAATAATAATAATAATAATAATAATAAGAAGAAGAAGAAGAAGAAGAAGAAGAAGAAGAAGAAGAAGAAGAAGAAGAAGAAACATACCTTGTTGACATCTGAAAGAGACAAAGAACAATAACATCCTAAAAGCCATAGACAATAGAAAACTGCTCATTCACCAAATATATTTATCTTGGCTTCATATTGTGTCTCAGAGTCAAATGGAAATGCCCATACATGCATTTGTTTCATCACACCTTGATTATTGTAATTCATTATCCCTTTGTCTGAGCAAAGAATCCCTAGAAACGACCCAGAATGCTGCTGCGAGGCTGGTCCTCTAAAAAATCTCATGTAGCATCAGTACTGTTCTCTTTACACTGGCTCCAGTAAAATTTTAGGGTTGAGTTTAGGATTTTGGTGATCATTTTCAAAGCTCTTCACGGTCAGATGCTATATTAATGAACGACTTAATCCACATGTACCTGCTTGGGCCCTGAGGTCATCTGATCAATGTTTTTTGGCTGTACCTCGGTCTGGGTTAAAGACAAAAGGAGACTGTGCTGTTGAAGTCGTGCCTCTCAAGTTGTGTAATTCACCTCCACTGAACTTTAGATCTGTACATGTTGGTGATACTTTTAAAAAGAAGCTTAAGACACACCTGTGTAGGATTATCCATTTGTACAGTTTAAAAAATAATAAAGGTAATTACTTACTTCAGAAGACCAATCCCATGAACGTGTAGGTCCGTAAGGCGACACAAGATCAGATAAGTAACTTTGTGCTTATTTTGTAAGTCATGTATATAATTTATAGTTAGTATCAGATTTTGGTTTGTAGTCATGTTATGAATGCTTGACAATCACTGAAACAGTTTAAATGTTCACATTGATGCTTATAAAAACACTGGTCACTGTAATGTACTGTGTGTAAATAGCGTGCCACCTCTGGGCACATTTTATCAGATTCAATTGAGTCATATGCAAAGAAGTAAGGGTCACTGTTAAGATCAGGATATTAAAAAAGCACACATACATTGTCATAACATTCTGTGTTATTAAATAAGCCAAATATTCAACTTGATGTGCCACCGTTTTGGTCATTATCCAGAATTTTGTCTACACATGTTTCATATCTAGCCATGCATTATATTAGCCATATGGAACTTGCCTGTTGTACTGAGTAAACAACTGTTTCCCTATCATGTAGCTGTGTAAGTTTCAGACAGAGATTAGTTATAACATTTCCACACCTTATTAACTTGCAGCTTCCATTTAATTATCTCATTATCATGCATTACTGGCTCATGATCACTAGTTATTGATCTTTGGGGTTCACATTGGCAGTGTGGACGCACAAGGCTGATTTTTGTTGTTGATGTTTATTTGTTGTTTTTTTATTTTCACCACCAACACGGAGCTAATTGTTTCTTATTTTTTATTTCAGTTTAAAATGACGCAGCTGTTTCTGAACAGAGATTAAAACTATTTAATGAACCAGCCAGCTCATGTTCTACAGTAACAAAGTTGCCTCCAAGTGAAGGTCAGTGATGTGTAAAAGAAATAACAAAAGTTTGTTCTCAAGGAAAAAGCTCCTGGTACACACACGGATTTATGAAACCAGCTTAATGTTTAGACAGTTAAAAGGCAAAAGGACAAAGATGTGTGTGAGGGGTGAGTGATGGAAACAGATTGCTTTATTCCCTTGTGAGCATGATTAATTAAAATCATGGCATCAGAGCATTCGGGCTGAACTAAATTATAATAAAGAAAATAAAGATTTTAACAAATTTGATAATAAATAACAATGACTGCAATAATAAATGACCTGGAAACTAATTGATATTGATCTAAACATTTATGTTTATGAACACATCTGCAGCAGATTTAAATCAGTGATCATTTCCAGAATGCATGAACATGTAACTGTTATTCCTTGTAGAAAAAACAAGCATGGTGTCTTGTCATTTTGGTTTATTCTGTACTTATCATTTAGAATTTCACTGTAATTTAGTTTTCTGGTCATATGAAGTATAGTCTGGCAGCCAGCTGGCCAAGTGGACGAGCCATTTACCAGTTAGCTAGTTGGTTCAGACAGATTTAGATAATTAGCAGCACATGTGACAGAGTTCTGGCTCAAACCATTGATTTGGCGCGACTAATGCATGAGCAATCATGCCATAGGACACTTGGGGGACAATCTATTCTGATTTCTGGCTTTTTGTTGTTTTTAATATATAGGCTGTCAATATATGCACAGGTTTTTAGGTTAACAGCATGCACACACCTTTAAAATCACTGACTTTTGATTAATTTGTTAGTCATACATAGAAATATCATATAGCTATGTTTGAAAACAAAGAACAATAAAACAACAAAATCAGCTGGGGCTCTTCCTAAATTGGTGCTAAATTCTGAAACAAAAGTAGGATTGTATCGATTGTAACCATATAAAGAGAGCAACAAGATCAACAAACTTCAGCAATCTGAGCCTCGGCATACAAATAAAGCTTAAATAAAGCTTTCTGGCTTTTCCACATTTTTCTTCTTTTTTGTGGTAAGGAGGAGAAATGTAAGACTCTCCTTTCCCTCTGACGCATTGAAAACTAAATGAATGTATTCTTTCTTCAAAGCATTATGTAAATGACGACACTCTCAGGATAGGGTTCCTTGAGGACCCGCTGCAGTAGTAGTTGCAGCGGTGCTGAGAGTTTGCTGTTTATATATTTCTTTTCCTTTTTTGCCGTTATCTTCATAGCTGTGGCAAACGCCCTGTAGTTCTGTCGTGTAAAAAAAGGCCAAAGAAATTTATGCCTTTAATCAGGGAAGTTGCGTGGCCTTGGAGAGATGTTACACTGTGACACTGTGCAAGTCACCCCCACTGCTAGCACATTGTGCCCTACGTGTGTGGGTTGGTTGAAGGAGTGTGTTCACTGTGGTCTCAAGTGTCATCTTAGGAAGAAGAAAATGGCAGACAGTAAAGGAAAAATGTTGTAAACGCTCCTGGAAATGTAGTTTCTCATGAGCAGTGATGCCCATACAGCAAAGTGGAATAAAGACCACCAGAAGGAGAGAAGAACACAGAGTGCCTCAGAGTTTTAATTTAATTTACATTCTCTTTAGCCACAACAGAAGACAGCACTCACCATCTTTACCAGAATACATTTCATGGTGTGCGTGTCTGTGTGTGTGTGTGTGTGTGTGTGTGTGTGTGTGTGTGTGTGTGTGTGTGTGTGTGTGTGTGTGTGTGTGTCCACTGTGATAGCTAAAACTGACACATTCCACAGACCAATTTAGAGGCATGTTTATCTCCACTTAATGAATTTAAGTCCTGAATTCCATCTATTCCTCATCTAAACTGGTTTTCACCAGCTCATGGGAAAAACCCTTCTTCAGTCATCAGACTTTTTTCTGACTCCTGCTTGTTGATGGGTATGTACTGAAACCCACAAATGATTTCACAGCTCGTTTGTGGAAATGATCTGTCTGCGGCTGCTAGAGGACAGGCTGATGAGATTGCTGAGTGTAAACCCCATTAGGCTACAAAACGTTGCAGACCTGTGTTTGGTAACAAACACCTGACTCCATCAACCCCTTTCCCAAGAAAGTCTATAATTATAATAATAATGATGATGCTGATATGAAAGTTTTTAATGTTATTTGACCACTCCAGATAATAAGAAGTACTTTAACAGTAATGCCACTGAGGTTCAAAGGTATATTTTTTTTCATAGTACGGCATAGTATGTTCCATCTATCAAACTGGAGGCAAAGGTTTTATTACCAATACTACATACAGGCAGTGGGACCTTGACACCATGTCTAACCACCAGCCTATATTTTTGCAGCCTCTAGTTGAAAATAGCTACTTATTTTCTCCGTATTTCGTATTATATGTGCTAAACATGAACTAATCCATAATTTTTTTGTAAGTGTTTCACATTTTGCTGTGAGACCTTTCTTTCTTACGCTACAAGCTACAAAAAAGAAACTAAAACACATGCAGATCAAGCAGAATTTAGTCATATTTTTCTTCCTAAATCTGATTAAATGCATGTGAACATACAGCAGAAGACTGTGACATCTTTTAACGTAAGGACTATCAATTGCATAGCAACTATGTAACATCAGTCGAATGAACAAAATAAAATGCTGATTCTTGTTTTTTATGTGAAGCTTAATCAAATAAATTACACACTAGTCAATTTTCCTACTTTGTTGTTACTTTGAAACATTCTACGACAAAAGCAATATGCATATGTTTAGATTCTAAATGATTTGATACAGACACTAAAGTATAACCACCTTTTAATTATCATCAACCCACCAGCCAATGGCAGAGTCTTGTTTGTACACCTATTACCTATTACACATTTAATGCTAGATAATCTGTGTTTTGTCAACTGAGCTGAATTAATCAGAAAATTTCCCTCCGGCCTAAACAAGAAAAAAAAAACTCAAAAAGAAAAGTACAGAAAAACATTCAGACGGAGCATTGTCACTGACTTTATGTCATGCTGTGCTTGTGTTGTCGGTTTATTTGTTTGTAGTGTTTATGAATCTGACATCAGTGTACAGTAGAAATGTTCTTGTAAATCTTTAAATGCCAATATTAACTGACAAAAAAAGAGAGACAGAAACAGGACGGCTGTGAAGTTGAATATGCCGTTTTATCTATCTTTAATGTGTGTGTTTATTTATTTACTGATTAAGTTTTTTTCACTGTGCATAACTGTAATATCATATTAGTTTTATCTGATAGGTCTGTGTTTCAAAAGAATGGAAAGAGAGCGGAGTTGAAAATACAGATAATGATTTTCTTTTTCCTGTAAAATGTTTAGTTATCATATTTATGAAATTATTTTCTGATATATTAAAAAGAGGATGAGAGAGAGACAAAGAGACAAGATGTGAGATATAAAGAGAGATGCGATGATCTCATCAGGAATGATCTCATCGGTGTATATCCATGGAGACTATGTGGGTGTATGTGTGTCAGACTGACTGGGTGACTCCTAAGGGGGAGTTAGGGGGAGGTCAGGCATTGAAGGAAGGGAGTTGCCTTGTCTCTTGTCTCTCCCTTTGCTTCACCAACCCCCAAACATACACACACACACATAACCCCACATTTACACACTCACACACAGAGTGCGCTTTTGTGTTTGACTTTGATCCCTCGCTGTTGTCAACATCTAAAAAGTCTACTGTCAGTCGGAGCAATGCAGTGTACAGCTGAAGAAAAGGTACTCGTGTGTAGAGATGACAACAGGAAATGTGGGGGTAGTATGCTTCTTCACGCTGTAGATATTTAATCAAGTAAATGACTAATTATGAAAAAGTTAAATGACAGTGATGGGCTAAAGCAAATGTGAATTTTCAGAAATATTTTGAGTCTTAAAAATTTTAAATTTGTGCAGCCTGCTCACATGATATATGAAAGGTAATTACTTTAATTTGAAGCTGTGTTGCCCCCTTCTAATATATCTATTAAAAATGGTGAGGAGAGCAGATTTTAAATTGTTTTTTCCCACATTTTTGGCAGCTCCTTCATTAGGCCTAAATGTGAAAAGATGAGGAAAAGAGACTGCCCCGTATTGGAAGGATGACAAACTTTCTGTCATTTTCTCCTTAAAAGTAACCAATTAATAATCCAGACATGCTCTACTGGAGCAGATCATTTAGATTAGAAGTTCTTTTCCTTATAGATAGCCACACGTGATGCATTTTATAAGCATCACCCAAGAAGAATGGCAGTACTAACTAAATTTGAGAGTATGTCCGTTGACAGTGTTATTTTACTTTTAATCCTGCGTTCTTCTCCAATAAGAGCTGATGGACAGGCTTCAAGAATCAAAGTGGTTTTGATCATTCTCTGTAGCTTTCATTTCTCTGGAATTACTCCAGTATCAATTGCGTAGGTTGTTTTTTTTAAAAAAAACACACAAGGGAAAATTGTAGAGAGACAGGAGATTTGGTTTGAAACCAAATTATATCAAATCATTGGCTCTTAAAGTAAATTTGCTTTGATTTTACTATCTACCCAAAAGTTAATGATGGATATACAAAGGTGTATGGCGTAGTGCTGGAGCTGGAAAGGAGGAGGGTAAACTCCTCAAACGAAAAGCTTGTTCAAGGCAGAAATCCCATAATTGCATGATTTTATTGATTCTACGCAAGATAATGAGCTCTGATGAAACTGAGACTTAACATCGGGGTATTTCTGTAGATACAGCAGCAAAGAAATCCAGCTTCACACACTAGCTGTTTCAAGCCAAGAAACAATTATAATTTTAATGCATTTGCACGATGTACTGAGACTAAGAATCTCTACACAGTTGCAGTTGTTGAACAGAAGCCATGCCCAGAAATACAGAGAAACTGTGTCTTTCTGCGGCTTCTAGACGTCACTGGCTGAAACTAAAAAGCAGTCTTTGTTTATGAGCTCATTTAGTCTTTTTCTTGTTGCTTGCATCAGTGCAGAGTGGTTTGGAGGAAATCAAGGACGTCTCTTTCAATCTATGTTCTGTCATTTGTGTGAGGTTAAAGCTGATTCAGTTCAACACAGAAAGACTCTTCAAACATTTAGTCCTTTAAAAGACAGCGAAACACAGAGAAACCTTCACCGTCTTTAAATTAGATGTTAATAATAATAACTTACATCGATGCATGGATAAAAGTATTCGTCTTCACCTCCACCTTAATTAGCTTAACTTTTAAACCTGCAGTGATAAACACAGAGCAGGTGTGAAAAGCCATGATAGCACACGTTGTTAACATTTCAAAAATATACAAAGATGTGTTTAGTCTTTGGCAGACTCTTAGTCAGAAAAACCACAATAAGTGTTTTGCTTTTTCTCCAAATGTCTTTTGGGTTTTACACAAACACTTTCGACATGACTGTGGTTTGCCAGTCTCAACATTCATCTAAGATTAGTCTAATGCTATTGCCGTTTCACAAACACAAGCCAGTTATTCATATTTCTTTTACTTCTTTTTTTTTTTGCTAGTACATACTACCCACTCTTTGTAAGTACACCTGTACAACTGATTGTTAACACAAATAGTCAATCACACAATCACACAGCAGAAATTCAGTTCACTTAAGCATGTAGACAAGGTCAAAACAAGTTCAAATTGAACACCAGAATGGGGAAAGAAATGTGCCAGACAAGGTGGAATGAGTACTTCTGAAAATGGCTTGAGAAAGAGAAAATATCCAGTGAGTAGCAGTTCTCTAAACAAAAATGCCTTGTTGATATCAGATGGAGAATGGCTAGACTGCTTTGAGCTCATAGACAGGCAGCTAAGAAGAGAAAACCGCGGCTTCAATTCGCACCAAAACTGGACAATAAAAGAGAAAAAAAGGTACCTGCTCTGATGAGTGTCGATTTCTGTTGCAACAGTTGGATGATAGGGTCACAATTTGCCATAAAACAACATGAAAGCATGGATCCATCCTGCCTGTATCAATGGCTCATGCTGGTAGTGGTGGTGTAATGGTGTGGGGAATATTTTCTCGCTACAGTTTAGGCCTTTTGCTTCCAGACAAGATTGTTTAAATGCCACAGCCCACCTGAATATCTACTTGACTCCTAAAGCAAGTATATACCGTTATACTCCCAAAACTCAATCTTACAGCTGAAAAGTGCAATTATCTGATAAAGAATATGGCTTGCTGTGACGCAAATTGAACTAACAGCATCTGACACCCTGGAATGAGAACGTATTGTCTGTACCTAAACAGAAATCTCTATCTCTCAAATGAAACGCAATGATGTGAGTTAGCATCAAGTCACCACGTAAAACAAAAGATCTAATCCAACAAAAACATTTAACACTTTCTATCTGATTTCATTTTTTCCTGAGACCAGGCTACGCACCCAAAAACAAGACTGCTGTATCATGTGAAGGAACCGGGGGCGTGAAGACGTATTATTTGTATACTGTACATCAGAGCTGTAGGTGACAAACTACCTGCAAAGTTTTTGACAGCTCATAAAATGAAGTGGTAGCAAAACTATCAGCTAAATATTTCAACATGTTCACTTTGTCAATGATGTCTTGTAAATATTTGATTCTTGGATTCATTTCACTGTCTTCTCTATGAGAGAAGAGTTCAGAAGACGCAGGTATTCAGCCTAAAGAAGAATAAAAAACAACCAGAGGGCAAAGCAGATCAGGCATCTTTGTATAAGTTTGTCTGCGTGCGTGTGTGCATGTGTGTGTTTAACCTAAAAGACAAATGAAGAGGATTAAATATAATAAGCAGGTGGAGGACAGAATGTTCAGACAAGCTTGATGTGAGTTTCCAGCACTGGGAAAGAAGCGCTGTCTAATCTTTCTGGGACAATTTGATTGCTTTTTATTTAATTATTCAGTGAATTACTTTATTCTATACTCAACAGTTAGACCAAAACATTTACAAAAATAGAAAAAGCTTTTGGTGTGTGTTTAAAAAAAAGGATCTTTTTTATTACCACGTTTTTATCTTTCAGCATATGTTCAGGCAGAGCGGTGCACAAGGTGATAGCATACATATAAGAGTAAAGAGGCTCAAAGGGTCTGATTAGGCATTAAAGCAAAGCATTATGGGGTGGATACAAGGATCCAGTATTACTAAAATGAAACTGTGGAACCTCAGAGACAAACAGCGCACTATTCTTCCCAGAGTGCAACCTCATGTCACACTAACTTGTCTGTTTGCACTCTCATGGCCTCGGGCTGGATACTTCAGAATGGGCACAGAGCCGTGTGTGTGTGTGTGTGTGTGTGTGTGTGTGTGTGTGTGTGTGTGTAATACAGATTAAGGTCAATAGCAGTGCACACCTGACCTCCCTACAGCTGAGCCTTGTAGAATATCATGGTGCCCCGTGCTGTTATATAATGTAAAAATGACTGACTCTCGTTATTACACCACTCCATCAGGGACATACAAGAGTGTTTATTTTGTATTAATTTTTTTCTGCAAGTCTCTTCTTGTTTTTCCCATAAGATTGTATTGTATTGTATTGTATTGTATTGTATCTTTATTTATTTCAGACATAATAAAACAAACAACCAAAAAACAAAAAAAACAATATATACTCGTCTACATGTACTTTCGTTTACGGATACGAATATATGTGTAGATATACACACACACACGTATTTGTACAGACAAGCAAAAAAGAAATATAATAAAAATAAAACACATTCGTCTAACATGAAATAACAATTGTTTGGTCTGAAAAGGAGTAGGAAGAAGTATACACATACTTATTAACTCCTACCCCTGCTCAACATCTTATTAATCCCACATATTTACCTAATTCCCATGGACATATCTCCTAAGATATGTCCATGCTGTTGGCAAGAAACAACATAATATTATAAACACCAAAAGATTTAATGACATACAAACAATATATACATATTTTTACATAAACCACCCTTTGACAGTGCAGCTTGAAGAAATAAAATATACATCATATCATGCCATGTTATTTGTTGATGTGCACTGATGTTTAATTAACAAACTAATTCAACAAAGCTGACTGTTAAATGCAGCATCCTTATCCCACAAAAACTGGAAATGGAGAAGGTTCCCCTTCAAAGTAAAAGGAGAAGGTTCCCCTTCAAAGTAAAAGCTGTGCCTCAATGCTGGAACCTTCTCCACTTACAGTTTGTGCCACATTTTCCATTTTTCAGTAGCTGGCTAGGGAATACATTTTTCCCGAGCAACAGGTGGTTGCCAGGGGGTCACTGACCAGTCTGAAGAAGGTTGACGTAACTGGGACTTTAGCAACCATTTTCCCAGCAACTGCAACCTCCAGCAATCGCTCCCACCCAGCTAGGGAATACTCATTTTTCCCTGACCAGTGACTGCCAGATGGTGGTGAATCAAATCAAAATCAAATCAAATCACTTTTATTGTCACATCACATGTGCAGGTACATTGGTACAGCACATGTGAGTGAAATTCTTGTGTGCGAGCTTCACAATCAGTCCCCAGACCTGTGTGACTGGAGTCTTATTTACTTGACCCCGATGGTCACATGTCCAGAAGGGTTGAAAAGCGCTTTTTAGATCATTTGATTGGAGGTCTTGTTGCTTCTGTCTTTCTCTATTTGCAGACTATTTTCGGAGGTGTCCTAATGTTGAAAATAACAACTAAAGTAATGGATTTGCTGCTGTGACTGTGCACATATGTCCTGATAAATTGCTCTCTGACATATATTTGCATTATGGTGCCACATTATTATGACAGCTTCTGTGCATAATCTGTGTTTTAAAACCTTTTATAGCAATCATCTAACAAAGACTTTCACACTCAGAAAATCTCTTGAGGATCTGACTTCATTTTTTTCCTTTTTTTCCTTACCAGAGAACAAAACGCTCAGCTCCCCATCAGTGATTCTGGTGATTTAGTACGCTAATTCAAGGTTTAACCAGTGCTGGATCACAAAAAGTTTGTTGGACTAATTTAAATGCTACTCTACCACTGCAACTGTAATCCTCACACTCCATTAAAAACATGAAATCAATGTTTTCACCTAATTCTGCAGTGTTTCGTGTAAATTATAGGTCCTCCTCAGTCTTTTGAGACAGTAAGACATTGTTGTGTTTTTGATTAAATTTCTACTGCAAGTCGTCATCTAAGTGACTGAAATGCCAAAACACACAATCTTTTTCACTTTTTTTAAACATTTGTTAGAGCTGCTAACTGAAGTAACTTTAAATCCGACACTAGAAAAGATCTGTAAATACATCACATCCTTTTCATCTGAAGCTCAGTAAAGAGGTGATCCCCGCTAAGTTTTCACCAGCCAAAAGCTAAATATATGTTGGGTTTAAAAGTCCATTAAAGAAACTGTAAAGTAACCCTAATTTGAAGTGAGTAAAGAGGGGGAGGGTAGATGGACTTCAAGGCTGTCTTAGCTTCCCCATCCACTCGTGTTGGCAGCTAACTGGAGTAATTGGTATGTGGATGAGACAATGATCAAACGAAACCTTCACACCTCCATCACACTTAATGAAAGCTCAACAAGCAAATACAGAACTGCCAGATCCTTTGTAGTCCCTCCACTGTGAGAGTATATGTGTTTTAATGTGTCTTTTTTTCAATATATACACTCCTTGTTTGTGTGTCTCCGAGTGTATGTGTAGCTGCTCAGATCCACTGTGATTGCTTGAGTTATTTTTAAGGCAATTATTTTGGTTTTTGGCAGCGTCAGTCAATCCGGCATTATCCAGACTGACACAGATTGCATTCAGATAAGTCATCTAATGGCACAGATATAATAAGTCAACGCTGAGACAATTTTTTAGATTTCTGCTGTTTGTGTGTGTACGTGTTTGCTTTTTTGGCTTAGTTTTTGAGGCAATATAACACCTCAAGGGTATTGAATTCAATTATCTACAAAATTATAGAGGAAAACAAAATTCACAATGTGTGTATTTCATGGAAAAGTAATTATTCTAGTCTCTTGGGAGTTTAGACAAAGAACAATCCTCAGCATCCTTCTAACACTGTTACTGCTGCTGCTTGTCGGTCTGTGTATGTGTCTGGAGAGCCGGGAAGTAGGAAATGGGGTTGAAAACATTGTTGGCAGTGGGTTATCACATCCTCAGCTTGTGTCAGTCATGTAATCATTGTTTTTACATTTGAGATATTTGTGTTATTCTTCCAAATAAAAAGAAAACAAACAGAAAAAAAACATATAGTAAGTGTTTATGACTTGTATGTCTCATTTAATCTCTTATTCGTGCCTTTTTTGCATTTTGCACATGAAATTTAATTAGCAGAAACAGAATATATCGTGTACACACAATATTGTTGGTGAGAAAACATCAAAAAGGGCATTTAGTTAAATAACTGAACAAGTACAGTATCACATATAATATGTATTTACTGTTTCTTGGTTGACAGCAGTAAAGATAATCATTTTAATTAATTTCGTTAGAGCAACATCTCATTTACAATGATGCCTGATAAAACAAAAAAATACAATTAATTAAGGACACAAGATTTAGGTAGAACAAGCAAATCAGTTTAAACAGCTTCAAACAGAAGCCAACAGAATCATCATTATGAATTTTAATTAATTGAGTGTTACAGAGAAATTTGTTTGGGGCGTTTTGTAAGAGTTCTGGTTGGTCAGAACATGGGAACTAAAAATAGTTCTCCCACGCTCAGTACAAACTTGAGCAACTTGCCAGGCCCTGGACCAATTTGGGTATGGACCAGCGCACCAGTCCAACACATTTATGAGGTCAGCTTTCCTTTCAGGGACCTAGAGATCCATTTGTGATTGGAAGTTTACATATACTCCTGATGTATATGTAATTATATTATAGAAAATTAAAAATAAATGTAAACTTCTGCACCAAATGTTTTGGGGGCACAGATATGGGACCTACATGCCACAGGACGTTTGCAGCTTACCCTTTGAGTGCAGTGACGTGTAACGTGGGACAGGTTTGTTGCACCGATAGATGCTACACCCTGAGCCATTTTTCACAGTACGATTCAGTTTGTTCTTCTCAAGAATCCACACTGTTCCCAGTAGAGCAATGTGGAACGATGTGAACAATGTTTTCACTTCAGCTGTCACTGGTTGTAAGACTAATCACAAGTTGAAAACCCTTAAAGCAGGTATCTTGAATTTAAAAGCATTTTCAGTCTTTTAAGCCTGACCTTGTGGGCAAAAGGTTGTTCTGTAATAAAAAAAATGAAAGTTCAACATAACAATAAATAGTTTTCTAACCATTTAACCATGTTTCAAACAGCAGTTCAACTACAAGTTACCAAACAAAGTATAAAAAGGCAATTTGAGCTGTAAAGTCTGTCAGCCCAAAAAACTTGGTTATTAGGGTTTGTGCCAGCTCTACTGTATGACTCAACCCAACATCAGTGCTTAAGCTTTGTTAACATTAAATGTTGACTTGATTGAGGTTCAACAATATTCCTTCAGGTTCTCAAACTCTTGTTGAAGTGTGAAAAAATTCACTCTTACACTTCTTATTTCATCGTCAACGATGAAAAAAGATCCAAAACTTTACTGTTCACCTTGCTTGTGTTGTACCGCGCAACATAAATGTGAATATACTGCATACAAAAAAGTAGTGAGCAAATAAAAGAAAATGATTTGGTAAAGCATTTATTGAACATTGGATTATTTTGTTATTGCAAACAGTCAGCTGTGTTTGAAAGTTTGGCTTCTATTTATTTTTTGCCAACAGATGTTTTTATCTGTGACTTGAATGCAATCACCACTTGATGAAGGTGTAGATGTGAAAGCTGCAGACTGCATGGGGCCACATTATCTTTTTGTGATACATGCTTTGTTCCTGCTTGACTCGTTTGACCCTCGTCTTTTAAAAAACATCGCTCAGTCAACCGCTGCTTCTCCAGAGGGACTAAAGGCACCAATAACCAGTGCGATGTTGCAGTTGTCACACTTTCTGTCTGTCTGTTGAAATGTGAAATGCTCGTTTCCGTGTGTTAACACATAGGTTTGTTTCTACATGCCTGATCCAACTTGCTTGTGCCTCATACAGCTTAAGGATTAACTCTTTCACGCTACCATCTGTTTCTCAAACTTGCTCCCAGTGTAGACATGTGTTCAGTGTCACGTACTGTTGCTCCTGCAGTGAGAAAGTCTCACAGCACCCCACTCTGTGGAGGCAGTGTGGAATATGCAAAAACAAGTTCTGGCTACAAACTGGATGAATTGTTGGAAGACACATGAAAAACATGTGACATCTGTTTGAAATTTTGAATTCCCTGATATTCGTTTTCTTAGAAGGAGGCGCTGTATACGCAGCATTTTTTTTTTGTTGTAATGAGGCATCCTGGTGAGATTACATTAAAGATTAACTCTGATGTCATTGTGTAGTTACCATAAATTAGTAATGGCTCCATGTTGTAGACTACTGATCACTCCCAGTTTCACACCAGGGGTGCGATTCTCTGAAACAAAGACTACGACTAACAGTCACTTATCACCTCATTTCATCTCCCAGAACAAGAATGAACATAGTGGAAGTAATTTTTCTGTCAGCGTTTCCACTATTTATCATCATCATAAACTCAAAGCTGAGTTAGCTCTCTTAGTGCAATTTGGGTGCTTGGCAGGTTCAAATACTTCCTATTTTAACTGCAGCCATTTAAAAGACTGTCTTTGCAAACTCCAGCTGCATTGCAAAATTGTGACTTCAACCAATACGTTGCAATGATTCTTGAAACTTCTTTATTTACTAGCATTTTATAGCAAATAAATTCACCAAAAAATATGAATTTATGAAACTGGTATTTATTAGTAATAGCAATCAACAATAAATATAATTGGGGTTAAAAAATTATTCATATGATTTGCCTTCTTTTTAACTTTAAGGCATGGAAATATAAATATTTGCCTTTTTTTTTGCTCTTTCCTAATTTATTGCTCTTAATTTCACCTCAGCATGAGAATGAGCATATCACTAGTCTCACACACACACACAGCATGTGGACAGGAGCTGCTGGGACATATGACGTGAGCTAACATTAAAAGAGCTGGCGACAGCATTTTACAGTTTGCAGTAAAGGCTTCCAAACTAGAGAAACACCAATCATAAACATTCAAGAACTAACACCACAGTCATGGGTGAACTGAGTTTGCTCAACTCACTGGCCTACAGTTTGCAAACAGCAAACACATAATAAATGAATCGGCCATAGAGCCACCTTTCTGAGTCAGGATCAGATCAATATCTGATCCAAATACAGGATCCATGCATATATTCAGTTTTGCCAGTCCATTTTCTTACTTGCCTCTCTACTTGTTCTTAAATCATTGGTTTTATTGGTTGTCTGTAGTACTTTATGTTCTTTATTTTTGCAAGTTCAGTCAAGTTATCCTTTTTTAGCTGACTGTCAACTGTAATGTGTGTTTTGTTTCTAATCTGTAACGTTTTTATATCCAGCCTCTTTGAAATAAGCCAAATTTATTTTAATTTTATATTGAAATAAAAACAGAAATACATTTGTAACTATTCTTTTTTTCTACCTAAAATACTGCTGAATAAATTACCATGTAACTGCATCGCAGTCGAATGATAAAGCTCTTTTTTCTCTTGAGAGGTGCTTTCACATGAATATGTGAACACATCATGAAATTGCTCAAAGCTAAACTATTATAAGCAAAAATCATCACACACATGTGTGTCATTATGATGCATTAGCTACAGTATGTCAACAAAGTATTGGTTGTCACTGAGATGATACTGAAATTAAATTATCACAGTAGGTGTCTGGAATGAACAGACTGAAAAATAAATTACATATCACTGTTGACAAAATTGTCACTGTTTTTTCTAAGTTCCTGTGTGCAATTTAAACAGTGGGAAAGCCATGGCTGCATTCAGTGTCCTGTAGTCCAGCTGCCTTTTCTTCCTTTCCTGTTCCCATGTTAATTTCCGTGTTTTATCCTTTTGTCTCCCTACTCTGTCTACTGTATGTCTACTACATACAGAGAGTTTAGGCTGTGTTGAAGAATAAAGGTGGTCATACAAATATCAAATATAATTCTGCTTATGTGTTTCCATGCGCATTTACATATGTTTCTATAAATCTCTGTACCTATTTCCATTTTTCCTACCGAATATGAATCTGTAGATTAAGACATTTGCGCAGGACTGAATAAAGCAGTATATTTAAGACATGGTAAGTAAATCCAAATACTGGATACAGTATACAAATTACAGATTGAGGCGTTTATGCGATCGTGGCTCAAGAGTTGGCAGTTCGTCTTGCAATCGGAAGGTTGCCGGTTCGAGCCCCGGCTCCGACTGTCTCGATCGTTGTGTACTTGGGCAAGACACTTCACCCTTTGCCTACTGGTGGTGGTCAGAGGGCCCAGTGGCGCCAGTGTCCGGCAGCCTCGCCTCTGTCAGTGCTCCCCAGGGCAGCTGTGGCTACAATGTAGCTTGCCATCACCAGTGTGTGAATGGGTGAATGACTGTATGTAGTGTAAAGCGCTATACAAATACAGGCCATTTACCATTTATAATATGAATTTTTAGGCTTTTGAGTCTGTTGGGGCCTGTTAGCAATGATTCATATATCCTAGTAATCAATGCTTTGTCACTAGTAGAAAGCTACTAGCAGTTGCAAATGATAAGAAATGGCAAACAAAGGGGGTTTAAGTGCAAGTTATTTAAAATGTAGTTTTCTGTCCTGATGTTCAGCACTAGTTTTTTTTAAGTAGTTCCATATCATATGGGTATAATGGCACACTATGGGAATTTTCTTGATTCATTAGAGCTACCAAGAAGTGCAAGCGACCTGTAATCTCATTATGGATGATATAATTTCATCAACAATTACTACTGAAAGTTTATTTATATTAACAGATGTTCAAGTGTTTTCTTAAAATAATCATTCCCCTTTGTAAGAATGTCTTATTGCAAAAAAACTGGCAAGATATCAAAGATTTATCTCAATTCATGCCAATAGAAAAGAAGTGTACATTAAGAGATAGAGAAGTAAAACCAGTCAGTTGTAGAGTTTCTGACAGGCAAGAGATGGAGACTATGATGGAGCTGCATGAGTTTACATGTGTGTACGTGAGTGTGTGAACACTCCCTCATGGGAGTTTCCCTCCCCACTCAGCAGTAATGAGCTGTGCAGGCAGCATTTTGCTTATAGGCCCATAAACAATGCACTTATTAAGATGGAAGCTGCCGCGGGCAAACAAGGCTAATTCGGCGACATATGCATGGAATGAGCGCTTTCGTAGGAGTCTGTGTGTCTTTGGGTGCGTGTCTGCGTGTGGGGAGGTGGATTCTAAGTCAGTCAGGTTGTACACGGAGACAAAATGATGATAGACAAAAAAGGCTGGAGAGGATTTGCACCCAAGAGATTCTGAAATGGGAGCTGTTTGAGAGAGCAAAGGGGCAACAGAAAGCGAGATGTACAGAATGAGAGACTTTAAGAAAGATAGAGGTAGAAAAGTAAAGCCCCAGAACAGAGACGCTGGTGGAGTCTGGAAGATTGGAGGAGGGAGAGAACGGTAAAACGGAATGAACGGCGCAGAGGAAAAGAAAGATTTGGCTATCGAGACAGAAAAAGAAAGTGGGAACGCAGACAGACGGAGATTAAAATAGAGAGCGAGTGAGTCAGACGTGGAAAGAGGGACAGAAGGGAAGACTGACTCATAAAGATAAAGAGAAAAAGTGAAACAGAAAAAGTGACACAAAGACGATGAGAGAGCAAAAATAGAGAGAGGGAGAAAAAGTCTCTGGGAAATTCCATGGAGTAGAAGTAAAAGCAAAAGGCAAAAGCAGAAAGGGAGGGAAAGGACGGAGATGGAGCAAGAACTCTAATGACTTTGTTTTCAATTAAACGGTTGAAAAAGAAAGAGATAGAGAAAGATTTTTGTTTTAGCTTAGCCTATTTCAGACATTAAAAAAGAAGAAGAGGAAAAACATCAGAAACAATAGCTCTTCCTATTAAATATCTTGACTCTTAAAATATGTTCATATACTTCCTCAGTAAGGAATGAAAATGTCGCGGCATTGGGTCACTGTGTTTTTTGGTTTAAGTTATACTCTTTGAATTATGGTTTGTATTATATGGCGTCTGTCATGTTTTCACATCTCTGTGTCAAATCTGCATCTTTGCAAATGTCTCGTGCTTCCTGTTTTATTTTGATAGTCCTTGTCCTTTGCTTCCTTTGTCTCATTATGTCTGATTTGTCTCAGCTGTGTTCCCACCTGTTCTCCATCCTCTCGTTGACCTGCCTGTGTATTTATGCCCTGTGTCTTCCACTGTTTGTTGCTGGTTTGTCTGTCTGTCTCCTGCTGAATTTCTCCGGGTTCCATGTTTCGTCTCGCTGGTCTTCATGTTCTGTTTTTTCCTATCTCAAGTTTTTATATTTCATGTTTTAAGTCCCAGACATTTTGTTCCTTTGTATTATTTTCGTACCTTTCCCCAGTTCAGATTTTTCTTAGTTTTAGTCGCTGCCATGCTCTGCCTTTGTTTGTATTGTTCCCCCACTTTAAATGAAACTAATGCACAGTTACTCATTCATCAGTGCCTGCACTTGGGTCCACACTCCTCACCACTGCATTGGCACTCGTGACACAAAGGTTGGGACATGTTTATGACAAACATTTGATAAGATATCTATCTTGGAAGTCTAAGGAAAATTCTAAATGCATCTTGAAAAGCCACATGCAGTTTTTTCCGTATGGCTTTACTGTAATTAATTACACTAAAAAGAGGTACAATAGGCTTGAAAAAGGGCCACTTTAACATCATGTGTGCACATGTAAAATTCACGTGCCATCATATTAGCTTGCATGTACAGCTTACAACACTATCGGTTCACATCATCATCACAAAGATCACTTCTTAAGATATGACCTAAGTCATTTCACTTTGCTCACCACATCTAATACTTGGTCTGGTAATTAAAAATAAGTGAAACACATTCAGTGATTTTCCTTTGTCAGTTTAAAATCAACAAAGAGTTAGTTAAGAAAGAGAAAACAACCCACACAAACTGAAAAAAATTCATGCAAATCTACTGTAAAGAAGACCAAAAAAAATCATTTCTTATGAGACTTTGCAGGAAAGAGTTTTCAAAACTACGTGGAGTTCAAATCTTTTAGTTGTTTAATTATTTATGGACCATTGGGTCGGTAGTGTATGAGTAATTGTGAATGATTTTGCATAAATGAAGTAATTTCTCTTATGCCTCATGTAAGTTGTCAAGCATTAAGACATAGAATCTTTGATTAGACAGATGATATGATGAGAAAGTTCTTCATGGCAAAGTACACATTCATAGCTCTAAAAAATACCGTATTTATGAGCATTAGTTGATATTTCCATCAGTAATCAGTGTGGCAGAGGTTTTGCAAATTATAATACTCCTGTAACTTTGTTGGGTGGGAGTGGGATTACCTCAGTGGCCAGCTCTGCGAGAGACAGGAGAGATGGAGGTATGCTCTGAAGAAAAGAGGAATGAAAGTCAGAAGAGCAAGACGTGTGTAAATGAGAGGGAAGCATGTGTAACAGTGAAGATGCAAGGAAAGTAGTGAGAGTAGCTGGGGTCAACCATCCAAAGCAACAGAGCACCAAAAAAAGTAAAGAAGAGCGTGTAGGTGGAGTAGGTGGAGACAAGTGTCAGAAGAAGAAATAAATGATTTGTATGAGCAAGAGTGAAGGGGAAGATAGTGAAGCCTGCTACGGTGTATTATTTGAAGACAATGGCATTGAGAAAAAGACAATGCAAATCTTGAGGTGGCAGAATTGAAGATGTTAATATTTCATTGGCAAAGATCCACTTGGACAAGATTAGAAATGAGAACCAGTATCAGACAGACAGCTCAGGTCGAGTGGTTTAGAGACAACATTAGAGAGGAAAGACTGAAAGACATGTACAGAGGAGTAATAGTGGATGCAAGTTTGCTGCAATGTCCGCACACAAAATGACTGGCAAGTGGTTTTCCACTTGTGAAAAATATGCTCACAGTAGAATGATGGAGTTCAAATGTTTGAAAATTACCCTTTGATGAGGAGAATCAAAGGCCTTTAAGTCTGATTATTGCTGATGTTGATATTGGCAAACTCTGATATGTCTTCTTGTAGTTCATTTGAGGTTGTATTTGTTGAATTTAAGACCCGCTAAGGACCATATTATTTTTATTATGTGCTCATAGAATTGAAAGAGGGTGTTTTTTTTGTTTTTTTTACCATCCACGCTTCAAGCAGTCAGAAAGGTTTTTTAAAAAAAAGCCCGTATAGTATAAAAACATATATATTGACATCGGCGTAACTTTGTGCTGAACACTGGGGGGGTCAAGATCTCTGTCTAAATAAATAAATAAATCTGGGTAAATTCCCAGATGATTAAACATGCAACTATTTTACTGGTAATAACTGAAATGAGTAAAGAAAATCAACAGCCTATTTATGCAAGATAATACATCATTTTATTGGGGGGGGGTATATTGGTTGGGTCTGATCATTGGGGGGGGGGGGGGGGAGGAGAGAATTACGTCCCTGTATATTGAGGCTAAAACTCTGTGCATTGATTTGGGAGGAGTGAACATGAATAAATAACACAAACAAGCTTAAAGCTGGCACAAATGAGCCTGTATGTAAAAGCCCTCTGACTCATCTCAGGGCCCTGTTAGCCAGGGTTTTCTTCCCCCTCAAGGCAGAGCTCAACTGGACTTAATAGTGTCTGTATTTGTTTTTGCATGCTCTTGTATGTTTCTGTGAACAACTGTCCAACAGAGTCAAATTGGTCAAACGGAATTTTTTCTCTTTTTAAGCACTGAAATGTCATGGGAGAGTCATTTGCATCTGCTGCATGAGATAGCTTCATGTTGCCAACTACTGAGTGGTTCAAGGCAAAAGTGTATGTGTGCGTGTGTCTGTATGTTGGTTTTTGTTTGATTGTGTGTTCATCTACTACACTCAGCGACACACACTTCAATGTATGCAATAAATGATGCCAAGTTGTTTACTTATATTGAATATCTGTCTTGTGTTGACGTTCCATCTCAGTTATGCAGACCCACTCAGAGACTAAGAAATATGAAAATGCTTCTCCACTCGCTTTCGTTGTGAACAGCTTCATACAAACAAGCACATATTGACACTTCAGCCACATGCATGCCCACTTGTGTAAACACCTGTGTACACACAAACACAAGCACACTGCTGCAGATTTTTTATGTTTGCTTACTTGGACAAACATAATCTAATATGCAAATGCATTCACACATGCAAATGCACAAGAGGTAACTCACTATGCTCTCACTGACGGGCACACGCAGTGAGTCCATGCAGCACACAAGTATCACTGAAAATACATGTGCAGCCACATACACAAAGAAGGCACTCACAAACTATTTACTCTATGACACATTCATGCACATGCTGTTGCTGCCATATGCTATCTGTCTCTCTCGCACACATACGCGCTGAGTGAGAAGACAGACCATCCTCTCTCCAACACATTCACATGTGCAGTCGCCAAGCTTGTTTCCATGGAAACCTGAGGGGCAAGGTGCTAATGAAAGACTTTGTGATTGTGTAACCGTCAAAAAATGTTCACCTGTACCTGCATCCACAGCAGCGCGATGAACACAAAGTTCAGGGCTTGAATTCATGCAGGAAAAGGGAAAACTGTGGCATCATTACATGATGGGTGATTCTGCAAATTAGTTATAAGTAAACAAGTACTGTGGCGATCTTTGTATGACAGCAGCTGATTTAAGCAAGCCTGTGAGACTTTTTCCTGAACAGCTGCCAGTATGTGACAAGTGCTCATAGATTTAGTTTAGAATGTTGATTGCGCTGATTGTCAGTCATTTGAGAAGCTTGAAGCATGATTTCTTACATTTTCTTTCCTCCAGGCAGCAATTTGCTTTCAACAAGATTTTCATTAAACTTTTTTGCAACTAGGTTTTTCCTTGTTTAGCTCTCTTCATGCAATATATGAAAGACAAACAAGTGACTGGCTTTAAAATGTTCACTGCATGATTTTTTTCCAACTGATATGAAGTCTGACCAACAGCACAACCAATTTACATCTGAACTAATAATCAAGGCTGCGATTTCCACTCCATCCCAGGTCGCTCTGTTAATGCAAACCACCAGACTGTTAATTTTGTAGCCTGTGTGTCAATTTAATGGGCACCACGTTAGTCATGCATTTGGCCACAATATTCATCTGGGAGAAAAAAAAAATTTCAGATTAAAAAATGCACAAGTTTGGGAACGGCCAATAAATCTATCTGAAAGCTAAAGGCATTCTATGTTTGTATTTGCACCTGCAAAAACTTAAAAAACAAACAAACAGTCATTTAAAACATCAAATTTACAAGGCTGTGGACCCAAAACCCTGTTTCTTTTAAAAGATGATTTGAAAAAAGCTGTATCTGAAATTTTTGTAAGATTGTCTTTATATTCCACCATCAAGCATATCAAGTGTAGGAAAAAACTTCACACAAACATTCACTGGAATCAAATGTAACCTGACATTCCGGCATTAGCTCGGGTTCAAATCGGTGTTTTTGACTGAAATTGACAATTTGAGATTTGTTTTTGTGACATTTTACTGCCTGCAGCACAGGCTTTTCTCTTTTTTTATGTAATTCTTCCTACTATTTTTCCTTTCCCTCTTACTGTCTACTGGGCCAGTTGTCAAGGTTTTATGTGTCGAGAAATAGACACATACAGTGTGGGAAACCTCACATTGGGGACAGCGAGAGTTAGTCACGCCTGATGAGAGGTCTGTCAACTTTTCCTGCTTAATGTATTATTGCAGGTCAAGCTGACTCTTCACTGCTGGCCAAAACCACTCCTGGGCTACCCTCGGGACATGTCTCATTGTTCCCATGGGGGTCGTTCACCACTCAGTCCAAGATTCAAATTACCCCTATTCTCACTGTAACAATACGGTTTTCATGAAGTTGATACCTGTGGTACTGACAAATAATAGTACATTAAAAACAATTGCTGTTTGTGGTGTGCAAAATGGCCATAGCGTGTGCACACAGCATGTTGAAAACAAAAATATAGATCAAGAAAACATTTTGCACATAACTCTTGTGTAACTACTGTAAACCATTTACATCTACCTCAAACCACAAGTGTCAATATTGTGGATAATTTTTCCATAGACAAAACATAGGCTCTGTGGGAAATAAAAGTTTGATACCTTTTGATGAGCAAATTAATCTCCACAAATGGATTAAACAAATTTTGTGTAAATGCAAAGTAAAACCAAAGCGCTGATGTTAGGCAACAAGTAGCCATAACCACATGTGGTATTATGATATTAGTCCTTTAAATGGCTGATAATTAAATTTTTTTGAAAATGGAATGTTTATTGAACCCTATGACAAAATTTTAAAAAAGTAAAATCTTAATATGCATGATTTTTTTATTACATACATTTTGATCATGCTGATGATGTAGAAGTCTCGAAAACACACAAAAACTCCCATATCAAATATGATACACTTGACATTACTGGATTAAACAGATGACTGATGTTATACATATCACCTGGTTTTAATGTTTTAATGTGGGTAATCACTGTAAGCGATTGATCATGATCATATAATCCCCCCGCCGTGGTTCATCCCCACTGGGCTCAGATCTTCCAGTTTTAGAAAAACACATTGTTAAATTGTTCTACTAATGTGTGGAAAAGCAGAAGTGCTGAAAACTAAGGTTGCATCTCTTTTACTAAATGCTTTTTGTGCCTTTCTCCATAATTCTGCTTTATTTTTTGTCAATTTCCATAACCATGGAGACAATATGCATGACTGTTTTCATTCTTATATTTGGTAAATCCTGTGTCTTTCTTCTCTCACAACTCTTATTGCACCATCTTAATTCCTTAGGAAAGTAAATTCTAATTTCTTTTTTCCTGTGCAGGCTTCAGCTGTGGAGGAAGGTGCCCGAGGAAGCTGTGAAACCCTTCAGCCTAATTTTTTTCACATATTTTTCCAGGTGAGTGAGCGTCAAGAGAGATAAGGCTGTCACAGTTTCCCTGCAGACTGAAGCACAGGGAGCACATCTCAAACAGTGGGACGACTGGCCAACAGCGATAGCCAGCCAACATGTCCGTGAGACGGGTGAGGTGGTGGAGGTAGGGGAAAGCAAGGAGAGACGCATCAAAAACTTGGCACACTTTCACAGCAACTGAGGCACTCGGCAGACGTATCTGTGACAGAGCCGGCGTAATTGTTTTGCTTCCAGACAAGGTTCACTTTGTTGTCAGAGCAGAGGAAGAAAAAAAAAAGATGACTGATGGAACTAAGTAGTGAGTGATGGTGAATTTGAATGAGAGGAAGCCTCTCAATCTACTAACTGGAAGGCTGAAATCTGGTATTAACAGCCATTTGTTCTCACAATACAAGGGCTTGTTGAGGAAACACTCTCGGCTCAGAGAAAATGAGCATCCAAACACTGTATGAATCCTTATGCATTTTGTGTTTGAGAGCCACAATAAGAAAAATTCAGACAAATTAAGGAACTTATTGTCAATTTCAATGAAAAGTATTTGACTCAAGAGTATTTATGGATAAATTATATTTAATCAATACAGACGTTCCCTGCCTTATGTGTTGAAAGAAAGTCAGTCAAGTCGGTCTAGATACTACTTGTCGTATCTGCCACTGAGCCATAGTTGAACTTTATCCTCGTCCTTAAAACTTTATCTTTACCCTTATAGCAAACCAAGCTTTAATCTCAAGTGGTCCTCTGAAACGAGGACAGACCAAAATATTTCCACACTCACGAGGTCTATTACTTAAATCAGTACATGCATGTGTCTTTTTTTCCTGCTTGCGCTCAAGCACACATGGACACCTCAAACCTCTCTCTATGCACATCACTGCACACACTCCTCTCACACACTTACACGTATATTTCCCCATGCAATTCCACACCGTGCACTCGGTGCCGTCGGGCCTAATAAACGTTCTCCAAGTTAATTATGCGTGCCGCCTATTATGTGGCCATCCTGGTCACAGCCAACATGTGTAATTTTTCCCGACGTTTATGAATGGAGGCCAACAGCCCACCAGAGGCTCGTGGGAAGCAGGTGGCTGCTGGACAGTGGCTCACAACGAGTGACAGGGGGCTTGTTCAGACTTAGCAGCACTTTGAAATGGTCAGATGCAAGGGCCACGGGTTTCATCTCCAAATCAGAAGGGCACTTCCTCCAATGTCACATTTTAGAGGGCAAAAGTAGAAGTAAATGTTTCAGCTTCCAAACTTTCTAAGGGAAGTTTTCCCATATTACATCGACAGCTGGTACAGTATATACTCTGAGTGAACCACTTTGGCTGGTAACCATTTGTCAGTTCACCATTACTTTGTGCAGTCGAGTATGAAAGGGGTAATTTTCTGCCTTGTTATTTAAAAAGCGGGGTGTGTGATCTGTTTCTAGTTTAGCCTGACCCACAGAATCTGTAAACGGCAGAGAGGCCAGATATGTCAGAGCTGTAAATGCAAATGTTAATAGAAGTCAAACACTAAAACCTGCAGAACTTTTTCTTTTCATTGCAGTAGTCAAATTTGTGCCATGCAACCCAAGTTTTAAAGAAGTGATCCAAGAGTTAAAGTGCACACTTGTGCAGAAATCCATGCCCAGATATCACCAAAAACTGAAAGACAAAAGCAAACTGCCTTCATATGTAAAAGGACTGCAATTGAGGTCAAGCACTGTAACTTGACTCTGTCTCTGTACAAGACAATCACATAATCAGCTGCTCAAAATTTGTGATTTATTTGATTTTCTAGGAGAATAATTACTTTTTTTACATTTTATTTTACTCATGAACCTGTTTACATTTGACCAACAACCGTTGTTTACTGTATTTATGCTTTTCTAAACTGACGCATTTATTTTTTAATGAGCAAACAATGCTGCTTTGAATCTGCAGCCTACAAATTATTATTTTGGTTCAGTCTCACTCCTCTCACAAACCCGCTTTACACAACCTGCTCAACACCAAACAGCAGACGTGCACAGCAATCGCCAAGAAAACATCTAACAAGTCAAAAGTCAGATGATTCATGAGTTGCTGGAGATTTAACTGATGGCCAGATGCACAAGTTTAAATGAATGCTAATGTTGTTCTGTGTCTGATTAATGTTTAAAATAGCAAGTTTTGCTGACACATTCTGCTGCCTCTGGTCAAACAATAAATCACTGCTGCTTTAAACAGCAACTTTTAATGAAACGGCAAGGCGTTGTTTGTCTGTGCTCTAAGGCAATGCAAGCGTTGTGTGCTTCAATCCATGTCCCACTGCAAAATAATAAAATACAATAAAATAAAATGCAGTACCGTAAAGATTTTTACCGCACACATTTGTGTTTTAGTTATGGTGCCTCATGTATCCCATTTATAACCAGCAGCTGCTGCTAGGGCAGAAAAATTAAGCCAACACACAAGTGCCAAAAAGCTGTTTCCAAAAGTGAGTCAGCCTCCACAGACTCCCATATTATAATGGTCAGCTTTGTTAATGAAATTATAATGTTTACAACCTGGTAAGACACTTCTTTGGTTTGGGTTGTACTGAGTATTGAACTTGTTTGTAACTCACCCATTTGGAATAGAGTCTGTTGGGCCTAATACCAGCTAACTTGAGCTATTGCGTTTAAGTCATTTTAGGCTTTTTCCATTAACTGAATTATCTTACAAATGACATAGCTTTTTGTGTGATAGTCTGCTCCTCAGTTTTTAACCATTCCAACTTGTCAGAGAGGCAATAGATAAAGAGCTATTAAGGCTTTAAAACAAACACACACATCCACACATGTGCAATAATACTAAGTGCAATAATCTTTTCTGGCATCGTTGTATTTTTACTCAGTTGTATATAGCATTCGTATTCTATTTTTATCTTATTGTATATTTTTATTCTATTTTATTCTACTGTATATAGTATATTATTTTATTCTATTCTGTACAGCTGTGTACTGTATTTATTCTTATTGTATTCTAATTTTTGCGTCATAACTTTTGCACTGTCCACTTCCTGCTGTGACAAAACAAATTTCCCATGTGTGGGACTAATAAAGGTTATCTTATCTTATCTTATCTTATCTTATCTTATCTTATCTTATCTTTAATTCCAGGGGCCATGAGCCAGTGATCCCTGGAATTAAATTATATATGCCACATGTTCACTATAAATCTTACAATAGTGCCTGCCTTACAATTTCTACTCATATACTGCTAGCTCAAATTATGTCAGGATTACCATTAAAAAAGCAAACTTTTTCAGAAGGATGGTAGAGAACACTAAACCAAGGGAGCGTGTATTCCGCTTTTTTCAGCTCCGTCTGTATTTTCCCAAGTTGCAAGTTGCTGTGGCATAAAGTTACCAATGATGCACAGTGGATGAACAGATTTTCTCAATTGTACTGTTTATTCTTTGATGTATATGATACATGAAGCACCTGTGAATCAGTTGGGCTGCTCCCCAGCCTCCCCACTTTTATATTCGTTTCATGGGTGCACCAATATAGAGCTCACGCATGAGGATTTACATCATGCCTGTAACATCCACTTCATTCCTCAATACAACAACCAACAACTCCTCCCTCATGTGTTTGTATTTAAAAAGCTCTCCATGCACTTCTCCATTCTTGAAGGATGTCTCTGGTTTGTTTTCTGATCCCTTTTTTAACAGTGAAGTGTCGGTACTAAAATAATTTCCACAAGAGAAGTAAAGAGATGTGCAGATGTGCCTGTGTTGCGCTGGTTAATTGATATTTCTCTTCTAAGGCTGAATGTCTCAAGAGTTTTAAAAAAAAGAAAGAGTAAAGCCACTTTGCCACCTCTGAAGTGCAGCGTTGTCACAAGGATGTAGGGAGGGGTAAATGTGAACTCTGCTGTGAATTTAGAGATTCTGCCGGATAGGACGCCTCACCCACGCATCACCCATTTACACCTGTCACAAAGCAGAGATGGCAACAGAGAGGGCTGGAGTGCTGTTGAGTACAAAGTGAGGCAGTGAAGGAATGAAAAACCCTGAGAGGCAGATGTGTGCTGAGCGTATGTGGTTGAGGGAAGCTGCGGGTTTTTTGACTCTGGATACCATTTTGGTTGCTGAACACCAGCACCACACTATTTGGTCTTCCAAAGAGGTGCACTGTGGCAGAATTACTGCATATTGCCTCTGACAGTGATAACGACTCGGTGCATATTGGGATTATACTACTGTGTGAAGTCTTGGCATCCAGCCTATTAAATATGCATGAATGTTTGAAATGAATTTTGGAGGATCCCACTCCTCACCACCCGTACCCCCCTCCTGCCCCCTCCCCTTCATTGTCAAACTATATAATCATATTCCTGTCTATTAAAATTCAGATGCATAATTTAAACATATGACAACAACAGGCTGAAAGAGAAGCTTTCTGTTCTGCAGCTGGCAGCAAGGTTGCTTTTGATGAGCAGCGCATGCTAAATTGACATTGTTGTGGTAAAAAAAAAAAAAAAAAAAGCAAAAGAAAACAATAAAAGAAAAACAATCCTCCAAAATTTTCCCCCATGTGAAATTTGACGGCACTACTTCAAAAGTGTGACACAGAAACATATTGACAGATGTGAAATATTCAGCAAGGTTACAGCGAGGCTGCACCAGGTGGAAGCACAGCCTTGCGTCGGCAAGCACCTGTCAATCTGTGGTTGTTTCACTCAGTTATATTTAAGTTAATAACTTTATCTGTATGATAGTTCTTTAGAACCAATTCTACTGAGACAGAAATGTAGGCTAAATTTTAACAAACGGAAAAATGATTTACAGGTTCAAACTAAACATTACTCGGTTTAGGGT
Organism: Aulonocara sp. 'chitande type north' Nkhata Bay; assembly: GCF_057382095.1. Taxonomy (NCBI): domain Eukaryota; kingdom Metazoa; phylum Chordata; class Actinopteri; order Cichliformes; family Cichlidae; genus Aulonocara; species Aulonocara sp. 'chitande type north' Nkhata Bay. The sequence continues at coordinate 7,425,672 of NC_141361.1, read as the reverse complement.
GCAGGTGGAGCTTGACAGGGACAGCAGATGAATAAAATGAAAGTTGGTTTTTGGCCCTTCAAAGACCGTTACTAGAGAAAATATGACCAAAAAAAATAGAATATTATAAATGAAAGAGAAAATAATAAAATAAATAATAAAATAAATAATTATTTAAATAAATAAATAATTAATAAAATAAATGATACTGAAAATGAATAGAAAGAAAACTGAAACAGTTTTAAAAATGTCAAAATAATGGTTAATGTCTGTTAATGTTATAGAGGTTAAAATTAATTTAATCTGTCAAGCCACCCCAGCTCCTTCTTTTCATGCTGTGTTTCTTTGAGGAGTACCTGAAACTTTACCTACTAAGTATTTAGTAGGTAGTTGCTAATTTTTATGCCATTTAGTGCTTTGTAGCTACCTGGGGATGCTGAGTAATATCATGGATTACCATATAAATAGTGCACAATTTCTGGTACATTTCACTTATCATAATTGCACATTTTCCACTTTTCCTGTTTTATTACATAACATGAAAACAGCAAAAATGAAAACAGTGTGTGACTATTTCATGATTCGGTTGATTGATTGTACAATTGAAATGGATATGTGAGAGAGATCCTGACAATAAGACTGGAAAACTGGCCTGGCTTTGTATATTTGTACGCTTTTCTAGTCCCTAAGGACCCCAAAGCGATTTACACATCCAGTCATCCACCCATTCACACACTGGTGATGGTAAGCTACATTGTAGCCACAGCCACCCTGGGGCGCACTGACAGAGGCAAGGCTGCCGGACACTGGCGCCACCGGGCCCTCTGACCACCACCAGTAGGCAACGGGTGAAGTGTCTTGCCCAAGGACACAACGACCGAGACTGTCCAAGCCGGGGCTCGAACTGGCAACCTTCCGATTACAAGGCGAACTCCCAACTCTTGAGCCACGATCGCCCCCAAAAACTAAAAGGGAGTGAAAGGCTGCACAGAAACGCCCAGTAATGGACAAAAGATTTCACACCACAAATGGCTCATTATACATTCCTTATAAGTCAAAGTGTAAATACATTTGCCTGGAGGAGACGCTTCCCTGATCTCCACATTGAGGTCCCCACACTGGGCTGACATGAATACAGTGACATTCAATCCTTTTAATAAGATCTTTAGGCTGAAAACAACAGACTACTGGGTGCAACACCTAAACTAGATAAACATAGATAGATATAGATAGCAGTTCCTTACCATGACAACAGATGAAAAGAGGAAAAGAGAAGGAGACAAGCTGGATGCTTGTGTGTGTGTGTGTGTGTGTGTGTGTGTGTGTGTGTGTGTGTGTGTGTGTGTGTGTGTGTGTGTGTGTGTGTGTGTGTGTGTGTGTGTGTGTGTGTGAGAGAGAGAGTGTGTGAAACAGAGAGAGTGTGAAACAGAGAGAGAGAGAGAGAGAGAGAAATTCTGAGAGACTGAGAGGGTGCAAGCTTGAAAGTGAATGCAGAAATTGGAGATATAGCTGTGGGTGGAGGGCAAACTAACTTTGAACATTCATTGCAGTGAAGTTATTATCCATCCTCTCTAGAGGTCACAGCCAAGGCTGCTGGGAAGGCTCCTCAAACAGGAAAAACTCCTACATACTGAACTCACAGGGCACAATATGAGCCTTTGCTTATTCCCCAGACCATAAAGAAAATGTTCTTTAGATATAGATGGAAAAATGGATAGGTATGACTTTGTGTCTGACGGTCTTATTTGATGTGTGACAACAACATTAAAGGTGGAATAATGTGGGGGGCTGTTTGTCTGTCTGTCTTGAAAAAAGACACCTGTCATCTCCTGATTGCTCAGTTTTTATAGTTTAATCATCACGATTCCAAACTTCTTGGCTATTTTGCTAAAAGAAGACCAGCATCCAGTACTGCCATGGCAGGTATGTTGAGACATACACACTAAAATATGCTCAGGATCTGTTCAAGAAACCAGAAAAAAAAATATCCCAAGTCAAACCTTCAAACTCCCAATTAAGCTTTTGGAGGATAAACAGAAACAAACTGAAATTGCAGAAGCTCCAAACCACAAGCCACACAACCCAAAGGATCTGCTGCCAGTTTCTCAGTGTCAGACTCCAAATGATATCCCCATGCCTTGTTTTGAGCCTTGAATTATTTCTGTAAATTGCATCTTAAATATATATTTTCTGTTTCATTATTTTACACTTATGCAAAATCAAGGCTAAGTAGGGTATTTCATACCTTATTCCCAGTGATGCTTTCCAGGTTCTCCCTGAGGATCCTGAGACGTTTCCAGGTTAGGTTCTGGGTTGTTTTCCCAGTTGGGCACCCCTGGAAAACCTCCAAAGGGAGGTGCTCAGGAGGCATTCTAATTTAATGCTCAGACTACCTCTGCTCACTCCTTTCTATATGAAGCAGCAGCTTTATTCTACATGTCTGATCTCCTCACTGTAAACAGTTCATCTAAGGCTAAACTCTGCCACCCTACAAAGGATGCTCATTTTGCCACTTGTATTTGCATCCTTATTCTTTTAATAATTACCCAGCACGTGGAATTATGTGTCTGTATTTCTCACGTTTCATCATTCTTAAATAAAATCTCAATTCTTACATGATACATGAATTCTCCTGCTTGGGGCAGCTTCCTCCTATAACCCAGATCAAGCAGTCCAGAAGCAAACCACTGCCAAAAAACCTGAACATCATTGCTCTCAACTTTGTTTTTTATTTGCCCTTTTCAAGCTGTTGAATTATATTAACTATTATATGATGAGTGAAAAGATACTAGTCAAATTAAACTGCATTGAAATTTGTATAGACAACATAAAGTTGTCAGCGTAAAATTTTCAGGCATTTCACCTATGTTTCAGGTGATCTTTCTGTTATTTTGCAAATATTGTTTTATGGGGATTTGAATCAATCCCATTCAAAAGCAGCACAGTGGCAGCTCACACCCCCGCTGAGAGGTTAATAGGAGCCAGCAAACAGCTCAATACTCAACCCACCTTGTTTAACACCTGAACAAGAGAATTCTTAGCCAATAATGTTTTCAACCAATGTGTGATTGATTTCACTTTTCATCTAGACACAATGTGTGGTGTTCAGCTGGCTACACTGCTTGTGTAAGTGTGATGTTTTACCTTTTTGGAACCTTTTTTTAATACACTCCAAATAGGAAGCAGGAAAGCCTCAGGCTGTGTGTCAGGAGAGCCGCCATACTCTGAGGTAAGCAGGCGAGGGCCTTTCCACAAAATCCATTTATGTTAGTGTCAAACACTGCTTTAGATTTAATTTTGTAAGTTTAAGACCAAAAAAGTTAATTAAAAATTTCTTTTTTTTAAAATCACTTTACTTCACACAGAAACCTTGTAGGAAATTGGCCTTATACAAAGTGAAAATGGGAGAAATCTTCATAAAATCAATATTCGGTTTGTCTATCCTTCACTTTTCTAACTGCGTAAATTCTCCCTGGTACATTTTTCTGTAGCTACTGTAGTGTATTTTTCCAGTTGGTTGTTCTGTTGCTTTAACCTGTTTTGGTGTATCTAATGTTTACCCAGGTTACCTCGATGATGTTTATATCAGTGGTCTACTTTATGACTCTGGATCAATTCTATTTTTCACGTTACAGAATGAATTTGAGACTCATCAGTTGCAGAATAAATGAATTGTATCTTAAATATTTCAGCCTTTATGCGCTGTGCTACAAGGGTCTGTGTATCACACAAAGTTCACACAAAGTCAGCATTACCAATAAAAAAAACGATTAAAGCAGGAAATTATTGTGTTGCATGTTTCTTCTTTGCTCTTTTGTCTGTCTGTGTAGTGTAGTGTTATGGCCAGATAACAACATAAGTGTGATCCATCCTCGCCATATCACACATTTGGTACAGTTTGATAATGATTTATTTACAATATGTTAATTCATTATTTGACACTAAAAAGGAGCTGGTTATAACTTCGGGGTGGACTTAATGCAAAAACAACAAACAAAAGGAGCCTATCTCGAGGATTTACCAAACTTACCTAATGAAAAGAATCAAACCAAATGACAACAACTTACCTCTCTAACTAAGAAAAACAGGAGAAAACTATAATCATACAAAAAAGGCAGTCCACCCCTACAAACTCCTGTATATAATGAACAGTATTGAGCATGTTTGCAAGAGTTGAGGATGAATGAATGGCAGTCCATGGCCACGTCATTGTATAAGTAATTTCCAGCTAGTTAGCCTATCCCTATAGTCGGTCCTCTGGATCCACCAATCACGGAGAGGCACCTGCACACTCGGATTTGCATATTAGACAACACTATGACAGCGGTTGTGACACTAGTAAAGCAAAATTTACGTTGTAGATCCAAAATACGAAGACATTTTTAGCTGTTGCGGGTCAAGGTCAAAGTGGATATAGATAAGTTGGTAAAATGTATTTTGAATATCATATACAAACCACTTTCAAAAGTAGCTTAAAAATATTTTTTTATAAAAGCACCTTAACTTCTATCACACTCTTCATAAAGCCCTTAAAATATGTTAAAACAGGAACTTTAGGTTTTATTATTATTATTATTAGTCGTAGTAGCATTAGTTACTGGGCTTTGTAGGCTGTAGTTAAGGGAGTGGAGATTATAGCAATTTGTGCACTTCTGTCTATATATGCACTTTCTTTGTGTATTTGTCTATGCACTTTATGTATCCACACATTCAGTGCTGCCTGTTCCCCTAGAGTGTCTGCTCAATAAGTTGGCAGCAAATGCAAAAACCTGCAAGATCAAAAGGAATATCACCCCACTAATTCAACTTCAGATCAGAGAAAGATCTTCAAATTAAGCACAAGGTTTTGAAGTAAATGCTGTTTTGCCTCCACGTTTCATTTATTTTCAGCTCCAGCATCCTAATTGGCCCCAGAGGTGAAGAGGAAAGTGGATGGGATGGGAGTGCAGACCCAGGGCCAACTATCCATCTAAAATGTACACTAATGAAAAGGTCTGGGGAGAAATTGACATTTCAGTGCAAAAAGAGCAAAGCCTTGTAAGATCGGCCAGTGTCCAAGCAAAGAGCGTTGTGGGACCGGGAGCAAGTCAATACTTCAAATCATGCAGGTATTAATTAGACTCTTCACGAGCAATTTTGATACCTTTTAACACAAAATTTGCAGAGATGCATTTGACCAATATTAAAAATGCAGAACATCTGCTCCTTTTATCCTACATCATCACCTGCATGAGAAACCGCAATGAGGACACAAATCCCAGGAGGCAGCAGGCTTGTTCAGTTTGAACATTTAAATTGTTGCTCTTTCCTGGCTCACTGTGTTTTACAGAAGCAGCACACGCACTGACGCCTGGCATCAAATCATTCGGTGCTTTAATACGTGTTGTTATGCAGTCGGAAATGGCTTCATTCCAAATCAGTTTAATTTCTGGGAGACAAAAAGCATTGCTGGGTATTGTTCAGTATGTGAAAATTACACATTCCCATTTTTCTAAAATAGTGGGTTATTTCATATACACCCATCCGGACCAGTATTACCTGGTACAACAGTGTTTTACAGCTGAAATGAAGGAGAAAGCTCAGCTTCCCAAAGATGTGGTGAGCTTAAAGTAAACAACCCACGATAATTTATTTTGTCAAATTAAAATTTTATCCATCAAAGTTAAAAATGATTGGTCATCCCACAGTCATATCATTAAGTACAGCAACTTTAAAAACTAACTTTAATGATTTCTTTCTCTAAATCATTAACATGTTTAGTAGACCCCTTTCCTACAAGACTGTTCAGTGAAGTATTACCATTAATTAATGCTGCAGTTTCAAATATGATCAATATCTCTCTCTCAACAGGATATGTACGACAGGCTTTCAGGGTGGCTGTAATTAAACCACTTCTTTACTTAGACCAATCTTCAGCCTTCTCATTTCAAGAATTCTTGGAGGAGTCTTTCTCAAACAGTTAACTGAATGTTTTACCACAAAGATTATAAAACACTATTGGGCTTTTAAAAATGTGCTGTGATGGTTTAAATGATATTTATCTGATAGTTTACAAGAGGGGTCTTCTTTACACACAAATGTTAGTCATGGAGTTCCACAGGGTTCTGTGCAATCTGTGGTTTGGTCCCTGGTATGCCAAATATCCTTTGGCAAGATACTGTGTGCTCTAGGAGAGTAGTTCTATATAAGAATCACACAATTTACTGCTTCCACAAATCAACTATTTAAAATACACATAAGTCATAAAGATCTCAGTTTCTTTCCTACATTTCATGCAAAGCTACTAAAGGGAACAACTAAGCTGTAGTGCCTCTTCACCTCACTGTACAATACCTTGTGCAATACTTTTTGTAAATAGTCAACAGTGCAATAGACTCAATACTTGAAATGTGCAATTCACTTGTATTTTTATTTTTTATTCCTATTTATTCTATTTATCCCCTTTGTATATTTTATTTATATTTGTCTCTGTATTTATATGTGTGTGTGTGTGTGTGTGTGTGTGTGTGTGTGTGTGTGTGTGTGTGTGTGTGTGTGTGTGTGTGTATATATATATATATATATATATATATATATAACAATTCTGTAACTGTAACTTCGGTCGTTGCTGTGCTTTTTTTTGGAAGTCGAATTTCCCAGAGGAACCCACCCGAGGGATTAATAAAGTTCTATCTTATCTTATCTTATCTTATCTTAAGCTGTCATATTTGTCTTAAAAATCTTAGAAACATGATGTCTAACTAGATGGATGGCATTAACTTGGTCTCCAGTAACACTGTGATCGAGAGTCATTTTGATCAGGATTGTGTCCTTCAGAGTGCACATTAACCAAACGTCTTTTTTCATCTGTGCAATATGCATCTGTCTAAAAATCCTGTTAGAGTGATGCTGAATACAAGTTTGTGCATCTATTGCTTCTAGACTGGACTACTTTAATTCATTATTACAAGGTTGTTCTATAAGTTCCCTAAAAAGCTTCCAGTTAATCCAAAACACTGCAGTAAAAGAACCGATAGGGACAAGAAAGAGAGATCGTATTTGTCTTGTATTAACTTCTATTCATGGGCTCCCTGTTGAGTCCAGAATTTAATTTAAAATCCCTCTTCTCACAAAGTGTGGTTCTCTTGTAGGTTTCTTCCTGTTAAGAGGTAGTTTTTCCTTCCCACTGTCACAGAGTTGTTACTCATAAGTTATTGTTTGTTTGGCTTTTCTCCAGAATAATGTAGGTTTTGTGCCATCGAATATAAAGCCCCTTGAGGCAACTGTGATTGTGGTTTGGCGCTATATAATTAAACCTGAATGAAATACCTGACCTTTATTTGGCCTTCATGACAAGAGTGAAAAAACTGTACGGGTATGATAAACCCCAGAACGGACGTGACAGGTAACTGAATGGTGACCACACACGAATGGTTGCTGCATCATGTGAACAGAATGTGATTAGAACCTGTAATCCCAAAACAAGATTAAAATTTAGATGACTATACAATGATAACCCAGCTTATCGCTCTTGGTTGGAACATTTTGGTCCAGACTAAGCTATCTTACCTGCTATCAGATGTCAGCTATCAGACATTCCCATCAGTCTCAGCCGCTTTTTTGTTTTTAATGCTAGTTCTTTGGTAGATATGAGCAACATTTACTTTGCATACAGTGGCAGAAGGCTGTTGGAAGACTGCTAGATTATTATTGATATATACTTAGCCAGAGCATTACTTTGCATCTATAGGTCTTTCACTTGTATGACAGCACCTTTATTTGCTGGTGCTTGGATATATTTAGTGATCACAGTAGTTGTTCTCTTTTTTCACTTTGCATGCTTGTAAATTTGAAAATTTGAAGAAGAACATCCTTTGTAAAAGGCTACATGCAACATACTAAATATGCTCACCATGTTAAAAATGTAGTTATCTCTATATCTAAGAACAGCCTCTTCCTGTTGTCTGCTGTCTTATCCTCCAAAACAGAAATTGTTTTTAAAAAAGCAACTTAGATTTGCAGATTCATTTAATGTAAAGGTAAAATACAGTTCAGGGCAGTGATGTCAAACTCATTTTATATCACAGGCCACAAATATGTGCATGCTTATGCGTGAAATGGCTTTGATGCTGTGCAGTTTATGATTATAGACAGTTTTCCTCCGTCTGTACACGGAGAATTAAATTACATGGCCAGCTCCGTACTCACGCAGAACTCATGTGTGTGATGATTGACATGTTTTAGTGAAACCTTAGAAAACATTCATCTTCCTCTATAGCAGCAATTACCTTTATGTGATTTTGTATGATAGGACTCATACAGTGGTCAAGTATTTTAATTCACACCAAGCGTGCTGGATCAGATAGAGATCAGAGCTCTGTGCAGGAAAATTAAGTTCCAACCAAAGTGGAGGCAGATATTAGTACATGGAGCTGTTGTTGCACAGAAGGATGTTGTCATGTTGAAACAGGGAAAAATCTTTTCCATATTTAAAAGAAAAAAGCAAAGTTCAAGTGAAATCCAGACCCTTTCCAATACAGACTGGACTGTCTATATTCATAGTGAACGTAACAGAGAGTAGAAGGTTGTTTATGAAATAAAAGAAACATTCATGTACAGGAAAATGTTGTTGGACAACAAAGCTCTGAGGCTGAAATAAGGAAGCGCATGAGAAGCTGAGGGTTTTGTTTTCTACTTGACACTGATGGGTCGCCTAAGCCTGGATGAACCAGCGTCTGGCCAGTCCAGACATTTATAAAATCCTGTGGATTACATGGAGGAAAAAACACATCAGCAGCAACATACTACTCACTTTCCTGACAACATTTCATCCTGTGTAGAGAAATATGATTGTTCCATTACCTAAAGTATGCTTTGGAAACTGAATTGTTGTTTGTGTGCCATATTGTCAAATCTATCTTCTTTCCATGCTTTCAAAACCCTGGTTTTTATAGCTTGACCGCATGTATTTATTACTTTATTTAAATAAGGGCTTTTAGAGGAGTAGGGGTATAGAGCTTGCTCAAGCTAACAGAGGCCTATGTAATCCTTCAGTTGACCTTAAAGTCACCATGAAATGAAAAGTGACTTTGTAGACTTGTTTGCTACTTTTCCGCTCTTCTACAGTAAATCCCTTATAAGAACACATAGCAAAATTTGAGCGTAAGTTTATTTTCATTTTTTTTTTGTTATCGCATCAGAAACACATAAAAAGTTGCTTGAGTTCTCTTTCATAGACTGCTTGATTGATCCACTCCTCCATTAGCCCTTCTTCAAAACTTTGCGTAAGCATGATCATAACAAATTAACAAGGCAAGAGGCATGCAGCCGAAATGTTTTTCTTCTCCTGTAGATTAAAGATTGATGGTTTGAACATTAAAAAAAGGCTTTAATTCAAAATTTGAAAGAAAAAACAGAAATGTTTTAGACCCATTGACACCATGTCCACTTTTACAAATTCTTAAAACATTGTTAAACTTCACTGAGATCATGTTACCTCATGGCTACATTTTACTTCTCTTGTAATCGTTTTTGCCTGTTTCCCGGTAGTTTACCTTTTTAACCCTTGTTTGTGTGATCAAGGTTTGTTTTGGGGTTTTTTTTAGTAATAATGAACAGGCACTAACAGACTGGAGCCAGCTACCGCACTGAAAGATGCTCCTGCTTTTTCAAAAGCCCCTCCTGCTTGCTTACCAAGGCCTTCTCTTTATGCTGCTGGAAAATCTCCCACATGCTGTCAGTGCAACACAAGAGATGACCGTGGGTGCCTCAAAAGATATTCAAAAGAAAGAAAGAACGAAAGAAAGAAGGAAAAAAGAAAAAAAGGCTGTTGGCTGTTGCTGCCAATAGACGCAGATTGATTTTTGCATAGAAGAAACAAGAAGCTGGGGAGTCTGTGTAATGAGAAATAGCTACCTTTTCTAATCCCATAGGATACCATTGTGATTCTGCAGCATCACTTCAAGGTTTCTAATAAATATATCACACCTGTATAACCTTTCTAACACATCGTTTTAGGGTATCTAATGCAGAGGCTTGCATTTCTTTTTTTCACTTTTAACATACATTGTATCTGGTGCAGTTGTGAATAGGAATGAAAAGAAAAACTGAACAACTGTCGTCAGGGTGCCAAATGGTGAGGGGTGAGCAAAAACGAAGGTTTAGTTTGTGACATTACTTTGTGTTGCATCACTGTATCCATTTTTTTCCTTAAGAAAGTACAAATCAATAAATTAATGTATGCATCTACATGAGTCTGCAAAGAACCTAAAGTGAGATAGAGCTTTAGTCCAGAATACAGTTTCAAGTATATGTACACTCTATTTATATAGGCTATAGAGCACTGGCAACTTTACAGTTCTTTTTTTTTTTTTACTGTGAAACTACTGAAGAAGAAATACTCTGTAATTTAGAAAAAAATTAAATGAACCTAAAGCAGATAGAGCATGGTGATGAAATATTTCTAATCCTGCAGCCAGCTCAGACTTGGATTTAAGTGCAAAAAACTCTCTGCATGTCAATGATCGAAAGGAATTTTAACACAGTTGTAAGGCACAACAGACCGTTAATCAGTCGCACAACTGTCATGATGATTTTTTTAAGAAAAAAAAGATTAATAGTCTGCTATAAAGTAACTTAATCGTTATTTTGACAAAGATGAACATAACAGAGATTATTTAGGTCTATTCGTGTTCAAGCTTTCTCCTACAGTGAAACCATTTTGCAATTTCATGGCAAACATGACAGCAACATAGGTTTAAAAACTGTGTTTTAATATATACATTAATATTGTTTGAAATAAATATTGGGTCAGATTGTGTATGCACTGCTTGAAAGCAAAATTGTACATTTGCATTTTTAATCACAGTTTACCTTTTTGAAATGAGTGCTACAAAAAAAGGGGGGTGGGGATAAAACTAATACAAACGTGCTCGAAGAGAATTATCTTTTGTCAAATTAATGCGATCTTATGCTGACATCTGCTGGAGGTTGTTTGTAACTGCATTAAATATAAATTTGTACTGTATTTGTGTTTTGTTTTTAAAGTTTAATAAACTTTTAGAGAGCGGAATGACGTTATTTAGATTGTTGTTCTTTACAAATTGTAACAAAATTAAAGTCCCTAATTAGATCGTTTTTAAATGTCCTTCAAAAAAACCCTCTAGTCACCGTTTAGTAACTTCGGAGACCTTACATTGCTTAACCAATTGTAGCTCCTCTTCTTCAACGTTGACCAATCACAAACAGGGACGCTTCGAGGTGAATGTTCAGCTTTCCGCGTGGTAAAAACTGCTCAGTCGGTAACTGTAGAATTGCAGTGCTGTAGGATCGGTGAAATCGAGCAGAAACCTGTTGTCAGATCTGCGACGCGCGCCGGTGTCGCAGCCATTTTTACGTGTACGTTCCCATTCAACGTCAACGGCACCGCTACACACGGCATGTTAGGTAGCAGACGGCACAGGATGCTCAGTCAAATAATGACAATTAACCCGTAGGAGTGTGTGTAAGTTTAAAACTGGGCACTTTAAGGGTAGGGGTAGTAACTTAATTTAGTAACAATGTTTCGACAGACGAAGTCAGTGTTCCAGAAACTTCGATACTTAAGGTGAGTTTTCCAAGACGTCCTGAAGCTAACCGTTAATTAGGGAATTTTGTGTGTGTGTTTTGTCGACTCTGTCTAGACAGAAAGACAGTGTTAACCTTGATGTGTAGTTCAAATATTGTTACTTTATATACAATAGTAGAAACAAGACTGATGAAAAAGCTGATGCAATCAATGATGAGAACCTATGGCTTCAGAGTTAGCGTTACTGTTTATAGCCAGTAATCAGTTATTATTGCTTTAGGAGCTGTAGTAGAGGTTAAATGTCTGCATTTTGTTCCAGTGACGGGTAACGATAGCTAATTTAGGGTTTGATAAAGGCTTTCTATGAGCCGGCACAGGTGTTGTACCATTTCAAGTCATTCTGAGATTTGTTGTGATTAGTATTTGCCTGTGGTCCCAACTGGAAATTGTCTTACTAGACTCTTACCTGGGTGGGCATGTCTGAAAAGACATGGTGGATATGGTCAAAAAGTCCCAAAAAAGTGCAATAGTGCTCAAAAGTCTTGAGTCATCCCTCATTTCTTTATAGTTTTTTTTTTTCCAAGTAACTATACCTTCTTGGCATTTTTAATGTTTCTTGAGCAGTAGTTCTCCAGGCTTTCTGACGGTCATTCAGAGTTTTTCTTTGGGCATTGGCTTTCAGTCCAGCCCTTTAACCTCAACATTTTCAGAGGAACATCATAACTGAAACTTTGGCATCTACTGTAAACCACAATAACCATTATTAAATTATGTATTATGATTATTTTGTATGATATATTTTATATTCTTTGTAAAAATACCTACTAAACTTTGCACTCCTTTTTTTCTTTAAGTTTCAATGGACAGCAGCACACATGGAGGCTGAAGAGCACTTCAGCCAGAGAGAGAGCCCTTCAGTACCAACCGGGGCAGAAGATCCACGGCTTTACGGTCAAAGAAGTAGGAACACTTTAAATTTTGGCTTGACTCTGTTAGGTGACATTAATGCAGTATAACTAAGTTATGTGGGGTTAGCTTGTAAAATATTTTAAGACGTGTTTCAAAAATGTGGAACTGTTCTCTACAGGTAAATGTGAGAGATCTGTTGTGACATTTCTTTTATTGTTGACTGAACTTCCATTTATCTTGCTGTGAGCTATGATCCTTTATGAACCTGCTCTCAAACCATTTGTGATCAAAGCTACTAATTCTGTTCCTTCCCAGGTTGTAGCGGTCCCTGACCTGTTTCTCACAGCAGTGAAGCTGACGCACGATAAAACTGGAGCTCAGTATCTGCATGCAGCACGGGATGACTCCAACAACCTCTTCAGGTTAGCGTTGTGGGGCTTTTTTGTTTGTTTGTTTTGCTCAAGTCATAACAAAACTATATAAAAACAATCTAGCCTTTTAAAAATACTTAAAGTCTCTCTCCCTTAGTGTCCAGTTCAGGACGACCCCCATGGACAGCACAGGGGTACCACACATCCTGGAGCATACAGTGCTGTGTGGATCTGAGAAATATCCCTGCAGAGACCCCTTCTTCAAGATGCTCAATAGGTCGCTGTCCACCTTCATGAATGCATTCACAGGTATGGAAGCATAACTTGGACGTCAATTGACTGTGTGACCTACAAGTCCACGAGAGAAAAGCTGTGAAAGCTTGTTCATTAGTCATGTAAATTCTTGCACTGTAATGTGTTTACATTTGGATTTTTATATTTATTCTTAATTTATGTTATTTATGCTTTTTATATTTACTTATTGCGTTAAATAATAACAATGAGTGTTTCCATGCACCAAATAAAGTTAATTCTCAGAAGTGCAAGCTAAGTGGTTATTTAATCAAAAACCAGTCATTATTTTATCATTCAGCTTCAAAAGAAAATGAAAGGTATTCTAAATGATTGTTGGTTATTTCTCACATTTCTGATGAGACCTTTCCCATTATTGATAAACAGCCAGTGACTACACCATGTATCCGTTCTCAACCCAAAATGGGAAGGACTTCCAGAATCTTCTATCGGTGTATCTGGATGCAGTTTTTTTTCCTTGTTTACGAGAGCAGGATTTCTGGTGAGTTTAGATCATCGTTACGTATTTACATTTACGAGTGTAACTGCAATTAAGTTTGTACTGCAATCAAGTGCAAAACGGTAAACAAGTTTTATTTTCAGATATGATGCCGTTATTGTGGCACTTCAGTGATGAGAAGTATAGATTGTGTGTCCGATCTGTTCTCTCTGATGAAATGAAGATAGCTGAGGGGTGAACTACAAAGTTAGATTAAAGTCAATCAGCCTCATTAAGCTATTAAAGTCTGAGGTTTCTGTGTCAGCAAAGTGGCGTTATTTATCTGGCTAAATCAGCATGAATCACCAAGTTTTAGTTTGAAGTCGTCCAGAAGTGCCATGTTTTCAACAATTCTTTTATTTACAGCATGTTTTAGGTACAATGTAGAGTCTGTGCTTGGACAATATGTTTCATATGTACAAGCTGATAAAGTGTACCGTACAAAAATCACTTAAAGAAGTTAAAGAAGGGCAAACTGTATGAGACATTGTTTGATCTGAAGACAAACTGAAGTGATTTGGGCGGTTCCTTTGTTAGACTGTGGGACAGTAAACTTTGATGTTTAAATGTATTCAGTTTAAAGTTTCAGATTTCTTTTGTGCTGTCGACACCTGAGAAATAAAACAGCAGCGCGACTTCACTCAGTGTTAAATTTAAAATCTTAATTTTGTCGCTCTATGTGATGAAACCTCTGCAGCAGTAATCTCTTATTCTCTTTACAACAAGGTTACATTTTACTGTTAATTCTTGGTTCGTTACAGATTTTTAATTACCAGTTGTCGTCATCATCATCATCATCACCTCTCTGGTTGAACTTGGTGTCACTCAGTGATTATTTTGTTCAGTCGTATGTCTCATGAAACCCTAGTTTTTATGTGAGCACAGGCAGAAGCAGGAAGCCCAGCTTCAAAGATAAAACCAATAACCACCAATATAATACCTGTTATCACCGACTGGGGTTTTAGGTTTTTTGTTGAGCCAGCTAAGAAAGCCTGGCTGTCTGATCTGATTGTCTGTGGTTTATTTTCCAGGCAGGAAGGCTGGAGGCTGGAGAATGAAGACCCCACAGATAACAACTCCCCTCTAATGTTTAAAGGAGTGGTGTTTAATGAAATGAAGGGTGCTTTTGTAAGTTGACACAGCCACAAAGCTTCTAAATGTATAGAATATAATATTTTCATAAATGCTCTTTTTTCCCCACCTCGGGTACTTTTCGGTTACAAACTCTCCATCAAATGCAAAGTAAACAACTCTTTTTTTTTTATTTATTTTTTTTTTCAATTTCTTTTTTCATACTTAAGAGAAATACTTTACTTTCATATGACTTTTTCTTTCTTTCTTTTTTTTTAAAAAAATCAATAAAAACTGCTTGAGGCAGTTCACACTTACAGAAGCCTTTAACGACTGCATAACTTTAAAAAAAAAAAAAGAAGAAGAATAAGAAAAAAAGCAGGAAAGTAATAAATTCTTCTGAACAGCACTCCTTTTTTTCTTTGTCTAATAAAAATTGTCACTCTGGCACTTTTAACTGTGTAAATAAACAGCGTTTAGCCTTGAACTGATAAGATGGTGGATGATAAGAAAACACTGGAGACAGGGTTACACTGTGTCTGTGTGTGGACTCAAAAAAAAGAGTAAGAAGTATGACTTTGTTCAAAATTAACAGAGTGCCTGCTGCAAACCAACTTTAAGCTTTTTCATTTATAAAAACAGAAAATGTTTGTAATAAATGTTTAGTTTAGAATAATGTTTCTTGCTGTGTGTACTTACAGTCAGACAATGAGCGTCTGTACGCCCAGCACCTCCAGAACAAACTGTATCCTGACCATACCTACTCTGTGGTGTCAGGGGGAGAACCTCTGGCCATTCCTGACCTTACATGGGAGCAACTTAAACAATTCCATGCCACACACTACCATCCCAGCAACGCAAGGTAAATAGGCACATGCATAAATCATCCAGAGTTACTGTAAGAATATGACTAGGGATGGGTACCGGTGTCACATAAACGGTAGTAACCAGACCAAAAAGCAGCGCACATTTCGGTGCTTTATTTCGGTGCTTTTTTTTCCTGAGCTGTGATACACTTCTAGCCAATAATTTTACGTTTCCGAGGATAGTAGGCGGGTCCAGGTACGTACGTTCTTTTAGAGCAGAGCTACAGATTAAAAATGCCCAAGGCGAAGCGGTCAAAAGTCTGGCTGTACTTCACAGCAAAATATGCAAACTCAGCAGCCTGCAACAAGTGCTTTAAGCTGATACTGTGATACTGTCAAAGGAGGTAACTCCTCAAATCCGATGAAACACCTGGCGACGCATAGCGGGTTTTTTTTAAAAGCCCAGAAATGCGCCGTATGATAGCTTGCTGCGAGACCTCACACCGAGCACATCTACTGTGCGTGGGTTGCCAGTTATCGGACCTGGAGTTAGCAATATCTCCCAAAAACACGAAGAGGAGAGTCCTGGCCCCTAGCCCTGTCAGTGTAGCAGAAATGATGACGGATGATGATGCAGCAGCAGCCGTTCTTCTCTGCGTGAGGAGCTTAATGTTGTTCGCGTGTGATTTACGTTGAGTAGGCTAACCACGTTATTACATTAATGCATGTAAGGTGAACTAGCAAACATCATCATAGCTACATGTGGCTGTCTTCTTGTTTGATGGCAGATACTCCCTTCACCCTGGCCAAAAAGGCTAAAATGACCAAAGAAAAAGTGGAAAACAGTTAAACATGAGAGGTTTAGGACAAAGTTTGTGTTTTTTCCCATTGATTAAGCGCTGCTTCCAGCCAAGAGTGATACCATATATGCCCCATAGCTGCAGAAAAGGCTAACATTGTTATCTTTTTACAAAAAACCAGCTGAACATGAGAGGTTTTTGGACCAATTTTGTGTTCTCCAGTCTTTAAGCACCGGTTTGAGCACCGTTTGAGCACCGGCACCGTTTGAAAAGTACCGATTTGGCACCGGTATCGGATAAAACCTAAACGATACCCATCCCTAAATATGACTAATTATGGTTGAAGCGTTTTGGGGTTGTTTTGTAAAATAAATGTGAACTGGGAACATTAGAATATCTTGCCCTATAAACAAACGAGATTTTTGTTTTTAAATGTTTTCTTACATCTAGGTTCTTCACTTATGGAGATTTGCCTTTAGAACCTCATCTGAAGCAGATTCAAGAAGAAGCTTTGTCCAAGTTTGCCTGCATCGACCCGAAAACAGAAGTTCCTTCTCAGCCACGTTGGACCAGTCCTGTAAGCTCACATTAAGCGTGTCTCTGCTGCAGTGTGTTGGAGTGATAATCTATTTTGCCTTGAATCAGATAAACAAAGTTCTGTTTCTTTTATCATTTCAAAGAATGCTTTTAGTTGCTACAAAAGGTAGTTGAATATTTGATTTGTGAATATTTGTTTTTCTCCCAGAAAGAGGACCATGTGACTTGCAGTCCTGATCCTCTGGCTCCAGATCCAAACAAGCAGAACACAGTGTGTGTGAGCTATCTGCTGGGAGAGTAAGATTATATCATTTATTTCCTGCTGTGTCCTGTAGAGATATCTGCTAAAAATCAGTTCAACATGAGATGTAACCCCACATACTTCTTCCTCTTTTAGAGTTGATCTTTTTTTTTTTTAATTTCAATTAGGTTGTTTTATATAGTCCTTTTTGTAGATAATTTTTCAAGAGCCATAAGAACCCATAAGAACCCACTGTGACACAGTGCTTCACACATTAAGGAAAGTTCCTGTTAAAGTTTCAACATTGACTCTCCCATAGTGTTCCTGACAGTAAAAATGGGTGTTTTTTTTTTCTTATTGTTGTTTTTCTCTTTAGCATCACTGATGCATTTGAAGGACTCACTCTCAGCCTGCTGTCTTCTCTGATGATCTCTGGGCCAAACTCTCCCTTCTACAAATCTCTCATCGAACCCAAACTGGGAACAGACTTCTCTTCTGTTGTTGGGTATGTGTGCAGGCGTTATAACATCCACATCAAACCTTTAATTTCACCAGTTTTGTTGGAAGTTTAATAACTGATGCATACAGTTTGGGTCTGTATACCTACTTACTCTTCACAAATTCTCTTACCACTTGTTACGCAAGAATTCCATTTAAGCATCCATAACCTGCATGTACTTGTGGAGTATTGATACAAGTGTTGCATCCTGCAGATATGATGGCAGCACCAAAGAGGCGTCGTTCAGTATCGGACTGCAGGGAGTTGATGAGGAGGATATAGAGAGAGTGAAGCAGATCATCAGCCAAACCATCGATAAAATTATAGAGTAAGTTCCCTGATCAAGTCTCCTCTCTTGTCAAAATTTCCTTCTTTGGCGTAACAAACTAAAGCCTATACAGCAACTGTTATCTTGCACTTTATGTAGCAGATTTTAAAAATGTAGGAAAACAAATAAAACATTGTATGCTGGAATCAATTTTTCAATTTTTTACTGGGCAAAATAAAAGTCATGGGTCTTTCTAATGTTTTTGTTTTGTTTTTTGAGTGTGTTCACGAATTGGTTAAGCATTTAGTTCCATTGGTGAGCAGTGAGAGGAGGCACAGCTTTGCCACTTATAAGTTACAATTTACAAAATATGACAGACTTGTTGTATTTACTGAAAAACCAATATTTCTGTAACATTTATACCTCAGGACTTTTACTTTCTCTGCACAGAGTGAGCGACAGAATACAGCAGGATCTTTACTGTAGGGTTTAAAGCATATGTATGACTTAAGATTTAATTGTTGAAAAAAGCTAAAACAGGAAAGAAGGAAGAAGCCAAAGAATAATTTTCACACTTGTCATTTAACAAAGGAATGGCTTTGAGGAGAGAAGGATTGAGGCTCTTATCCATAAGCTTGAGATCCAGATTAAACATCAGACCACAAACTTCGGCCTGTCTCTGGCCTCGGTGAGTTTACTGTTGTTTATCTGTGACCTTTATTTTGTTTTTACAACTACAAGGGCACTTGTAGTTGTAAAAACATACCGCCTACGTCCAAGTATGGCTTTGCAGTGCTGTTTATTAGTGTGTGTTCATTTTGCATAAAACCTCACATTGAATGTTTGTTTCCCCTGTTTTTTCGTTTAAATTCTGTACAAATCAAGAATGTGAATTTAACTGTTGTTATTTTTTGGGAGGCTGTCTTTGGTACAGTGTTTAAGAGTTTTATATATTATAAGGTGTAAATAATCCTAGTAAATTCCTCACCAAAACCTTTATTCATCTTATGTTATTAGTACATAGCTTCATCGTGGAACCATGATGGGGACCCGGTGGAGCTGCTGCAGATCAGTGACAGTGTTGCCAAGTTCAGACAAGCCCTGAAGGAAAACCCTCGCTTTCTCCAGGAGAAAGTCAGGCAATACTTTAAGGTGATTTAAGCACATAGTGTTTGAAATATTTTTTGTTTGTATGTCTTCATTAAATTATGTTACTTACAGGTTCAGGGCTTTACTATTTAACATTGTTGGGAAGATAAATTGCACAGTTACAGGCTGAGAGTATAATAAAATACTTTGTTTCATAGTTGACAGTTTATTTCTTATGTTGTAGTATCAAAAAACATTTCCTGAGTCCTTTCGTGAAACAAATGAAAAAACATATAACATAAATATATAAATGCTTTAACAAGGATAATGCAGAGCAGGTATTTGCTAACAAAGGATGCCACCTCGGATTAATTGTCATTGACTGGTTTTTAGGAGAACACACACCGACTGACTCTGTCAATGAGCCCAGAGGAGTCCTACCTGGAGAAACAGGCCAAAGCTGAGGAGGAGAAACTTCAGAAGAAAATCGAGGTTCTTTCTGACAGCGACAGAAAGCAGATCTATGAGAAAGGTAACATTTGAACTGCCAGAAGATTGATCACTCGTGGGTGTAATCTGTTAAACTGAATATTACCGACCTGAAGCATTGTATATTAAGACAGGTCTGCATTCAGTAGATGTTAGTATAATGTGATTTTTCTTCTCGGAAAGGTCTGGAGCTGCTGGCTGCTCAGAGTCAAACCCAGGATGTCTCCTGCCTGCCAGCACTCAAAGTGTCCGACATCGAGCCAACGATACCCATCACTCCTGTTCAAATAAGCACTGCAGGTGTGAGTCTATGCTGATTTACAAAGAGCGTGTGACGAAAACTGTTGTCTTATATAAACTGTATATAGAGCACTTTCTCATTCTTCATAGGAGGCGTTCCGGTCCAGTACTGTGAGCAGCCCACCAATGGTTTGGTGTACTTCAGAGCTTTGTGTAATCTCAACACCCTTCCAGAGGACCTCAAGGTTTTCGTCCCGCTCTTCTGCAGTGTTATTACCAAGTGAGTAACCTGTTGGTCTGCAAGACCAGAACAAGATGAATCTGAAATGTGGTGCTTACTAGCAAGGATTAGCGCTCAGGAGTCCTGGTAAATGTCTCTTCCTGCTGATACATCATTCTTTAAATACTTTTAAATATTTCCAAATGAAATACTTATCAAGTTTTCTGGATTACTTTGTGCTGATTAATACTACAGACTGAAGCTGATCTTTGAATTCTTTTTCAGCTTTGAATATTTATTTTATTTTCAAATGTTATTTGAAAACCAGTTTAGCACTGAGCTGGTAATCTCTTCTGGGTTTTCTGGTTTGCCTGTTAATATTTGGTGTTGACTCATGTGAACACAGTCTTTGGGGACTAGGGATGGGTATCGTTTAGGTTTTATCCGATATCCGATAGGTGCCAAATCGGTACTTTTGAAACGGTGCTGGTGCTCAAACGGTGCTCAAACCGGTGCTTAAAGAATGGAGAACACAAAATTGGTCCAAAAACCTCTCATGTTCAGCTGTTTTTTTTGTAAAAAGATAACAATGTTAGCCTTTTCTGCAGCTATGGGGCATATATGGTATCACTCTTGGCTGGAAGCAGCGCTTAAACAATGGAAAAAACACAAACTTTGTCCAAAAACCTCTCATCTTTAACTGTTTTCCACTTTTTCTTTGGTCATTTTAGCCTTTTTGGCCAGGGTGAAGGGAGTATCTGCCATCAAACAAGAAGACAGCCGCATGTAGCTATGATGATGTTTGCTAGTTCACCTTACATGCATTAATGTAATAACGTGGTTAGCCTACTAAACGTAAATCACACGCGAACAACATTAAGCTCCTCACGCAGAGAAGAACGGCTGCTGCTGCCATCAAATACGGCGCATTTCTCGGCTTTTAAAAAAACGCTATGCGTCGCCAGGTGTTTCATGAGATTTGAGGTGTTACCTCCTTTGACAGTATCACAGTATCAGCTTAAAGTACTTGTTGCTGCTGAGTTTGCATATTTTGCTGTGAAGTACAGCCAGACTTTTAACCGCTTCGCCTTGGACATTTTTAATCTGTAGCTCTGCTCTAAAAGAACGTACGTACCTGGCCCCGCCTACTATTCTCGGAAACGTAAAACGATTGGCTAAAAGTGTATCACAGCTCAGGGAAAAAAAAGCACCGAAATGTGCGCTGCTTTTCGGTGGTTACTACCGTTTATGGTACCCATCCCTATTGGGGACCTTAATAAGGTAAGTGTGCTGTGGTGTAATCACAGTGGAAAACATAAAAAAAGATTAGGTTGTTGAAAAAAAATTATCAGACTGTGATGCAATGCCAAATGGATTGCACAATGGAGTATTAAAGATTTTTCAAATGTCTGTTTGTGTGTCCGCATATGTTTGTCTGTTTAATTAGGATGGGCTGTGGAGCTCTGGACTATAGGCAGCAGGCCCAGCAGATGGAGCTGAGGACAGGGGGCATGTCTGTTTCCACTCAGGTCATCACTGACTGCAACGAGCTGGATACATATGAGCAGGTCAGTGCCAGCTAAGTGTGTTTTAAGCCAATAACACCTTTCTATCTGTGATCATTGCTGTGTGCAAAATGCAAAACAGAAAGTAGCTTTCAGCTTGATTCCTTGTGTTTTTACACAGTGCACAGTGGCATGAACTGAATCTGTTGGCCTCTCTGAAAAGAAATAACAAATGAAAAATAATAATAAATAATCAAATAATTCATGAAGGATAGAATTAAACTTTAGACCAAGACTTTATCTCTAAAGACACTTCAGTGAGCTCTTAGCACTTCCTTTCTGTGTTTGAACATCTGGATCTCTACCTTCTGTTTCAGGGTATCCTCTTATCTTCTTCGTGCCTGGAGAGGAATCTTCCTCACATGTTTCAGTTGTGGAGCGACATATTCAACAGGTAACTCCTCCCAGCTTTTTACATTTTCCACTGCTAGCGACACCAACAGATGGAACTGTCAGTTAATGGGTCTTATTTTGTCGTTTAGTCCTCACTTTGATGACGAGGAGCGCCTGAGGGTGCTGGTGATGCAGTCAGCACAGGAGTTGGCCAATAGTATCGCATACTCAGGTCACCTGTATGCTATGACTCGGGCAGGTCGTCACCTCACTCCAGCTGGAGACCTCCAGGAGACTTTTGGTGGGATGGAACAGGTATCTTTGTACATTTTAATAAAGGCTTAACCTTTCAGAAAAATCCAGCTATCCGCAAAGCTGCTTTGCTTGTTTATTTGTTTGTTTTATATTTTCTTCTAATTATCCGGGGCCGGGTTGTGGAGGTAGCAGCCTAGGCAGAGATCCTCAGACCTCCCTCTCCCCGGACACCTCTTCTAGCATGTCCGGGGGAACACAAAGGTGTCCCCAGGCCAGCTGAGAGATATAATTTCACCAGTGTGTCCCAGTGGGACATAGGTGGTTGAGGCATCTGACTCAGGGAACCACCTCAACTGGCTTCTTTCAATGTGGAAGTGTATTGGCTATAGTCTGAGTCACCCTTCGGAGAAAGTTCATGTCTGCCGCTTGTATTTGCAATCTTGTTCTTTCAGTTATTAGCCAAAGCTCGTGACCATAGGCGAGTGTAGGGATGTAGATCAACCAGTAAATTAAGAGCTTTGCTTTTATGTTCAGCTCTCTTCATCTCGACTGACCGGTACTGTGTCCACATCACTAAGTACTTACTAAGTACTGCCTCCAAAGTCCCACCGGCTAACAAAGCCGGATAGGATTCCTTCTTCAACCTAATGGTTCCCTCCACCTCAGGTGTCCACCATCTGGTTCGGAGGTTACCACCACCACAGGCACCAACCATCTTGTAGCTGCAGCTCAGTGCAATGGACCATGTTCAGGCAATCATCAGCCTGCGGACTACAGATGACAGTCAGGACCTATTTCCTGTCTTGAAGGCGCCAGGAACAAATCCTCTCATCCACCAGAAAAACCCCAACATATTGGCAGCAAGCTGAGGGGATACTTAGATACCCACCCCAGCTTACTGCCTCTCACCAAGGGCAACTCCAGACTCAGACAGATTCAAGCCCCTCTCCAGGAGACTGGTTCAACACCAAGCCATGCATTTTCGGGGCCAGGCCCGCCCAGGCCTCATGAACTAAGTCCCAGCAACTAGGCGCTCGCCCTCAGGCACGCTCCCCGGGCCTGGTTCCAAACTCCATCCAACAGTGTCTTGTGTCAAAGAAAATGTACTGTATGTTTAAAATCACTATACATGTTATTTTAAATTTCTGCAACAAAGGGTAGAGATGTGATGGTGTCAATACTTTGGAACCAATACTTCATCTTCTAACAACAGGTTACGTTTATGAAGAGAACAGCTGCGATAGCAGACCTCAGCCAAATCATCCGAACGTTACCCAGGCTCAAAATACACCTTTTCAACCCAAACAACATGAGGTGGGTCCATAATACACCTGCTATATGTAGACTTTATCTTTATTTCACTGTAAATAATGAACTATAAAATAGTGAAATATCAGGCACTCAACGCATCTTATTTTAAATGTGTCCATATAGATGTGCAATCAACTCAACTCCAGAGAAAGTATCTGATGCAGCGGCACACTTGGAGGGTTTTATAAAGGATGTGGCTAAGAACAGAAAGGAACGCAAACCTGTCAGACCAAATATTATTGAGGTGAAGTTGAACAGGGAAAACAAAATATGTGTAAATGAATTAATTCATTGTTATAATCAATCCAATTTTTTTTTTTTTTTTTTTTAATCTTTGTGTTTATTGCAGAAGCCGATAAACCCTCTGGATGACAATGGCCCACGAAGAAAACTATTATCAGTAGGTTTAATAGTTACATTTTTCTTTATTTCTTTCTTAATCCACTGATCAATTTTTGAAGAATTGTTTTGTTACAATTAACATCTTCATAATTCAATAAGTAATCCATTTCTGATTTAGAATTAAATTAATTTGCGGTTTTACATTTTTCAGGAGCCAACCTTCCATCCATGTCCAATGAAGACTTTCTTTCAGATGCCTTTCCCTGTCAACTTTGTCAGTGAGAGTATTCGCGCAGTGCCCTTCTCCCACAAGGACTATGCCAGGTAACGATATCATTACATCCTGCTAGCAGCAGGTAAATAACTGTAACACAGTTTATGGCGGCTTTAGTGTGTTCTTTTACTTAATTTTACTGAAAATGTGTTGCTTTTTTTTTCTTTCTCAGTTATGCATTTGTAATAACTGCATGCAGTAAACACTTTCTCTTTACTCCTTCATTAGTTTGTGCATCTTAGCCAGGATGATGACAGCAAAGTTTCTTCATGGAGAGATCCGTGAGAAAGGCGGAGCTTATGGAGGCGGGGCCAAGATAGGAGGAGGCCTGTTCACCTTTTACTCTTACAGGTGGGTAGAAGTTCAATACAAAGGTTTACTGTGTATCAATAGGGAAGGAAGGCAGGAAACATTGAAAGTTCAAATTATGATAAGAATTTCGGAGAGTTTTGACCTCATGTGTTGTCTCTTCTGTGTCCAAGGGATCCAAACACAGTGCAGACATTATCTGCTTTTGGTAACGGTATCGAGTGGGCAAAGTCAGGAAAGTTCACCCAGCAAGACATCGACGAAGCCAAACTGTCAGTCTTCTCAGCGGTGGACTCACCTGTGGCCCCCGCAGACAAAGGTGAGGTGCCATCTGAGTGATGAGAGGTTCCCTGAAAGCAGCTGCCTGGATCAGTTTACATCAAACCTTTAAAGGATTTTAACACATTCTGTCCTTGCATGAGAATGAATCTGTAAATATTCAAAAAGGCTTCATAATAGAGTAAATTTTGTGTGTGTTTATGCATCTGTACAGAACTTTGCCTTCAGACTCTCACAGCCAGTGTGGTGCACATGCTACCTTCCCCCATCTTTAACTATTTTGCATCATTTTAGACTTGAAGTAATAATATACAGTTGAATTTATAGAGCGAATGGATCCCTTAGCTGAAGCTGTAATTTCAGCATTCTTTATGTTCTGATGCAAAGCTTGTGACTCTGTCTTTGGTGCAGGCATGGGTCAGTTCCTCAGTGGGGTCACGGACGAGATGAAGCAGAGTCACAGACAAAGACTCTTTGCTGTTGACCATAAAAACCTAGTGGATGTGGCTGAAAGGTAAAACTGACCAATCCTGCAAAATGCAATTTGTCAAGATGCTGCTGTTTATTTACAACAAGTAGAGCTTTCTTATGCCTGCAAAATAATCCCTCGTTTTTTTCTGCAGGTACCTCAGTGCTGGTCAGAAGACGTGTGGCGTTGCCATTCTGGGCCCAGAGAATGACGTTATTAAAAAAGATCCTTCATGGATTATAAAATAGGACTGTCAGTAGATATTTTCAAAGTGGTCATCCAAAGAACAAGTGTTATCTCAGAAATGTTTTAAATGGTGGCAAAAAGAAAGCTGAACCGCACAAAAGAAAGAGGAAGAAAGTTACCTAATCAGTGTCTGCCATTTGAAATACTTGTATGACTGCCTATTCATATTCTGTTATGTACATATTAGAATTAAATGCTGCATCATGACATTGGAATACAAAATCTGTCATTGGTGAGTCATTAAAACACTTTATTCCTGGGGGAAAGAAATTAGTTTCCCCAAATATTGACTTAATTGGTCCAGTATTTAAGATATTTGTGTAATATTTCTGCCTGGGCTCAAATACTTTAAAGGTAGTTTTAACAGTAGGCAGTGGGCAGCACAGTGGCTAGCACTGTTGCCGCACAGCAAGAAGGTTCTGCGTTCAATTCCACCATCAGGCCGGGGTCTTTCTGTGTGGAGTTTGCATGTTCTCCCCGTGTCTGCGTGGGTTCCCTCCGGGTACTCCGGCTTCCTCCCACCGTCCAAAGACATGCAGCTTGTGGGGATAGGTTAATTGGAAAATCCAAATTGCCACTAGGTGTGAATGTGAGTGTGAATGGTTGTCTGTCGTTGTGTGTTAGCCCTGCGACAGACTGGCGACCTGTCCAGGGTGTACCCTGTCTCTCGCCCCATGACAGCTGGGATAGGCTCCAGCACCCCCCGCGACCCTGAAAAGGATAAGCGGAAGCGAATGGATGTATGGTCTCGTTCCACAATCAGTGTCCCCATTGTCCTGGTAATTTACTGTTTTTTACAGAATTACTTCCTGCCAGAGTACTTGAACCTAAGTAAATCTCATGGTTCTGCTAGTTACTGCTTTACCAAGATGGCTGCAGATATTTTGAAGCCCCTGTCTAAATGAATGGATAGAAGTTATACTGGTGCCTGTGTGAAGTTACACAACATTACAGTTTAATTTATGACTCAATCCAACAATCAACATCTCAGGCTCCTCCCATCAAACAAATACAAAGAGCCAGCCACATAAAAGTGAGATACAATAACACAAAACAGTTAGAGTTTCAACACAATAAATGCTTTATTACTCTGTGAAAGAACACGTCACACTGCCAGCACATAAATGTTGCGTAGTCTCAGACACTCTCCGTCTCACTGAGGAGCTACAGCAACAGCCAATTGGACCCTACTTACAGATAACCACTACAAGATGCCAGACACAACGCCCAGGGTGGATACAAAAAGCAAAGGCAACAACACAACAAACACACAATTAGCAGGTGACAGGACACACAACCAGCTCGTCCCAAAACCCCCAGAAGAAAAACATCCTTCAAGTTTCAACATTTTATAATCAACCTGGCCAACATGCTGAAAGCATGTGATCCTCGTGAAATATATTCTCTCTGTATAAGCAGCTTTAGGGGGTCGTATTAAATATGGGGCTCAAAGTGCAGTACAAGGTAAAGGTGACAAAAGCCGGATTTCAGCCAAGCTGTGTTTACACAACATTTGCTCAGCTACATATCTTCAAGTAATAAAATTAGATATAGCTACTCTTTAGGAGATAAAATCTAAATACTTATACAGTACATAATGAACAGGGTCCATATATGTGTGTTTACTTATATAATACTTTTAGGGATCTATAAAATAAAATATTAGCGCTGCTAGGAAGTTCACACTACTTAATAAAATCTCAAATCCCATGACCCATAATATAGAATCCCTTCTGAAAAGTGCCGTGACTTTACCATTCAATAGAGCTTTTAAAATAACCTATCTTTTATAATCTACCTTAACGTATTTGCAGTCAGTCAGCAGCTGATCAGTCAGTGAGTGAGTAGCCGTCACTGTTTTGTGAAGCTGTTGTCCTGTTGAAGTGAAGCTCTGCGTGTGGAAGTGAGGCGGTTCAGATGGCCGTTGAGGTGTTGCTGTCTTTGGGTCGGACCCGCGTCACGTGTTCCAGCTGCCCGGAGTCGGACACGTCATAGCTTGTCTTATACTTGGCCAGGATTTTCATTAGAGGACGGAGCTTCAGCCACCACTGCTCCTTAGGGATCCTGTGACTGAAAGTAGAGAATAGACGAATGTTCTCTACACTATTTCTTAACCACAGAGATCTTAAAAGCAAGATTAAAACAAAAAGCCTGGGACCGCTGCTTCAGAGAATTTTAAGGGAATTGGGTCAGAATATTTTCCAGGTTTGTTCTTAATAATCTGGTTCAGATGCATTAGCACTACCTTTTGTTTTTAACTATGTTAAAGATCTGCAAATGGTCCTCTAAAACATTTTTCCTCTCACACAGTAAGTAAGCTCAGCTTGTGAGCTTACTTACTCAGGGTTGTGAGCTGCACTGCTACAGATATTAAACAATCTTCTTACACAAAGTCTGTCTCGTCCCGGAGCTGCGCCACAGGCTGAAAGACCAGAGATCTGCGACGCATCCCCAGCAGGCATGCGGTGTCCTCCGAGTTCGCAAACACTCTCCCTGCAACGAAGAGAAGCATCAGCTTTTGTAACTGAGGCAAAGCAATTTCACACCTAAATGTTCTGCATCCTCGCTGGAATCAAGTGTCACATTTATGTGCTTGCCTCCTTTGTAGGACTCCTTGAGTGTCCGGGTGATCCACTGCATGGCTTTGGCTGCAATTTTGGTACCAAAGTTTCTGTCAAAGGGAGATGGAGCTCCTCCCTGACATGGAAAAAAAGTCATATTTATTCAAAATAAGGGCATTACATATAAAATATCACAAGTCTAGTATCTAAAATAATGTTAAGTGCACTTTTCTGTTACACTATAACTCTTAATTTTGATCACTTACAATCACTAGTTTAGCAACATAACTCTACACAGTAATGTCTGCAATATCTCCCAGATAGACAGGATGGATGGATAAAGGATAGCAGATATTTTGTGGATTTGGCTCCTTGCATCACAGATTGTCATCATTGCTGATAAACATATCAAGCACAGCATCGCGTTCATTCATTTGTGCACGTGGCCAACCTGCTGCATGTGACCGAGGATGTTCTTCCTGCAGTCGAACACTCCTCGCCCTTCCTCAGAGTAAAGCTGGTAGATGAAATCTGTGGTGAAGTTCTCGTTGCAGTTCTCATTTCTAAAACACAGCACAAGGGTAACAGGCCGGTTAAGGGATCGCTTCACCAAATAACAAGTGCTCCCTTAAAAGAAGATGCTCTAAACAATGCCTGAACCCATTTATCAACTAACAGAGGACACAGAGTCACCAGGCTGCTAAGTCTCCACACACCAGCGTTCATATACCCTTCATCCAGGCTCTGCTTTTCACTGCATGCATGCATAGAGATGCTGTGATGCACCACTATGTTTGAGGGCATCTTAAAATAATGAAATTATGCAGGCACACAATGTCACCTGCACTCGGTTCAAAATACAACGTTTGTCCTATTTCCACAGACCTCGGTCCTGCTGGGAGCAATTTCCAACAGCATGGTGGTGCAGTGGACTAAAATAACCTCAATAGAGGACATGAAATAAAGTGTAAGGTTAATCAAAAATCTTTTATTTGCCAAAATGGTTTTATATACATAATTGAGAAACACTTATTTACAAATAACGCACTGCAGATGACATTTAAAAATAGAGCATTTTGCATTTTTTGTTCATCGCAGACGTACGCACAGGTCCGTACAATAAATCCCACAGGCTTGTGTAAGGTAATGCATCTAAATGTAACTTTAAAGAATGAAGGTGTTTAGCCTCACCTGAGCACCAGTCCCCTCTGGATGCTCGTCTTCATCTTCTCTGTCAGATGCTCCACGTTGGCCTGAAAACACAGAGTCTCTCACATTAAACCTGCAAGAGCAACTCTCACTCTTCAGTCTCTCATTGCAGAGTGAAGAGCTGCAGGTAACATTTACACCACCATGGGGCGCCATATCTTGTCTTTTACCCAGCTGGTGAGCCCAAGAGGGTTAATGCAACAGAAATGCAGGTTTACGACACCACACACATGCGCTTTTTACTGCTTCTCATTGTGATCACTGAAAAAGTGTTTGTTTGTTTTATTACCTATTCATGCATTTTTATGGTTGAAATTCTTTGTGACACGTACTAGTTACAGTTCATATGCAAAGGCAGACTTCTAAAAAACTAAATTGTGCACTGCGCCCAGACTTTTTAAAAAGAAAATTAGTTTGACAAAATTTACAGAGCATAAAGAACTCAACATTGTTAGATTAAAATTAAGTAAAACATACACAGACAAAATAAATAAAAAGACAATTAATATTAAAAGTGTATGTAACAGGAACATTGTAAACAATAATAGTCCTGACGTCTCTAATCTCCCTGACCTGATCTGTGTTGATGAGATCTGTCTGTCATTGAATGACTGATGCAGCTCAGAGGTTATTAATAAGTTGCTTCATGTGCACTGCTATAATCTGGGTCACCTGCACAGCCCTGAAACATCCAGGCAGAGGCACTGATTGACTAACGGAAGCTTCTGCACTGCACTGCGATCAGTCTGCTCCACTACTGCTAAGGATGGAAATGTGCAATGTAGTGAAAGGTATTAGGCTCATTTCCAGCTCTATGTTGCTTATTCTGAACTCTTGATTCATAATCCAGTGCAGGGTTGGCTGGAAGTCTGTGTTAGCCCTGCAACAGAAGAAAGTGGACGGATGCCCTGACTTTTCAAAACAAGCCATTTTTAGCCAACTTTCTTCTAACTGGCTGCCTGTCGTAGACAGAAAGCTTGAACATTACGTGGGTGGGGCTCAGTTGTGTGGCTGAGATGACCATATTAGGAATTTCTGTTCTTATTGACATCATACAGAGCCCAAAAATAAAAAAGCCATGTTAAACGGAGGATTAGGAGCAGTTTGAATCCTGAATGTTTATGCTGTTGCCCTCATAAATGGTGTTACCAATAAAATCCAGTCATGAAACATACAAAAAATAAATTAAATGGAACTCAAAAAGGACTTGACAGGAATCATGGCTATAAGAGTCATCGAGAGAGTAAAAGGTCTTGGTATTTTCTGATGATGAGAGGAGACATGAAAATAAGGCATTTTCTGTTGGATACAGACTTTTTCTCTCTAACCTGAAGGTCACGGATGTCAAATGGCTCCTCGTAGATGTAGACAGTGTCGGCGCCTGCAGCCAGACCACCCACGGTGGCCAGGTAGCCACAGTAGCCCCCCATTGTCTCAATGATGAACACTCGCCGCTTGGTGCCGCTAGCTGACTGTTTGATGCGATCACATGTCTGATTCACACACACATAAAACAGTATACAATCATTAAACAAGAAAAATATGTTCACGCAGAGAGCATGCAAATGCAAAACACACTGTACACACAAGTAGAGCTGACAGGAATATTTTATTTATCCTGATAATATAAGAAGGATTTGTGAGAAAACATCTGAGCTTTTTGATTGTGGGTGAAAACTGGTAAATATGATTTGATTTGATTTGATATACCTTTATTAGTCCCAAAATATGTCATATATGTCATCACTTTGTAAAATAAAATTAAAAAGAAAAGAAAAGATACCTGCATCAGCTCTACTTTAAAGTACATAAAATAGCTGAGTGTCCTTAGAGATGCACAGATTGACTCAGTAACTCAGTCCAGTCATTTATTTTACAGCCTGTCATACCACACTGAAACTAATTTATCTGATTGTTTAACGTGGCAGTCGACTGGCTGCATGTGGACAGACCAGGGCATGAGGCTAAAAACGTGCTTATTTCTTCAGACATCTTATCATCAGTTTTGTAAGTGGAGGATTTATTAAATGCAAATATTTTCAGGATGTACAGAACATTTGCAGCAAAAGAGTTACTCTGCTGTGATTTTATTTCAGGCCTCGCCCAGTTCAGGTGAAACTAGACGGTATGCAAATGATTATGACACCCCTGATGTAGACGGTCGCGGACTGAGGCTACATCCACACTAGCCCGGACAGATTTGAAAACGGTGTTTTCGTCTGACAACGCTCTGCGTCCACACTAGCGTTTTCAGTCGTTTTCACAGAGTTCTGCGTCCACATTGAAACGGCCGAAAACGCTTACGTCCCAGTACTGTGCATGCGTGAAACGCAAGAAGATTCGACCTGCCTCATTTCTGCCGCTTATGTACTTTTCGGCTCTTTGAAACGTCGAATGTTGAGGAAAAGCACCGAGTTTTTTAAATGGACTAACAATGAGGTGGAGTTGTTGCTGCGAGTAACACAAAAGTACAAAGTTGAAAAAGCAAGTGAGAGTTAAAGAATTTGAAGAAAATCTATCTGGAGCAGGTACAAACTGATATTAATCTTTAAAAATTCAGAGCAAACAAAACAACTGCTGTATAATGCCCTCCGCTATCTTAGTTTACTTGGTCACATGACTGCATCATATGACTAACATGCGTTTTTGCTGTCCATACTGCAACGCCAAAGCACCCTTTCCAAATGTATGCATTTTCGAGAGCGTTTTCAAACCGCTGCGTTTTCCATCAGCGAAAACGCCTTCTCAGTGTGGACGGGAGGCCAAAACGGAGAAAAAACGATGCGCATTAGTGTGGACTTTTAGCCTGAGAGGGTTTTTTTCTTCCCAAGAATAAATAAAGAAAAAAGGAGACTGTAAAGAACTGGTAAATTTACCATCAGAGTCAACCTGTGTGTCCCTTTAGTCTAATCAGATGATTTCAGGCTTCCAGATGAGGTGTCCTTTCCTATTTACCTTCTCAAAAACACTCTTATTTTAAAGTCTTGTTAGTTGGCTTCACCCATCTGGTACCAAATGCACAAGAGGCCAGAAATAATCAACACAGTCAGTAAAACACAGGAACAGTCACTGACATGCATTGTACTCACTGACACTCGGGTTTTACTTCTGTTTACTCATTCCTCTCTTAAAGTTTTAGTAGATGAATTGGAGTGCATAGTTCAAATGACTGCACCTTGCAGGACTGGATCCAGTTAACCAAGTCTTTGCTGTACTTTCTTTGCCCTCTTTGCCTTGTTTTTGTACATAATGAATAAATAATAAAGTACATTCTCTACATCCTCCTGGATGGTAACGGAAGATAATAAAATCGTCATATTTCAAATACAACAAACCAATATTAATGCACGAGGCACATAAGCAACATCTGCTGTTGTGCTGATCGAGCGGTCTTTATTTTAGGATTTGTGTGAACAACAACAGTTTTGACACTTTTAAACCCAATTTTTATTAACGGTAACACTTCAGCATATCTGTAGCTCTTAATATCTCCCCTCATCTCGTTTGCTGGGCCCTTACCTCCACAATGGCGTTGAGGGATGTATCAGCTCCAAGACTGAGGTCAGTGCCAGGCACATTGTTACTAATGGTGGCAGGCAATATGCACATCGGGATGCAAAACTCCTCGTAGTCAGCCCGGGCCACATACAGCTGCAGAATGGACTCAAAGGCCTGATGACGGTAGCCGTAATATGGAGTTAGACCACTAGGGGGAAGACTACACATCTAAAAATGCCAGTGTGCCCTTTAGTGGCTGCTTCTGGTGCCCAGTGACTCCCTTGTCTTGTATCCTTCATTATCATGATAGCTAAAGCTGTTTGTTAATCAAATGCCAAGTTGCAATATCCCCGTGGATGGATGGATACTTTATAAAACACCATTGAATGCACTTTTCTGTTTCATACTAGCAGCTTTTTAAAACATAAACAGCCCAGCCCATATTTGTCTGATCTGTCAGGTTTTAATGTTGGAAAGGAGTGTCTGTGATGTAAAGATAAACCCATTACTGCACAGACAATCATCAGCATGAAATCACTAAGGTGTTCCTTCTCATCCTGACAGGAAAAGCTTGTTACCATGAAATTCTGAATAGTTTTAATTTGACATGACATATAATTCTTTAAAGATGGTCTACTATACACTGTACAATATTTACAAACCCCAAATTGTTTGAAATTATAACCTGCTGCAACCTTTAGGGTTAGCATTTTAAAAGGAAGGATACAAGACAAAGAAGTAACTTTAACTCCAATGAGACCATGAATATGCAGCTCTGCGTGTGTGTGCATGTGTGTTTGTGTGTGTGTCCTGTAGTGTGTGCAACTGGCTGGCTCTCTCCAGGAGTTGGGGGGACTTTGGCTTCTCATTGGCTGAGAGTAAATGGAATGAGGAAGAGGGGTTGCATCGTGGTTGACATGTAACGGTGTCGACGCGACGAGGTGAGACTCCAGAGGCAGTCGGGCAACGTTTCCTTTTATGTTCAAGAAGCAAAGAGGACGTTTTTTTTATTTCTATTTGGTTTTTTTGTTTTGTCTGAAGACAAGAAAGGCTTTCTCAGATAAGAACAATAGGAACTACGATGTAGACCACAATCAGTTATGCAGCAAACAAACTTACTTCCCAAACGCAAACAGTGTTCCCGTTAGACTGAACCTTCCTGCTGTCTAGTTATCTGCCTCTTACAAAACACAAAGAAGACCGCATGAACACGCCAGGGTCACGCACCAAGAGCATGCCACAACACACCACTGCATGCCCTAACACTTACCTGGGACCTCTGCTGACCAGCCCGCATCCAGCAGCAAGTGTTTTCTACTGTACTTCATGCTGATTATTAACAGTCTAATGTCTGCATCAGCTAAACTGAGCTGAGTTATTTGGCATAGTATGCGTTGCCTGTCCTAACTGTAAGGTCTTGTTTCTATTATCTTACGGTTGTGTTTATGTGAAAGCAGTAAGCCTGTACTTTCCATTTAGTTCTGCAAAAACACAAGTTTGGTTGTTAAGCGGGAGGCCAGTGTTTACACAAAACATTACAGAGCACTAGCACTGAGTGCTTCTTAAAATGTTTCTGTCATGTGACCTGAGTTTCAGTCAGTGAAACTACGGCACTTCAAAGTGAAAACTTGAAGTTAAAAATCTTACCCAGGCACAGCTGATTTCATTTCAGAGGGAACCAATGAGCAGGTCAGAATTTCAAATATTTGTTTTTTAATCTGGCTTTTTTGTCACTACTCCTAAACTGCCAAAGTTCAATTAATGGCAGCTCTAAGCCCATGCACAAGATTAAGAACCAATTTTTGACAATTTATACTAAATAAGAAACAATAACAATAATATATTTTCAATTTCTGAATTTAAACTAGAAAACAAATGGATCCTGTAAAAAGATCTAAACTGTCTTGACGTGTGAACTAAATCTGACCTACTGCTTGTTAATGCAAGGATGCGAGCTGGCAATCAGCAAATCCCGAACTCTGAGATGTGTTAAGTCTGCATGTGTGTTAAGTCTAGAAACACACACACATACATTCTCTCTAGCCCAGCCACACTTACGTCAGTAATGGCATTCAGAGCAGTGTCTGAACCAATGCTGAGGTCTGAACCGGGTATATTATTGGAGACGGTGGCCGGGACCATAACCATGGGCACACAGAACTCCTCATATTTGTCCCGTGCAGCAGCGAGTTCCAGTAATCCCACGTAGGCCTGCAGTAGTGAGAGCCAGCGTCTTAGTGGTCATTGAGTATGTACACACAAGTGGGGGAAAAGTGAAGAGCTCTAATCCCCAGGACTTTGAAGGTGCAGTGGACAAGAGGACACAGGTGAGTTTTGAGGGAAAAAACATGACAGGAAGAGCTGGGAACTTACTGGAGATAGCAAAGGTGTGTCCAAAATCCATACTACACTCGAGAAGAAGATATTATCTACTATAAAATGGAGTATAGTCCACTAATTGATTCATGGGCTAGCACCAAACGCTGAGCATTGCACAGCTTTGATTTTGTCGAATGGAAATCAAATGTTTCACTTTATTCACCAACTTCTGCAAGATGTTTCATTTCTTCATCAGCTACAGCAGGAGCTAGGTACTACTGTAAAAAAGAATCACTGCATTACTAAAAGTGGCTTAAGATAACATTAACTTTTACTTCTATTGTTATATATTGATTAAAGCTAAAATTTTAGCCAATCATAACTATGATACATGCAAACTAATAATCTGAACATGTTTGCTTTAGGAATCATAAGTTAACTTGTGGTGGGCGTGAAGGAGGAGGCAGCTTTGAGGTGGGAGGGATCTGCTGATGAGAGATGGAGCTCAAGAAATGGAGTATGAAATGAAAATTCAGTGATGGGATGAAGAAACGTCTGTGAGGAATGTACTGTTAGGAGAAGCCAAGGGGAGAGAGCCAGGCCAATCATGACGGGCAGTGAGACACACACAGGAAGTCAATGTTGCAGCTCCTCACATAAAAGGACAAAGACAGAGACAACGTTCATTTTTGGCCAAGCTACCTAAGTCAAAAACCTTTTCTTTTAAATGGCATGGTTGAATTGTTAAAGTTCTTTGTTAAAATAAAAGTTTTATGCTGGTTTCATTTAATCTCTCGATTGGACAAAGAGCTTGAAAAGCATCAAAATACCATAAACATCCATTTCAATGTCATTAAATCTATCTATATACATGCTGGCTTTGCAGCTTGGCCAACAGTTCATACTGACACATGGACAGACAGGGAGAGAGCCTTAAAAATTTAAATATGTCTTCATTATATTTTGAAAAAATATTAATATAGAAAATGTGTTTTGCAAATTTAAAATGTCAAATTGGGTAAATTGGTGAGAAACAAATGGACCAGAAAATGCTGAGCAATACAACACATGGCAATCGTAAAATGCTGGTGGGAGACGGTGCTTGATGATGCTGATACAATAAGGTTAACCATTTTACATTACACAATAACTCTGCTTTTACAATATCAGTAGCTTTTTTTAATGAAACAATAGCTGAATTTAAGATTTTTTACTCATTGTATTTTTCTAAATGATAAAAAATGGTCAGAGATACAATATTGATAAAATGTGATTACAAACAAAATGCTTTAATTTGCAATAACCAGGAAAGGTTGTACATACCTCAAACCCTCCGACCACAAGCAGAGCATTGATGTTATGAATCCTCATCTGCTCAGCGATCTTATCCAGATGTTTTCCTGGAAGAGTTCTGACACATAAAAAATGATTAGTCATTAAAAAGGCAAAGGGGATAACACTTTATCATGTACATTTAATGTTAAAGCATTTAACCTTCCTCTTGTGTTAGCTTTCTGTTATTATCTTTTATGTTAATGGATAGTTTTGTGTCTTAAATCAACCAAAAAGTTCCCTCAAAACAGTGGTTTATCATTCAAATTGTTTGTAATCTTGTTAGGCTTCCTTATCCATGAAAAGATGGGTTTTAATATTTTTCCTGTGGCCCTCAGGCTCTTTCTTTTTGCAGCACACCTCTCATTTTCATTCCGAAACTATAGCAAATTAAACTCAAGAGATTAAAAAAAACTTGTAGCAATGTAACGTAACATATCTCTGAAATAAATCGGTTTCATTTATTTTTTATGTCAATATTATTAACTATAATAACATTCCTGTGTAATTCTATCAATTCGATGCACAGAATTACACAGCCCGTGATGCTGCTTTTTGCATCCAAGGCTGCCCAGATGTTCATTTACTCTCACCTCTGCCTTTGTGTTGAACATTGATGGAAAGAGCTCCACCCATCTCTCCCAGACATCCCTAATGGGAGCATGCGTGTCAGGTTTGCTCTAGGATCTATCTATCTATCTGTTGTAAAATCTGAGGACTCTTGATATCATTCAAAAGGTCTGAGTGACATTTTTGCCTGGAAAATATGCCTGCCTGTCGATGCTTCCCACATACCATCAGTGGTCTCATTGCTGGATCTGTACACTCCAGCAAGTAGAACACCAGTATAGGCTTCCAGGTATTCCATGTAAATATCATCCTAAATGTAGCCATGGAGTTTTCTTGCTTCAAAGTTTGTCACAGCAACAATGTGTTTCTTTGGTGAAAATGGCAGAAACCCATCAAGTTGTCACTTATTCTTGTCACGCAAACCTGGAACTCACAGAGTCATTTTGATGACATTTGCAGCAGTTGGCCTGCCATGTAAGGCAGGAGGTACTCCAATCCAAGAGATGTTACCACTTTCTTTTTACTCCGGGAAGGAGGCAAAAAGGTGAAGAAGCCCCTAACTTCTCTCTGACAGTGTTAGTGAGCTCACAGTATGTTTACGATTTCAGTTTTGGCTCTAATTATTGTTTTAAGATGTTATATTATAACAGAGTTGAAACCGACTGTAACAATACAATGGTCATAATTTCCACCAGAACATTTTCTAATTTTGTTTTCATGTTTGTTTAAATAGAGGTTCCTGACAAAGTCAGAAAGCCTTGATGCAATAAACAAGTTTAAATGGCACCTTTATGCATAAAAACCTAAAAATGGGTCAGTGCCAACCTTAACCTCGTTTTTAACCTTCCTCATCAAGAGGAAACTTAAAAATGATGTAGGCTTATAATAACAGGTATATAATAAAGCAGCAGATTACCTTTTTGTCCCTAGCAGTGACCCACCCTGGCCAGTCCAACCACCAACATCTCCCCATTTGATCTCCTTAATCTGATAAAAGAGAAAGGCAGCTCATTTGTATCGCAACAAAACAAATTAATGCATGGCAGAAAAGGTTCACAGATCTCACTGGGA
This sequence comes from Aulonocara sp. 'chitande type north' Nkhata Bay, assembly GCF_057382095.1. Classification (NCBI taxonomy): domain Eukaryota; kingdom Metazoa; phylum Chordata; class Actinopteri; order Cichliformes; family Cichlidae; genus Aulonocara; species Aulonocara sp. 'chitande type north' Nkhata Bay. The sequence goes on along the minus strand of NC_141361.1, from coordinate 7,387,875 downwards.
CTATTACAAAAAGCAATCTACCAGATAAACACTCCCTTGAAAATTATTGTGTCAGTGTCTGAATTATCAAAAACATCAGAGATAGAGTTTCTGCTTTTTAAATGCATCCGCACACAGCACCAGCACAGCATTGAGAGGAACTACAATGTCAAGTACAAGTCAAGAACATCATGAAACACCAGCCCCAGCCCACTTCCCAAGGAAAGGAAATACGACTGTCCTGATGACAACATCGGAGGCAGCTTACCTAGGATGAGGAGAAAAAAAGGACCAGGCTGTTGCTCAGTGGTTCATATTACTCTCTGTAAGCACATTTTTCATTTCATTTGGAAATTAAGATCTTAAAATATTAAGGCTGAGTTGAAAGGCACTGAATCAAAGTTATTTGAAGTCCAGTGTGGAGTTTCTGTAGTCTGTGATGTGTCATGTTGTCAGCAAGTGTTGGTGATGATTGATCCACTGTTTTTACAAAGTACCTGCCCATTGTATCCAAACTATCAAATGATTTACTGACAATGTTATTACTCAGCTTGACTTTTCAGTGAACTCTTCTGGCTTGAACCCTACAGAGAATCTATCAAAGCAACCTGGGCTTCAAAAACACCTCAGCGTTGCCACCCCCATGCCACACGATAAAAGAGCCCCAACCAACCACTGAGAGTACAACCATAGTTTTCAGAATTTAGACATTTCTGTATGTCAATTCTTGCTTTTGATTGAACTTAGGAAATGTTCTAATAATTTGAACTACTGGATTGAAGTCTTGAAATAATTAACATGTAATGAATATAGATGTTTACTTTTTTTTAAATTAAATTATAAACAATAAAGACTTTCATGACATTTGCATTTTTGTAAGATGCACTGTAAAAAAAATTGTAATATAAAACTATTTTACTGTGTATTTTACAGTTTTGTACTGTTCTTCTAGAATATTAAATTCACCTAAATAGACTGTGATTTTACATTTCAAATGTAAATTAACATAAAATCACTGTAAATGTAATAAAACATAACTTTCTTCCTTTTTGAATGTATTTGTCTGTACATATGCATATTTAGATTGTTAAAATACATTCACTAATGCATCATATTTTCACAAATATTTGTTCATTATTTGAAAGATTGAAATGTTCAAATAAATAAAAATCAAATAATTATTATTATTGTTATTTAGGGCGATCGTGGCTCAAGAGTTGGCAGTTTGTCTTGTAATCAGGAGGTTGCTGGTTTGAGCCCCGGCTTGGACACTCTTGGTTGTTGTGTCCTTGGGCAAGACACTTCACCTACCACCTACTGGTGATGGCCAGAGAGGAATTATAAAGTGGAATTGTAAAGTGCTTTGAGGGTCTCATAAAGCACTGCATGAATGCAGTCTGTTATTATTTAAACCAACAATAACTGTATATTTCTGTACATTTAAGTATTATGATTCATTTTGCCACATTCATTGACCTTGTTTATAGGTAATTTATTGTTTAATCACATTAAATTGTTCCTAATTTAATGTTTAAAAGCACGTGAAAAAGGCAAAATCCCATGTGAAATTAGGGCAACAAACTGTATTGTCATTACTGAAAATAACCGTATTTTCATGGGAAAGTTCTGTTATTTTCTGATATTATTTTGGCGCCCCAACTGCCAGATTATTACTGTTTTTTTAGGATTTTTTTTTTCAATCACTGTGATACTTAGTGGGGTTATTAGTCAGGGACCCCAGCTTCACTTTTCAACCAATCTAATCCTTCAAAATCAGGATTTTATCTCATGTCTAATGAAAGGTACAATAGTGTGTCATCAGAATAGAAATTGTAACTTATATTCGGTTTTTCAATAACATATGGTATGAAGAGAAAGCCCAATAACAGATATCCGTGGAACTCTATATTTGTACATAGTTGTCTGAATGACAATTATGTACATTGAATCTCACCTGTCCTTTGTAGAATCCCTCGAAGCCATCGTTTACAGCAAACATTTTGTGGCCTTCGGTGATTCCCACTCTGACAGCAGAACGAACAGCAGCATTCATACCTGCTGCTGGAGCACCGACGTTCATTACTGCCACATTAAAGGAGCTCTGTGGGTGATACACAGCACCAATCACACTCATGTAACACTCAGTACTAACCTTACAGTAGGGGAAGCAGAACCCCATGGTACTGTGATATGTGGTAGCACCCTTAAGCTTTTTCAAATTTTAAACCATATTCATACTTTAGGCCCAACTCCTATATTTAGTGTACGAACACAGAATATATCTATGAGCAGCTTTTACCGGCAATGCAGTCATGCCATTAATTCCATGGCATGAGGCAAACTGGACAAAAACTGGACTGAAATGGTTCAGTTTGGACGTCATGGAGCCATAATCACGGCTTCATCTGTCATCAGGAGAGACTCTGCCTCACACAGCAGCAGGCAGTGATAGCCTTTCATGCATGAGCCACATGCTGCTAAAAGACGCAGTGAAGTAGTAGCTACTTTGTCATGACAGCCACTGAAAATATCAACAGTCAAATGAATATTTTCCCAAAATTTTTTAGCAGTTTTCTTGCCATTCAGTCTTGAATCATTTGGCCAACTTTAGAGGGGATCTTATTACAAAGTCAAACTCGGGTTCATGTGGTCCACATTGCAAAATGCAATATGGATACACCCAACAACACAGAATGCATTATGCTGTGCTCCAATAATAGACTGAGCCCGTAATGTTCTTGTTTTCAATTGGGTTAATGGCACATATAAATATGACGTGAAGTACCTCAAAACGGACAGGCTTCCAACTCTCTCTCAATAAATGCTTAATACCAAATCTCACACAGTTTGCTTTGTTTTTGAAGTCTAGCAAGCACAAGTGGAATCAAACTACAACGCCCGGTAAGGTCAGACAGAAATGTGTCTGCAGAAACTATACCAGCATCAAAAACTGCCAAGAATCAAACCTTGGTTTTTGAAGCCTTATCAGATTATGTTTACTTTCTGTTTAATCAAATACAATTTCTTCATCATTTTTCAAAGATTGAAAAATCTTTGGCTGCTGCATACAGACAGCACTAAACAGTTGGAGAACATAGGCATGCTGAGATAAAAAAGAAGATTATAAAAAACAAATATTCAACAGATGAAAGCTTTACGTTTAACAACCACTAACCATCTTTGAATAAAACAAAGAGCTTGGAGCCTGTCCAGTTTGAGTTGAGAGTCAGCGAAAACACATCTATAAAGGAGACTACTTCAGAGCGATTTGAAGCAGATCACACCCTCATTGCCATTATCCCTGACAGCAGGGCTGGTCGGAGTCCTGCACTGCAGCGCTAATGCACCTCTTTGCATGTCTACATTTCTAATTCCAAGCATCCAAGCAGAGCCATGAGGAAATAAGCAAAGGCAGACAGAACGACAGGTGAAGAGCACTGACGCTGTCCTTTTGTGGCACCATTTTACAACAACTAAAATAAAGTGGATATTAGTTCTAGACTTGGTAAGAAACTAAAATCCACACATATTTATCTCAGCATTGGGAAGATTATTAGAAGCCAAAGGGAATAAGATGGTCAAACTAACTGCAAAGCAGCTCCTCGTATGACCTACACCTGCAGAAGCTTCAGACGCTGATCAAAAGCCTGCTCAGCTGCCCCATTTTCACTCATCACATACATCAATCTGCTCTTCATCCCCCGCCTCCTCCTCTCCCTCAGGATGGACAGTTATAGAAAGACAGACTGTGTTAGTGTCACAAAAAGACTGCAGCACCCACAATACACCTGACCAGGAAATACCTTATGCTAATGTACAATTCTCAGAGCAGCTGGTGGAAAGACACATTTGGAGAATAAACATGGTAATTATTATTTTACTGGTTTAATTAAATTATTTTAGCTGTTAATATTTGAGAGTGATAATACTTACATTTGGAAGTTCAGAATCTGCCTTCCGAAATGAGAGGAGTCGGTAAGTGCTCAGATTGTTTTCGAAGCTCCTGCAGATGGAAAAAAAGTTAAACAATGTGGAAAATCCAATATGAATTCTGGTCTGTAAATGCAGCAGGGCAAACATTTAGAGTAATTAAGAGATCAATGTTAACACAGATAAGCAGGAAGTGGGATGCTGTCAAACCGCAAAACGTACTATACACAACTTCTGTGCTGTGTATAGTGTCAGACATCATGTGCAACATTCGAACCAGTGCTCCTGGCATGAGCAACATTTAAGCACTTTATGTATTTTTTAATCTTCCAATATGTCGATTGGTTATATATAAACATAACAAATCCTACAGGTGTTTAATCATGTCAGCGTAGTGGAATTTTACAAATACCTGCCACGCAGTCTGACCGCCTCATCAAATTTCTTCTCATCCATGGCCTTCTGTACTTCTTGAGTCTGATGACAAAAAAAACAGGGCATTTTTTTCTGGTGAGGCAGTGCTGCCTGCTAACTGTATTGCATGTAAATAGTGTCTGGAGTTATGGGAAACTCAAAGCACCTGTGATCCAAGCACTATAGTTGCTCCAGTCTCACGGCATGAAAGCCAGTCCATATTTTATCTCTTCTTGAATACCAGCTACATCCCTTTAGTACGTTTATTTTAAGACCTCTTTCTTTGCAAGAATAAAAATGTAAAAAATCAATGAATAAACAATTTTGTCAACTATATAGTTTTTGAGGCAAACGTAATAGCAACCTTTGTTGCTTAAAGAGACTCTCAAGCTTTTGTAGTTATTTTAGGTCATTTTTAAAATTAATCTTCACATCTTTATTTTTTTTTCCAGGAATCAAGTTCATATTTTTCTTTTGAATAAAAATTAATCTTTCACTGTTTGATTTGTAAACTGCTTTGTTTCTTCTGTGGAGCTTCACAGTGTGCAACCCAGCAATTCACCCAGAAAATAAATGTTTTCAAATTATTTTATATCTTCTTGCATTAAGCTGGTAAATGCTAAATGTCAAGGTTTGTTGAGGTTTGTGAAGACATTTCACCTTTCATCCAAGAGACTTTTTCAGTTCTGAAACAACTGGTAGAGAGACTTAGGTAACAAACCCCTACTGGGGGCTGTCCCTTTTGAGGAGAACCTGACGGTTGTAGACCCATTATTGTTCATGTGGGTTGTTACATAATCTGCAGTATAGAATAATAGAGCCAAGGTGTGAAAAAGGTGAGGCCCAATTTCCTTAAATAGGTAAAACCTCTGTAAGACCCTGCCCCACCCCCACCATCATGTGAACTATTGTGGTACCTTGAGGTGGGAGTGGGGGTTGAAATTACCTCTGTGCCAGGTGTTTTATAACTGAAGTAGAAAAATGTGTTTACATTTTCACAAACCTGAAGAGATCATTTATCTTCTTATTCAAACTCTCCAGACTACCATTGACTGAGAACATACACAGGCCTGTTTAATCTCTTAATTTTATCTGCTTTGTTAATGTTGTAGGCTGACTGTGGATTCTATCAGATTAGTTGTCTTTATTTAAGTTTTTTGTTTTTTATGATGGACTGTCTGACTGAATAACATATTGTGAGATAAAGAAGAACTCACAGAAAAGTGACTAGCCAGAAATTTGATACAGCTCTTTAATGTTTTACATTTTACAAAGCGGTAAAAAAAGTCTAATATATCATTGTTTCATGTTCCGTTTTAGAATTGGATTTTATTCCAATTTCTCTATTATAAAATTTAATGTTGTTTCAGATTTTCTCCCTGAAAAATCAGATACTGTTCTAGTGGTTCCCGTCAGATAAAATTAAAAGGTTGTGGGTTCAAGTCCCACCAGAGTCACTAATTTAAAGGGGAGAACTTTATTGAAGGTTCCTGCTACACAAAAATCTTAGTTTTTGACCATCTCGATTGTAGTCATCCAAACAAATTGCTTTCTACAACTGAAAATGTGTTACTACCACCAGGAAATGAAAGCCTCAAGTTTACAAAGCACAGAATCCACACTACTTGTAGTAGCATATGGCTGTCATTTAAATACAGTTGAGTTTGCTGTTGATGAAATTTTCTAGGTTTGCGTTCCACCAGAATCACTAACTCAAGAGGGTTTTTATTTCCCTTGAATTCTTTGCAAGGCAGAGAAGATTCAGGTTGCACACAAATGCGTATCTGAACAGTAGGTACTCAGAATGGGGTTTCTAGGGACGTTCACATCACCTACGTGAATTCTACGCCACATTCTGGGTCATCAAGGATAGAATTTGTGGGCTCTGTGGCGCAATGGATAGTGCGTTGGACTTCTAGTGAATTCCATCAGATACAATTCAAAGGTTGTTGGTTCGAGTCCCACCAGAGTCACTAATTTAAAGGGGAGAACTTTATTGAATGTTCCTGCTACACAAAAATCTTAGTTTTTGACCATCTCGATTGTAGTCATCTAAACAAAGTTCTTTGGTCAACTGAAAATCTGTTACTACCACCAGGAAATGAAAGCCTCAAGTTTACAAAGCACAGAATCCACACTACTTGTAGTAGCATATGGCTGTCCTTTAAATACAGTTGAGTTTGCTGTTGATGTAATTTTCTAGGTTTGCGTTCCACCAGAATCACTAACTCAAGAGGGTTTTTATTTCCCTTGAATTCTTTGCAAGGCAGAGAAGATTCAGGTTGCACACAAATGCGCATCTGAACAGTAGGTACTCAGAATGGGGTTTCTAGGGACGTTCAAATCACCTAAGTGAATTCTACGCCACATTCTGGGTCATCAAGGCTAGAATTTGTAGGCTCTGTGGCGCAATGGATAGCGCGTTGGACTTCTGGTGGATCCTTTCAGATGCAATTAAAAGGTTGTGGGTTCGAGTCCCACCAGAGTCGCTAATTTAAAGGGGAGAACTTTATTGAAGGTTCCTGCTACACAAAAATCTTTGTTTCTGACCATCTCGATTGTAGTCATCTAAACAAAGTGCTTTGGTCAACTGAAAATGTGTTACTACCACCAGGAAAATAAAGCCTCAAGTTTACAAAGCACAGAATCCACACTACTTGTAGTAGCATATGGCTGTCCTTTAAATACAGTTGAGTTTGCTGTTGATGTAATTTTCTAGGTTTGCGTTCCACCAGAATCACTAACTCAAGAGGGTTTTTATTTCCCTTGAATTCTTTGCAAAGCAGAGATGATTCAGGTTGCACACAAATGCGTATCTGAACAGTAGGTACTCAGAATGGGGTTTCTAGGGATGTTCACATCACCTAAGTGAATTCTACGCCACATTCTGGGTCATCAAGTGCAGAATTTGTGGGCTCTGTGGCGCAATGGATAGCGCGTTGGACTTCTAGTGGATCCTTTCAGATGCAATTCAAAGGTTGTGGGCTCAAATCCCACCAGAGTCACTAATTTAAAGGAGATAACTTTATTGAAGGTTCCTGCTACACAAAAATCTTAGTTTCTGACCAGCTCGATTGTAGTCATCTAAACAAAGTTCTTTGGTCAACTGAAAATCTGTTACTACCACCAGGAAATGAAAGCCTCAAGTTTACAAAGCACAGAATCCACACTACTTGTAGTAGCATATGGCTGTCATTTAAATACAGTTGAGTTTGCTGTTGACGTAATTTTCTAGGTTTGTGTTCCACCAGAATCACTAACTCAAGAGGGTTTTTATTTCCCTTGAATTCTTTGCAAAGAAGAGAAGATTCAGGTTGCACACAAATGCGCATCTGAACAGTAGGTACTCAGAATGGGGTTTCTAGGGACATTCACATCACCTACGTGAATTCTACGCCACATTCTTGGTCATCAAGTCCAGAATTTGATGGCTCTGTGGCGCAATGGATAGCGCATTGGACTTCTAGTGGATCCTTTCAGATGCAATTCAAAGGTTGTGGGTTCGAGTCCCACCAGAGTCGCTAATTTAAAGGGGAGAACTTTATTGAAGGTTCCTGCTACACAAAAAATTTAGTTTCTGACCATCTCGATTGTAGTCATCTAAACAAAGTGCTTTGGTCAACTGAAAATGTGTTACTACCACCAGGAAATGAAAGCTTCAAGTTTACAAAGCACAGAATCCACACTACTTGTAGTAGCATATGGCTGTCATTTAAATACAGTTGAGTTTGCTGTTGATGAAATTTTCTAGGTTTGCGTTCCACCAGAATCACTAACTCAAGAGGGTTTTTATTTCCCTTGAATTCTTTGCAAGGCAGAGAAGATTCAGGTTGCACACAAATGCGCATCTGAACAGTAGGTACTCAGAATGGGGTTTCTAGGGACGTTCACATCACCTACGTGAATTCTACGCCACATTCTGGGTCATCAAGGATAGAATTTGTGGGCTCTGTGGCGCAATGGATAGCGCGTTGGACTTCTAGTGGATCCTTTCAGATGCAATTCAAAGGTTGTGGGTTCGAGTCCCACCAGAGTCGTTAATTTAAAGGGGAGAACTTTATTGAAGGTTCCTGCTACACAAAAATCTTAGGGTCTGACCATCTCGATTGTAGTCATCTAAACAAAGTCCTTTGGTCAACTGAAAATGTGTTACTACCGCCAGGAAATGAAAGCCTCAAGTTTACAAAGCTCAGAATCCACACTACTTGTAGTAGCATATGGCTGTCCTTTAAATACAGTTGAGTTTGCTGTTGATGTAATTTTCTAGGTTTGCGTTCCACCAGAATCACTAACTCAAGAGGGTTTTTATTTCCCTTGAATTCTTTGCAAAGCAGAGAAGATTCAGGTTGCACACAAATGCGCATCTGAACAGTAGGTACTCAGAATGGAGTTTCTAGGCACGTTCACATCACCAACGTGAGTTCTACGCCACATTCTGGGTCATCAAGTGCAGAATTTGTAGGCTCTGTGGCGCAATGGATAGCGAGTTGGACTTCTAGTGGATCCTTTCAGATGCAATTCAAAGGTTGTGTGTTGACGTCCCACCAGAGTCACTAATTTAAAGGGAGAACTTTATTGAAGGTTCCTGCTACACAAAAAATTTAGTTTCTGACAAGCTCGATTGTAGTCATCTAAACAAAGTTCTTTGGTCAACTGAAAATGTGTTACTACCACCAGGAAATGAAAGCCTCAAGTTTACAAAGCACAGAATCCACACTACTTGTAGTAGCATATGGCTCTCCCTTAAATACAGTTGAGTTTGCTGTTGATTTAATTTTCTAGGTTTGCGTTCCACCAGAATCACTAACTCAAGAGGGTTTTTATTTCCCTTGAATTCTTTGCAAAGCAGAGAAGATTCAGGTTGCACACAAATGCGCATCTGAACAGTAGGTACTCAGAATGGGGTTTCTAGGGATGTTCACATCACCTACGTGAATTCTACGCCACATTCTGGGTAATAAAGACCAGACTTAGGAGGCTCTGTGGCGCAATGGATAGCGCGTTGGACTTCTAGTGGATCCTTTCAGATGCAATTCAAAGGGTGTGGGTTCGAGTCCCACCAGAGTCGTTAATTTAAAGGGGAGAACTTTATTGAAGGTTCCTGCTACACAAAAATCTTAGTTTTTGACCATCTCGATTGTAGTCATCTAAACAAAGTGCTTTGGTCAACTGAAAATGTGTTACTACCACCAGGAAATGAAAGCCTCAAGTTTACAAAGCACAGAATCCACACTACTTGTAGTAGCATATGACTCTCCCTTAAATACAGTCGAGTTTGCTGTTGATGTAATTTTCTAGGTTTGCGTTCCCACAGAATCACTAACTCAAGAGGGTTTTTATTTCCCTTGAATTCTTTGCAAAGCAGAGAAGATTCAGGTTGCACACAAATGCGCATCTGAACAGTAGGTACTCAGAATGGGGTTTCTAGGGACAGTCACATCACCTACGTGAATTCTACGCCACATTCTGGGTCATCAAGTCCAGAATTTGAAGGCTCTGTGGCGCAATGGATAGCGCGTTGGACTTCTAGTGGATCCTTTCAGATGCAATTCAAAGGTTGTGGGTTCAAGTCCCACCAGAGTTGCTAATTTAAATGGGAGAATTTTATTGAAGGTTCCTGCTACACAAAAAATTTAGTTTCTGACAAGCTCGATTGTAGTCATCTAAACAAAGTTCTTTGGTCAACTGAAAATGTGTTACTACCACCAGGAAATGAAAGCCTCAAGTTTACAAAGCACAGAATCCACACTACTTGTAGTAGCATATGGCTGTCATTTAAATACAGTTGAGTTTGCTGTTCATGAAATTTTCTAGGTTTGCGTTCCACCAGAATCACTAACTCAAGAGGGTTTTTATTTCCCTTGAATTCTTTGCAAAGCAGAGAAGATTCAGGTTGCACACAAATGCGCATCTGAACAGTAGGTACTCAGAATGGGGTTTCTAGGGACGTTCACATCACCAACGTGAGTTCTACGCCACATTCTGGGTCATCAAGACTTGGCTTTTTAGGCTCTGTGGCGCAATGGATAGCGCATTGTGCTTCTAGTGGATTCCATCAGATGCAATTCAAAAGTTGTGGGTTCAAGTCCCACCAGAGTCACTAATTTAAAGGGGAGAACTTTATTGAAGGTTCCTGCTACACAAAAATCTTAGTTTCTGACCATCTCGATTGTAGTCATCTAAACAAAGTGCTTTGGTCAACTGAAAATGTGTTACTACCACCAGGAAATGAAAGCCTCAAGTTTACAAAGCACAGAATCCACACTACTTGTAGTAGCATATGGCTGTCATTTAAATACAGTTGAGTTTGCTGTTGATGTAATTTTCTAGGTTTGCGTTCCACCAGAATCACTAACTCAAGAGGGTTTTTATTTCCCTTGAATTCTTTGCAAAGCAGAGAAGATTCAGGTTGCACACAAATGCGTATCTGAACAGTAGGTACTCAGAATGGGGTTTCTAGGGATGTTCACATCACCTAAGTGAATTCTACGCCACATTCTGGGTCATCAAGTGCAGAATTTGTGGGCTCTGTGGCGCAATGGATAGCGCGTTGGACTTCTAGTGGATCTTTTCAGATGCAATTCAAAGGTTGTGGGCTCAAATCCCACCAGAGTCACTAATTTAAAGGAGATAACTTTATTGAAGGTTCCTGCTACACAAAAATCTTAGTTTCTGACCAGCTCGATTGTAGTCATCTAAACAAAGTTCTTTGGTCAACTGAAAATCTGTTACTACCACCAGGAAATGAAAGCCTCAAGTTTACAAAGCACAGAATCCACACTACTTGTAGTAGCATATGGCTCTCCCTTAAATACAGTTGAGTTTGCTGTTGACGTAATTTTCTAGGTTTGTGTTCCACCAGAATCACTAACTCAAGAGGGTTTTTATTTCCCTTGAATTCTTTGCAAAGAAGAGAAGATTCAGGTTGCACACAAATGCGCATCTGAACAGTAGGTACTCAGAATGGGGTTTCTAGGGACATTCACATCACCTACGTGAATTCTACGCCACATTCTTGGTCATCAAGTCCAGAATTTGATGGCTCTGTGGCGCAATGGATAGCGCATTGGACTTCTAGTGGATCCTTTCAGATGCAATTCAAAGGTTGTGGGTTCGAGTCCCACCAGAGTCGCTAATTTAAAGGGGAGAACTTTATTGAAGGTTCCTGCTACACAAAAAATTTAGTTTCTGACCATCTCGATTGTAGTCATCTAAACAAAGTGCTTTGGTCAACTGAAAATGTGTTACTACCACCAGGAAATGAAAGCTTCAAGTTTACAAAGCACAGAATCCACACTACTTGTAGTAGCATATGGCTGTCATTTAAATACAGTTGAGTTTGCTGTTGATGAAATTTTCTAGGTTTGCGTTCCACCAGAATCACTAACTCAAGAGGGTTTTTATTTCCCTTGAATTCTTTGCAAGGCAGAGAAGATTCAGGTTGCACACAAATGCGCATCTGAACAGTAGGTACTCAGAATGGGGTTTCTAGGGATGTTCACATCACCTAAGTGAATTCTACGCCACATTCTGGGTCATCAAGTCCAGAATTTGTGGGCTCTGTGGCGCAATGGATAGCGCGTTGGACTTCTAGTGGATCCTTTCAGATGCAATTCAAAGGTTGTGGGTTCGAGTCCCACCAGAGTCGTTAATTTAAAGGGGAGAACTTTATTGAAGGTTCCTGCTACACAAAAATCTTAGTTTCTGACCATCTCGATTGTAGTCATCTAAACAAAGTCCTTTGGTCAACTGAAAATGTGTTACTACCACCAGGAAATGAAAGCCTCAAGTTTACAAAGTACAGAATCCACACTACTTGTAGTAGCATATGGCTGTCATTTAAATACAGTTGAGTTTGCTGTTGATGTAATTTTCTAGGTTTGCGTTCCACCAGAATCACTAACTCAAGAGGGTTTTTATTTCCCTTGAATTCTTTGCAAAGCAGAGAAGATTCAGGTTGCACACAAATGCGTATCTGAACAGTAGGTACTCAGAATGGGGTTTCTAGGGACGTTCAAATCACCTAAGTGAATTCTACGCCACATTCTGGGTCATCAAGGCTAGAATTTGTAGGCTCTGTGGCGCAATGGATAGCGCGTTGGACTTCTAGTGGATCCTTTCAGATGCAATTCAAAGGATGTGGGTTCAAGTCCCACCAGAGTCGCTAATTTAAAGGGGAGAACTTTATTGAAGGTTCCTGCTGCACAAAAATCTTAGTTTTTGACCATCTCGATTGTAGTCATCTAAACAAAGTTCTTTGGTCAACTGAAAATGTGTTACTACCACCAGGAAATGAAAGCCTCAAGTTTACAAAGCACAGAATCCACACTACTTGTAGTAGCATATGGCTCTCCCTTAAATACAGTTGAGTTTGCTGTTGACGTAATTTTCTAGGTTTGTGTTCCACCAGAATCACTAACTCAAGAGGGTTTTTATTTCCCTTGAATTCTTTGCAAAGAAGAGAAGATTCAGGTTGCACACAAATGCGCATCTGAACAGTAGGTACTCAGAATGGGGTTTCTAGGGACATTCACATCACCTACGTGAATTCTACGCCACATTCTTGGTCATCAAGTCCAGAATTTGATGGCTCTGTGGCGCAATGGATAGCGCATTGGACTTCTAGTGGATCCTTTCAGATGCAATTCAAAGGTTGTGGGTTCGAGTCCCACCAGAGTCGCTAATTTAAAGGGGAGAACTTTATTGAAGGTTCCTGCTACACAAAAAATTTAGTTTCTGACCATCTCGATTGTAGTCATCTAAACAAAGTGCTTTGGTCAACTGAAAATGTGTTACTACCACCAGGAAATGAAAGCTTCAAGTTTACAAAGCACAGAATCCACACTACTTGTAGTAGCATATGGCTGTCATTTAAATACAGTTGAGTTTGCTGTTGATGAAATTTTCTAGGTTTGCGTTCCACCAGAATCACTAACTCAAGAGGGTTTTTATTTCCCTTGAATTCTTTGCAAGGCAGAGAAGATTCAGGTTGCACACAAATGCGCATCTGAACAGTAGGTACTCAGAATGGGGTTTCTAGGGACGTTCACATCACCTACGTGAATTCTACGCCACATTCTGGGTCATCAAGGATAGAATTTGTGGGCTCTGTGGCGCAATGGATAGCGCGTTGGACTTCTAGTGGATCCTTTCAGATGCAATTCAAAGGATGTGGGTTCAAGTCCCACCAGAGTCGCTAATTTAAAGGGGAGAACTTTATTGAAGGTTCCTGCTGCACAAAAATCTTAGTTTTTGACCATCTCGATTGTAGTCATCTAAACAAAGTTCTTTGGTCAACTGAAAATGTGTTACTACCACCAGGAAATGAAAGCCTCAAGTTTACAAAGCACAGAATCCACACTACTTGTAGTAGCATATGGCTCTCCCTTAAATACAGTTGAGTTTGCTGTTCATGTAATTTTCTAGGTTTGCGTTCCACCAGAATCACTAACTCAAGAGGGTTTTTATTTCCCTTGAATTCTTTGCAAAGCAGAGAAGATTCAGGTTGCACACAAATGCGCATCTGAACAGTAGGTACTCAGAATGGGGTTTCTAGGGATGTTCACATCACCTACGTGAATTCTACGCCACATTCTGGGTAATAAAGACCAGACTTAGGAGGCTCTGTGGCGCAATGGATAGCGCGTTGGACTTCTGGTGGATCCTTTCAGATGCAATTCAAAGGGTGTGGGTTCGAGTCCCACCAGAGTCGTTAATTTAAAGGGGAGAACTTTATTGAAGGTTCCTGCTACACAAAAATCTTAGTTTTTGACCATCTCGATTGTAGTCATCTAAACAAAGTGCTTTGGTCAACTGAAAATGTGTTACTACCACCAGGAAATGAAAGCCTCAAGTTTACAAAGCACAGAATCCACACTACTTGTAGTAGCATATGGCTGTCATTTAAATACAGTCGAGTTTGCTGTTGATGTAATTTTCTAGGTTTGCGTTCCCACAGAATCACTAACTCAAGAGGGTTTTTATTTCCCTTGAATTCTTTGCAAAGCAGAGAAGATTCAGGTTGCACACAAATGCGCATCTGAACAGTAGGTACTCAGAATGGGGTTTCTAGGGACAGTCACATCACCTACGTGAATTCTACGCCACATTCTGGGTCATCAAGTCCAGAATTTGAAGGCTCTGTGGCGCAATGGATAGCGCGTTGGACTTCTAGTGGATCCTTTCAGATGCAATTCAAAGGTTGTGGGTTCAAGTCCCACCAGAGTCGCTAATTTAAATGGGAGAACTTTATTGAAGGTTCCTGCTACACAAAAATCTTAGGGTCTGACCATCTCGATTGTAGTCATCTAAACAAAGTGCTTTGGTCAACTGAAAATCTGTTACTACCACCAGGAAATGAAAGCCTCAAGTTTACAAAGCACAGAATCCACACTACTTGTAGTAGCATATGGCTGTCATTTAAATACAGTTGAGTTTGCTGTTGATGTAATTTTCAAGGTTTGCGTTCCACCAGAATCACTAACTCAAGAGGGTTTTTATTTCCCTTGAATTCTTTGCAAAGAAGAGAAGATTCAGGTTGCACACAAATGCGCATCTGAACAGTAGGTACTCAGAATGGGGTTTCTAGGGACGTTCACATCACCAACGTGAATTCTACGCCACATTCTGGGTCATCAAGTGCAGAATTTGTAGGCTCTGTGGCGCAATGGATAGCGCGTTGGACTTCTAGTGGATCCTTTCAGATGCAATTCAAAGGTTGTGGGTTCGAGTCCCACCAGAGTCACTAATTTAAAGGGGAGAACTTTATTGAAGGTTCCTGCTACAAAAAAATCTTAGTTTCTGACCAGCTCGATTGCAGTCATCTAAACAAAGTTCTTTGGTCAACTGAAAATCTGTTACTACCACCAGGAAAATAAAGCCTCAAGTTTACTAAGCACAGAATCCACAGCACAGAACCTTGAACAAGGGGAAAACCTTGTTCAAGGTTCCTGCTACACCAAAATCTCAGTTTTTTTCCAGCATGAATTTAGTCATTCATTGGGCTTTGTATATTGTACTTCTAGTGGTTCCCTTCAGATGCAATTCAAAAATTCAAGTTCCACCAGAGTCGCCTTTACACATAATTCTGTGTGACTCCTGCTACGAAAGAAGATTAGGACAAGTGAAAAGACCAATATAACTTGAGGCTTTTGTTGTATTTTTGTTTTCCAAAATTCATCTCTTTCTAAATTCTAGCCACATCTCTTCAACAAAACAGTTTCCTCTACTGGAAAGATTCTGATTCTGATGATGGACCTTTGACCTTTATTATAAAACCTAACAATCTCATATCTGTCTCTAAAACAAACATACTTACCATCTGAACACACTCCATAAGTGGCAGTCGAACAGCCTGGTTGCCAACCAGAGACACGACGCAGGCCGGGGTGTTTGCAGATGCCTCCAGTAATGCTAGCACTGCCTCCACACCCATGCGGCTTGCCTGCAAAGATTAAAGTTCATTCAGAGGGAAGTAATGAGCACAGAACTTTTTTTTTTTTTTGACTTTCACCAATCCATGATATGAGTCTTATTTATTGATTGCTATTTACCAGGATTCTGTCAAACGCTGAGGGTGTTCCACCTCTCTGCACATGGCCCAAGATAGTAACCCTGGTGTCAAAACCCAGGCGGCGCACTACCAGCTGGTTTTGAATAGTAAACATGAATTATTAGTTGGCATAAAGGGCTTAAAAATATATGCCATTCCAGTTAAATACAATATATCTATAAAAAATATTTAGGATTTCACTTTAAAAAATTCCAAATTTCTGAAGACTGTGATCATATTTCTACTAAATATGTAGTGTCAATGTAATATTATATAAAGCAGGATTATATAGCATCTTAAAAATAAACAAGAACATTCGTAGGAACATGCAATAACAAGAAAAGACATGCCAAAAGAAAAAAATAAGAAGGAGAAATCATGCAAAACATCTCCTGTCATGTAATACACATGCAAAGTGAACAGGCATAAAGCAAAATACAGGGTGCAAAGAGAACCGTACAGCTCATCCATAAATGGTTCATAAATGGATATATGAACATTTGTGTAAAAAAGAACGAAATACAACAGCATACAGGACACGAAATGGTGTGTTCCCATGGTGAAGGAAACCAACATCCAAACCACGAAAGACAGTGGCCCATGCTTCTGAGGGAGAATTTGTGGCTCCGTGTATCGGCCAGGCTTCGTGACCGTACTTACATCCTTGATATAATCGGGGGTTATTGATTTGTTGTGGCGATCTATGGCACCCTCGGCTACAATAATAATGTTCAGCCTTTTCTTATCAGCACGATTCTAGAGGGATATAAACAAGCAAAGGCAGTTTAAAACATGACAGAAAATGTTTTGCATTGCCAAAAGCTGGAACCAGTAACGTAGGATAAGTCTGAGCGCTAATTACTGAGAGACCTTTGCGTTTCCAAAGAGCACCAACAGGTTGCCCTTCATCAGCAGACATTTGCCACAATTTGGGAGAAGCTTCATATGTGAAGTTAACTGGTCATGAAAACCAGTGTGCTGTAGAGATACATCAATAATTTACTTATACTATTGCTGTTAGCCAGCAGGGTTAGTTTAAAGTTGACTGCAGAACCTTCTTTTATTTACAGCTCAGTTTACATGCAGTGTTCACATATTTGGTCCTTTCTCATAAAACATTTCTAAAAGACAATTTTGAATTTGTTGAAAACTTTAAATTTAGGAATTTCTTTTTGTTTGGTAGGCTTTCTCTTTGCTCTTTGCTGTAATTTGGCTGAAATATACATTTAGTGCCATCAACAGTCAATCAGCTGCACTACAGGGTACACTTTATAACACCATATTTCCCTTTTATTTAAAAACTTTTTAAGACATCAGATCATTTTAAACTGTATTTATTCTTTTTAAACTGTATTGCTTTTTGCACTGCAGAGGCTGGTGAGAAACAGTATTTCGTTTCAGGCTGGGTAACACAATATGAAATGACAATAAACTTCTTGAGTTTTGAGTCATTCAATGTCAGTGTCTACTGAGCTAAAGAAACCATGACACCGAAACATGAATGTCTATAATATCACAATGAAACCTTTCCTATGTGTGTGGCATGTGGCAAATGTTTGGATTCAAAACAGAAAGGTTGCTCTGCTGTAGCTTTTCATTTTCATGTTTATATCCACCAGCTGGTCCAGCTTCTGGTTCCCCTCTGTGTCAGTCTGAAACACAGCTCTACTCACATCCTTTACAAAATCAGAGGTAATGTGTTGTCCTTGTCGGTCAGTTGCGCCTTCAGCAACTATGATAATGTTCAACCTGGAACCTCGAGATCGAATCTGGACAATAACAAGAATACTAACCATATGAGACTGACTGGAAAATAAAAAAAACAAAACAATGTTCTTCAGGTCTTCAAATGGTCTGTGATAAACATTAGAATAGTCTTGTGTTTATGTGGTGGCCACATTGGACTGGCAAAGAGTCAAGATGTAATCGAAAGCTTGTGGGGTTGAGGGCCACAAGAGTCAGGCTCTACCATATAACTTTCTTAACTAACTGCTATTACAAAACCCAATTTCCTGAGCTACTATTGTTAATGTATGAACAGACTTGAACTGAAAGCAACAGTGACTCAAGCAGACTCTGTGGTACAATGGATAGCGCATTGGATTTCTAGCTAGATCATGTCAGATGCAATTCAAAGTGTGTGTGTTCAAATCCCACCAGAGCCACTTTATTAAAGTGTGTGGAGAACCTTTGTTATAGACCAAGTGCTGCTACATCTTAGCTACTGGCCAGTGTGATTTTAGTCATCCCAGCACGAAGCATCTTGATCAACTGGGACTGTGTAACCACCAAACTGGTTAGTTATTCAGGTTCACTAAACACAGAATGAACTTTAATGGTAGCCTTTCATGTGTTGCCAGTTGGCAGTTGAGCTCTAATTCAAAGTTTGTAGGTCTTAATCCCATCAGAGGCTGCCATTCAAGGGCCTGTTTTTCTCCAATTCTTCTGCCATTTAGTTTTCAGTCATAACTGCTTTTATGGACTCTAATTTCCAGCTTGAAATTAAATTGAAGTTTACTTATAGGAAGGTTTAAGATTACAATCGAATGATTTGGAGATTCTGGGTTGAGTTTTGCAGGTTTGCTTAATGACCCAACAGCCAGCATTCAGCAGGCTTTGTGGCGCAATGGATAGAGCATTAGACTTCTAATGATTTTCTTCAGATGCAATTCAAAGCTTGTGGGTTCAAGTGCCAACAGAGTCACTTTATTACAGGGGAAAACTATAAAGATTCTCATTATACAAAAAATCTCAAAGGAAACATTAAACTTTCTACTTTAGATGCTTAAAATTAAATCCATGAAAAGGCAGCATGTGAGTCAAGCTGAAACGTGTAAAAATAGAAGCCCTTGTGGCACAACTAATAGTTAAACAGTTCAAATGTGAGTTCGATTTTATAGTGAACGTCGAATTTGAGGGACTCCTGCTTTACTGTGGATATCTGGGGAAGTTTAAAGATGTCTGCTTCCACACACAAGTCACAATTCTGTGGCAAAGACTGGATGAAAACTGGAGAATGGTCCCCTCAGAGCATTGTGAGAAACTGGTAAAATTCTGTGGGTGCTGATGTCCTGACGTACATCAAAGCAAGCACTTCTACACATTATACTAAGTTCTGACAGCTGTAACCTTCCAATATGTCATTTATAAGTTTCTTTATTGTGACAGGGATTACTGTTCTCACTTTTTACACTGTATTTTCAAGAAAATAAAGATTTTTGCTTAATTATTCTAACATATTTTCTGTCATGTAAATCTTTATTAGAAACTTGCTTAGCTAAATTACTTCTGTCCTCCTAGCCAAAGACAGAAAACTATCCACTCTAATTAAAACATAAGCTACTACAGTGAAAACAGTGTGTGTGTATGTGTGTGTTTGTCACCTCGGACAGTTTCTGACACATGTTGTCTTCCCATCCATCTTCAGGAGGCATTTCTGGGATAAAAACCCAGTCTGCTCCACATGCCAGGGCGCTGACCAGGGCCAGATATCTGCACACATACACAATTTATAAAATCATACATTTCAGCTCTCACTAAAGACAGTTCTTTTAGTCTCTTGCTACACTGAAATCTCACTAAAGCCAGAATGCACTCCACTCACTAACCTTATCAGTAGGCCTAAACAGCAGGCTCTGTGGCATAATGGACAGCCCATTGGACTTCCAGTCAACGTGCAATGCAATTCAAAGGTTGTGGGTTCGATTCCGAACAGAGTCGATTTTTCGCCTGTTGTCAATGCTAAATTTTCTGGACCATGGTACATACAATGTATCTGCATAAAATACTACTTTGACATTTTAGCTGGAGTCTGACTCACTTGTCGGTATTTGAACATTCCACATTTATCATTCGACATTTTCAAAGTCTTAAATATGCTTTCTAAAGAATTTGATTACAAGCATATGATTTTGTGGCCACTAAGACTAAGTGGATGTCACGCAATATTATGTATATGTGTGTGTGGAATAAAAGATGCCTACCCGCAGTGTCTCCCCATGACCTCCAGGACAAACGTCCTCTGGTGGCTATAAAAAAACAAACAGAAATAATGTCAAAAACAAACAAAAAAAGAGCATTTATGCTGAAACTCAGTGGGTTGATCTAAATTTGTTCAGTAGAGGGGGAACTCCAACCTTTACCCTACACTGAAGCATGTAAAAAAAAACCACAGTTTATATCTTTTCTATTAAGACCTCTCTCAGAAATTGTTCACCTCTGGGCAGTGGTCATGATGGCGTCCACCACCTCAATGATCCGATGCAGGGCCGAGTCGGTGCCAATGGTCATGTCAGTGCCGCAGAAGTCATTGTCGATGGAGCCAACCATACCGACAATGTGGAGCTCGGAGTTTCTCTGGGTCGCTTCCTCATCGATCAAACCTAAACAAAAAACAAGGAGGGAGAAAGTTTCCCTTTAAACTTGTAAAAGCAGGGAAGCCTGGTGTTAAAGTTAAAAACAAAACCTCCTGTTGTGAGGAGTCACCTTGCTGCAGGAGCTCCTCCAACAGGCTGCTCCATTCTTCCCTGAACAGGTTGGCCCCAGTCAAGCTTCCGTCTCCACCAATCACACACAGGTTGGTGATGTCACGCTGCACAAGGTTGTGTGCAGCTTTCAGGCGGCCCTCATGGGTACGGAAATCTTTGCAGCGGGCACTCCCGATGACAGTTCCACCCTAAAGTAAACGAACATTACAATAACCTGTCATGATTTTCTTCATTTTTTAAATTTTTTAAAGATTCTTTTGGCTTCTTTTTAGGACATTGTGTCCTCTTAGACTGTATTTTTTCCAGTATCGCTGACCTACGAGATCTTTTATCCCCACTGTTCACTCATCAGTGAAAAGGTCTCCTTGAAATGGTAATGGTAAATGGCCTGCATTTGTATAGCGCTTTTCTAGTCCATAGGACCCCAAAGCGCTTTACACTACATTCAGTCATTCACCCATTCACACACACATTCACACACTGGCAATGGCAAGCTACTTCAGTATCATCAAGCTGCAAGCTAAAAGCATTATTGCCTGTGTCCCTTTGAGTAAAAGTCACTCATGTCCACTATGACAACACGTACCAGCATAAGTACTACAAAGGTTTTCTTACCAAACACTTTTAATGATGCTAAAATGTCTACAGTATTTACAACACACAGTATTTTTCTCAAAGCAGACTGAGTTTGTTTCACTGTTTACAGCCCATTAAGAAGAAATGTGCGGTGTGTGTGAGCTGAACACTGATCTGCTCACCACTTGCAGCATGCTGGAGACGCTTTCCCACTTCGCCTCTTTGATGTTGTCTCCACCGTCCACCATCCCCTGGTAACCCTGAGAAGAGCAATCAGTGTGACAGACATTCACCGGATTGTTGATAACTTGGCAAAAGCTGAAAAAAGTTTTATTTTTTAACTGACAAATGAAGGACAGTGCTCGGTATTTTTAAATTGAACCAAAACTCAATAGGAACTTGAAGACAACCCTGTGGGTCAGGTTGAGCTTTTTTAGGGAACTGCTGTGTTGTGTTCAGGGATTAAAACTGCGAGGCAATGGTCCCAAACCAAAATAAAAGCACTGTGGCACTCAGCTGTTATTACTCACAGCCCAGTGGTTATTTGAAGCTGATGGGGACATGACAGTGTGGCAAGTGAAGGATGAAGCCTGCCCTTTGTAATCCAATTATATCTACACTGAGACCAGATCACGTCTGTCTGCCCCCGTCGTTCATGGCATCATGTCGAGTTAAAATTGCACATACTGTACATCCTCAGGCATTCAATATCGATGACTTTGAGAGACTCAGGAAAGAAGGAGTTACTACAGTTACTATCACTATCAAATCATTATTTCCATCGGCAGCACGTTTAAGTTCAAATACTGTTACAGTAGGTGTGATCTGTGATAGAGCCCAAACAGTAGGCGGCACTTGTCAAAGTAAAATTCACATGAATGCCAGAGCTCAAGGTTTTCCAGTAGAAAATTTATGATCCAGTGGTTTTATGTTGGAGCTGGTCAGAGTACATACTGTATCCAAATCCATGCCCTTGCTTCCAGTAGGTTAAAAACACAAAACGAGCCCATAGTGGGTTCAAATTTCCATGTGGACACAGTTTTAAGTGTCAATACACTCCACTTCAATCAAATGTTCACACACAGACACTCCAAGCGTTAGTGTGACAAGTGTGGAGGCCAAAAAGACAAAAACAAGGTCACTACCTGTAAAGGGATTAATGGGGAGATCTTAATGACTGAAAAACAAAGGCTTAACGACCAGAGCCATAAACAATGACTGTAGTCAGTGTGGCTGATTTAAGGTAATCTTTTCAAAATAGCACCTAAACAGCATGAAGTGAGGTGAGAAATGCTTAAATCTGTTGGAACAGAACAGCTTTCACAGAACAGCTTAAGGAGACAAAAATGAAGTGGTGGGCTGCCAACACTGTGCAGTTTTTGATATTTATGTGTACAGAGGTTTTTGCAGCTACACTTGGGTGAATTTGAGTGAACAAAATATAATTTGTTTTGCAACAACAGGCAGTAACAGCACAATGACTTGTCTGTGGCATGTTTGCGTTTCTCTTCATGAAACCTGATTTGACACAATGTGGTGAATTTACACCAAAGATTACATCTATGCAACCCTGTAGATGCGATGCATTTAACCCCAATAGAAAAATAAAACAATGAAATTCAAATTTTCAGTTTTGAGACTTTGCAGCCACCTGAATGACTCCTTAAGGTCAAATTCAGTTACAAAAGCAGAGCAACATGCAGTCTTGAGTCCTGCTGGCTGTATCACAGACAATCACAGCTCGATAAAAAAGACTCGTCAGTTCTAATTTAGTTCACCGTGTGATGTGACAGACACTGCAGACTCTCCTGGGGCTATGTCTAAAGCCTGAGTCATGCCTCACCTCATGGATGAAGTAGACCTTTGCTCCCACATAGATGCCCATCCGCACGGCAGCCCGGACAGCTGCATTCATACCTGGAAATAGAGAAAAAAAGAGTTTGGGGTTGATACAGAAACAAACAGTGTTTCTCACATATCATGTTTGACAGGTTGGGAAATTAACCATGTCCGTCTGCGGTAAACTGCGAGCCTACCCAGGTTCTTTTTCATGCTGACAAATTGGTCTTAAAGATATTTTTGGTGTCAGCTAATGAAGAACCGCCATGTTTATTAAAACTGCAGCGCAGCGACTAGCAGCAGTTTGACCTTTTCAGAGGATGTGGGAGACACAGAAACTGGAGGTAGAAAGTAGTTAATGTCGGTCTTATTCTAAGGTGCTTTTGACATTTAAGAAATTAGATCTGTCAGTGAACTAAATAAACGATGTTTCCATAAATGTGATTGTATAAGCAGCAGCACAAACAGGGCGTGGCAGAAAGCTAGACAGACCAGCAGATAACAGGAGCGGTAAACGCCATCGAAAAAACAGGGAGACAGGGAGAGGAGACTGCAAGTGAGAATCCCTCTGAGGATTTTGTGTCAAAACATAGAAGGGTCTGAAAGAGCACTTAGTGAAATTAGAGACAGAACAAAACATAAACCTTGAGCTAAGTCTGGTGTCACAGTGAAGGTGCAGTTTTACATCACCGAAGACTCCCATAAAAGCACGATGACGAGAAATATCTGATGTGTAAAAACGCTGAGAGAAGGAATAAATTGATGTTACTTTGATTCTGTGTCGCAACCTGCATACAGAATAAGAGCTGTAATAAAACTTTAATGATCCTAACGCTAGGTGTAATAAGAGAACCTGAAAAAAAGAAACAAGCTCTACGTATCAGCCTGGGCTGAAAATAACAAATCCATCTTCCACTGTTTCATCTTTGAATTTTGACTTATCAGTGAACTGATTATTTACCAAATTAAAGGTAAGATAAGCTAAGATAGACTTTATTTGTCTCAGAAATGGGTAATTTACAATTATCTTATCTTATCTTAATAATAAACAGTTTTAAGTTATTCTGAAAAAGACATCCAATCAACAAGACGCTGAATCAGCTGACGCTTGGCTTTTTATGCCATTAACACGTGAAGTGGCTGAATCATTATCGTAATTGCTATTGATTATTTCTTCTTTCCATCAGCTAATCAATCAATCTAATAGGGTCAGTGCATAGCAATTAATAAAGAGCACAGAGAACATAGATGACTGGTAAAAAAAGAAAAGGTCACTTTAAAAATTCAAAATAGGGATAAAGAATTAATTAGCCATTTATGGAAAAGCATTGGAATGACGAGCATGTTAGATCTCAGTGAGCCCAGTTTGGTGAGGCATTGCATGCATCCCAGAATTTAGCCCAGCAAGCACAAGCTAGCACGCTCTGCCAACTTAACCACCTCGCCAAATTTCTTCCCACACCACATGGAGTAAACAACCCATCCCTTTTACTGGCCCTTGTCTGCAGAATGCGTATGGGATGGGTCTACTCCTTGGATGACTATGTCACGATTTTGGCATTACTACAAGAGCTCAATTCACTAAGCTTGGCAGAGCCAACGGGGCCATGGCAAAGGGCCAGAGCGAAACAACAAAGGCTTAGCTGGGGGAAACAAAGTTGAACATGAACTCTTCTGGAAAGGCATTGCAATCAGTCAAATGTGTGCAATCATACATTTTTTGCAGATAACTATAAACAAAGTTTTCTGTTTACCTTGCAATGATTGCAACAGACAGAAATAATGGTTTAAGTGGCAGCCACTGCATGGGCAATCAGCTTTAGATAGAGAAGCACTGATGAACAGGCTGACATCAGCCTTGTTGACTGATATCAGGCTATTAGCAAATAAGATAACAGTGTCAGTGTCAGTGGCTAATATCGATCTCTCAAGTCACATCATTTTGTGTTTGATGAATGTTCAAATATAATTTGGTAAACAAAGCAAACTAATAAAATAAACGTATTAATAATGTATAAAAATACTGTATCTCAAAACTATCATATGCAGGAAGACTTTAACTGATCAAGCACACACATCCATACATATGCAATAATACAATATGCAATAATACTAAGTGCAATAATCCTTTCTGTCATCGTTGTATTTTTACTCAGTTGTATATAGTATTTGTATTTGTATTCTATTTTTATCTTATTGTATATTTATTTTATTTTATTCTACTGTATATAGTATTTTATTTTATTCTATTCTGTACAGTTGTGTACTGTATTTATTCTTATTGTATTCTAATTTTTGCCTCATAACTTTTGCACTGTCCACTTCCTGCTGTGACAAAACAAATTTCCCACGTGTGGGACTAATAAAGGTTATCTTATCTTATCTTATCTTATCTTATCTTATCTTATCTTATCTTATCTTATCTTAATTCAGACAAGGACTGTTTGTATTAATGAGGGGTTTTCAAGGGTTTCTTATGATCCAAATATTCATAAACTCACTTTTCTGTCAGTGGATGACTCAATAAATCAATAGCTGCCTGCAATTTTCTGATAAGAGACTAAAAATATCTCTTTTCTAATCTTTGTTTTTGTTTTCCTCACTTCTCTTATTTATGATCATTAACTACCTCTTTTATGTAAAATAATTAATTATCTTGCCCTTTACCAAAACTACTCCTGCTGACCTAGAGGAAGTAGCAACAGCATTATAAGGCAGGTGACATCTAAGACAAATGCACTACGGGGTGGGGGTTGGGTGGGGGAGTCACCGTGCTGTCAGCACTCGTTAGCAAACACTGAACAGGCTGAAACCACATCCAGGCCTCCATACTGTGTTTCTTTTTGTGTTGGAGCTAGTGTTGCTAATAGACCTGCAAAGTGCTGATTGGTCAGAGGGGACCTGGCAAATGAGTAAAATTGAGCTGAATTGTGTGATACTATAATTGAGTTTTACAAAATTAGAAAGAAAAAAATAATAAGGATTTCACAGACAGATAAGAGCGATCAGCGACCGTGAGTACATCTCATTTATCATCTCATGTATGTGTGTGTGAGTGTGTGTGTCGTGTCCCAGCTGAGCTCTTGGATTAAATCACAAATCATGAAATGCTGTTAGTATTTCCTCCCAGACTGCTGCAATGACTAAACATCTCCAGCTCAGTCTGGGCATGTATTCTCCGCAGCGGTCGGGAAATCTGCCTTGGCAAAAATTTGTCATTGCACATGAAGCACCGATGTTCCTGTGAGTTCAGAAAACTGTAAAGTTTGCTAAATGAAAGTCTGAAAAATAGCCTGAAATATTTCACAAAACTACCGATTGTTTCTGCTTTTAAGAAAGAGGGAATTTTTATTAAGTAACACTAAAAGAGGCCTATCAGCCATATTTCTAGCTCTGTGTTTTTTTTTCTTAGTCTCTATTAGAAACGCTTTGCTTCAATTACAGTTTACATATTCTTTATATGGCTTAATCTGAACCTTGGTGAAGATCCTCAGTTCATCCACTGTCTGAAACACAGAAGGTTTGACTGGAAATAAGGAAAAGCATAAAGATCCTCTTTAATGATTCTTAAAACGTTAGCATTACACTGTCTTACATTATAACAGTACCATGCAGTTACAGTTCATTTCTTTGGTTTGTATTTGTTTTGTATTTTTTAATTTTTAATGTCTGGGTAGTAAAAATATACACATTCAGAAGAAATGTTAAATGGAACCAGTGCTCATAGACATCAGAAACTTTGTCCACATGTGATTATTATATCACAACAAACCTAATTATTCTTGGTGACAATGGCAAGCGGGGAAAAAACCTCCTTAAAGACACTCGAGGCTGTTAAAGGCTTCCACTGCAGAGAGATTCTCCAGGAAAGGCATTCAAAAGCTAGTCCTGCTATCGTTTGACCCTGGTGAGTGGGACTGTGTGCGCATCATTTTCACGCCCCGGGAACAATGTCCAAATGTAGTTATAATTAAATCTCAGCTGCTGCCAGGAGTATGCGCTCCTACACATAGTTCCTACAGAGGCTGGCTCTATTACATTCTACACAGGTGCTCATGTGCTGCCTTCTGCTGCAGAGACAACAGAGAAACGAAATATTCATCCACTCATAGAGGAGCCTATAGGCACCGTGTGTTATGTAACAGCCTGGCTCAAAGGCAACAATGGCTCTGCTGCTGCACTGCACGCATAGAGCCGATACTACACTCCAATATCGATATATAGAAGTCCAATAAATACACTCTAGTGCTGTTTCTGGAACATCACATGAATGAATGGTGACGCTATTAGACACATAAAAATACCAAAATCACTGTTTCACCTTTTTTTAAAAAAAAATGTTCCACTTATATTAGGCTGTCGTCATAGAACCTAATTTTACGGATAAAATGACATCCACACACAGTAACTTATTTACGTTTCCTTTGCACATTGCACATCACAGCACACCAGCTCGCCCTCACGTAGGCGACTCAACCCTTCGTGACTTCCGGATGACTACAGTGACTCAAGGACAAAGGAAGTCACTGCAGGTCTCTTTCAAAATTAAGGCCCTGCTGCGGAAAGGGGAGGGGAAACCCTTTACTGTGAAAGGTTACGCCGGAAGACGAGTAATTTAGTCTGGCTTCTTCACGGTGGTCCTCCTCACGACTCATCTTCAGTGACACAATACGTGTATTTCTGCTGAAACATGACCCTTTTTTTAAATGAGGGGAAGTTGCAAAAATCATAGTTAATATAAAGAAATAAGATGACATTTAATGGCGTTGTCAACTTTTGCCTGAACCGATAAATTATAGGGATTTTAATGATAACAATAATAAGAATAAGAACAAGAATAAGAATTTCCATCACGAGCTGTGGACTTCATGCTTTTCCACCAAAAGCAGTGGCGAAACCTGACTGAGTGCACACCACAGTGTATAGCACTGTCAGCTTTGGGCTGCTGTTTACATCATACGTGTGCCATTGGACGCGCACAGGGACGCAGGACACAGGCAATCAATACAGGAACACAGTCCATATAGATTCTGCAGTGGTGCAGAATGCATGATAAGGAGAGCGACTCCCCACGTAAGAGGATTCAATTATTTAATTACCGCGAACACTTGTTGATTTCGTTGCAGCTTTCCAAACTGGCCCCCTCATCCCTGCTGCATATCTTTTTCCAGCAGGTCGTGATTACTACTACTATTTCATACCTCCTCAAGCGGTTATAAATAGTCTACTGCAGCATCCATGGAAAAATGTGTAAGACAAGGGTTTCAGAGCAGCTGTTGCGTAATAGTCGCTGTGATTTGCTTAATACCTTGTAAATAATGGGTATCAAGAAAAAATAAATATATACAAGGCAAATAAAATGCATTATTTATTTTTTCATGTAATTATGCACCTTGATTGACCACCACGCTTTTTGACAAGCTTGGAGGGGATACATCCATTGTCGGACAGGCCTCTAGCTAACATATTTCTCCAAATCTCCACAAAGAGGTAGGGAGTAAAATTAACCCTACAACCAGACTAGGGGAAGAACCGCTTATACTTAAAGTAGCCTAACTCTGGCAGTGCTTGCCACTACCACGTCAGCCTCAGTAAACACGTCTGATAGCATATTTTAAGAGAGGAGTTTATTCTCCTGGTGCTTTCTCGGCAGCACTTTTACGCGAAATTATCTATTTTCATTAGGGCAGGAGCGCCGTCCGATAATGGAACCTCACTAAGTTACCTTGGGCATCTCCGCCGCTGGTCAACACTGCGATGGATTTACCAGCGCCGGATAGATTCTCAAAGAATTTCCGGGTGTCCTGTCGCTTTGGTGCCGATGCGCCAGCCATCTCTGTCTCCTTGGCCCCCGTCACCTGTTAAATAAAAATGTTAGATTTACTCTTCTACAAGCAGCGACCAGTAATACTGTCAATAACCGTGACAGGGGAACTACTGGAGGACTGCAGTGGTTACCGCCCTCTTTCTCATCATACACACCCCCTCTGCAGAGGTCCTACATTTAGTGAGGTGAGTCACTGCATGGCGGTTTCGGTAGCGCAGTGGGGTCAAGTGTCAAGTTCTGGGGTCAAAACGAGGCCATTTGGCCTTTCAAAGAGCGAAACTGCCCTGAAGCCATTAATTGCTCAGCCCTTTCACTGAAATCCATCCAGCCTTCCTGTGTGGTGATGAGTCACAGTGAAAATGCGCAGGAAGTTAAGTTTTTCTACATCTAAATCATTATGACAAATTATTACTTTGTTACAGAAATTTGAAGGTTTTGTGCCTTTCGCTGATCTGCAGTTTATATAATGTTTACAGCTTGTACCTAAAAGAGTGGCCAGTGAGTCTGTCTTTATGATTCTCCTAATTCTTCATGCATGGAAGATGCTAAAAAAGATGCTGGACACAATCCTTTTGGTTCAAATTGACACGATAGCATCACACAGTTACTGCTGATTTATAGACACCCAAACAATGCTTATCTCTGTTCCAACACATCCCAAAGGCGCTCTATTGAATCTGGTCATGGGTACACTGTGAGTTGGACATGATCACCAACAATATTCTAGTAGGTTGTGTCATTTACACAATGCTCAGTTGATACTAAGGGGCCAAAAGTGTGCCCCCCCCCCAACATATCATTACAACACCACCATTAATACAAGAATACAAGGCAGAAATAATCCATGCTTTCATGTTGTGAAAGTCAAATTGTGCTGTACCAAGCAAAAGCAGAAATCCTGATACATCAGACCAGGGAATGTTTTTTTCCCATTCATCTGTTGTTGGGTTGAGCCCACGTCGGGCTGTTGGAGGCCTTAAAAAGAGTGAAAATTGCCATGAAGCCATTAATTGCTCGACCCTTTCACTGAAATTCAACAACAAATATGCTTCATGAAAAACCTCAGATATAGTGTGTTTGTTTGTTGTAGCATCAGGACACACCCAACCATTTCATTGACTGACTTGTCTTAATATTACAACCTTTAAATAAATAACGAGTAACCCAGTGTTCCTCATTTCTCAAACTTATTTCCAGGATTCTCAAGCAACTTAAAGAAGTCCAGACGCTTTTCTTTCCAAGCTCCTTAGGGTGGCTGTAGCTCAGGTGGCAGAGCAAGTCAGCCACTAATCAGAAGGTCGGTGGTTCGATCCCAGGCTGCCTCCGGGCTGCATGGGCAAGATACTAACCCCATGTTTGCCTACTGGTGGTGGTCAGAGGGCCCGGTGGCCCCTGTGTCCGGCAGCCTCGCCTCTGTCAGTGCGCCCCAGGGCAGCTGTGGCTACAATGTAGCTTGCCATCGCCAGTGTGTGAATGGTTGAATGACTGAACGTAGTGTAAAGCGCTTTGGGGTCCTATGGACTAGAAAAGCGCTATACAAATGCAGGCCATTTACAACGAGTAACCCCTTTATAAATGCTATATATTTTTTTGTGGCATTAACTGGGACGCTGTAACAACCCAACATAAATTATTCAACTTAAATTCTGCTCTTAAAAGCTCATTTCCACTTTACTGTCTGGGAGAAACAGCAGAGTGATGCATCGTCGCTTTTTTCCTCCCTTCTTTGGCGCTCGCGAGCCGCTCTTAGAAACCAAAGCCAAAGCCAGTCTGTCTGACTGACAGCTTGGTCCACCAATAGGAACCCAGATCACGTCCCATGGAAAATTCCAACCAATTATAGCCAGGAATATGCGCCTTCATTCGGGAAATAAGAGACTTTGAGCAATAATTCATAAATTCCTTTGTAATCCAAACACTAAAAACGTGGAGTATTACAAAAGCGTGAACATTTTACATAACGTAACACCAGCAGATTAGATTATTAGAAGAGAAAATATCTAACGGCAGCACCAGAGAATAAACAGTTACAAATCCTGTCGTTGCTTAATATTCTCATGTCATCCTATAGGAGCCGTGTTTTTTAAGGATCATTCCCTACATCATCATTTTGAATTTCAGACATTTGGAAATAACAAAAATATTTCTAATCCAATCATAAAAACGCTGCAGATAGAATTGGTGACCTTTCACGAATCCCATGACCTTGAGTAATCCTCTGTATGCTATAGGCTTTATCTACTCAAGCCCCACGTGACTTCTCACACTTGTTGCCAGCCACATTTCATAATATTAGATTCATGACAAAAACATTTATCTGAAGGTATGCTGGAGCAGTTTTCATATCTATACTGGTGGACAGAAGGCAGTGCCTGCTGCTGCCTGATTAGATTTGAAGGGCCACACAGAGTGCACCGGTCTCTGGACCAGTTCCAAGTTTCCCTGTGCAGAAAACAAAAGAGCCTTACGAAGGCAGGGTGTGTGTGCCGTTGTGACATTTTTGCTGTTCCTCACTTGTCCAAACTTAAATAGGGAACCACTCTGGATGCCACATGATTCTTGGATGTGTCACACAGTTGCACGGCCAAACTATTTCCTGTGTTACCCTCAGCATGTCAGATATACGAGAATAAACAAACTGCAAACTGAAACTAAAAACTGACACTTTAAAAGTAAATGTCAGTGGAATTTTAACAGTGTCTGATCATTGATTAGTGGGGTGTGCGGGGCTCGGGGGAAGGGGAATTTTCCCAGGATATTAACAGGTGAGGAGAAAGGTCTTTGGGCCATGGAAAGGGATCATAAGTCAGCACTATTTCAAGGCACTTCGGGTATCCATCAATCATGCAGAGGCTACGCACCACCCACATTTTAAAGCACATTTATCCCACATAACTTACATTTATTAACGTTTTGTTGTGGTGTTAAGGTTAAATATAAAGTATATAAAGACTGGGATTCCCTGGGACCGCACAAGTCACTTTATGGATGAAATTGAAACAAAGACACAGCTCAGTTCAGTAAAAATAATTTATTTACAGTGGCATGAATCATAAATTAACAAGCAGCATTGGCAAAAGCAACATTAGAGTCGACAGCTTGCATAAAATGATGAACTGTATGCACTGGACTGTGTCACAGCTGAGATGTTAAATCACAGTAGAGAGGGTACTTCAAATAGCGATGAGAAAAATATTCTTCGACACATGCATTCTCCTTCTGTTTTGCTCTAATTTACCACTGCGTAGATATCAGGATGTCAGACACATTTCATAAGTGGAAAGAAAGAACCCAAGAAAATCAGAGCAAGTAACTTCCTTAAATGACTCTTAGAGGGGAAGTGAGTCAATTTACTGACATTAGAGAAGAAAGGGGAGGCAAAAATGTGTTAGGGTTGACCCAGAAGCTTTACTCAGGGGTTATTTTACCAGTGACAGAGATTACTCTTCCACTGGTTCTTTTAAACATCCCCAAAACTTAAAACCCACAAGAAGTAAGACGTTTCTTGCATGACCAAGGTCGCGTAAGTACATTTAAAACACTTTGGCGCCACCTTCTGGTAGAATCACATCCATAACAGACCAGTTGATCCTGTCTCAACCTTTTGAATCAAAATAAAAAGAAAGAAAAAAATATAATGGCCATAATTACAAAGAAGGTAAAATCACATCAAATATTAAACTATCTTAAATGAACAAAAAAAACCCTCATTTTAGTTAAATGGTAAAAAAAAAAAAGGATCTTAGATTTCTTATATTACCCTCATATATAAGAATAAGTTTATCCAAAAGGGAAATTCATATGTCTGACGTATGTCATCTGGTATATGACTGTTCTATTACAGAGGTTATCGATTCCTGTTCTGATTCCCAGGGTTTAAATTATGCTGGTGTCTCTTATTTACAGGTAAGGTGTCCTTTGGTGTCTGATGCATGGCTTTATGTCATCAGGGCCACTGACCGGTCACTTCCAACATGTGAAGGGTGCGTTTTAACAGAAACCACAATCTTTTTTCTAAAGCTAACTGAAAAAATAACCAAACATAACTAAATAGTTTTTAGTGGCTAAATCCTATCGAGCAGTCTTTAGTGGCTATGTCTAAACTAGTGAATGAAAGCCAAATTTCAAAGACAAAACAAACAGCAGGGGAAAACAAGTCCTGACACAAACCCCGATCTGCAGGCTGACAAACATGCATTTTGTAAAATTGTACATTTTGTGCGTAAAGCTGAAACACAGGTGGTGCTATGTAAAACCCCCAAGATGGGAACTCTTCACACTGAGCCTCCACCCCAAATATTTCTCAAGCACAGAGAACTGAAAAGTGTCAGATCTTATAAAGCGGAAGTTAAAATTTGCCCAATCGTTCTCACACTACTGTTTGTGCTGAGACAATTTCAAAAACAATGCCAGCTTTTTCTTTTTGGGGGGGAAGTTGAAGATAAAGTTGCTAAAAAGTAAGCTCGGTGTGAACAGATACTCATATGGAAACTTAACACTTCCGACAAATCATTCGAAATAATATCCAGTTCCACAAGTAGGTTTTTGTTTTGTTTTTTTAATATTGGCAAATATTGAACTTTGTCAGCTATGAAAGGCAGAAATGATGCCTTTCTTGAATAGAAACATGGCCCTGCATTAGAATTACTTCAGTAATTCTTGGGCCACAGTAGCTCAATGTGCTTAACTGGGCGTGCTAAAAATGTAAAAAACACTTAATACCCATTAAAACCAAAAACAATGTTAGTCAGGTTAGATACCAGTACAGTGCAACCATAAATAACCATTTTGTTCTGAGTGACAACCTGTGCAGGCTCACGTCACACGAGGAAATCAAACATTAGCAGTTACTGTAGGTGGTCGTTCATCCCTCAACGTGTGACATTCGGATACTCATGGCTTACAGTTCATCATCAGTTCATCAACATTTTTGGGGCTAAAAAGTTAGGATGTGGAAACAAAGTGAGAAGCGCTACAGTGAAATTCATTTCAGTGTTACAGTGTGTATTTTCACATACTCTCAATCATATTGTCATTGTTAGAGTATCAGATCATATACAGACCAAGAAGTCTAGAAACACATGTTGCCAGTTACAGTCAGTTTTGTTCACAATTACAAGCTCACACGCACGAAACAGCACCTAAATGAACAGTACCTTGCAAAGTGATTGAATCAAAATGGAAAATAAAAGTCCAGTCTATAGAAATTTAGATTGAAAACATTATAACTTTGTGAAACGGACAAAGTAATTTAGCTCTAGTTCTTCATTTATGTAAGGATTTATCCTTGGCGCAAAAAATGTTTGCATTGTTTACCAATACATACAGTATGGAGACTTAAAGATGACAACTTTAACCACAGAAACCCAACACAAGAAACAGTTAAATTTGCCCTTCAGCACAACCCAAGATTCAGCTACACACCTGCAGTGCAAGACACATTCTGGCAGGCTACAAGGTCGCGATCTTGAAGGGTCATTTCAGAATGAGCTGCAGTAGCGTCGAGATTTTTTCTTTTTTTACTTTTACACATTTTTCTTTTCATTTAGAGGCAAAGCTGCATTAGAGGCAGAAATAAGCTCACTGGTTAAATCTCAGTGGGGAAAAGTATTTCTGACAAGAATGGTCTGAAAAAAGTAATGTGCTCAAAATAACAATAGCGTTATTTTCAATGCTAATGCTAACATTTAGCCACGTGACACCATTCTAATTTAAGATGTTATAACGCTAATACTGGCCAATTGGTTTTTTTTGTACCAAAACCCTTGTTAGTCCAGGAAAACAAAGTTACTGAAAACTAAGATCTTAAAGCTAGAAAAAGAAATTATTATTATTGCTACTTAAGTGGAAAGCTAAATAGGTTAGCTAGTTTGTCAAAATAGCTTCAGGATTCTAGCAATAGCTTGTGATTTTGTAGCTGGGAAAGCTAAAGGGCTAGCCTGCAAACAGGGCAGAAAAGTGAATAAACTTTCACTTTAAGTGCTTCTTTAGCTTCATCTACTGATGCTCATTTAACCAACAAAATATTTCTGCTCTCATTTTTTGTTGAACTAAACTCCGAGCTGCTGCTTTACAATACCACTTGGGGCAAAAAAGGATATTAAAAATCTATGTACACTATCTATACACATTCACTTTCATTCAAAAAGTCATTAAATGGGGAGACAGGTCCCCTGTAACTACAGCAGTTGAAATATATTAATTTTAAATCGACATCAACATGTACCATTTGAGAGAATTTTTTTATTCTTGATATTCTTGATTGTTTTCTTTTGTTTTTTGTCATAGAAAGAATCTCTAAATCTTCTTTAAAACTATAAATAACCATAAAATATCTTTCATAAACCTTCTCATTGTCATTTTCACTTAGGCTCCAAAACCGAACCATAAAAGATATAATCCAGAGGCTTCATTTATACTCATCATCCTGCCACTTATGTTTCAGTTTCACACACGCACACACAAGAAACTTAATCCATCATAGTTACCTCAGAGACTCATAAAAAATTCTGGTAATACACTGATCTGACCAGAGGACATTCAAACAGCAAACACTGTGTGTGTGACTGTGTTAACTTGGGCAACTTGGGACCAATAACCTCCACACAAATTTTAATTCAGCAAGTTGCAAATTACCTATTTTTTTAAATGGTGCTCTATGTAGCATTTTCATTATAGACAAGCTTCTTCTCTTTTTAGACATGTTTAGTACTTTCCCCCAATTTAAGGAAGTATAATAAAAAGTGAAAATTACAGCATGACTTTGCATTTTTTTAACTAAAGTGTCAAAATGTGCAAGGAATAAGTTTGTTGCTTGCTCTATCCAACTCCAGCTCAACAAAGCATGCTGAAAAATGCTAGAGGTGGAGAAGTTTACCTCGTTTCTTGATGGCAATTCAAATAATATCTCCTAATGAACCCTGAATGTGCTACCGGTGTCTGATTACATACTATTACTGTTGAAACCCTCACAACATCCGTTTTAATTGTAGAGGAAATCCGAGGATATTTCAGGAAAACTGAATATCATAGGTATTGAAATCAATTTTAAGATGTAAAGGTTGTAGAAATACAACCTTTACGCCTGTTTACAGCTGTATGTGCTTTTCTTTCCCTCCTTGTAAATTTACGTCCCCCCAAAAACGCACACACACTCACATTTTCTCATTTCTAGATATAACCTCCTTATCCAAACTTCTTTTTAAACTATAAGAAAAACAAAGCTTGAAAACCTTTTTAAAAATGCTACACAGAACACCTTTCAGTACTTTTATTAACTATTTTTTAGAAAAATTCTGTTTTAAAAGTCCTCTTAAGTGTTTGATTACTGTGAATACAGTGTTTGATTTGACTACAGCTTACAGATACATACCACATGTTGATTAGCTGATATCAATCAAAGAATAAGTTACATTGAAAACCTAAAAACCACAAATAGCTGGGGTTTTTCAGGATTATCCTCATGTTGGGCATTTGCTGTCAGGATGGTTCAGATGGCAGTTTCCCTGTAATGTCAGACTTTTTCTTGCATAAAATGTTAAGCAATGACTAAACCCACTGTGAATGTAGTCCTGAAGTTTGCACATGTCTCGGTTGTCCTCATGCTATAGAGCCTCTGAGTTGCCTGGTGTGACAGAGGGGCAGTGTTCTCATCAAGTCCTTCATACGTCTCTGTGAGCTGAGCTGAATGGGTGTCAGTGTTTTTGCATGGATTCCCTCACTGCTCGTCTCAACTGCAGCCTGGGGTCAGCAAAAATTCTGTAGAAGACAGAAAATCATCAAGGTAATTTAAATTACAGTCACTCTGATAACAAAGAACTGAACTGAGTTTTCTGCACTCATAAGTGGTTTCCAAGTGCTGATTACAAAAGATCAATAAAAGGGTAACAAATGATGTATCAGTTTAATAAACAAGGACCATCTGATCATTTGAATGCTTTCAACATTTTAAGATCTCTACTTGTTCTGGGGGAAGAACTTCAAATGCATTTCAATTTAAGTCTTTATGTTATTACAGACTTTTACTCCACAGAATCAAAACCAATCATGTAACCAAAAACAAAACAAAAACTGATTTTTCACCCACACCTTATATCTCATTTTCAGCCATTAAAGGCTTCCAGTGCACATTTTAAACACAAATTAATGAATTTAAATCTAAAGACTGAAAGCGGGGCAATACCAAGCTAAGGATGGCAAAATCTGAGCCTAGAGTTAAACCATTATTTTTATAGTGTAGTGATGGGTGCACTTTTAAGCAACAGTGTACAGCCACATCACAGAGCATTTCCACCTATAGCATACATTTCCCAGCAACCTGCAGCAATTACTGTGTATTACACCCTATGTTTTGTTACGTTTTACAACACTGTGCCTGTGCTAGTATTACAGAAACATCCGTGCAAATAGGATACGAAGATGTTTTGAAGAAGTGCATTACTTACAGAACTGGATTCACCCTCTTGAGTCAGCATGTCAATCCCTGTTATCTGTTCCAGGATAAGGCTGCTTTCATTGCCCTGCAAATTCATAGTGAACAACCACAATTACAGCTTCTGCATGTGTGACAAAACAACATAAAAAGAATTAGGTGTGACAATGTAAGCTTGTATGAAGCACCTGTTCTGTATTCATAGAGGCCATGGAGCTCATCTGTCCAGACATTGGGTTCATGCTATTATTGCCCATGGCAAGGTTCATGTTGTTGTTGCCACTGTACATTCCTCCACCGGGTTGTGTGGAGTAGTGAGACTGAGACTGTTGGGGGTAGACACTGAAAGAAGACAAGCTGAGTCAAAAAGGATAAAAAGAATTCTAAAAAAAAAGAAAAATAAACTAAAATGACTGAGACCTATTATGCTTTTCCTTATTCTCTGCCATGTGTGCATCTTTAAAATAGCTACTCTTTGTTCTATATGTCAGCAATTAGTGTGGATATCCCTAATTTGGAAACAATAACAATTATAATAATATTTAGGAACACACAGCTCTGACTTTGAGGACAGAAACCATCTCATCAGCTGTTCAAGCCTTCGGTTTCCTCAGGACAGCCAATCAGAAGTAAGCTGGACTAACATTACAAAGGCGCTAATACTGCTAGTTTTGGACAACAGAAGGCCAAAACAAGCCCCCAAATAAGGATTACTACTGTGAATATGCAAATCTACTCTTGTAAAAGCCAATAACAGAAATACTCAGCTGTAAATAAACACAACATTTCAAAAGCATTTGCACATAATACCTGTTGCTGCTGGTGATGTTGGCAGGCTGAGACCATCCGTTGAGGTCGGCACTAGGCTGGTAGCTGGGAGGTCCTCCCTGGTTCGGACCCTGGTGTTGGGTTTGGGGTGGACCTTGGTTTTGCTGCAACATAGGGCTCTGACCCTGCCCCATTCTGGGGGACAGCAAGGGGCTCTGCGGCGTGGTGGCCCCGCATGGAAAACAGGACACTGGATCCTGGTGTTGCTGCTGCTGCTGCTGGCTCATTCCTGCACGTCAGAGTGTCATAGACAGTTACAATAACACAAGTAAAAACTAAGACTTTATAATAATTTTCAGATGGTGGTAATCTGGACTAGTTAGACCCCAACATTATATGAAGATCTTACCAAAAGGATAAAGTGAATTTGAGACAAATGAGAATGACCTTTCCTCTGAGACTCAGAGAAAAGTTTTTTACAGTATCTGAAAAATCATCAAAATCTTTGATTCACCAATGAGAGAGCCCTATAACTGAAAGACCAACCAGAAATGGAAAGAAAAAAGGCCCAAACTCACCAACAGCTAGATTGTTAATAAATTAAATTCACACAAAATACTCATGTCGTATTGTCCTCACTTCAGAAGATCTTTTTTGTTAAATGAAATTCATTTACTTCAGTTCTGACAGCACTGACAGAACTTTTACAAGCCACCCCACCCCTTGTGATTGGTTTACGACAGTTACAATAAAACAATCACAGAAAAAAAAATCGACTTCCTTGTTCTTTTAAGTAATAATAAGAAAATAATTTTGCTTCTGTGTTGATTAGCACAGAAAAAAAGACAGCAGAAGGAAAAAACTAATCATGCAGCCTCCACCAACACCCAGTCATGAAAAAAGAAAAAAAAGACCGCCACCACAAAAAAAAGTAAAAAGAACTACAGCACATCTTCCATGAAGCACACACAGACCACTGAGATGCTGTTGCTGTGCTCTCATCATATACCTGCACTGCTGAAGTGGAAGGGACTGTGGTGTGATGGCGGACTCATTACACCTCTGTATTGCCCTCCCACATTTCCCATCATGCCCTGACTAGCCAGATGATGGCTGGGGGAGTGAGGGGAGGAGAAGGGGCTGGAGGAGCTTGGATGAGGAGGAGAGGGCAGGCCTGTACCGTAGCTGGAGGCCGAGTAGGGGAACTGCTGCGGGTTGCCCTGCGGGAGCCGTGGGTTGGTACCACCCATGGGCATTGGCGTAGGAGCAGCGCCCCCAGTGGGCATATTGGGTGGCATGTTGATGCCCTGAGTGCGCATCATCATGGCACGCTGCTGCTGCATGTGCTGCTGCTGCTGTTGTTGGCGTTGGCGTAGGTGGTTGGTGAGGTACTCGCGCTGCCGCTGGGCCATCATCTCAGAGTTGAGGGTTCCCTGCAGGAGGAGATGCACATTTAGGCAAGGAGCAAAAAGGGGAAATGATTTGTGCTGATAATATTTAGCATGTGTTTACAAGAGAATAAAGTGTTCGTGCAGGCAAACCGACCTGGTTTGGTACATTAGACCGTAGAGGTAGATTCATGTTGGAGACTCCACCCATCTGGTTCACCATTGGCTGTCGGTTCTAGAGAGAAGGCAGAGCAGCCCGGAATTAAAAAAAATATGATATTGCAATTTTGCCCTTAATAAATGCCTTAAAATACATTCAATGCATATGATTAACTGATGTGCACAAGTACTGAAGCACTGAGCTGGGTGTTTGTAAGAGTTTTGCAGTTTTGCATTCACCTGCAACCCATTTAAAGAAAAAAAAAAAGAATTAAAATCACATTTTTGATTCAGATGGGTTTTGAAAAAAAGTTTTCTTCTATAAATAAACTTCACTGTTTCTCTGCTGGCACAATAAATGTAAAGCGGGAAGTGTAAAAGTCGTGCCACACATCTGAACAAACTGCTAATTGCTGCTAATTTCAGTGACGTTTAAGGGACAAAGCGTTTTGCCTTGACTCTCCACCAGGTGGCAGCCTGGACCAAAACACCAGCTGTGTCTTTGTTGGCGTAGACAAAATTTAAGACAAAACAAAAACTGAAAATCTAGATAAGCTCAACATTTATGTAGTAATACAAACACAATAAAAAAAATAAAAGTGTTTCACATAGAGAAATTAGACAACAACAGCTTTTCAAAGAGAAATCCTAACGTGTTACCAGCTAATAGTATAAGGTATGTGTATGAATTTGTCTGTGCATATTTTGCCGTTTCAGCTGTCAACTGTCTAAGCAACAAAAAAATGCTGATTAAGCCAGAAAGCTGGAAAACATTTGTGCTTTTCTAGCTGCTGCAGTTCAAACTCAGTGAACCCTGTTGGCTCAGAGGCATCTTTTGTAATCAGATTTTTCTTTTTCAAAATGGTAATGAGGTTTCATGCTTGAATGAAACATCAATGCCTGGTTTGCCAGGATTCATGACTGAAT
The DNA here is from genome assembly GCF_057382095.1 of Aulonocara sp. 'chitande type north' Nkhata Bay. NCBI lineage: Eukaryota > Metazoa > Chordata > Actinopteri > Cichliformes > Cichlidae > Aulonocara > Aulonocara sp. 'chitande type north' Nkhata Bay. The sequence goes on along the minus strand of NC_141361.1, from coordinate 7,347,599 downwards.
CATATGAAACAGTTTGTAGTTACAGAAAGGAAAAGATTTGTTTCTGTGATCGTACTTAGGTGACATTAAGGGATGGACATGACTATAAATATATGTAACTGACTGTCTGCAAAGCAACTGATGTCCTTTTAAACCCGGTGACTGCTGGGGTCAACAACAACAACGGTCAATCACAATCACTGTACTGAATTTCCATAAAAGCGTTGCTTTACAAGACAAACTTTACTTGAAATTTTTATTTGCTCCAACCACCAGTTGCATGCAGCAATAATTGCTGGCTTTTTTAAGCAACAAAGAGAATCAGAAAGAAAAAAGAACCAAATGGAGGAACTTGTTACATTAGCCAGGTCACATCTTTGAATTTAATCTAATCTTCATGCTGAGTAACTAATTATAATTGTCCTTATATCCATTTCTGTCAGAAAAACTGGATTGATATTTCATCTGCAGTACTTTATCTTTAGTAGTATGGCTCTGTTCTGGGACCTCGCTGCACTTTGACATGGGATGGCAAGGCAAGACTAAGGCAAGAACAGCAGCAATAACCCCCTCCCCAGAACTGAGCAAGCACCAGTGAGAACAGGCATAATATCGACTATGTCAGAAATAGCATGAAAAGGATGAAGCTGGGTTGCAAAGTGGTTTGCAGAGGCAGAAGAAACTGTATGCAGGATGACACAGCTTAGAAAGGACACCCTAAGAAGGATGTGCTTTCCAAGAAAGGATCAGCACTGCCAGCTGCACTCTGCCCACCTGCCAAAACTAATGCCATGTTCAGCTTTTTGTTAAGCACTATTAGCTACAAGTAACGCCTACACAACCTGTAACTGCTCTGTCATCAAGCATTGAGCACAACCAACACTGTAATACAGTATTGCAACATCAATGTTATATTGTGTACAGTAAAACGTCTGGAAATCTGGAAAAAATAAAAGAGTGAAATTCAAATATTTGGCGCCACCTACCAGCTGAGCCTGGAGTCTGTGCTGCAGCTGAAGCCTCAGGTTATTGGGCTGTGGGGGCATCATAGGATTAGGCCCCCCTGGTCGTATGCCAGCCTGCCTCGGCCCTGCACCTCCAGGCATTCTCATCATTGGGGGATAACATGTGTGCGGCATTCTCTGAGCCCCCATGTGGCTTCCCATAGATTGGCCGTGATAACCACCATCAGGAGGCATGCCACCATAACTTGCCTGACCTGCATAGTGTTGACTGTAGAGAGGAGGCTTCATGCCAGCTGCTGGGTCCGAGGAGCCCAGGTACTGGTCCTGGTCTGGCAGATGACCCTGTAGAGTGGTTAAAAGTGCTTCACATGTTATTTACCAAAACTCCAAAACAGGTTATATGTTTAGCATAGAGTGGCTTAAAGGAGCTCACCTGTCCTGCCAATGTGGGGATTCCCAGCATTTTGTCAATCTCCTCTAGACCCTCGTAGTCCTTTAGCACCGAACACAACTGGTTCAGTAGAGTGCCTTCATCTGGCTGGCCCTCAGACCCTGTGCCGCAACACCCCATGCCATCCTCCTGGGGGACACTGTATGGTGGCCTGGAAGGTAAGTTGGCATTATTATCAAACTAGATTCAGTGCTTCATTTTCTGCTTATGATGACTCTTCTCTTATGCCATACCTGCTTGGATTTCCATAATGATCCATCATCATTCGGTCTGGCCAAGGAGCAGTCTGATTAGGTGGAGCCTGCTGCTGAGGGTAAGGAGGCGTTGCCATGTCCAACTCTGCAGGGGAAAAATACACAGAATATCAGAAACAGCGTAGAATTCAAGGAGAGAAGAGTTTCTGTTATTTGCCCATTTTCTCTTACCGTTGCTCATCATCTGCATATTAACCATGGCTCTGGATCCAGATGGAACACTGCCTCTTGCAGGGAGTGCAGCATTCATGTTGGGAACCATACGACCAGGTCCAACTCCCTGGCCCATTACTGGGCCTGCAGAGCCCCCCATGGGCCTCTGGGGACTCCAACCTTGCTGCATGGAGCCACGCATTCCTGTTATGGGGAAAAGATTCATTCAAAGGTTATTTAGTATTATATATGTATTTGTATATATGTGTATATATGTATTTGACATACATATTTGCTATATAGCCAGAAATACACCTCAAAGTTATATCTTGTTCTGCCTCACCTGTGTTAGTCATTGCAGCTTGGTTAGCCATGCCCGCGTGGGGTCCCATCATGCCTTGTTGCTGCTGCTGTTGCATTAAGTGGTATGGGCTACTGTTCCTGTGCTGAGGAGGGAAAGGCCTGTTGGTGTGAGGGGAGGGGCCCATGCTGCTGTCAAGAGACATGCTCCTTATTGGAGGACCACCTTGAACTGGATGGCTGGGCCTGGGACCATTAAAGCCTGCTAGGAGGAAAAACAGTATTTTTTATTCCCCATACAGTACTGTACATATTTAGAGACAATCTGAAGATTTTCTCAATATTTAGCAAGTTCAAGATGTTGGAATGGTGTAATTCAGTCAAACACAAACACTGTGTTGCAGACGTACTTGCGGGGACGATGGGAGGGAAGGGTCTGTGCTGGGTGGGCGGGCTGCCGCTGTCTTTCATCTGCAGAATGTCAGAGATGGTGGTCTGTTTGTCGACAGAGGAGGCAGGTGGCACAGAAGAGGAAGAGGATGACGAGGGATCAGCACCCCTGGTCGGTGGTTGACTGGGGAACAGCGGCTGCTGCTCCTGGCCACCACTTTGCAGGTTATCCAACAGGTCCTCGAGCTCATTGGTCTGAGACCAGCCACAGGGAAAAAACAGGATTAATAAATAGATTATTTATAGGATAAAATGACATAAAACACATTTTACATCACATGACAGTAGCACCAGTGTGCCACATTGCTGCATTACATCCAAACATACGTTGTAACATTATTTTCAGTGAAGGGCTGTTGACATTTAGGGAACTGAATAATGAAAAAAATGCATGCTTTCATGTGACAACGTGCAGAAATAGGGTTCGAAAGTAGATGTAACATCATGTGGTTTCATGTCTTTTTTCCATATGCTGTGGTAATCCTGGCATGCCACTAAAACTAGTTCATAATTCAAACAACGTATGTCACTATACGGTTGCCTCTGGCCATTTGGTTGATGAAGAGAGGAGGAGCTAAAAATAAACTGCTGGTGCTAATGAGGTCATGTGTGATGTACAGTAAGTCCCAATCACAGCTCTGTTTAACACCAAGAGAACACACACACAGATACAGAGTGAAAGGTGAAAACAGAATGGCCACACACCAAAGGAAACACTAGTAAAAAAGAAAAAAATGTGTAAATGAAAAAATATATTTATTTTTATTATTTCAGAAGTTCAGCTGTTCATAACATTGTAATAGGACCCTGCTTTATAACTCGTGGTCTTGCTAGCTGTTAGCATGGTGCTCATATGTAATATAGTACTGCTAATAGGTGTGCCTCTATTCTCCGAAAGACTGAACTTCAGTCATTTTCCATTGGCCACTTCCTGTAGCTTACTTTTACCATAAATGCACCTGCCTTGTCAATAAGCAACAATCTGAACTGAATACAGATTTACTAACTAACCAATAACAGCAGGATAGAGGGTTACGACACTGAAACCAATGATGTGTTTGGGTTTAGCAATTTTTAACCACTTGAAGGAAACCACATACATAATATTAATGTGGGCAAATGATTACATGTTGATGCTAAAAATTGCGGGTGTCTGCTATTAGCCTAAACTTTAAGCAGTCGGTGTTACAGTAGGTCTGCCATGAGATCAAGCCTTAATTTCCATTGGTCAACAGACCCAGCTCCTGACTCACTAGCTGTACTTCATTGGACAAGTTTTGGTAGCTGTTAATCACCACACGTCGGCAACACCCCACCGTATGAGCTGTTTTGGAGATTCTCTAGTCTTATACATCTAATATGAAAAATCTACTGAAGTTATAGTTTATTTTAGCATACATCTAATTAACCTGGATCCAATAGGCATAAGGAAACAGGAGGTGAACTGTGAGGAGGATTTCTCTGTAGTCTCTCAGATCTTTACACTTGATAAATTCAAAAACCAACTGCTCACTTTCTTCCTGGCACATCACACCCCTGAACAGGTGTCAATATAATAACCAAACTCCATATCAATATCATATGTCAGAGGATTTATGGTTGGTCAGTTTACATATCCCTGATAAGTCATAAAGTGTGTCTATAAAAGGAGGATGTGCTTCTCCAGTGCCAGTTAAACCTGGAGTCATTCTAATAGCCAGAAGAGGACAAGTCCTGTTAACAAAAACAAACATTTCCTTAATGAGGTCAGCCATTGTGATGTCAACAGCTATTTCTAAATACTCAGTGGAGCAAGTTAACTTAGTCAGTTATCATCAAATGTATGGCAAAATACACAACACGTAGTGTAAGATTTAGGGCGTGGCTATTTTGTGATTGCTAAGGTGTACAGTATTCCTAATTTTTTTCAGTTAGTTCCACCATCTGCTCATAACATGTAGTTTAAAAACAGATTACAGTGACAATGAGGCTCATCTCGAGGCTTAAAAATGGAGTCCCCAAATTTGTGGGTGACATCACTGTGTCCATCTTTTCAATACAGTCTAAGTGATGAGCCACAGAATTGTTAAAGCATGTTTAAACAAACTGTCAGGTTCAGTTCAGGTCTAGTGACACATGCTCACCAGAGATGGATAGACTTTGACCATTGTTTCAAGGTCCACTGACAGATGTTCATCCACTGAGATAAAGTTTTCATATGTAATATTTATTCTGATGATGCCCATTTGGTTCCTGGAATAAATGTTTAAAAAATGTTCATGGGATTTAACATTATTTAAAAAAAAATTCAACCCTCCAAATCTAACAAATCTATAAAGTTTTCTATTAACTGGTGGCAGACATCATGGTTTATTCTTCTAGGATGCTGTGATGTGCACACATATGGATATTTTTAAACATTCAGGCACACCACACATGCAGCCGTGCACACTTATACAAATGCACGCAAACACACCTACATGTGTGCTGATCCATAGCAACACAACTCCTCTGCTGTTCCTGCAAGATATGCCTCAAACACAGTAAGTAAACTTTCCCAGCGAAACTGCAACTCTGCACACACACACACACACACACACAGACACCACACAGGAGACCTGTGCAGTGTTTTTGAAATCTCATTCCCATACAGTATTGGTTTCCCTTGTTCTTCGCTCACACACACTGACTCACACATATGCCTAAGCCTTTAAACAGTACTCCTCTGCTTTCTTTGCCAGGGCATCTTGTGTTTCTGGGAGCGTGGGGGGCAGTGTGCCATTGGCTGTCTAAAGAGGAACTCAACACGGATCTCACAGAACAAACGAGCATCACCGACCACATTTCTTACTTTTAGGTGTTCATGTGAACCTTAAGCAATTACAAAGATTTGTTAACAATACAGTTTTCCCAAGAAATTGAATCATCTATTAAAACAGATGTAGCGTTATGTGTTGCTTAGACAATGATGCATCTCAGTGCTTATTTTGAGGGATTCAGGGCTCCCTGTGTAGTTAGTAAAAACTCCTAATACTGAGGCCTCTGATTGTGTAGCATTTGTAACAATGACTATGACTTAAAAGTGCTGTTTTCTTAGTATTTTTAAATTGACTAAGTTTGGAGGGAGCAAGAATTAATCAGCAATGTGCTCGTTGTAAATGAGAAACAGCTGATGACTTTGATGTTACATGTAGTAAAGACATCATATTGTAGCAGGAAGCTACGACAACTACTACTGAAACGTGAAAGCTGTAATATTTAAGGCTATTTTATGTAACAAAGGAACTGAAAATACATGGAAATAATTGAGCTTCACCACCTGAAACCTAAAAAAAAAGCATTTAAAAACTAAACGGAACTGAACCGAGCACACAGGGCAAACAAAAAACAAGCTGACGCTACCAAACCAGTAGTTAATAAATCTGCCTGATAAATTACTGACCTGTGGCTCCATGTTAAAGCCTGTTTCTGGTTTCTCAGTCTTAACGCTGGAGAGCTTCAGTCCTTCACCAGGTTCTATCTTGATGGCTTTATCCAGGATGCTGTTATCATCTCTGTCCAGGAGATAGCGAAGCAATGCATTGTCCTTCTTTTTGGGGCTCCCTGGCTCCTGTTTTGTGGAGAGTTCACCTAGAGCGGTCATGCTGTCCCCGGAGGCCGACTCTGGACCAATGGGATCTTTTCCGGTTGCTTCAGCTGTTAGTTTGGCCAACTCCACGGGCGAGGTGCTGTTTTGCAGCAACCTGTGAAGAATTTTATGTTTCTCCTTTAAAGAGGTGGAGTGGTTGTTATGTCCCACCCCACCTACACCACCAAGCTGGTCCTTACAGATCTGGTCATCTCCGAAAGCACCCGTTGGTGAGCAGGGATCAGAGGGCTCCAACTTGGTGGTGAGCAGCTGGAGCAGCTTGGTATGGCCTTTGGTGTTCAGAAGTTGGTTTGGCGCATCACTAAGGTCACCCAGACTCTCCCGGTCACCATCTCTTCCCTCCCCCTGATCACCTTCCTGGTTCTGGGATGTCAAAAGGTCTTGCTCCTGAAAAGTTCCAAATAGGTCAACCTCTAAGCTTATATTGTTCTTGGCTTTTTGGCTACCGGGGTTGGAGCTGTGAAGAGGGCTCTGAAGGCCGACTGGTTTTCTGTCAGGGGACTCTGGGTGCTGTCCTTCACTGAGTCCCTGGGAAATCCTGTGGCCCTGGCTGAGAGCCTGCAGTGCGCTAAGAGAGTTAAACCCTTGGTTGGTTCCTGTGCTGCTGCACACAGGGGCTGGCGATCGGAGGCTGGCTGCAGGAGAGAAAGAGCCAGGGGGGTGCTGGGGGAGATGCGGACTACTACAACTGCTGCTGCTAGCTGGCATGCTGGGGCTCTGGCGATGACGAGGAGACAACATGGCACCTTGGGCCCCTGAGGTGATAATGGGGCTTCCCAAGGCTAAAGGGCTGCCCAGCTTTTGTGCATGGCTATTTCCCTGAGGCGTAGGCGCTCGCCCTGACATAGCTCCATAACCACGTCCAAGGTTGCCAGAGGCTGTGGCAGCGTAGTGTGTGTTGCTGGTGACACTGGCGTCAGGGGAAGGAGAAGACACACTCATACTGGTTGGGGTCATTGGTTTGGCCATAGCCTGACTGGCAGATGTGTCTGCAGTCATGCTGCCATTTTCCCTGGATGAAAAAGAAGACAGTCAAGAATGAGACCTATTCAGTTATGTGCTGTCAGTATGTAGATATGCAGACTCAGTGTGTATGCTGAGCTGATAAAGCTTGACAAAACATAAGGGATAAAACCTACAAGCCACATGTCACACAGTTATACATAAAAGAGATGAAAATAAAGATTTAACGTGAAGCAGGCTCTATTATAATGATATAAACGTCCAAATAAAATTCTATTATACCACCTACGGTTATTGTGTGCAATCCATCATCCCTGGGAGATTCCACTGACCAACACTTTCTAGTGACCAGTGTCTTTTGAATTTTGCACAATGTGTTTGCATTCAAATATAGACCCCTTCCTTCCTGCTGCATGTATTTTTCTTTTTGGAGTGTCATCTTGGGGAGAACTGTTTTCTCGAATGGCTGAAAAGGAAGTCGGTGTGTTGGTGCCTTAGTATCCTGCACCTTGCCCTTTTTCATGTTAAACATTTGCCTGGTGAAGACGTAGTAGAGTTGATATGCTTTTTCTTGAATCACACTCAAATACAGCTTTTGCAGATGAAAAAAAATTATATTATTGTATCTTCAAAGATGCCCATTCAATCACATCTTATCCAGTTAGATTTGTCAGTGGTGATGGTATAAACAGAAAGGCAACGAACTTTGATTCTGAGTTTCAGAGCCTACAGACTGAGGCATCAGTCTTTTAGTCCAAAGTCCAAAACATTCTGGAATAAGTGATAACGATGTCACATGTAAGGATTAAGTAGAGTACACCATAAAGTAAAACAACCAGAGCAGGTCTGCGAGTATACACAAGTGAGAAAACATCATAGTAACAAGGGACAGAGGGAGTAACTGTAACAGAGGGAGACTTTCAAACATCAATCAGCTTCAGCTCCACCAAACACACAAAGCTCTCATTGTGCTGAATTCTAGTGCAATAATTTTCAATGTGAAACTTGTGGAAGTAAAAAGGGCAAGTTCTCGCCATTGATCCACAAACACTCTGGGTAACAGTCCTGGCATTGTTTTCTGACCACTGTCCAAACCCAGACTTTGAGCATTCGTATCAGCACTTGGATGTTGGTAGAGTCGCAATCCTTCCCTGTGGAGGGAAGGAGGAATGAGGGCACTGTGGACTGGACTGGCTGGTAGTTCTTGTGTGACTTTTGGCTTTAACATACGATGACAACTCTGTATAAGAGACTCTCTGTTTACAATGCAAACTACAGAACCAAATGAGGAAGAAAATGGCCAAAATTGTTAGGGAATGTAAAAAAACACAAAAGTACATCTTTTTCTTTAACTAAAATAAGTATGTCGCTTTTTCTGAATGGATGAAGGCAATTTGGGGAAAGAATTTGGTTTGAATAAGGAAGAGAGAAACTTGGCACTTGGATGGAGTTAAGTGGCAGCTGCAAGGGTGATCAGAAGATTCATAAACAAGAAATCATATGACTTAACTCCTCAAATCTAAAGGTTTTCTATGACTGGAGGACAGATATGAAGCTTAATCTGGAAAGACTCTCCCATTCTTGATTTTAGCATTTTGGGTGCCACCATCAGACCTTTTTGGACAAAAAGGTGGAATATCAGCAAGTCTGGTTGCTGGTGTTATCTGTGCAGCACAGATACAGATGTTAAGTAACACATTAATGAAATACAAGAATTCCACTCACCAAAAGAAGAAATGACATACTTGGACAGGACTTTTTAATCTTTAAACCAGCAGAGAGCCAAGCTAACTGCTTTAAAATCCTTTGAAGGGCACTTTTGAGGCCCCAGCAGGCCCATTGTTGTTTGCTATGTGAGTATACTGTGTTGCTCTCTTCTCTGTCTTAGGTAACGCCTATCTCTCTGTGGAGCCAGTGAGTAGCACTCAGCAATCAGGCCTGGGAGTACTTAAGCTGGGGAAGATGAGCTTTTCAGGGCAGAGTCCTTTGTCTCTGCAGCATTTGAGTGGTGTGCACAATGCACAGGCACAAACAGAGCAGGTCAAACAAGAGGTCTGGTTCAGAGATTTAATTTGCGGAGATGGAGCCACATGGTTAATGATACAAATTTTAAACCTACAATTTAAACAGGTTATTTATTTTTTAAATGGTCATGCTCCTATATTTGTTATGAAAGAGGAAATTAGCTATAGAGACCAAAAGTAATTTATGTACCAGATGTACCAATCAAGTATATTTCTGCTGTAAATTAGGCTTTTAAGTAGTCATTTGAACAACTTATGTTGTTCAAATGACTAGTCTTATGTGTGTGACATAATTGTCACTTGTTCTGACCATATATTTTTACAATTGGTTGTAGTTACACATTTACTACAACTTGTCAATGTTTTTTTGTTGGAATTAGAACAAGATAAACCTTAGCGCTAAACCTTACATTGATTGTCTTAAATCTAAAAGAAATATTTCATGGCAAGAAACTCAAAATCTTTTGTGTGAAAAATGCAACATATCTTCTTTTCAGCAAACAAAAATAATTTAATGAAACATAAAGGGCACTGGGTCTCGTGTAGTGAAGACAAAGGAAAGAAAGAGTGAGTGGTACCTCTGCAGGACATGGAGGGACATGTATAGCTGTGGTTCATTTGTTGCTGAAGATCGGACCAGTTTGCTCTTAGTGTGCGCTGAGACGATGGTGCCGTCAGCCAGGGAGAATCGGTAAAGAGGGCTGAGCGCATGGCTGTTTCTCAACACTGGAAGGGAACCAACAAAAAAAAAAATCAGGTTTCATCATTATATGAATGATAAATACTGAGTACAACTGGTAGAGGGAAATAATTTCTGGTAGCAGAGGTAACAAAAAAAATACAGAAAAGCGTAGCTGTTGTGGAGTGGCGGTGCAGTGGTTAGTAGAATTACCAAAAAAAGTCCTGGGTTCAAATCCAGACTGGGGCCTTTTTGTGTTGTTATTTATGTGTCTGAAGACGTGCATGGGTCAGGCTATTTGGCGATTCCAAATTGTAGGTGTGAGTGTTAATGGTTGTCTATCTGTATGTTTAGTCCTGTGACTAATCCTGCTGGCAGTTTAAAGCACCACTGCAACCCAAAATTGGATAAGTACAAATAGACCAATAGTTATCATTGTTGGATATTTATGATAATAAAATGTACCTTTGGCAGAAAATGTTATTTCCTAAGATTTAAACACAGACAACTCAAACTTTCTATTAAGTAAAATGAACATGTCCTTGCTTAAAATGACTAATTTATGAACTATGAAGACCATTTTCCGTTGCTTATCCCCACTTACAACCTGGAGCTGTATAAGTGGAAGGAAGCAGATGGATGAATGTGAAGAAAACTGTTTTACCCTCTTGATGGTGCTTTTTGGCGAAGGACATTTCCCCTTCATTCTGCAGGTGGAACCTCTGAATGCACCGTCGAACCAGGTCCTCCCAGCCTGGCTTCATGGATGCCCGCAGCTGACTAGTATCCAGTGACGTGATCTTACCTGAATCGGTAAAATATGACATTGATATTTGCAGATTACTAGTCATGTTTTAGAATATGCATCAAAATACATATAGACCCAAAGATGGAACCGCAACATCTGTGGATTTCACAGATGCAGCCAAAATATTCTGTCTGCTCTTATTTTCTTCCAATAGAAATTATTTCATCATTTGCTACCTAAAATTTGCTTTTAGAAGCTATCAAAATTTTTGGTGGTGGTCAGATTCCACACCAGCACAGCAATGGTGAAAGCCATGTCTTTGAGTAGGACAGTAGCATCATTTCCAGGCTGACTTGAAGCTGTTTCAGATACTAACAACATATTCTTATTGTATTTTATGCTGGCAAGCTACCACAGATCATACAGCATATTAACCCAGGACCTAGCCCTGCGGATGTACCTTGAAGATCCTGGCGTGTGGTGAAGCTCTCATACGTGGGCATCACAGGTCTCTCTTTGACAGGGGCTCTTCTTGCCACACAGATGAGACATGACTGGAAATCTGCAAAATTGAAAAATAAACAGGTTACATTATAGAATAAGTCCTGCTTCTAATGCAACAGGGACTGCGAATGAAAGGCTCTTATAGCTTTAGTAACCTTCGATAGTGAAGCACCGCAAAATATAATGTAGTCAATACAGCGTCGGTGAATGTGTGAAAAACTGAATGTTATAAACATCTAAAAACTGGAATGTGTTAAACTGTACAGGTGTATGTAATAGTGTGACTCCCAGGTGTATCTTCATCCCCTCGGCTGGGGCATCATACCTCCTACCCACATCATTCTACCAGCCTAGATCGAATACTAAAGCAGCTTCAGCTTTACTCTCAGCAGTTTTGTTAACCCTGTCTGTTCCACAACCTTAACATCAAACACACCCACAGCTTCACCTCAGCACTGAAATCAAACAGGACAACTGTGACCTCACCCCCGACATTGATGTCAGCACTAGTCTCAGTCAGAGTCAATCTACACATCAACCTAAATCTCAACCTGCAGCCTTCACTCCGTCCACCAGATATCCTCCTCTTGACGTGGGAGACACTGGCACAATATCTGGTTGTCAGACATCTAAAATTAGATTGGCAGACAGATTCTTTTCCCTAATGTGCATGTGTGTGTGATTAGATTAGATGGGAAGATGACAAAGTGCCACACACTAATTAGTCTCTTCCAGTGGATGGGAGGGAAAATAGAGAGAAGTGATGATGGAAGGAGGACAGGACACAAGAGACTGGGAGACCCAGGATGGTAAGAGTGATAGGAAAGTGACAGAAAGTCAAGACACAGACTGGGTGGTGGAGAAAAAAAAAAAAGGAAATGACAGTGTAAAAGAAGTGCACACAAGTGAAAGGGCCAAAGTCACTCTACTACATGGTGAGAAATAACAAAAAAACGGGACCAAATCAGCAGAGACAGAAGAAGACATAAAGACGGGGACTGCAAATAGGAAGCGAGGAATAAAGGCATGACAGAGTGAAGATGGAAAATGAGCGGGTGAATCTGAGAAAATAAAAGAAGAAAAATAAAAGGACAGAAAAGAGTGACAAAAAACACAAGTATACTGGCATAAGGAGAGACAATACCTTCCCCCTCTTCTCTGATTGACTTGGGTTCAGAGACAGCAAAACACTGCATGGTCTCATACTTCTGCTGCGCCGCCTCCTGCTGATCCGAGGTCAGCCGGGCTTCACCGTCAGCATGAGGGTTGATCAACATGCGACAGTTAAAGGTGTGGCTGTTCCTGTTGGACGAATCGCGATGATTGACTGAGAGACAGGGAGAGATGCCAAAACAAAGAGGAGACATCGTGAGCATGTTAAATTTCCAACATAAACACTGCAGCATCAAACAAATTCGATATAAGATAAAAAAGCTACAAGAAAAGCTCATTTCACAAAACAGTAAATGCTCCCAACAGTAAGCTACTAGCCACAACCCATTACAAAACATGAAAAATGATCTAAACCAATCACTTTTTCTGCTTTCTATCAACATGGCCGAGTTGTAAGATAAAAAGAAAGTGAAGATTCTCTCAGTGCTGCCAAAGTCAATAACTTTCTCACCCAGGCTCTTGGGCAGGAGGTTCTTGATGAACTCGGTGTGATCTCCAACATGCAGCACGCTGTAGACGCTGGTGTTCATCAGCTCCTCCTGCTGGTAGCGCAAATACTGGCTGACATTCTCCGACACAAACACTATGTTGCCTTCCATGTTGACAACAAAGAAGAAGCCGTCCAGGGCCTGAAGGTGGATGTGAAGACAGGATGAAAGAGAGAGAATAGAGAGCCAACAGAAAACATGAAGGGGAAGAAAGGGAAAATGGGAAGAAGACAAATTGGGAGAGACTCACGTTACTCAGTTAAAGTTTAGATGGATATCTACTACAAATAAATGCTAATATTCTCAAATACCGAGCATGATTCGAGGCACCGCAGCACATCCCAGTGACCGCCGTGTGATTTTCTGTGTATTTTTTCTTTCATTTTCCACCTTAATGCACAGACTGTGATTTTTTTCCTTTAGCACACCCATGTTTACACAAAGGTATCCTGACACCGGTGCAGAATAGAATATAATGGAAAAAAGATGTTGCTTGAATTCTGTTTATCTTACAGACTCCAGGCCGACACCTCGGTGCGCGTTGCTGCTGGTGAACGCTATATATAGCCTGTGTGTATGTGTGGTCAGGCTCCGCCCCTCCTTTTCTAATCTGGCTTTTCACAAAGGTATTTATACCTCACCGGGTCCCATGTTATACGTTGCCACATACCCGTGCATACACACACTCACACTCAAGTAGGTTGGATGACTGCATTAGAGTTTGTCACAGAAACTCTTATCACTCTGTGTCGCTGCAGGAAGATGCTCTAAATTGTCAACATACATGAAATATTTGCAGCCATAATGAGGTCAGATCTCCTTTTTTAGCATTTGCATTTTTGCCCTATTTCAACTGCTGTGACGATAGCATCAGAAACCAGTGAGAAGCTCTCATAATCATTGTCACAGTACATAAATTTATGAAGCACTAGATTAGTGAATTGAAACTATTCGCTTGTCCTCAGTTTTGGCAGCAGCAGCAAAAGCAGTAATCCTTTTTGGTTTTACCATCGTGCCTACAAATACAGTGGGGCAAAAAAGTATTTAGTCAGCCACCGATTGTGCAAGTTCCCCCACTTAAAATGATGACAGAGGTCAGTAATTTGCACCAGAGGTACACTTCAACTGTGAGAGACAGAATGTGGAAAAAAAAAATCCATGAATCCACATGGTAGGATTTGTAAAGAATTTATTCGTAAATTAGGGTGGAAAATAAGTATTTGGTCACCTCACACAAGGAAAATCTCTGGCTCTCACAGACCTGTAACGTCTTCTGTAAGAAGCTTTTCTGTCCCCCACTCGTTACCTGTATGAATGGCACCTGTTTGAACTCATCATCTGTATAAAAGACACCTGTCCACAGCCTCAAACAGTCAGACTCCAAACTCCGCCATGGCCAAGACCAAAGAGCTGTCGGAGGACACCAGGAAAAGTATTGTAGACCTGCACCAGACTGGGAAGAGTGAATCTACAATAGGCAAGCAGCTTGGTGTGAAAAAATCAACTGTGGGAGCAATCATCAGAAAATGGAAGACATACAAGACCACTGATAGTCTCCCTCGATCTGGGGCTCCACGCAAGATCTCATCCCGTGGGGTCAAAATGATCATGAGAACGGTGAGCAAAGATCCCAGAACCACACGGGGGGACCTGGTGAATGACCTGCAGAGAGCTGGGACCAAAGTAACAAAGGTCACCATCAGTAACACACCACAACGGCAGGGAATCAAATCCCGCACTGCCAGACGTGTTCCGCTGCTGAAGCCAGTGCATGTCCAGGCCCGTCTGAAGTTTGCCAGAGAGCACATGGATGATACAGCAGAGGATTGGGAGAATGTCATGTGGTCAGATGAAACCAAAGTAGAACTTTTTGGTATAAACTCAACTCGTCGTGTTTGGAGGAAGAAGAATACTGAGTTGCATCCCAAGAACACCATACCTACTGTGAAGCATGGGGGTGGAAACATCATGCTATGGGGCTGTTTTTCTGCCAAGAGGACAGGACGACTGATCCGTGTTAAGGACAGAATGAATGGGGCCATGTATCGTGAGATTTTGAGCCAAAACCTCCTTCCATCAGTGAGAACTTTGAAGATGAAACGAGGCTGGGTCTTCCAACATGACAATGATCCAAAACACACCGCCCGGGCAACAAAGGAGTGGCTCCGTAAGAAGCATTTGAAAGTCCTGGAGTGGCCTAGCCAGTCTCCAGACCTCAACCCCATAGAAAATCTGTGGCGGGAGTTGAAAGTCCGTGTTGCTCGGCGACAGCCCCAAAACATCACTGCTCTCGAGAAGATCTGCATGGAGGAATGGGCCAAAATACCAGCTACTGTGTGTGCAAACCTGGTAAAGACCTATAGTAAACGTTTGACCTCTGTTATTGCCAACAAAGGTTATGTTACAAAGTATTGAGTTGTATTTTTGTTATTGACCAAATACTTATTTTCCACCCTGATTTACAAATAAATTCTTTACAAATCCTACCATGTGGATTCATGGATTTTTTTTCACATTCTGTCTCTCACAGTTGAAGTGTACCTCTGGTGCAAATTACTGACCTCTGTCATCATTTTAGGTGGGGGAACTTGCACAATCGGTGGCTGACTAAATACTTTTTTGCCCCACTGTAGCTTGTTTTGATTATTACTGATATGACTGTCATTTTTTCCCCCAACACATGTATTGTAGCCACAAACTGTTGGTTGAACCCACCTCCAGCATCATGGGCCCAAGAGTGTCTTTATCAATAACACCTTGGCCTGTGGACGAGACGTCTGCTTGCTGCACCTCCTCTGCATCGGCCACCGGAGCCTTTTCTGTAACAGACATGACAAAATTTCATCTCCGAGTCAAGAAAGATCTTCTTGTTCAATGGTTTCAACGCAAGGCTGTAACGACTTGAGATTTGCACTCCTCGATGTTACTGTGGGCAAAAAATCCGTAGAAAATCATAGTTATCTTCAGTATACACTTACTGTGACACACCTAATCAATATTAAAAGTATTGATAAGGTAATAACAATAATAAAAATAGCCTACATTCCTTTACCATCCAACAGGGAACAGATCAAGAAAAAAACTGCACGAAACATTTGAAGTTATTTAATGAAGGCATGACTCATTGATGATGGAGCATGTCAGCAGCATCAAAAGGAAAGCTTGTTTCCAATGAACCAGCTCACTGTATGTGTATCAGAGAAATATGCTCATTTTCTTGGAAAACTATCTTGTCAGACCGAAGCTTTCACTGTAGCTCTCCCTCTTAGTGGGTATTTTATTTTCACAGAAAACACTGACAGTATTGTTTTTGTGATGATGAAGCCTTCAGGCAAACACACACCCACTCAGAGACTGTTTTTTTATGTACACCAAGACCTTTCACACATTACATTCTTTGGCTAGTCCTTACTCTAACCTTGTGCTTATATAAACTCTAAACCAATCTTCCAGCAGCACGATCCTGTGTAGGTTTCAGTGGTGGGGATGTCGCGGGCAGCAGGTATCACTACTCTAATGCCTTCTACATTTTACACTTTCGTAGCCATACTAGAGGCCAGTCTCCACTCTCCTCCCTGGTTGTACCACTGGACTGTTAAGCCTCCCATGGCCCCATTAGACCACATAGCTGACATTCCTGTTGTGGGACCGGAGCTGTACAGAGTCATCAGCCTTAAACCCTGTCACAGAGAGCCTGGGGTGGCTCTGCAGTGCACGTTGGAGGGTATTACAATAATACTCAGCATTTTTTTTTAAATCAATAAATATGTTACACTCCAGTTGACACGATCAATTTATGCACTCAGGTTTGGACCCCAAAGCCCCAATTTGCACGAAGAAGCAAAAGAGTTATTCTGCATACCACTGCCTATAAATTAAGCTTACATAATCAAAATAACTTTCAAGCTAAACATCACAGCAAAAACACTCAATACTAGCAGTCAAACTTGCATATTAACAGCTGTGTACTATACATAATGCAGTATGCAGTATTGACGAACGCACAGCTCATTAGATCTAAACAGCTTTATTCAAGCCAACACCTTAAGCAGCAGTTTGAATAATGAGACAACTTCAGCTAAACAAAGCAGGGTGGGGAAAAAATCCATCTCCCATCAAGTGGGTGAGATTCCATTTTTCTAAATGAATATAAAATGTCTAATATATGGTTATATACGTTTTACATTAAACAAAGCAGGCTGCAAAAATGTGTCAGAATAGAAAAGAACAGTTTTCTTTATGGAGAGCCATGTATTAAATGCAGAATTTCCAAATATCTTGTTGGACAACGGATGATGATTACACCCTTTTCATTGCTAGTTAACACTCTTTAAAACAAACCCATCCTCTGCACTGGCTTATTTAGCTTAGGAAGCTGAGATTTGAAATAATTAACTGGTTAATTGAGTAACAGACAGGAAATTAAGTGCCAACACAACTGATTGCTTACAGTAAGTCATTACTAAACATAGAGATGGATGTCACCCGCTGGTTTGTGGAGCCTTAAGCAGAGCGTTGGTTTTTTTTAATCACTGGTGTTTTTGCATTTGAGTGAGAACCAAGGACACGGCACACTCATATGGTAGTGCACGCTCACTACACAAATACTCATCATCTAGAATTTTACCCTGCAGTAAGTGTAAATATGAGCTGTGAGCCAAAGAGCATAAACACACACCTTGTCGCCTGACTATCATGAATGGGTACGTACAATGCTATTTTCTCACCTGTTTGTTTCTGTGAGCTTTCCATCAGGTGACATGTGACATGTTTTTTTGTCTGAATTCATAACTTTTGTGTGAAATCGACCTCAGCAGGTCAAAAAGATGCAGACAATAGTGGCTCTCTGAAGTTGACCAGGCAGCTGTGTGTATTATCTGTTTGTATGTGTGTGTGCGTGTGTGTGCTTATTCAGCTGTTGTTTTCAAATGCAAACTGCGCCATGACACATGGACACCAAGTGGCTGACCACAGGAACTAAAAGAGAAGAGGGGCCATGAGAAAATGAGTGATGAAGCCAGCAAAGATAAGAGATAAAGATATGGGCAAGAGAGACAAATGGAAGTACAGAGATAAGACAGAGGCTGTGTAGGAGACATGAAAGATACAACAGGTTAACAGAAAGAGGAAAGGAAAATATAGAAAATAACAGAAGAATAAAAGAGTGTATAAAACAAGACAAACAAAGAAGAAAGAAGAAAATACAAGGAAGAAAAAAGGATAAAAAAGAACAGAAATGAAAGGACAAACACATGAAAAAGAAGATAAAAGGATGAGGAAAAAGAGTGGGTAAAGCAAGCTCGGGAGGGAAAGAAAAGAGGAGAAAGACGAGGATAAGGAAGGATAAAATTACATCAAGGTTGAAAGAGTGAATAAACAAAAGGGAGAAAAGAAGAGAAGAAAAACATGAAGAAAATGACTGAAAGGAATTAAAGTAGACTGAGGAAGGGTAAAAAAGGAGATAAGGACATAAAAGAATTAAAAAGGAAAGGAAAGGAAAGCAAAGGAAAAGAAAGAACCTGGTAGGATGAAGAAATGAGGGAAGAAGTGATGATGAAAAATGTGGCGTTAAAGTGAAATGACACTGTAAAAAGGGGGACTCGTGTTTTAAAAAAGCAACGGGTGAAGACTGAGATGTGGTGAGAAAAGTTGGGAGATAAAGGAAGAGGGCTAAAGGGAAGACGTGCAGGAGCTGAGGAAATCGTGAGACTGTGATGAAGGCAGGTCTGCCCGCTTTCCTCTGAAGACTCACATCATGTTGGTCAGTGTTACATAACAGCCCTGCCTCTGTCTGTCTGTCTCACCATCATCACACACACACATTGTCATTATTGAGTCTGTGTTTACACTCACATTTCCTCTCTCCGCATCGGTCTGTCGAGTCTACTGCAGGTCCTAGAAGATGGGGACTTACATGCAGGACGGAGCCAGAGTTTTTGTTTTTCAAGACTTAGGTGTTAAAGTTATGCTAAAAGACAGTTTTGTGCTGACAGTTGTCATTAGTGTGGTTTCCTTTTGTACAGTTAAACACGTAAGAAGAGCAGAAAGCCATTTCAATAATTACATGTTCAGTTTATGTGCTTGCAGCACTTAAGTTGTTACAGACTTAATATTATTTATGCTTCTTCACTTCCAATGTCAACGCTTTCCTCAGGCAATTGTTCCATGTTTGTGACTGTGAAAACATGAATAGACTCTCTTTGATTATGAAACTGTCATCTGAGAGTTTGATCTTCCTTGAACTTGAAATTTTCTCAACTTATCTGGACTCATTAAAATAGATTGCTGAACAGATTCTCTCTTAGGCACTTCCAGGCACTGGTTTTCACCAAAAGGAGTAGTTGTTATTCTTAAAACATTTATTATTACACTTGTATAATACAATTTCTGCTAACATGGTCTTTTTCATAACTGTCCTCATCATATTCTTCTTCAGGGCTTCTATCAGTAGTCTCTAAAGTAACTCCTACCAAGTCAGGGAGTTTTTTTGGGGATGTTAGGAGTTCGTTTTTTTTAATGTGTATAAACTGGAGTCGTAATTAAGGCAGATGAAACTATTCAGCACGTGTGCGAGTTAACTTTGAGGTTAACTGTGATTTGGTACTTTTCTTCACAACAGGAACATCTTTTGCTAGAAATTCTCCATCGATTGTAGTGTTGTACTTACTTTGGAGATATTGTGACTTTTTGTAAATTTCTGTAATTGTAAAACTGGTTAACGACCAAAAAGATAAAAACGGAAATGCTGACAAGTCAAAAAACGAGTGTGTGGCTTTGCTTGCCCTTGTTAATGAGCTGTTCATCATGACTCAGCTAGCTATCGGCTTTTCTTGCCTTCAGTCATTAATTATAAATGCTAGCAGGCTGGCTTTAGGGATAAACTGTCTATCTGACAGTGGCACTGCCATCTTGACAACCACTGAATGGAACTGTCACAGGAGGATAGATTCTAATGGCTTTGGTAATGGCCAGACTTTCCCCCAGCTCCACCAGCAGTTAGTTTTGACTATTTGACTGTTGTTTGTAATTACGTTGGGGGATCCCCTGCCTTTTCCTCTTATTTGTAAATGTACATTTGAGAAGTTTTACGGACAAACACCCTGAACGCTGGCAAATCAAAAACATCTGGGTGTCTTTGGTTTTCCAAGCACAAGTGCCAAAGCACATTTATTAACATTTAGTTATTATTATTACACAAGAGCATATCCTCACCCTGCTCCTTGATCTGCCTGATCTGCTTCACCGTCTCCTTGAGGATGGCACATTTGTCCGGCTTGACGTTAAGGTCGTCCATGTCGTTGATGTTGGCAAAGATCAGCTCTGCCAGTTCCTCGATGTACTTGTTCTCCTGCTCCCGGTTTCTCCTCTCAGTGCTCCTCTTAGGGCTGGAGGATAAGGAGGGAAATGACGACATCATTGAAAGAAATTAATGAAGTCAAAACCACAATAACTGCAACGGTGCTGCGCTGTATGATAATATAGCTGTGATATAACAGCCGAGGACTTTGCTGCACCGTGCAGTAATCTTACACTGAGTTTCCAAAAATGTTTCTACATATCCGAGAGTTACTCGCGTGCTCTCCATACTGACTACTTCTCTTTTCGGAGACAAAGAGACACTTAGTAAAATTAAGTTCTTAACCTCCGACGCAACATCAGTGTGTCCTCATTATAGTCTGCAGCGTACCATCAAACAACAGTTCATTCAGTCAACTTGTGGTATACAAAGATGCTGCAGCAGCATTTTTCTATAGTGACCCACATTAATCACTCCCTTTTCTTCTTAATGAGCCATAAACTATCATGCCATTTATAACTACTTACTTATTTATTTAATAATGTGTCAAAAATCTAACCAACCAAAATGAGGAGCTATATAATTAATAATCAAGTGTTCTATAAGGAAGTAATAAGGCTTTAGTTCTGATTAATTGTTATTGTCATTTATGTATTACAGTGTATCATGAGGCTGTGTGGTGGATAAAGGTTTTACCTGGGCCCCAGGAGGTCTGACTGACAGTCCTTCCTCTTCAGAGAGTCTCCCCCTCTGGGGGGCTCTGGGGTGTCCCCCCTCCCACTACTCATCTTCAGCAGATATCAGCACCTGGAGGCAGAAAAGCAAACCCGTGCAGATTGTAGTTAGAGTTTGGTGTTTAGCGTGCTTATTGTTACATATAAAATTGGTAAATAATGCGTACATATAGCCCTCTGGAGTGTACAGGTGGATGCTGGGGTTATTGAGGAATTGAAGAAGACTGGGATGAGAATTTAGACCGAGTATGCTCTCCATATGACACGAGGAATGTGAGACACGTTATGAGTGCATGTAGTGGTGCAGATGGAGCTGCCTGCCTGGAGAACTGTGGCTTGAAGGCTTAACTTCATTTAAAATCACCATAAAATAAAACATAAGTTACATGTTTTGGCATAAACAGCAACTATCAAATATAAAGGTACAACAGTATAATAACCACGGACTTGTTTAAGCAATACAAAGGTAGATCAGTTACTGGAGCTGCCTGTCATAATATTTAAATTCTCACAGCAAGAGTACAAGCCTGAAAACTATAGAGTCCTTTGGACATTTATGTGTTCATGATTTCAAACGTATCCAAAGTGTTTACAGTAAATCTCAATAAACAAAGACATAACCTCGATGCGCCAGATTGAAGCAGCACAAGTGCAGCTGAACACCGTGGACACTAAATCCTTAAAAACTGACGGTGAAGAGTGCTCGTCTCACTCCTTGATGAACTTCACTTCATTATTTATAGGCAAAAGTTAATGCGCTGAAGATGTACACACACTGCATTTTGTATAATGAGGGAGTGCGCTCGTGACTCCCGAACACAATGTGCTATTGTAAAGTGCCCGCAGGCAATGTGGGAGGCCCAGTGGGAATACAGTAGGTGTCAATAATTACTTCAGTTAGAAACAGCTAATTCATGTAGGCATTCACTGTTCTTACATGAACATTTATGGTGTTTGAGTCAAAGGCATTCAGTAGCAGTCATAATGACGACAGCCAAGTTGTTTAAAGAATATTTTTGTCATCTTGAAAGAATTGGGTAAGACCGAAAAGAAGCAAAGTATAGACAGGTGGAAAGGCATTTAAATTAAACACTTCTTGGCAGGGAAAGTTACACCATATGGTCACCTCATGTGGCTAGACCTACAAAACACTGCTTACAAAACCCTTGTTGGTCTAACATGGTCAACTCTCTGATTTCTCCCTCAGTTTTACTTTAAATTACTCAAATTGCAGATGTGTGTTATGGTAGCTGTTTGGCGCTTAGTTCTGTTTTCCAAGAAACGGTTAAAAATTGCTTCAGGTTCAGGCCTTTCAAAGGACTGGCGTGTCCTTTTTTGTTAATATAACACAGGTTTGGAGTTGAGGTAATAAAAAGGACATACTGATTACAAATTGACAGAATAGATGTGACAAACATCTGTTATCTTTAACAATCATTTGCAGATGAGACAGACTCCAACAGTTACAAGCAGGAGCAGAGGCAGTGTCTGTTAGGACAGTCGGGCTTTAAGGCCTTTCAACGGGCCAGCCCATCACCTGACTATTACATAACAGGCCGTCAGAGGGGCTGATACTGTGCAGATAAAGGCAGGATAGAGGGATAAAGGAAAGAAAAACAGCAGGGAGGGAGATGGAGAGTAAAGAGAGACAAAAAGAAAGAAACCTATAAAGGAAGAAATAAATAAGGGCCTGCAGAAACATTTTCTCACACAGCCTTCAAGCTGGCAAGTGTAAGTGTTGCAGAATAATACAAGTGGAAATGTATGGGGTAACAGGAGGAAGAAAATAGGAGGAGGAGCATCTGCTGTTCTGAATTAGCAGGCTTGAGGAAGGAGGAAAATATATCCCTATTACACCAAGAGAGCAGAAAATTATCAATAATGTGATTTAAAAAAAAAAAAAAAAGTAATTAAAAAAAAAAAAATCAGACAGTCAGTTTTTGCCAAGTGGTGTCTTTGGCTGTGGATGTGGTGATAGTTCCCACAATGCAAAGAGAGCCCTTGTTAATGAGCTGTTATCATTGTGATTCAGCTAGCTATCAACTTTTCGTGCCATCAGCCAATTTTTAGAAAAGCTAGCAGGCTGGCTTTAGGAATAAAATGTCTGTCTGACAGTGGCACTGCCATCTTGACAACCACTGAATGAATTTGTCTCAAAAGGACTGATTATAATGACTTTGTTTATGGCCAGACTTTCCCTCCAGCTACACCAGCAGTTCCTTTGAACCGTTCAACTTCTGTTTTGTAATTACTTTGTAATTACTCTTCCATCTACTACTACCAACATGCTAGACTACATATAGCATTGTACCTGCTAAATATCAGTGTGCTAGCAATGTGAACATTCGACTGTCCTGTTATTAGGCTACAAGCACCACCAGAGCTGTGGATCCTTAGCCGTCCTATGATTTGTATAAATGTGGAGGAAGAAACACACATATACACTGCAAAGTTATTAAAAATAGAACGACATTAACGTCCCTACTGTAGGTTACATGATGACACTTAATGGTGGGTGATGGTTGCTGATTGATGACTAGAATATAATTAAAAGAGCAGGTCCACATGAAATACAGAAGATTTCAGCAGTGATGAGGGTCATGGTGAGAGACAAACATCTCTGTCCACTTGGCCACCGTAATTACCCTTTCTAATGCCTTCCCATACACAGGCATTAGACTGAGAACACGCGTCATGTCTGGTAGCCAGTAAGTTAAAAATATAACTTAGACTACTTTTTTTGGTCAGGTCAACCATGAGAAAGCAAACAGTCTAATAAACAAAACAGGAATTTGAAATTTTGTGCTGCCTTCTGAGTCAAAGCAGCTTTTTGATATCTTTTCTGAACATGAAGCAGTTCAAAGAAAATCTATTACCCATTTTGGCTCCTGCTGACTTACATCATTAAATTATTGAATTGGGGGTCAACAACTTTGTTTTTTTTTTGCTTTCGTTGCATCTGTCGTTTGATGGAAGATAGTTTATTAGCTCTCTATAGTATCAATGGCATCTTTGTTCCCTTTTCAGCGTTATAGGTCTTCATTTTCAACTCACTTTCATTTATATAAAGCCAAATTACAATAGTCACCTCAAAAAACCCACCAATCAGATCACCCCCTATTAGCCAGCACTTGGCGACAGTGGGAGGGGGAAGGAAGAACTCCCTTTTAACAGGGAGAACCTGCAGCAGAACCAGGCTCTGGGAGTGGCAGACATCTGCCATGGCCAGATGGAACCAGAGATTAATAATACCTGATGAATAAATACTCTGTGGTTTATAAACTCAGAGTGAAAAAAGGTGAGCGAAGCAGAAACACACAGTGCATCATGGGAAGCCCCCAGGAGCCCAGGCCTATTGCAGAAAACCTAAGGGAAGATTCCAGGTGACGTGATCTAGCCCTAACTACAAAAAAGGATAGTTTTAAGTCTAATCTTAAAAGAAGTGAGGGTGAGGCTGGTTCCACAGAAGAATGGCCCAAAAGCTGAAGGTACTGCCTCCCACTTTACTTTTAAATATCCCACAAGTAAGCCAACAGTCGTAGAACAAAGTGCTCTACTGGGAAGGTGCGGTAACATGAGGTCTTTAGGATAAGATGGGGCCTAAAAATTCAAGACCTTGTATGTGAGGAGAAGGATTTTAAGTTTCTAAATTTGACTCTAGATTTAACAGGGAGCCAGTGTAGAGGAGCTCATATGGGAAAACGTTTATACTTTCTAGTTCCTGTCAGTACTCAGCAGCTGATTTAAAGTTAGCTTTGCAAACATATTTTGCTAACACAAATTGATGCCAAGTTGATCAACTCTCACGTGGCATATGCAAATGAACAGAAAGTCATTTGACAATACCCACTTCTTTCCTAATAGTGTAATCAGCATCCTAATAAACAAGGAAATTACAACGTGTGAGTTAATTACTTGATTGTCAATCATTGCTGGAGATATTTAAATTTAAACATCAAGTACCAAAACTAACCTTCCACCCTCGAGCTGTGCAAGACATCCATTTACTTGGATTAAGTAGGAAAAAAAGGAAACACCTCTCTAAAAGTTAATTAAACAAAGGTTAGCGACGTCAAGTGTGATGTTAGTTTCAAAACAAAGAGTCTTATTATGTTCAGCGGACGGTGAAGTTAACGTTATCATCACGAGAGTCCAGCACGCTAACCTCAAAAGTTGATGAAAGCCTCGCTTAAAGATTCAGTCAATCAGAGAAAGGTACACACACACACACGCACGCACGCACGCACAAAGTCACTTTACTCCTCACAATCAGCTTCACTAAAATACTTCAATCAATGTCTGAAGTACATACACATGTCCAAATCCACAAGAACATCCATGAGACATGTGGCATAAAAACACAGAAAGACACACACACAAACACACACGTGCACACAATGAATTAACACTAATGTAGCCTGCGACAAAAGCCTTTACCCCGCTCAGCCCGATACTAATGCAATCAGAGGAGCCAAGAGCTTCGCAAAGTGAAGCCATTTAAAAACAATTTGAGAAGCAGAGAAGAGCCAGGGCCAGAGGGTCAAACCAGCCATTAAGAAATTAAAGCTGAGGATTGATCACTGCCTGCTTAAGTGGACCCTGTCTCCAGTAGAAACCACGGCTCCTCAGTTTCTTTGTTTTCAGTTTGTGGGGATGGGGGTTACAGAGGTGAGTGCAGGGTGAAGCTTTCACTTATGTGTTTTTGTTGTTTACTTCCCTTACTTATTTTTAAAGAAGAGGAAACGGACACATCTGTAGTCTCTGTTTAGTTTGAACAAAACACTGGGTTTAAATCTCTATGTCTGCAATCAGATGAGTGGATCAGGGGCATTATCATTTAGTTAATACAAACTACCTTTGCGGCCTTCAGCTTTCCAGGAATTTCCCCATAATTCCCACTGTGCAACAGAGGTATAGAGCATGTAGGTATTGGATTGCAACCACATGGAAATCAGGTGGGAAGAAAAAAAGATGAGCGATAGCACACCCGACTCCCATTTAGAAGTAAACAAAAATAGCACACTGAGTAAAAACCTCTGGAAAATCTGTTACTACTGTAAATTAGAGATAATTACAAGACCTGTTGTTCAGCAGGGAATGGCTGGGAAGTCAGGAGGATGCCACAATCACCATATGCATGACAGACCTACTCTGACCAAATGATAGTTGTCATGGAAGTAAAACGCACTATGGATTGTTATTAAGGTAATGAGTCATCCCCAGGCTTTAGTGTGCAGACTAATTGAGGTTTTCAGCGTGTAACAAAAAAAAAAGAAAAAATAACAACGACCACGCAGTCTTATGCAATGACTGACAGCACAAAATTAAAGCTAATGTGGTTTTTTGTTTGTTTTTTTGCAGGAATAGTGGAAAACCTGCATGTTTATTCTTAATGTCCTAATACATTTACTGTGCAAATGTCAGAGTTTTTATCCCCAGAAATGAATTGAGTCCGTCAGTTAATGTTACGCACAATTTAGCTCGCCGTGGGTGGCTGCTCTATTGAATCTCCTCCTGGAGATCTTTGCATTTTGTGAAAAGGTTTTACATCTTATTTTAATGATCATAAAGTATGCATGCATCACTCCTCCCAGACACATTAATCCATCCGGATTCAATTCATTTCATGTATAAAGTGCCAAAACACAAAAAGAGTCACCTCAAGGATGAATAATTAACATATATATGTGTAATTTCATACATTTGCGAAGCATATAAGCATGGTAGGTAGTACTATTAGTAGTTATTATACTCTCTCTTATAGTACACCTTCAAAAAGGTTGATGACAAAGGATGATATTTAAGACTTTACACAAACCTTTGACCCTGAATCCTCCCTTAGTTACGCTGCAGTAGGTCTAGGGTGCTGGGGGCTTCCCATGATGCACCGAGTGTTTCTTTTTTACTCACGATATGTTTATTCACCACTCTGCATTTAATCATTAGTTATTATTCATCTCTGGCTCTCTTCCACAGCGTGTCTTCATCCTAACTTCCTCCCAACTGGTTGCAGCACATGGCCGCCCCTCCCTGAGCCTGGTTCTGCCGGAGGTTTCTTCCTGTTAAAAGGGTGTTTTTCCTTCCTACTGTCACCAAAGTGCTTGCTTAAAGGAGTCAAATGATTGTTGGGGTTTTCTCTGTATTATTGTAGGGTCTTTACCTCACAATATAAAAATGCCTTGAGCCAATGTCTTCCTGATTTGGTGTTACATAAAACTGAATTTAATTTACTTTTTATTCCTTGCAGATCAATATTAAATTTTATTTTCAAACCTCTAGAAATAAAAAAAAAAAATAAAACCGAATAATTATTTTTATGAATGCAACCTGTGAAGAGGAGTCACAGCTACAAATGCAGTACAGTCCACTATAATAGAAGACTAGTACTTCAGTGCCTTGTTTCCCTACTACTGCTAGTGCAAAAACAAAGAACTAAATGATAAAAATCAGGATCAATTTAGCAATCAGACACCAGTGGGCTTGACAGAGGTATTTGGTAGTAAGGACCCTCCTCCCTTTGGTGTCTGTAAACTGTTAAGGCTGTTGTCTAAAAGCCAGAAAACCCACAAACATAAAGTAGATTTAATACCCTGCTGTAGCTGGATTAAGAACACTGGCTTCTCCCACACTGAAAGGCCTGCGACATATGCACAGTGAGCGTGTTTGTGTATGTGGCTTTCTACGTGTTGGCGTGTCCACGTCAACAAGTCCAATCTCTTTATGTACATCTCGGCTGTTTGGTGCCACGGTGATGCTGAGCAGGTGACTCTATGGTTGGCTCTTCTCCAGTTACTGGTGACAATTTGTATTGTGCATATCTAGCTTTATTTCTCTGAGTAGCTACAATATTTGCTTTCAATAACTATTTAGTCATTTCAAGTAACCACTACCTTAAATGACCAAATAGCTTTTGATTTACTAGAAAGAGTCGCCACAAAGAGAAAGACAGCAGTGGATGAACTGGTACAGCTGCTTTCTTTTTTGACGCCTGAGGCTCGTTGGAGCCGAGTCAGCAAATATTCAAACAATATTAGACTTTCCAGTAGGCTGTTTAACTGAGCTAACACAAATCAGCACTAACACCAGTTACCAGTTAGACTACACATATGTGCCAAAAAGGATAGATTCTACAACACGGCTTAAGGATGATAACACACAGGTGCTCTGCTGAGCTTTGCAGATGCACACATACTGCTGCCACTTAGGGAAATGGCCATGATACATGGAATAACCGGTTATGTGGGCTATTCTTGTTCATGTTTGTTCTTTTGTTGGTCATTAGCTTTGCTGCATTGTAGTCTAAAGTCATAATATACAAAAATGTATTTGTAGTGTAATGAAACTAAATGTCAAAAACTATATAAACTGTCCATCTTTCTTGCTTGTTGCACCTTTGTGTGTTAAACTCTGTTGTCGTTCCTTTTCTTGCTCCACTAACCTCTCAGAAAAGAAGCATTTGAGAGCATAAGACCATATGAAAAAAAACCCCTAATGCGTGTCAACAAATAAGAAGAAAACAAACCTAATTAGATTGATGTTAAATTTCAGTCCAGTAATGATTAATGATTAAACAAACTCTGTTTTGTTTGTTTCCTCAACATAAATCATATGTGACATATGTATATTTGATACAGATGTCACACTAAGCCTTATTTAAGAAGAGCTTTTTTATTTCCTGCTTATATCAAGCCTTTCATCTTAATTGGATAGTCCATAGCATAGCTAACATTACGACACACATGGATATAGCTAAAGAGCTGTTCAAACAATTTAGGTCATAATACTATCCTACACCTCAATCAACATCCTGTTGGAAGACCAAACGAAATCATCCAACAGCATCGTCTTCACAGCTCCAACATGTCAGTAAATCTTTAGTTTAATTCAATAAATATGATCGTTTGTTGGTATAGCTAATTGACCTCTTGCAAAATATTTCCTCATGAAAGGGAACAAGAAATTGAAACATTATGAAATTTTCTCTTTTGTTTTCTTTTTGTAATTCTTCTTTTTCTTCTTTTAACATCAAAAAATCTGTACATCAAAGATTTGAAATCCCAGAACAGATGTTGCACCTCAAGAACAAGAGGAAAAAACACTATGAAAGGCTTTGAGAGGGTTGCACAGTCTGACTTCCACTTCAGCTTTCACAGTGTTGTTTCTTTCCAGTGTATCCATTACGCCCATGTAGTGGATGCAAATTTGACACGAGTATACGTCTATCCCTACAGCCGGTTTTCCACCTGAACACACAGGAGTTTCTCAGCCAATCAAGCCCGTCAAACATTTGGTCACAGTTACCTCTCTTGCCACCTGGTTGCCCAGACCTTCTTTTATTGAAGTGTCAAAGTTTCCAAAGACTTTTTGACGCTGTTGTGTTGGAATGAAAAGCAAATTCCTTTCTGTGTGCTGAGAAGTGAGTCCCCGTAAAAACCAAGCTGTACAAACTGGCTCACTTCAACCAGCACTCCTTTTTTTTTGTCTAAATAATCACCCCCACCACCATAGCTCAGCCACCTTAGCTCAGTCTTCTTTCTGTTCCCCTTTTTCTTTTTCTTTTTTGCCATCTTCAACGTCATCACATCAACTTGAGAAAAATCTTGTTGTTACTAATAGATTACAATTAGAATGATCCGATCAAATTTGAACTAGAGTTAAATAGCAAATTATCTGCACATCTCTGTCTCTATAATTCTCCCAAAGTTAGAAAAGGGAACAAGAGGCAAAACAAGCAGAAACTCAACTGTATTGACAGAAACCCAAGAAAATCAGCTGAGTGAAAGATGATCTGATGCAAGTGCCGTGCAGAAATGCCAGAGTAATTATCATAGCATCAAAATGGAGGGACATTAAAAATAATAACTCTAAATAAACTGTTCACAGATGGCTTGTTAGCTGGCTAGATAGCCAGCAGCTGCTCATTACTCGGCATGTGCAGCTTCATGTAATGTGAGAGCGTGATCGATTATAGACATGATCAATAACATTGAACATGCCTGCCTGGATGCTAACTCAATTGCGAGTGCATACACACGCATACGCACACACACACTAATGCACACTCACTAAAACACAAACAAAAACGCCATGCTTCTACATGGACAAACATGATGATAATCACACACACACACACACACATACACACACAAAAGAGTTTCTGCTGTAAACACTGAAACTGAGCGGCTGCTTAACAGCACAGAACAAAAACATCGGGGCCGCCTCGGCACTGCAGTTTACGAAAGACACCAAAGGAGAACTTATGTTCCTCTAATGTGCAGAATCATCCTACATGCATTAAAAACAAACACAAAACATAAAAGTGGTGCTTGTCGAGACACAGACGGAAATAAAGTGATTGTTTTATGTCATCATGAAATCTGGACTCCTAAATATGATTTCTGCCTCTTCTCAGCTCAAGTTTCAAGTTCACAGTACAGGGCCGGTGGTTTGAAACTCTTCTGAAAAGCTCTTTTGATCTTTCAGTATACTGTAGTGTAATACTGCTTTGGTTGTACAGCACCTTTCATGCAACATGTGCGGCACTAAAAAAATGAGGATGCAGGTTTGATGAAAGAGCAAACAAGTAACGATAACAATTACACAACACACAAAGGCATTTTGTCATAACAGTTTGTGACAGGAGAAGCCCTGCTTTTAATGGGTGTTTAAATGTTTAAATCACTAATATCATCAAGTAGGATATTAGCTGAAAATGAGGGAGCATCTCCAGTTCTCATTTTTGGTGTGATTTTGGCTACCCAGCAGTAGAAAGGACACAAGGCAGTGGCTGGTCCTAAGCCTTTGAGCAAGGTGACTTTTAAAAGAATCAATTCTGAGAGATAAGGGAGCCAGTACAGTGTTCCCAGGTCTGGAGTGATGTGGTCCCTCTTCATTGTATAACATATGCAGAATTCAAGACAAACCTTACCACTTTTATCCAATTTAAACACTGTGCTAAACACTAAAATGCTGCTTTCTTTGCAGTTAGCAGTAAATCTCTTTTTATGACATGGGAAGACACCACAGCTCATATCAGACATGATTAGACGAATTCACCGGTGAGGTAGGCAACTTTAAAAAAGCCACACAAAGTGAAAGCAAAAACTCCTAGATAGAGATAGCAGAGGAGTTTCACGTTGTTCTACTGGCCCAGAGGTCAAACTCCACCTTCAGCTCCCTGAGTGACTTATCAGCAGAAGCAGCTAGTGTCTGTGTGAAAATTAACATGCAGTCACAGCCCAGTGACCCCATGAAACGCCAGCTGTTTGCATTGTGCTTCAGAAAGTTGTCTTTCAAAGTTTAACCTCTAAGATTGCTCAAGTTTGGCGCTGGTATGTGTGCCTTTGTGAGAAAAGCAGTCATGGATTTTTCAAACGTGGATCGCTGTGCTCACTTGGAAACGAAACATTCTGGTACACTAAAGATTTATTTAAGTGTTCCTCTACTGAAATTTAATATCCTGTGTAAAAACTGCCGTTGGGAATTAGTTAAAATGATTAAAACTGAACTGACACCTCACTAGCTAATAATATTAACAAGTCCACCCCTTTTTTTTCCTTTAACTGCGAGCTTGTCATTACGAAACTGAGCATTTGCAAAGCGACTTCACAAACCTGTGAATTTTACACTCGGCCAACTTGCTGCTTTCTGGGTGAGTTTTACCAACAGTTGTTATTGAAGCGCAGAAAACTGAGTAAACAGTTGGCTGGTTAGACCTCAGGTGACAGAGCAGCTTCGGGCCTGCTGACTGTGCACTCTGCGTGTGTGGCCAGTCATTCATAACCACTCCCATTGCAACATGCACACACACGCTCGCACACACGCTCGCACACACAAAACCACAACAACAATACATGACAGCTCAAAGTCCAAGTATGACTGGGATAGTCACACCTACTGTGAGCATCAGAACTCATCATTGTGGGCTAATAAAGAAACATGGGGATAACATAATATAAAGTTAATTTCTGTCATTCACATTAAATAAACATTAGCTCAGATATGTCCAATCAAAGCATGAGTGACTGACAGGTGCTTTAAAGCGGGACATAACTTCTGATTGATTCAAGTTAACAAGAAGTAGCTGACGACACTGCTAAACATTGCTTCTGTTTAATGTCATTATCTGAGACATATGGAAAAAAAGAGTGTGTTCTTAAATATAGTGTGTCAACCAACCTTATAGACTTTGCCTTTTAATCTGCTGTCAGCATGAAACAGAACGAAGCAGATCAGAGTCTGAGCATTGCTTACCTTTGCTTTGGTTAAAACAGTCCATAACAGGTCCAGAGCCGGCTAAACATCCCATGCCGGCCGGGCAAACACACTGGTTTTCACAGCATACACACACACACACACGCACAACCATACACTCGTTTTGTATTTCCCCTCGCTTCTCTGTGAGATTATTCCTGTGTGTGTGTGTGTGTGTCTGTGTGTATGTGTGTGTCATCTGCCTCTAATGACAGCTGACAAACTACATGCCGCAAATCCTCTCTCTCTCACTCCCTCCCTCCCCCTTGCTCTCTCTCTCCCCCTCTCTCGCTTGTTTTCCCCTCCCCCCATCACGTAGAAACACACACATACACACACTCCTCCCTGTCTCCTCCCACAACACAGGAACACACTCCTCCCTCCTCTCGCTCACAATCGTTCTAGGCACTGGATGATTTACATGGCCTATTGTTCTGTAATTCTGGATGGCTTTTATTATTTTAAAAAAATACACTAATCATTACCGTCTATGACATTTGTTACAAAACAGTCAAAGTACAAAATGTGTTACTTTATCACTAGTTGCAACACTTTTCACAAACTTGCAATGCTTACATGCAGATGTTCAAAAAACTGCAAATATTTGGCAAAATGAGAAATGTGAGTGCTGTCAGAATTTACGGGTGCCTGAATATTTCTGTCTATTTTTGGCGAACAAGAAGAACAAAAAAATAAATACATACATACATTTTCTATTATTCAAACTTGCGCACAACTTTCAAAACTGAAGCAGAAAGAGATGTCTGTCAGAAACAGTGAAGCCAGTGAGTGACAGAGAAAGACTATTACATTCAGCACTTGCATAATAAGCATTGTCCCTGCTTGTATAATAAGCCCTACATGAAGGGAGATGGCAAAAACACAGACACACACACAAGTGAAATGAGTCACAGAAAAAAGAGACAAACACACACTAAGAGGTAATTTTACAAATGGCTAAAGCTCTAAGAGCTTTGCGCACACATACAGCTACCCCATACTCGCACAAAAATTGCTAGGTTAACTGTCACCCTCGCTTAAAACATACGGTCCTTCTGTGTTTTCACTTTCCATGTTCTTATGTCAGGATGTCCCTGTTTTGCTTTATGAGCTGTTGTGGTTTCTATGAACTGCTGTAAATAATGTCTGACGGTGTTCCTTACCTTTGATCCAGTGATG
This sequence comes from Aulonocara sp. 'chitande type north' Nkhata Bay, assembly GCF_057382095.1. Lineage (NCBI taxonomy): Eukaryota > Metazoa > Chordata > Actinopteri > Cichliformes > Cichlidae > Aulonocara > Aulonocara sp. 'chitande type north' Nkhata Bay. Next base: position 7,314,377 of record NC_141361.1, on the reverse strand, counting down.
CTCCTTTTGGTTTAGTTTCATGTTTTAAGTTTTAATGATCCCAACCAAATGTTCAGATGGTTGTTTTTTTTTAAGAGCTTAAAGTTTAAGCTCACAGTGGCAGAATGATGAGTGCTGTGAAACTGAAAACTTTGGGGTTTTGTTTTCTTTTTTTGCATTTTCTACTCTGCAAGTTGCCGTGTTAGAAGGCGATTATACTCTGACGTGCAAAAGTGGATGAGTAGTCCTGTTATAGTGCTGTGAAAGTACCCTTAAGTCCGGTTGAAGGGTACATGTGTAGCACAACGAATAAACTTGAATCGAATCTTAAAGGACTTGAACTCCATCACAAATACACTGACTGAGGAATGACCTTTGAACTTCTCCTGCAAATGTACTTTTCCCGATGCCATGGCACTGATATTTGGCCATGCAATATGCTATTTAATTATATTTGGTTATAGAAAATCAAACAAGAGTGCCGTTACAGTACAATGGTCTACCATTGTCACTGGCCAATATCATCACTGCTAATGTCAGTATATTGGCAAGTAAGTAGGAATTTAACTTGGTCAGTGGTCAATATATCTGATGTAACACCCCAGTTTTGCACCGGATAAATGATGTTGGATGGTGTGATGAAGGGGTGAAACACAGGCCAGTTGTGTTGTTAAAGCAGAGATTTGCTTCCCTTAGCACAAAACCAAACATACAAACCAAAAAAAACTCAAATAAAATTCAGTGTTTTATAGAATCTGTGCATCTGCATGTTGAACTCCACTGCATTCCTAAATAAATTTTTTTTCTGTATCACTTGCATTGTAATTTAACATATATATGTACTGATATATGCTATATTTGTATTGCATCCTATTGTAATACAGCAAAACACTATCTTAACATAAAGATTCTGCTTACCTGATTTGCAAAGCATCATGGGTAAACATCCATAAAGATATGGCAACATCATTCAGTTATCTCTGTGAGACACATGAAACAAAAACAAAGATAAATGTTAAGTTTGTGTTTGAAAGGTTGGGCCGAAACAGATTTCTTAAATAGCAATGTGTCTGACAGCTGATCCTAGAATCTGCACAATCTTTGTTTCTTTGCTTGTCTTTTAAAAATAGTTTTTTCGTTAATAACATTTCTTTCAGCCTTTTATTACTATGTTTACTGTGTCTATTACTATGTAATACTTTGAAAACAGGATCCCAGATTGAAGGACCATAAAATGCATGCATGTCATCTTGTTCGTAGAAATACAGACACGTGGACAATGAATTATTGCATGTATAATGAACAGCTTAGGCACAAACTGAGAAAAATTGTAAGAAACTGGAAATGGCCAAAAATCAACGCAACATTAGCCAAGTTGGCGAAGCTTTTTATCCCTAATACAGATGAAGCTCTTAAGACACTGGATCATTCTCATAGCGCAAATTAGCATACGTCAATGTATTTTGTGTGACTATGAAGATGTAAACGGAGATGTGTCTTTCAAAATCCAGTGCTTATAAAATAATGTTTAGTCTCCAGGCTCACAGGTATAACAACCCCAGTGACATCATCAGGTTATTTTCTCAGAAACATAAAGCGTATTTTCACAGGATGAGAACTTCCCAAAACTAGTAATGTAACTTTAATATTAAACAATAAAGGCATACAAACACAAACACTGATGAGACATTCCCGTAAGTACTGAGTGAACGTTTTTTGACATCATATTGAGTTGCTAAAGTGCATGAATAATTATCACTTTCCAGGCATGAGACACACTTAAGTGAGACACATCACTTCATTTTACCACAAGAGTCAACCCATCATCAAGTACAGATGCAGGGCACGCCTAGATCAAATGTGTAAGAGTGTGTGCTTGCTAAATATGCTGCCGTCTTTTACAGGGTAAAATCATTTAGCAGAATTTAACCTTAATCATCACCCACCAGTTATGCTGGAAATCGCACTCCTGCCCACAATAACAAGGATACCTGCAGCTTTTCCCAGACAATGACCCTGCCTGGGAGGAAGATTCCGAGAGCTCGGAGGCCTTTTTCACACCGTGAGGTTGACCTGGAACAGTATGGTGCTGCTCCAGGTTCATCGGGTTCCCACTGGCTTTGGTTCATATTCAAGAAACATCCTATTTTATGAAACAACTGGTCTCCTTTTATTTGAACAGCTGAAGTGTAGTGGAAATCTACTTAAATCCCTCCCTAACGATCAGATATTTCAGAACCATTTTACAGCGTGCCCTTTCATTTTCATGTTGCAGACAACTATGTGCGTGTGTGTAAAGTCCAAAGTGTAGGTCACATGTCCTGCTGCTGTGGAAAGACAGAAAGAGCCTACCTGTTTACTGGATTTCAGTCACCCTCCCTCACATATATATCTGTTGTAATCAAGTAAAAACTCATTTTTTTCAGGAACTATTATGCATCACATACTCTCTGTGTTGAATCACATCCTCATCCCCCCTCAGTGTTAAAAGGGATGGCAAATTAAAGGAAAACCCCACACTGTGGGTTTGAGTGACGATTTACCATCTCGTGCCCTAAGAATTCGACACAGAAGCGACACGTCCAGTGCAACAGCATAACAGACCTGCAAAATCCTCCGACTGTAGAAGTGAAGCGTTCAGTATTTTTCCATAATTTTCTGTACATCTTTACCAAAAGTCCTTGACAAGAACTGTTACTGTGACTTTGTTCTTTTCCACTTCTGACATAGTAGTAAATAAGTTATAAATACAATTTCACTAATACTGAGGTTTGGGGCTATGAACATTCACGTACTTATGTTTAAACAAATTCAGCGTTCGATGCAGGAAGCTGAAACTTGTTTTCCCTTAGAGACATAATGTGAAGCATCAAACAAAAGAATATGTCACAAAATAGGAATAAAGGCTGATGCGGCCACAGGGATGTACTGATCCAATATCAGACTGATCCGGACTCAAAAAGCCGACAGCTGGGCCAATCTATGCAATTCAAGCCTATGTTGTTGTGTGTTTAATAAAGTATGAATCAGTAGCAATGCACTGCTAGCAGGAGAGCTAACATAGCTCTCTCTCACTTGCTCTTGCACTCTCCCTCTTGCAATGTTCAGTCTAACACTTATTGGGAAATATTTATTTCACATACATTAACATAACACATTTTGTCAACTTGATTAATATTATTTCACCTCGCCTGCCTCTTGTCAGCTCCATGTAAACACATGTGTGCATGTGCATCTGTGTTTGTGTGTAGGTGCACTCACGGCGAGACTGAGAGCAGCGAAAGGAGAAACTAGTATGAAATGAAAGCTGTGGGCAGGGAAGATTCTAAATCTGAGCTGAAATGAAACTAGTGCAAAAAAGATTAGGCGAATAACATACACACTTTTTACTTTTATTTTAGATTGAATTCATCTTGGTTGTCTTGTCATTTATTACTAGACTTAATAAGCCTGTTACAATTTGTTTTACAAAGTCTGGAAAGCGAAAGCCAAGCCTGACATTGCCTTGCAGATAAAAGAGCAATTCCCAATTGCTTCCTCGTAGTAAAAGAATACAGTCCAGTCATTTAACTGGTATCAGTACTCGGTATCCGCATGCATTGCTCACTGTGGGCATGGACAGGGTTGACCAACCAGTTTTAAAAACATTATGATGTGTATAATGCAATATGTTGCAGCTTGAAAGTTTAACAAGTTAAAATAGATGAAATAAATGGAAGAGTCAAACCTACCAAATCGAGATCGTTAGCACAGTGGTAATGTGTTGCATGCTTGTGGTGTGTGTGTGTGTGTGTGTAGTTACTGTAATCAAGAACACCAAATGAAAAGTACTAAAAAGAAGAAGTTATTTTTTTTGGTCAGTGGCCAAATCTGAAACATCTGCTTGCTCTTCCCCCCGATTTGTTCACTGTTACTTAGTGTGTGTGTGTGTGTGTGTGTGTGTGTGTGTGTGTGTGTGTGTGTGTGTGTGTGTGTGTGTGCGCGTGTGGCAGCAGCATTCTCAGTCAGTTGGACACAGCACACTCAAACCACACTGCACTTTAACATGCACCTGCCACCACTGAGATAGCTGTGCGTGTGTGTGCATTTGTCAGTTTGTGTGTGCATCAGAGTGTGTCAGTGTCTGTGGAGGAAAGATGGACAGCTGATCTCTACCCAACTCCTTTGTGAATTGCACAAGCACACATGCAAGCACAAATGTTCTTCCTGCGCACATGCACGATGACAGAAAAATCCTGTGGCTGTCACCCAGCCCACTTTGTGCACTGCAAACTTAGGTACTGCAAAGGGTACATTTTTGTCAGTCATTTTACCCAGGACCTCAAGTAGAACAAACCAAGACAGTAAGATGCACACTGAAGCACCAGTAAAATACAGATTAACCAGTTGGACTGTTTTCTCCCTTTCGGAAACAGCCTTTTCTCAAAGGAAAGAACATGCAAATAATTTCTAAAGGCTGTTTTAAAAAAATAAACAATGGGCCCCCAAAGTGACTTGAACTTTGCTTTCAGCAAAAACAAAGAAACACATATTTGCACCTACAGAGTCATGGCAATTGTGTAAAGACCAAACTTTGTAGTTAGCAATGGAGGGTTACACTGTTAATTATTTGCATAATAGACATTGTGGTAACCAAGCACGCACATACACACTGACATGCACACATTCACACACACACACACACACACACACACACACTGAGTGTCTGTTAGATAGAGAGAGGGAAGAGTGAGAGGGAGCTACAGAAAGTCAATGAGAGCCACACAGAGAGACGGCCTACTTCCTGACTGTGATTAATTTCTGTTACTAAGCAGCTCTATGGTAACACAGACATCCACAGCTACACCGAGCTCAGAGCTGGTTTACAGTATACAGCCTATGCGTCTAACACATTACACAAGTTAGACGCATAGGCTGATAATCCTGGCCAGTAACGCAAAATATATAATCCCATATAAGATGTGCAAAAACAGCCCATCTGCAATTTGCAATGTTCACAATTATGCATCAAATTTCTTGTGAAACTGTGAGATTCCGCCCATGTCTTATAATGTTATGTGAAACATATGACTAATTTGTGAATATGAACAAAAGCACCCACAGTCATTCAGGGAGGTTAGCATGTCAACTAATTACAAATTCTGCTCAATCATTCATCTTAAGACTGCACAAAAATTACCCTTAAGCCACAAATGACTTAAGTAACTCTTAAAAATGACAAGTTTTTCAAAAGCAGCCCTGTCATCTGCTTTTACTCTTAATCTAATTATTCTCTCTCAGCCACAGATGTGATGCTAAACCAAAACACAAGAAGCTCAGCTTTGATGACCTCTCTTTGATCACATGTGGACAAAAGGATATTTATAAACTTTTAAAATTTTTCAGTTATTTCCTGAATTTAATAACTTGTCATTACGTGACTTTGATTCATCTCCAGAGTCTCATGGTGAGAATAGGATCGGAGTAACAAATGGACATCAGAATGGACTTAATCAAGCCATAATATGCATTTTGGCCACAGTGCTGCTTAACCTCTTTACTGTCATCTTTGCAGCAATGGTCTGTCACCAAAAGGCTGTGATGAACAACACAATTAGCTCTGGCCATGGCCTGCGTTTGTTCTGCAAAAGCCTGTTATGCTATTAGCTTGTATTATCCAGCTGGAAGCCTGTGGAGTCTCTCTCTCTCTCTCTCTCTCTCTCTGTAACACAGCTCTGCTGTCATAGTGCTGGAGAATTACAGCCGCCATCAGCTCCAGCTAACCAAATTAGCACTTGTTATGCAACCTGCTACACTTGGCTCACGGGTCTACTGCTTCAACCCTGCACAGCTTTCCATATGGTTTGCACATAGGAAGGCAAGTTAGCTTTGCAGCCTGCTCCTCAGCTGAGTGGCAACATGCTGGTTTATTGCTTTGTTTAAGCACTTTAATCTGCTATATGTATCCCTTATATGCAACAGACGTTTACTGTAAAACTAAGACTTTCTGCCACGACAACACAACAGCTGAGAGAGAGTGAATTCAAAGCCAGAAACTCAAATCATGTGAGGCTGCATGCTGCGCTTTCATAGCCAGCTGCAGTCTTCAGTGTTTATAAAAAAAAATGAGAAAAAAATGACTGTAAATGTATCTGCCAGAAGGTGTCTTGATACTTGCTAGTTTTAAAATTTGACTTTCACTGTCTCACTGTAGCATATGTGGTTTAAGCAAGTCAAACTGAAGACTTTTAAGACTTTTTTCTGCCACTTTAAATACCACTTTCAAATTAAATCTAAGAGTAAACTGGTGATGGAAAACTGTGTTTAGAAGGACAAATCTTTCCACATTTATTAGTTCAAATTACAGTATTCATTTGGATTTAGGCATATTTCCCAAATTAGTCAATAATGAATCTAAGAAAAAATAAAAATAGAAACATAAATCTTGCCTGAGATGCTATTCATTCATCCCAAGTTTGAAAGAGCCTCAACAAAAGTGTATTTTAAGTGGTAAGCATTACTGATTGCTCTCTTTGCTATTCTTAAATCAGTTGTCAAAACCACTGCAAAAAAACAGATCTAAAGGGTTCATTAAAGTACTGGCTTTTAAGCATAGTCCACAAATTTACAATCGAGTTAATGTCAGGGCTTTGGGAAGGCCATTCCAGAAGCCCAACATCAGCCTCCTTTATCCATTCCAAAACCAGTTCTTATGTGTTTGGGATCATTGTCCTATTGGACCACCGAAGTTTCCACCATCTAGCAGCTGATTTGAGGTGAAATTGATTAATTTTGAGCTAGTCCTCCTTCTTCAGTATTGCATGCCCTTTGTGCAATGTATCATTGGAAGAACATTTGGCTTGTCCATGTACAGCTGCAGTTGAAGTTGAAGGTGTTGATTTTGGAGCAGTGGTTTCTTTTTTTGCCCTGCACCCTCTCTACCCAGGCAGGTTTGAACCTTGCTGAATCCTAAAATGTTTCTGAACATCCTCCCTCTCATCTGAGGTCAACAGTTTAGGTCTTTTTCCCGACATCGGCAAAGTGGTGGCATATCAGAACCACTTGCATTTACGTAAATTATTTGAACCGATCATCCCAGAATCTGCGTTTGGAAACACTTGAATAAATCTACAGTTCTCCTTCTTAGAACCTCACTGAGTTCCTTAGACTTTTTCATTGTTCTATATTGGTTGAACCAGTGAGTTGTGTCAAACAAATGTTTTCTTATGCTGCCAAAGAGAAACTAGCAGTTGTAGTCAACTTAAAAGACATTAGAGAACCTTCAGCACAACTGATTAAAAATGTTTTATGTATGCATGTTTATATTTGTATGTGCCTGTATGTGTACTTTTGACCATGTTTAAACCAGACAAAATCTAAAATAAATTTAAACTTGTGGACCCAATTCTAATTTTTAAAGTTGGCAAAGGTGTATGCTGAATAAAAAAATCTTGAAACAGACAAAGAACCGTTCAGAAAAGTCATAAAAAGCCTCAAATTACCATCATGAATACATGTAAACTTCCACAACTGTGCCCTGGCTAACACTGTAGCTTACAGTACTAAAATGAGTACTATGATAGCACTATCATATACCAACAACAAGGGGAAAGGGCTACATTTTTGAAGTGATTCCAAGATTTATCTGAAGCAAATATGAGGCTTTAGCAAGTATAAATCTAAGTATGCACAAATTAAAAAACAATAGTATTGGATGAGTCTAAAAGACTTCCTATCATTCAGATACATGACAAACAAAAAGATTTCATTTAAATTGTAGGCGGTCTGAGCTTACGTCAGGTTTTGATGTAATCATTTACAATACAAACAATTATTAATTAACTAAATAATTCTTAATGCTTCTTAATGGTGTTGACCACACTGTCTTATAATCATGGCCACAGTCACAAGTATCATGATATATGATACTTATTTGACATATGATAAGTATCATCTTATCATATGTCAAAGTACAGTAGAGTCTTTTAAAATTTTTCGAAGAAACACATTGGTGATTTATGATGACGATGACTGATCAAACTTTCCAGTCCACGAGTATTTTATTTTAGGTACACATACGGTAAATAAGGGAATATGAATGAAAGCCCCTCCTGTTGTTGTGTGCAGTCACCATGTCAAGAAATTACAAAATACTTGTGGTTTTTGCTGCAATCTATTCTTTGTCTGAATTTCGAATTAAGATCATATTTGAGTCATAAGCAACAGACATGTAGATCTGACTTGCTCCCCTAACAATAACAAGAATTTTTCAGCCGTTGCTCTGCATCTCCCAAGAACAGCTTTTCTTTGTACAACTATCCTTAACTTTCAGATGCCTCATAGCATGCCTTAGGTCTCATGGTTTTACTATAACCGCGAGAAAAAACAAACAAAAAACAAAACAAGTGTTTCCAGTATATCTATAATAAGTATGTATACTTTTTGCAAGAATAGCTACAAGTGCTTCGCCTTGGCTAGTATCTGAGCAATGATGTGTTGCTGTTGTTGTATTAGAGCTCCTCTCCTCAGTTCTCTCAGCTCCTGTCATTAGGATAAAATATGATCACATTTTAAAAATATGATTCAAATGTTTTGATGTATCTGAAACTTTAAGTCCTTTAAATCATAATCGTGGCAAATTATTAAACACATCTAGCCTTTAGAAGTATTAGCCTTTTAAAATAAACAGGTGGTAGACCAAAAAACTTTGAGTCTGTATTAAGCCGCTATTGTGGTTGACACATTAGTCATTGTTCATTCAAACTGCGACACATGCTGACCCATGCATCCAAAATAGAATAGGAATAGAAAACGATTTTTCAGTGCAGGAGCACAGAAATTTCCAGATGGCACTGAGGGAAACTGTGGAAATAATTTAGTTGAGAAAGTTGAGATAGTCTACCCAAAACTGAAAAACCTCCATGATTGCTTTTTCAGTCCATCAGTGATGAAACTATTTTTAATTTTTTTAATTTTTTGGCGTTAAGAAACTTTTCATTTGGAAAATGGCTGGCCCACACGTCAAATGCCACTATAAATGAGTAAAGGTGATGTCATAGTTCATGGAAGCCACAACCAGAAAGTTATGTAGGGATCATACTACATTATCTATCTGGAGATCTGCAAACACCACAGAGAAGGGTTATACTTTTATAGAAATTAGCCTCAAAGACACATGGGTAATCGATAGTGCAGTCTCTTACATGAAAGCCCAAATGGTCCCAAAGGCAGGCACGTTAATGAACACTCATGTGAAAAATATCGTTTTCACAGGGCTCTATGCAGGCCTTGTACTTTAGGATTTAACATGCTAACTGACGCCTGCAGAGTCTAGGATGTAGCCCTTGTGTTTCTTGCAGTTTCTCTGAGCACTGGGAAATTCCAGCATTGTGCTAAACACCTAAAATGAAGCATATTTTATTAGCAGCATCTGGCTGCTATTTACCCTCTTAATTCATATGGAACCAGTAAGCATGGACCCAAAAGCATCCTTTTTTACATGACTTCTTGTCACTCAGGCCGAGGAAGGCCTTCATATACTTGTCAGTGTGGAATCTACAATACCTGCATCAATCAGTGTTATGTCTATTGTCAGGGTGCTGCTGCTCCCATCGTGTATGCACTGTATCTGAATGTTGCAGAACAAAGCCATATCACTACATACTGCCAAATGCTGTAGAAGGAAAAGGAGACCTATTTTTCACTACAGCTCTCCAATCTGAAATGTGCTCCATTTTGCACTGGTTTATATAGTACCCTTATCAAGGCTTTTCACTGTTTACATTAAGGTCAAATAAAATAATATGGTTGGACAAAAATAAATAAAAGGAGAACTTTGTTAAATAACCTACTGAATGTGTCAACAGAGATGATAAAAACCAGTGAATTGGCTAGCTGATATCAGCTGATATTAGCTTATCGCAGATATAAAGTATTGGCGTATGTCACATCTTGCACGATAAGAAAGAACTAATTTAGAAACTGTGTAACAATTACAAAGATTGTACAAAATAGGCTGCCTTAAACATTTTGCAATCTAAAGCATCGTCTCTTACTTATTCAAGATAACTTAAAAAATGCGCATGAGCCAATACATCGTCTGACCTTTTAAACGCTCATATATGAAGTCTATTCTAAGACTCTTTTATGTTACTTCCTATTATTCAGTAATGTTTAAGGAGATAATTTGTATTCAAATCTGCAAGTCAATGCACTTTGATTTAGAAGTAAAACGTATGTTATCATCAGATACTGTAACAATATCCTGCAGATTCATTTTGCTGAGGGAATATTACAGTGATTATGGTTTTCAGGCACCACAGGAAGCTTTCAGGGGAGTCAGTGACATGGGTGTGTGCGTGCGTGTGTGTGTGTGTGTGTGTGTGTGTGTGTGTGTGTGTGTGTGTGTGTGTGTGTGTGTGTGGTTAATTAGAGCACTTGGTCTCAGGAGGATCAGACCTGGAAGGCGACTGTCTCTGCTACGTGACAGAAAGCCAGGGGCAGAGTGTGTCTGATAAGTTGGTGGCAGAGAGAGGAGACAGACATAAACAAACACAGATAAGTCGACAAGCATGCACACACCCACACATACACCCCTTGGTAAATACTAGTAGATGTACAGATGAACCAGTTGTGCTGGTATTTAAATACCCCCCTAAATCATTCCCAAATTAACAATATCAGCTTGTGGGTGAGAAACACTGAAGGCAACGTTTGCTCTTAAGTAGATACGGAACCCAGTGCTCACCACCTGAATTTGCTACAGCTACAATTTTGGCATGTTTATTTTATAGTCTGTCACTACTTTCACGTCTATATCTGATTTAATTCACTCACATTAAATTAGGACTAGATTTATTTTAAATCCAAGACCAGGATAACATCAGGGATTGATGGCTATGATTTAAATGTGTGAATCTATTTCCTTGCTGTCCCAGGATAAAACGTCATAGAAAACAAACTGAGGAGAAATGCACAGTCAAGCCTTGCCCTTCCTCCTTCTCCTGCTGCTGCCGTCATTGGTCAGGACATTATTTGAGCCCTCATGTGGTTTAGTGAATTCAAGCCACTAAGGATCCCTCATTGGGCAGGCTGCCAAATTTGTGTTAAGATCTTGGACTTAAGTACATTCCTGCACTTTGCTGCAGCACTATAAGGTAGTTTTGGCATTGAACATTGTATTGTAATGTGCTAGAATTTAATCAGACAAGACACTACTCTGTAACTGTAATGAAAATGTTACAAAAACACAGAGCAAACAGATAGAGGTGAATCCCTGACTAAAACAAAGCATGCACAGTATTTTGTGCTGCCTGACTGTTTCTATGCATAAATAGCATAATGCCTCTTAACCCCTTAGAGAGAAAAAAGGTACAAAAAGAAGGGTTAAACAGAACCTGAACACTTGGCCTACATGTTGCAATCCCTTTCAAAGTTCAGTTTTGGGTGCCGGGAAGAGCAAATAAGCCTAAAAGAGCCCAAAAAAAAATCATAAGCCCAGCCCTCAAAGATAACATTTCCAGAGGACTCAGATGGCACCTGTCACGTAGGCAAACTGTCAGGTTTCCTGTAGTAAGATACCTGCACAATAGCAAACACAGAGAAACCAGCACAACAGCAAATAAAGACAAATTCTTATGCCTGCATTTAAAAAGGCCCACCTCACTGCAAGACAATACGTTCTGGGCTGTGAGTGTTTCTTTTCAGCGTAAACCTGCACGACATGTTTTTGTCACAGCCGCACTCCTCATTCTATGCTGTCCTGTTAGCATACATACACATGCTATGTAGTCCAAAAAGGAGCAATCTGCTGAATATATAAGAGGGATGATTGTAATATCTCAAACTTGGCCACTCTAAAGTGCAAATCATTTGGCTTTTGCTTTGCAAATTGGCTTTTAACAGCATACACATATAACAAAGGAAAAGCAAAAGTGAAAGCACTCTCAAGGATCATATATCATGAAAAAAAGACGCAAGTTTGATGTAAATATCCCTCATTTCCTAAACGCCTGGTCTCAAATCACACAACGCCCTTCTTGACAAACCAGCAGACGTCCTCCCATCTTTACAGAGTATAGCCTGTTATGACTTTAAATACATTAAAAAAAATGATGACGATAATAATGTCAGTAGTTTCTATCCATCTACCAGTCTCTAATGGATTTTCACCTACGACTATTCCCACTGGACTAAAACGATAATATCACTTGAAATAACATGTTCTTTCAGATAATTAGCCTTTTTATTATTGTTTGTTTGCAGCTTCAAACCTGAAAAAAAAAAAACACATTCTGGAGAGATAAGCATCCCCTCACAACACAGTAGAGCTAGCTGATAAACTATGTCAAATTAGATGGAAGAAAAGGAAAAGACACTTGTTTTTTAATTATTAAAAATCTATTATTAACAGCCATTTAAACTGTGACATCATTCTACTAAATGCTGAAATTATACCATCATGAAATAACATAAGTTATGAACTACCTACAATTGTATCTTTAAACTGAATTAACAACAAAAACATGGAAATTTTAATATATTGAAGAACACTAGCTCTCTGGACCTCTGATAGCATCCTATAGAGGTATCCCAGCAATTTCTATGGGTTAAACATTTTTTCTTCTAACATTTCCATTATGGTCTTTGTTTATGGGTTAATTATAGTGAAATAAGTATTTGAGGGACTTGGGTACATGGCTGTGAACTGCTTCACTGTAGCTGATATGTTAGTTTCAGGCTTGAAACTTGAAACAAAAGCAGAAATTTTTATTTCCTGATGGCAGTTAGACCACCACAACCAGCTGCTACATGTACACACTTTAAAATGTATCTTGTGGGTTGACTTTGCTTTTAACAACTTGTTTTAATTTGGTAAAGTGCCACAAATTCTAAACAATTACTTAGCATGTATTAACAGAAGTGTTTTTATGAGAAAAGGACATAAAAGTTGTTTTATAAGTCTGCACATTAAACAAATATTAGATCTGTGTTCTGTATTTCCAAAAATAAAATTATTTATGTGGGCCCGCTGCAGAATTTCAGCCAATTTCTGTTCAATGGGATTAGTAATAGGAAGTGGAACAGCTCTTTTAGAGCGTCTCTGGTTTTACTTTGAAACTACAAACCGGAAGTGTATGCTTGCGTTTGTTTTGCTTGACGCCTGAGTTGCTTGAGGAAGTTAAAGCGATATGAACCAGTGTGACAACATCATAAAATGTTCACTGTTAAACAATTATATGTCTGTCTTAATCTGATAAACCCATCTGTGATCAACGAGGGTTTAATTATGGGTGGTTACATGAAACTTTAACAGGAGCAACAAGCGAGCACTGAACGCTTGTGGCTACAGCGGAGGTTCACATAAACCAGCAGTTGTCGCTTCTCTCGATCAGGAAGAGGGGATTTAAACAGCTAACCGTTAAAAGTTAAACGGCGAAGTCCTGGTTGGGATATTTGTGCCGTTGTAACACGGTTGCTTAAACATCTTAAACAAACAGCAGAGCCAATCTGCGTTCACTTCTTCTGCCGAACATTTGAACCCTAGTCGTGGATTTGGCAGGTTACCAACGGAAATTAGCATTTTTATCCACCGAGCTAGTTTCGCCCGAAACCCCGTTTCAGTAGTGATAGCTGTCAATCAGCCGATTTGGCCGATAAACACAGCGAAGTATACTCGCCGTCAGACCCGGTTCGTGAACACGGATGAATGACCTGCGCGTTTAAATACTGGACGAACATAACGTTATTTCCTGTAATCAACTAATTAACCCTGTGGTATATTTTCACTACCCAATAAAAATGTAGAACCGCCATGAAGGAAAACAAAAAAACATGAAACAACAACAACAAATGCACATCATTTTAGTATAGAACTCGATTTAAATTAGTGGACACTTTGCACGAGCCCTTACGTTAATACGTGTTTTTGGAGGTGGGACTAACGGGAGAAGTGGGGGTCAAGAGAATGACGGGAAACTTACCTGAGAGTTTGGGAGACCGTGGGTGCCTGACGTGCGGGATGTCGTCGGGGAGATGTCGGTCAGCGGGACGGAGCGGCAGCGGCGTCCTGGACCGGAGCCGCCATGTTCATCTGGCTCAGAGGCTCCTCGGCTCGGCTGTTTATCTTTACCAGTAGACCCCCCTCCTCCGTCTCCACCGCCACCACCCCCACCTCCACTCATCTCATTACCACACGCCAGAGCTGGGTGTCTCTGCAGTTCGCCCTTTCTCAGCCTCACTCGTGCACGCAAACTCCCGTCAGCTAGTTATTCAAAGGGAAAACTGAACTAAAAGCCCTGAATGCAATTTTTATTTCTATTTTATTTGTGAGATAGTTTGTGACTTTTTGTTTTGTCAGTTCTGACTGCGATAAAAGAAAAGTAAACCACCAAAATAAGACACCCATATAAAGTCCCTTTTTTCTTTTTCGTTATGGGAACATTCACATTTATAGAACAAATGGTGAACGACGTATGATACTTTTAAAAACGCAGTTTCAGCAATATGTTGTATTACGTGTGCATTACAGTTTAACGCAGATGTGCAAATAATTAATTAAGACGTATTTATAAAGCGCATTTAAACAGCTGTATAAGACAACAGAAAGTTAATATAACCTAAATTACAAATTAATATAAAAAATGGGGGTGGCCAAAATATAAAACAAGATAACAACCGGCCGTCACAGTCATAGTCAACAGATTAGGAATTCCACCATCTTTGATGCAACTCAGAAAGTCCCATAATCCTAAAGTTTGAGACCAGAACAGGTGACATGAAGTAAGAGTTCTTGGAATTAAACAGCTGTAGTATTTTAATCTATAATTAGAACTTTGTTGACAGTGACTCACCAGGTATTGCAGTGCGAAATTATGAATAACTTGACTGAAATTTTAAAACTTTGCAAACAATCCAGTGAGCAAGATCGGTTCTTTCTTGCAGGCTGGTTCTGCCCCCCTTGTTTGACACCGCTGCTTCCAGATATAGTATGTAGGGTGTAGTTAGTAACTTACAAAATATTTTCCTGTAGTCTCTTAAATACATGTTCTCCCTTTGCCAATACTTAGTGAATGCCATAAACATGCTCATACAGTTCTAAGATTTAGACGCTCTGACAGTGGCCTATATATATGAAAGTGTATTTCACAAATTAAACCTACAATTATATTTCTGTCCACAATACACCGTATAGGTGTTAGGTGTCCATCAAATGTCCTGCATTAGTTATGCACTGCAGTTTTTTTTAGTGTAAGGTGAGAGATTTTCAGTAAAGACACAACTGAATCCCAAATGAGCAAAATGTTGAAAAGGGAAACATGGAGGTCCATGTACATAATTCACTCACAGTTTAATTTTAACCTTTTTTTTCACAGTATTCCAACGCATATTTACATATAATATTTTTTTAAAACAAGTTTCTAAAAAACTAGAACAATTATAATGCAAATTATTGTAACTGACCATGGTACGATGAATTTTGCCATAAAATTAAGAGATACTGCCACCTAGCGACTGACTGTGTGTGTGCAGCATTTCCAGTGCAAAGTTTAGAGATTCATTAACATGACTGAAAAGACAGACGGCTTAAAGTTCGCAAAGGGAGAAAACAGCTGGATATAAAATATAAATATATTTCTGTACACATCACTATTTAGATTTCTCATTGTGTCACGGTCAACAGTCTGGGAAAGCACCAAAATGTTTTATTTTCCCCAGTTCCCATTCCCATACACACACTTTATGCTTTATTTGACAAATCTTTCTTAACCGAGTGCCTGCATAAAAAAATTCTATACCCAGAAACAGCTGAACAGTTAAGCAATGAATTTCCTTTTACCCACATGAAACCTTTCTTGAGATATTGCAATAACACACCTGTGATAGGGAAGTGCCAGCCTCATAAATAACAACTCAATGACAAATGTTATGAGATTATTTACTTTCTGGGCTTCATTATATACAAAACTCAGTAAAATAAAGTACAGTACATTCATTTTATACTGTATAAATCCTACTCATCCCACTTACATGACAAGAAAGTATTGCTAAATGGAAGACAATGCTGACAATTATTTTTAAATCAACACAAAAAGCTCACTTTAACAGCCTCAACTCAAAAAAAGAAGACATAGAATCAGTTAAGCAGTTTTAATTGGGGGGGGGGGGGGAGACAGGGGAAGTGTTAGGGGATGAGGTTATTCTTCATGCGGCCACAGGCGGCTGACCTTGAGGCAAATTTTAGCCTTGTTTAACTATAACACAGGCTGCAGCTCAGTCCTGGTGAGTCCCTTTGTTTTCTGTGCCTTGTGTGTTTTGAGTTGTGAAATATCTGAAGCAACGGGTGTGACTAATACAACAGATTTTTCCTCTAGAACATTTCTCAATCAGCACTGGTGTACAGCACAAACATAGCGCTGAAAGCAATCATCTCGCATTCAAAAATCATTAGCTGTTGATCTTGAAAATCCCAGCCCAACGCTCCATTTCATCTCACTGTCAGTGGACGTCACAGATTGCTCTTCCATTTGCTGCTCTGTGAAGATTCGTTCACTGCGGGAAAGAAAGGTTTACATTTGTGTCACAGCCAAATTTTCTAAATGACAGCAGCACAGTTATAATTAACCTGCAGTCCTAAAGTATAGTAACTAAAACTACCAACTCACAGTCGTATACCTCTGCTCACCATGCATGTTGAAGTTTACAACCTGTCTATTCAGACTCATCTGTTACAGGACAGAAATTGGTTTCATGAGGTCACAGTTACCTTGAACTTTGACCACTGATTTCTTATCAGTTCATCTATGAGTCTAAGAGAACACGTATCTCTGATATAATCATGTTCCTCCCTCCCTAGATATTCCTGATATATCACGTTCGAAAGAATAGGATAGATGTGAAGTCACAAAGACTTTGATCTTTGGTCACCAAAATCTAATCAGGCCTTCTTTGAGTCCAAGCAAACCTTTGTACCAAATGAGCAGAAATTTCCCAGCAGCAACAAAGAGCTGCTGCCAGAGCTGAGGCATTAAAAAAAACAACATGGTGAGATACGTCTATTTTGTTGGATCATATTTAAATCATTACAGTATCTGCTGGAACTTATTTGTAAAGGAAGTAAATGAGACCATACCCAGACTGATTCTGCCTTCTTTCTCCAGCTTCTTTAAGTGATGAACCAGGTTCACATTAGCTGCTTGGTGCAGGTGTTTAGGTGTGTCCTGAGAGAAAAGCAACACAAGTTTCAGTGTCATTTTTATTGTGATCCAGCCTCAAAACAGATCAGTCTGTATGGGATCAGGCCAAGGTCAAAGTCAATTGTATAGCACATGCTAAACCACCAGAGCTGAGAAAAGTGCTTCACAGGCAGCCATTAATAAAACAGAAACATTTCAAGAAACCGTTTTATTCTGCATTTAATTCCGAGTTATTATTAATCTCTCTCTTTTTAAGTCTATTTCTTGTAATATTGTTGATCATCTGATTAGCAGAAACAAATGCTCTGCAATGAGTGTGAACATCGACAAGATCAGACAAGTACAGCAGTGCCAGCCCATTTAGAATGTAATCAGAAGGGATTAGATTGCTTCCATGGTCAAAGATGGTAGAATTACTGGTAGAAGTCTACCCAGTCTACCTTTGACAACAAGCTGGAAACAGCATCAAAGGAAAAGAAGGTTTTTCCTGACCTTGTACACAATCTTGACAAGCTCCATGGAACTGAAAGGCTTTCCTGCTCCATCCTGAATGGCTGCCAGGATCTGTTGTTCTCTTTGGTCCCTGTGACTGATGTAGTGTCTGATCTTAGAGCCAGCATCCTGAACCACAGGTCCGTGGCCTGCACAGAGAACAGCAGCAGCAAGCTTTTTCTCCAGTCATCGGAAAGACTTTGTTAAATGAATGCACGTCAGAGAGGCAGAACTCAAAGAAGCACAGCCGGTAGCTCTGAAACAAGTAAAGTCGATCAACGGACAATTTATTGGCAGCTATTTTGAAAATAAGGTAAATATTCACTGGTTTAAAAATAAAAAAAGAATTATTCGAGGCGTTTCGGTGAGTGAATAGGTGCGGATCTTAGAAGTGGAAGTCATAGAGTAACTTATAACAATGTCATGAAACACTCCTCGCAATAAATATGGAAAAACAATTCACCATTATCTAATATAATGGAGACGATGATCTGTGATACAGCATGGTATCTGCAGAATGGTGTATCAAACTAGACTTACCTACATTTTTTTATTAAAATATACATTTCTCACTGGTGTAGTGATGATGTACCACATTGTGTGATTGTGTGCAAACAGGTTGAGGGGGGGGAAAAAAACATTATCCAGAGGGTTTTTTAAGAAATAAAACAGAGGGCCAAGCATCAGCGTATCCTTGCTCACCAGGGTAGATGAGGTCAGCCTCCGAGTCCAGCAGGATTTGCAGAGATTTCATGTAGTCGTAGAGGTCTTCAAACACGGCCGTGCCCTCGCCCAGGATGCAGTCTCCAGAGAAGATAGCCCGCTCCTCCTCCAGCACCAAGGCCATGTGGTCATCAGTATGGCCCGGAGTGAAAAGCACTCTGGGAAAAAGAAATGGCTCTCTGCTCAATTGTCTGATTGTAGATTCAGACAAAAGCCATGTCAGTGTGCAGAATGATAATAACCATAACTAAAGGAATATTAACAAATTTTATTTTTTGTTGGTACTGCAGCAGATTTCATGATATTGGTTTGTATATTTTCACCCTGAAAAAGTCTTTGAGCTATTGTTCTTCTGTGTATATTATGACAGATGTATTTTTAATGCTCTTTTATAAATTCACAACGTGTAAAAACTGAACTGACTTGAGTGTGGCTCCCTCCGTCTCAACAACATCTCCATCTTTTAGGTAATTGTAGTCTTTGCTTCCTGCTGTCTCTCTTGCTTTGTTGGAGCGAGGCAGTTTGCTGACTCGGACCTCAGAACCTGCAAGATAAAAAAAACCCTAAGAAATGAATACTGACTCACTGAGTCTCTAAGCCAAAAAAGTACAGGCAGTTTTTGATTCACTAAACTAATAACAGATTTTTCATTAGAAGGTGGCTTTTAGATAGATTTCACGATTACAGTAATGATGAACGGTGAAGTAACCCAACTATACCCACACATTCAGGGGCTCACCAGTTATGTCCCTGCAGATATCTTCTACTCCACCTGTGTGGTCGTGATGCCAGTGTGTGACGATGATCTCCTGGATGCTGGTGCTGAACTGCTTCAGTGCCTGTTTCAGGCTGCTGATGTATTCAGGCACAGCAGGTTCCCCCGTGTCTATCAGCACCCGTCTGGAATATAATTGCTCATTATATATTCACCCAAAGGGTTTTAAAGGTAACTATGCATATTCATATATTCCAACTCTACCGATGAGTACTCCATTGTTCTGTCTTATAGTTGGCTATTGTTTTATAGCTGTTTTATTCACATTACAGAGAACTAAGCGCTCCTTTTCACTGCAAATGTAGTCTACTATTTTTGTTAAATATTACTCCAAACTATTATTATTTATTAGTGTATGAGTATATGCCGAAGAAACAAAAAGACCCTGGCAATTAATTTCACAATTTCAGCTTTGTTCCATCTGTCACCTTTATTATCCAGAAGCGCGAAAATGCTCAAGTTAAAAGATTTTAAATGGAATTTGGCATTAGCGCCCATTTCTACAAGCTAAGACATTGCACGGAAAAGGAGTGTCAAGTTTTTGGCCAGCTAGTCCCTTTCAAATACACATGAGCTAAACAGACAACACATTTACTCATGTTTCCTTTTGGGAAAATGATAAACGTCACTACTGGCTCGACTAGAGTCACCTTTTGCCTGTGCCGACCAGGTAAGTGTTGGTTCCCTGCAGAGTCATCGGTCCCGGGTTACAGCCCAAAACCCGAACCACTCTAGCAGACAACTGCTCTATGCGAGGAATAATGGCGCTCATAGCTCCAGCTGGCGTGAAGTTATCATCAGTACAAAATAACAAAACATACAGAAGTAAAAGTTCAGGAGAATCTCATACAGGATATAAAACTTGTTTACTTCCTGTACGTACTAACGAAGATTTCAAAATAAAAGTCTTGAAATCGCTCATCCGCGTCAGTGTTTTGACACGATCCTCCATCACCCATTTTAAATGTGTCACTTAAAGCTTGCTGTCAGTACTGCTGTGCCTTTTATCTTATGTTCTTTTTCACATTATTATTGTAACTTTATTTCATGCTGTACTTTACAGTATATCTTTTCAATTCGAAACTGACTGGGTAAACCTATCGCATCTTTACATCTCCCACCACATCTGACTGACTCACATTTTCACACGTGTACTTTTGATAGGCATGTGTGGATTGTGGGGAAACGGTTTCTGTGGTTTTACTGCTCTTTGTTGTCTTTGTTGTTAATGTCTTTGTCACTACACAGCATTTTCGTGTCACTTTCTTAGATATTTTGCAGGTTAAAACAAGGACCTTCTTTTCTTTGGGTCAGTACTGCTTGAGCCCATTCAACAAACAACCCATGTATATTAGTGCCATATATGAACATAACCCAGTTCTATATAATTCGAATTATTTTATAGGAGAAAAATAATGACAGCTCCAAAAATCCCCGTAAAGACTAAACCGGTCTTTTACAAGCAATAGTACAAACCAAACACTAGATGGGGCCATTGTCCAGTTTGAGTCACCTCATACCCAGGCTGGCACATTGTGAATATATAATTAAAAATCCAAGATTATCAGTGTTTGTCAGACTGAGTATTATTAAGGATAATCACGCTTTGTAACTTTATTAATTTTAACCTCAAATATGACAACTATCTGGTCGAATGGCTAATGTTGCTGTCATTAATCCTGAAAGTTGAACTATGGGCGGTTTCAGGTCAGTCAAAATCATTAAAAACTGTTTGAAACAGGGTAGTTAATGAAGTTTCATATATATATTTGGGAATACATTAAGAAAGTTTTGCAATTGTTTTAAGGGAATTTTGCAGCAGGCCCATGGACTGAACACATAGGATGAGAACAGCTTTACAAAAATATTATTATTATTATTATTATTATTATTATTATTATTATTATTATCATCATCATCATCATTATTATTTAAACTGCAGCACTAATGCTATGTTTAAATAAAATAAATACTCTGATTTGTAGTCCAGTGGGTTCACGTGTACACAGAGATGTTATGAACTAGCCTTCTCTGAGAAGCTCATTGGTTTATTGGCTCATTTGCTTCGTTTGCTCATTCATTAAAAGTGTGTTCATGTTTGGTAGTTTGTCTATGTAGCAATTTGTGTGCATTAGTCAGTAGAAACCACACATATATATATCTTTTACATAAGTACAACAAGCTTGAAAAGACAAGCTAGTGTATTCTAAGAGGAATTATGTCCATTGGATGAGCAGAAGAGTGCTGCTTTAAAAAACAAACAAACATTTGCATGCTGGTAGTATTTGACCACTTCAGGCTTTTATCAGAAACCTTTGAGGACTTTGCTTTGATTCTCCATTGTCTCTTCTTGGAGACAGTAGAGGTGTTCCAGGAATGTCCTACATCAAGCCCTGCTTTGCTCTTTTAAGCCCAAAAAATAAGAAAACTTGCTTATAGGTGCTATAAGACATGATCCTGGAGGCAATTTGGGAATGAAATTCATTATATTTTGTTTGAATAAATGTGATTTGACACTTAGAATTAAGTTAGGTGCTATTCCCACTCTGTACCCATCAATGCCATAATGCCTGACAATGTAATTAAAAGAGTTATTTTGTTCTGCTTTTCATTTCATTTTCTCATTTAATCAGCTGTCCCACTGCCTCGTAGATTTCACCACAATGACGCCCAATCAAAGCAAATGTTCTGAAATCTATGTAACTGTACATCAGCTAGATAGTACAACGGATAACGGTGCTACACAGTATTAGAAGTTAGCCTTACAGAAAGTACTCATTTGCAGAATATTGTTGTTAGTTTTGTTGGATGTCTGAATAAGTGTGCTTTGCTAAGTTTTCTCTTTGGATGATAGTTTAATCTTCAAGATGAGATTAAACGTGCATCTCTCTTTTACAGCCGGGCTGGTGAATGTCATATGAATAGTTTACAGAGTCAACAGTATGTTTGAAGAGTTAGTGCAAAAACATTGCAGAGATAAGTGCGTATGCTTAAAGATGCTACCAAAATCACACATGACACATACTTGGAATCAGTTTTTATCATTTTAAATTCTTAATTAAAGCAGATTTCAAGAGCTTTATCTTTTCATACACTCAGATTAAACATGGTGAGCTATGCATGCTGACAGCCTCTGCTTTGTTTCCTATAATGAGCAGGGGATCTCTTACAGACTAAGATGGAATCAAAAAGTTGTGAGATATGCAGTGCAAGTGGGCGTGATGACAAGCAACTTTCTAAACAGTGGACTGTAATTGGTAAGGACTAGAAAGTACACAGTTTAGCACTAAATGTCAGTTGTAACTCCATAGCTTGTTGGCTTAAGTTGTGAACAGTTTGTAACAATATGTCCACATTCATCATAAGAACAGAGGGGAATCATTTAAAGACTCAAGACTGTGTGTCAGATGGGGACCTTCTTTTTTATTTTTTGTTTTGTTTATTTTTTTAAACATCACATGAAGTTCTTGAGGGAAATTCAGTACAATAGTGAAGTAAAAAATAAATCAGCAAGTTAAAGTTTCACTCAGGTTTCATGCCCCTGGACTAAATCATTCATGTTTAATGATTGACTGATTATTAGGCATCGCTACAAACTTGTGTTGAACTCATGAAGCCAGGATTTTCAAAAAGACAAGGAAAGGTAGAAGGCACCCTTCTTACTCATAAAGGACTAAATGTTCTTTTTCTGAATGTCTTTTAACCCTATAATCTTTAAAGTGCCACATAGATAAACTGAAATAAAGTTTCCTTTGGTGAGAGTGGGTGGAAAATCTTGTTCATTAATCTGTTAAAGTTTTATTGTTTGGGTTTCAGGTCTTTACTGTGTGTTAAATTCAGCTTAGCCGTCAGTGGATTTTTATGGAGGGATATTTTATTTGTGTCTTCTGTAATTTCCTTTTTAACTGACCAACACATTCTTGGCTATTACTATTCTCTTAGTACAGGAAATAAACTCTACACCTCTTCTGTAACCTCCCTCCCACATCACTTTATGAAGGGAAATACAACACATGATTATTTCCAAGGGGCTTTCCATTATGTTGAGGTCATTAGGTATTTTCCTGAGTGCATGACCAGGATTCCTACATGCATTACAACATCAGATCGATGCAGTCAAACGAAGCCAAAAGCAGATCGAGATGCAGCGATAAATCGCCCGATGGACGACTCACACATCCCCCTTAACACCTTGTCTGATATTTGTCTCCCATAAATCATGACCCATAAAATCAGGCATAAAAGAGGGAAGGATTCAGCTCTCTATAATATTTACAGGTGGAATAAGTGGAGGGGAAAGCAGCGAGACATTATTTCCCTAAATGAAATAGACCCTGGCAACTGGGGAATCCAACGGCCCCACCCTCCCCTCTCTCTCTCTCTTTGTAATTACACAACATAATGGTGGTGCAGTCGGCCCGTAATCTCCCATTATAATCAGTCTCGGCTGCCTCCACTCGCTCTCCACCATGGTTTCTAATTCAATATAAATGTAAATGACTGGGGGAGAGAAAGAGGGTGGGAGAGGAGCTCAGGAACAGTATAGAGTGTAAATGTGGGAGTCTGATCTCACGACAAATCCGCACTCATCTTTACGAGGAGCTGTGTTCATACTTGTAATAATTTATACAAACTGGGTATTGAGTGAGAGGCCCGCAGACTGCTCCTGTGGTCTAAAGCAGACAGTGGGTTGTCATGGCATCTTAATTTGAAAGCTTAATGAGTAAAACTTCAGTGGACTGACACATTAAAGATCCAGATCCTATCATGGAGACGATTTTGGTTTTAAATGTCCATTTTTATGGACTGGTAGTTTTTGACTAAAGTTTTTGTTCTGTTTCATCTTCAGAGGCTCAAAATTAACTGGTCAAGCTAGCATTATGTTAAATATAAGGGTTGCTTTTGCAGTACGCTTTGTGTCAGTACCCATTCGCACTGTGAAGTCTAATCAGTTTTGCAGCATTTGGCTGAATCTGAGCAGAGAGAATAACCCTGTGCACTCCAGAGTTCATCCTACTGCTTCTATCAGCAGTGACATCATTGACCCATGGGCTGATTCCACATCCATGTCACATTACCTCCGTGTTGTCCGACAGATAATGTTTTATACTTTTTCTTTATCATAGTTTTCTCTTCCTTATATTCTGGTGCAAGTTGATCTTGGCTTTATTTGTCCAAATAATGTTTGTTGTTGTCTGTAACTGTAGGTGGTTTGCACCTTGTTGTAGACCCTCTTTACCTCCACTGGTGACAATGACACGCCTACCTTTTTGAGAGTGTTCTTGGCTTTGTTGGATGTTGTGAAGCTGTTTTTCTTAACCACTTAAATTACTATTTCATCGTGCACTTCTGTTATCTTCTATGGTCTTTCACGCCTTTGTGTGTCAGCCAGTGCATTACTTCTTTTTACAAATACAGCAGATTACTGATTTTGGTCACTCCTAAAGTCTCTCCTACCTCTCTAGTAGGTTTAATTTCATTTCTTCAGCCTAATGATGGCTTACCTCATTTGCACTGGCATCTCTTCGGACCTCATATTCAGCTCTTTTGAATTAACTTCAGATATTATCTGTTTCATTTGTCATGAAATAACAAGGGAACAGGCCTCACCTGGCCATGATACTGTCAGTCAGTTGTCCAATTAATTTTGAGCCTCTGAAAATAGGAGACTATGAATAAAAATGGATGTAAATGCTAGACAGTTGAGCCGTTGTTTTGTAAAATCCCTTGAATTAAAGCTGAAAGTCTGCACTTTAGTCGCATATTGTTTGATTTAGAATCTACTCTTGTAATGCGCAGAGGCAAAAGTAGAAAAACTGTGTCTTTTAAAGACTAAGATCAGAGGGGAAATTGCCATTATTCTCACAGCCCTGTGCAATTACAAAAACAACATCTGTTTACTCTTACATTATTACAACATTATAATAACTGCCATTTCCCATAGGCTTATTATGTGTTACTACTGAGAAAAGAAAATGACTTGAGGAATTTCAGACAGCAATCTCTTCTCCATATTTAATTCATATAATATATCTCTTTGGAATGAAACCCCTCATCTGTCACATAGGCTTTGACAAAAGATGATATCGAGTTAATATAAAATTCACCTAATATAAAAGATCCCACCGAACATGGCACCTCTGATACCTGCAAAGTAAGTGTGAAAAATCTAGTCGCAGCTTCAGTCTGCAATGAGAAATGAGGCAATATGTTACTAAACTGTATCGCAATTCATAATTCAAAATGCTGCGTAATTAACTTTCTCCTCTGGAGCCTTAATGTGATACCAAATTAAAGTAGTAGAGAGGGAGAGATGAATGAGATAGAGAGGAGAAAGGAGATGGTAGAGAAAACATACCGTGGTAAAGAGAGGTTATAGAAGTGGGGAAGAAAGGAGAAGCATGTCTCCTTTAAAGCCTTTTATTTTCATAGTGTAATATTAACTTTTACTGTTGTAGATGATTTCTGAGGATGCAGCAATGAAATCTCTGCCATCGCAGAGAAGGCTGAGATAGGATAGACACTTTCTCATCTCTATACACCAGGCTGATTCCTGCCTCTTGGCATAGCTGACAGATTTCTTTCACAAAAATCGTTAGTGAAAGGAGACTATGTCCCATTAATGTAAACTGCAGATGGCAGTTACTGCATTTGAATAATTTTGTGCTGTTTAATTTAAAGATTTTTAATAGTTTTCATTTAATTTTACTAAGCGAATCATAGATTAAGTCATAGATTTAAAAAAAATAAAATAAAATAAAATAAAATAAAATAAATGAAGAGTTGCAACCATGATGTCATTGCTTTGCAGCGTTCTGAAGCCTGGTGCTGAGTTTTTGGCCGTTTTTGGTCTCGTTTTTGTTTTTAATTCAGGACACATCTCTTAACACTTTAGGAGCTTAAAATTAGCAACTGATACCAGGTAAGTGCATACTGAGGTCATGCATGAATTGAGCAGTGGGATTATTTGCTCAGACTGTTGCACAACTTCTCCAACTATTCCAACTTCTCCAGCAAGCAGAGGAGTTTCCCCCCTGCTTGCTGGTGGTTTTGCTAAAACAAAAAGGTCACTGACTGATTTCTAGAAGGTTAACTGAAAATTCACACCAGTAACATAAGCATATTGTCTATATTACAACAATTTGCTTACAACTTTTCAAAGTTATTTTTGAGCCAATGAAAACCAGGCCAACAGAAACTGATATGATTGTGATACATCACAGCAAAACTTTACTACTTTTGCAAAGTTTGGCATATTAGACAGCTGCCTAGCTGGCGAGCAGTGAGAAATATTTGATTAGATTGTGTGGCACTATGCCTAAACCAGCTAAATCAGTATTATATGTAATCAGTGTTGGGGAGTAACGGAAGACATGTACCGCCGTTACGTATTTAAAATACAAAATATGAGTAACTGTCAGGTTAAGGCTGTGTGCAGGCAGGAGTGGAAGTAGAAGGACCCAATGTGCAGACACTCGGAGGCAGAAAGTAAATCAAAACTCAGCTTTTATTGCTGGATGGCAAAAAGTGGCAAACGTAACAAAAATCCCAAAAAACTTACATGACCAGGCAGCCGGCACACACAGCATAAATGAGAGTAGATCACAACACAGACACAAAGAAACACAGGGCTTAAATACATAGAGGGAGCAATCAGGGAATGGGTAGCAGGAGGGAAACACAGCTGGGGCAAATCAGGCCTAACGAGACAAGGGGAAGCAAAACCAGACACATTAACATCAGACATGGACTTTCAAAGTAAAACAGGAAACATAACACAGACTCACAGGCAGGCACTATAACAAAGGGAACAGACACTGACTGGACGTGGGGAGACAGCAACTATGGAACACAGACAGAAAACCAGAACACTAAAACTCTAACCAAACCCCACCCAGAGAACCTTAACTAAGAATAATCCTAAAACCCATAAAGCAAAGCTAGAATATAATGAAATAACAAAATCAAAGAACCAAAAACACAAAACACTGGGTCAACGACCCAGGGACCCTAACAGTAACTGTATTCCGTTACAGGTACCGTTTAAAAAGGTGGTATTTAGAATACAGTTACTTTGTTGAAATAAATGGATTACACGGCGGTACTTTCCTGTTTCATATTGTGGCGGGTCAGGACTGTTTCGGTTCTGTTTGACAGTAGTTCCAGGCGGCAGCGTTGCGGTTGCCATGGTTACAGAGTGACGCTCTCGCTCTGCGTGTTTCCTGGGTGAGAGAGCGCCTTTTTGTTGTTGTTGTTGTTGTGCTAAGCTAATAGGCAGAATGCTACAGGTATAGCTCTAAAGAATGTGGCCTCATGGGCAGTGTAGTCCGTGCTGCAGGGAGAATGGACTGCCATACTCGTTATGTGTCTGTGAGCGCGAGGTGGGAGAAAAAGGAAAGTTGAAAGGTACGAGTTGTCATCAAGCAAAAACGGGAGCTGGAAGCATGTAAATGTAATAATAACCACTGCAGCCAAGAAGAGTGCCTGACGAGCCCAGTTGTAAGTAAGCTATTAAGACTCGACTGTAAGCTGTGCTCGTGTTTTCCTCCGAAACAATAAGTTCCGTTGCAGCAGCCTTTTAACGCCTCTCTCTGTCTCTCACAAGCAGAGTTGACCCACACAACAAAGTAAAGCTATTTTTTGGCTAGGAGCCCGACAAGGAACCCGACGTATTAGCCAGAGGTCCCTTTACCTCCAGTAATAGTAATAAATCACACAGCAATAGTACATTCACGTTGTTGTAAAATGCATGATAATATGTTAAGTAATCCAAAGTATTCAGAATATGTTACTCTCATTGAGTAACGTAACGGAATACGTTACAGAATACATTTTAGGGCATGTATTCTGTATTCTGTAATGGAATACATTTTAAAAGTAACCTTCCCAACACTGTATGTAATGCATCCCAGACTCCAGAATGTTTCAGAACCCCTGCACCAGGCAAATTAAATATAATGCATTTGGTGATATTTATTTTCAATGACATTCTTTAAGTGAAGCTACAGTCGCTGTACAGCTGAGTGGTATCTAAGAGTAAGGCAGAAAAAGAGTTTCTAAAATGTGGAAATAAAAAACTACAAATTTGTCCAAGCATGTATGGAACATCTTTAGTGAATATGGATGTAATCTCTTAAAGTAGCATGCTTGTATTAACACCGTTGCGTAGGTGTACAGGTGCAATGTGCAATTCAATGTGTTTGAATATTCAGTAACACCTGTAAGTATGTACGTGTATGCTTGCACATCTACCTACAATGGAACCAGCATGTTAGTGTCTATGTAAGTGTGTCTGAGTATTGTGTGTGCTCACAGTTGTCAGCATTCAGGCAATGCCTCCAGATGCAACCCAAGGCTGGAGGTGAGAGACAGCTATTCAGCAGCAGACACAAGCTCCCTCCGGACTAAATTAAGGTGACTCTCCACTGACTCACTGTAATCATACAGGCAGAGACCTTAACAGAACATGGGTGGACAAGGATGCAGACAAGGATTTGGAGGATTGTTGTTGTGCAGAAGTACAGAGTAAAAAGAAAACTTTCAAAACAGTGGCACTCTGCTCTCGAAAAGATCTCTTAGCGATGTTGGCACAGATGCAATGAACCATAGCAGAAAATGAGCTAAAATTCATCCAGAATTAAGGTGTAATGCCAAAATGATTTAAAATGTCGTGTGTTTACTGGGGCTCCAGCTATTACTGCTCTCACAAAAGCCCTCAAGCCTTTAGGTTAGGATGTTACAGGTGTATGACACCTGTAACAATGTAGCGCTTAGTTTGTGAGGTTACTACGGATTGCTGCGGTTTTAGCTTTTGCTTTCAAGCTCAAATTAACTGATTTGATGCATCTTGTGACATGAGTCTTGTTTCGTAATTAACTTCTGACGTCCTGCTGGGATGGGCTCCTGTCATCCTGAATTGGATAAATGGAAGAAAAGGACTGTTAGGAAATGTTCCTGCGTCCAGGATTTCTGCTACAGAATCACACTTTTTAATGCAGTGTTACCTGAAGGCCAGATCATGACCAGTCAGTGTTTCTTTTTACTTAAAGTACTCTTTTAGTACTAAAGTTAAAAGTTCTCTTTTAATAATGTGATGGTCCCCAACAGATCCCTGAGCAAATAGCCCAGAAATATCATTCCAAACTATTAGCTCACCTAAGTTTGACAGGGTGACAGTTCTCTTGCTATATTCACTCTAAAAGACTCAAACTCTCTTTGATGTTTTTGTACAGTCAGAGTAGTCAGGTTTGACTTTTTTTTTGGTTCTTTTTTTTCTTCAGTTTTACGCACTTTCCGGTCTTTTGTTCCTCTGTCCCAACTTTGACACCTTTTGGGATCAAAATGACCACATATTTAAAAAACAACAACAACATGATCTATTTTCAGAGTTTCATATGTTGTCATTCTACTATGGTCAGTTAGATGTAGTGTTTAAATAATCTGCAGAGCATGCTATTTGACTTTTAGTTAAAGTTTACACATCTTCACAAGTTTTTTGGAAATAAGAATGTGGTTACTAATAATTCTGCAAGATAATTCCATAATTCTAGATAGTTTATGTTGTCAAATTATTTGCAAAAGAGTGTGTACACAGGCTAAAAATGGAAAAGCAGTTTCTCTGAAGAACCTGGGTAGTATTGGGCAGAAATCCTAAAAACAGACCAATTATTAATGACTAATATGTTTGTGTATCCAAAGCCCGACATGTTTTTTGATTTTGCTGTTCAAAATAAAAACAAAACAAAACAGTAAATTACTTTATCTTAACTTAATCTTATGTAAATGGTCACCGAAACACCAGATAAGTTGTAATCAACAGTTGAAATAGTCCCAAACAAATAGAGTTTTTTACTTTTAACATCGGTGTTCAGCTGTTTTGTTTTGTGGATCTACAATATACATTTGTTGCTTATACAACATGACTCCAGTAATCATTGTCAGACTTCTACAAACGACTTTCAGTGACATCTTATGGCCATTGGAGATAAAGCAGACAGACAGATGTCACAGAGACAGAGAGGAAGAGTTAGACAGGCAGGCAGACAGGACGGACGGTGGGCTGGTGTCTAACACGGTCTGATTTGGAGACCAGCCAACTAGGGGGAAACTGTCAAACACTGGCAGGAAGCTGCTGATTAATCTGAGCAGTGATGGAGAAAAACCCCCAGAGAGAGCTGAGAGGGAGTGAGAGAGGGAGAATGAAGGACAGGAGAGGAAGAGAGGAATCCAGCAAAACATGACGAGGTGTGAAAAAGGAGAATGACAGAGGGCAAACTATCCACTGTTATGTTCTAGATATTTTTTTAATGATTTTTATAGAATTGATTCAGTGGTGCCGCTCATCCAACACTCCTGCCAATACAGTGGATTGAATAGAAATTGAACTGAGCAGAACGACTGAGGAGCGGATTGAAAGTGGAATATTAAAAGACAAGGCAGACGGGATAGAAAGGCAGTGATGAAAAGAAGACGGCTGTAAAAAGATGGAAAGGTGTGAAACAAAAAAAGGACAAAGTATTTGGAGGAAATTTGATGTGGAGAATGTGAGAATGTCATGAAAGGTGTGAGATATGAGATATGGTAAACCTGGGCTATTTAAAGAATGGGCACCAGTGTTTCTTTCAGTTTTGATCGCCAACCAAGTATCTATTCATTCCATTACCAACGATTACTCCGATCCAATTCGCAGTGGCAGGTAGTCTAGAAGTCCTGCTTTGCTGTCATGTCCTTCCGGGTAAATGGGATGTGCAAACACTGAAGTGTGTTGTGTGTCTGCCCCAGGGTCTACCCCGATCCTGCAATACCTTCACAGAGCATGTATATCAAATGATTGAATCAATTCCACACTTCAATAACTTTGCTCGTTTCAGCTCAAAGATGCGGTTTATCTCTAAGATAACTCTAGACAGCCAGTGTTCGTGGTGCTGTCTTTATTTTTCCCTGGGCAAACGTGATGGTGGCTGAACTTACTCTTCTTTACAGTTTGCGGCGGGAAAAAAAACTGACCACTAGCTCCCATCCAGCTCAATAATATTCAATATTTGCTGCATTTCTCTTTTCTTATTTACTGTTTTGGAGAATAGAGCTATCAATATTTGATGTGAACTGAATGGTGAATGTGTTTGTGGAGTGAGCTCTGCCTTTGCAGAAAGGAAGATAAAAATGTTCAGCGTCTGTCCAGCTTACCAAATATGACAAAACTCTTTTCAGGTTGATCTGTTTCCTAAACTTGGCCTTCATCTTTTGTATATCTGCTCAGGATATTACCCACCTTTGGTTGCATCGTGGAGCTTATCATTCTGTAGAAACTAACAGCAGGTGAATTTAGCTATGTGTAGAGATAAGAGTAGGTGGACAAAAGGCTCCTGTGTGTTGTCGGTGTGGCAGTGGAGATATTTCACAGCGGCTTGAAATACAAGCAGCAGCCTCCGTGGCTGAAAAATGAAACCAATGTGTAACTGCCAAAAATCTAAACTAAAAAACCTGACGCCACAGATAATTTTCAACAGCTAGCAAGGCAAACTGTGTGTCAAATTACACTGGGCAGCCACGGCCAGTTTGAGGTGCTGATGCATGTAGCTGTGGCTACTTGCTGCTAATGTGAGTCACTGAATGTGAACTCATATAGGTAACGTCCTTTTAGAGCATTAGCATAATCAGATAAAACGCTAAAACTAATTAAACTGTAGCCTGCTCAGGGTTTTGTTGTCTTTTTGACAAATGTAATTGCGTTATTTTGTTTATGTGTTACTTCAGCACTGATTAGCAGATGTCTATGTCCATACGACACGCCTGTAGTGTCTGTGGATGTTCCTTTTGAACCAAGCTAGTGTTAGCTAATAAAATCATCCATACATTCTCTTAACTAATTCAGAATCTGTGGGTGGGCTGGGCATTGTCCCAGCTGTCATTCGGCAAGAAGTGGAGTGCGCCGTGGACAGGTCATCAGGACTAACACACATCCAGACCCAGAACCTTCTTAAGTCAGCAGTAATGAGCACTGTCCCTCATGATAAAATGCAAACTGCCACAAATCCAAACTGCCACAAATCAAGGTTTCACAAGGGTAGCCCCCCCCCCCCCCCCCCCCCAAAAAAAAAAAAAACATTGGGCAGTGTCCATCTTCTATATACAGTCTATGTTCACACACACACAAAACATCAGTGCTGCTGGCTGCCAGATGCGCAGATAGCTTGCACAGACAACATGAAACAAGCAATCTCATTTGTGTGGTCATCATCCACAGTTAATAACGTTAGGATTAAAGATCAAATGATAAATCAAGAGTTTCACTATTTGTATCTTTTGGTTCTTCATTCTGAGGAGCATCTTGTAGTGCAATGCAGTGTTTTCTATGAGCACCTAAAGAAAGAATG
This sequence comes from Aulonocara sp. 'chitande type north' Nkhata Bay, assembly GCF_057382095.1. Lineage (NCBI taxonomy): Eukaryota > Metazoa > Chordata > Actinopteri > Cichliformes > Cichlidae > Aulonocara > Aulonocara sp. 'chitande type north' Nkhata Bay. The sequence continues at coordinate 7,281,858 of NC_141361.1, read as the reverse complement.
GCACAAAGTAGCTCCCGTTCAGACATTTCGCTTTAGCGAGAGCTCAGGTTGACAGTAATGGGTGCATCATCACCTGTGAGTGTTCATTTGTATGCACCATGTTGTACCAGCTGTGGAAAAAAAAAGATTTTATCTTATGGTTTAATGTTGAGATTCACTCACTATCTGAATTTTTAAACATTTAAAGTTTACAGAAACTATTGACAGAGGAGAAGTCATTTTTTCAGCTCCCTGTTTTCCTCGTCTTTTCCTTTCGACCTTGGCTATGTAAAACAGCATTTTTTATTCCCCATTTATGCCATGTTTTCTTTATTTAAATACAAAATGGCCACAAATTTTTTCAGTCAGGCTTTTTAAGATTGCTCCTTCTCAGTTGTATGTTTCTTGGCATTCTGCATTGCAACTTACGCATCCACTCACATTTGGCTGATGCAGAAACAAATAGAATATATTCTATATATAAAACAGAGAGAGAGCGATTCACAATGTCTGCTCTCATAGGAATGTGTTTTCTTCTCTCTTCACTGGTCATCGTCTGGTTCAGATAGGCTTTCATTACACTGTCATTTGTTTCACCTCTCTCCCTTCAGAAAATCACATCCAGACAAACACAGAATTCCTTTGAAATGGCACCGCAGCCATCAGCGACTCGAGAGATTTGCAATTCAGATTCAGATCATTGTGGCAAGAGAAAAGGTTTAAATATTAAATATCCAAAAGTCCAAACCTGATCCTGGTTGATTGCATGTCATGTCAACTGTGAGTTTCCTTTAATTACTTATTTAGTGTGTCGTGGGTGACTCACCCTGATGTAGCGCCACGCTGATGCAGAAAGTAAGGGCCCCCCCCCCCACGAATGCACTACAAGAGATCACCTGTCGAGGGACTCGATGTTCTCTATTCTGATCTAAATAGAGGTAGTGCTCCTCTCGTTGTCAGGCATTTTAATGGTGTCAGCCCCCACACAGATGTGAGCGTATGTGACTACATGCATAAAAACACTGTGTCATTTTTATAAATAGACCTGCATGCAAAAGGATGTAGAGGGATTCAGTTTAACTCATGCTGGGTTCATCCTCTGAAAAAATAACTGCAAAAACAATACAAGTGAAGTCACAGAATATTTGATTTTTAAAATTTTATTTTTATACATGATTGAAATGATTAATTAATCACGTGACATGACTTTGTATTTCTTTTTATTTGGTCAACTAACTACTTGCTACATTGTGCAATGTGTCTATAGCCAGTGGCCAAAAACTCCAATCATCAAATAGCCACTTGAAGCTGGTCCAAAAAATTAGTCAATTCCAATAGACTGATGTCAAATGGACAATTTTACAGCAAAAAATAAATTTTCAACTTGGTCAAAACTGTACAGGTATTATTTTTTAATAACCGACTTGAACCCGAACCACACAGAACTGGATCTCGTTTGTCCAAAGATAAATGTAATTTGTTCCTTATCATAGTTTTAGTGAGAAATGATATTTATCCATGAGCAGGTATCTGTGTCTGTGCAATGCATCAACACAGTCACTGTGCATTTTCTTTTTTGGCATGGACCGTAAAATGGTGTAGACACTGCATCGGCACTAAACACGCACAAGAGGCATCCGTGGCAGTACCATTTGTAAAAGTATCTGGGAAGATGAAGCTTTTTAAACAGATTTCCATCTATTTTACCTTAACTGAGAGGAAACAGTGAACAAAAAGAGAAAAAAATAACAGAAAAGAGATGGAAGAAAGTGAATTTCTCTCAAAAATAACTGTGGTAGCTAAACCACCACATTCTGCACTTTTAAAAAGAAAAACAGACCTCAGACATATCATTTAATTTCTGTAGGCTCTTCATTTTTTTTTTTTTTTAAGTTTTATCATTTTATATTTATATATATACAGTGGGGCAAAAAAGTATTTAGTCAGCCACCGATTGTGCAAGTTCCCCCACTTAAAATGATGACAGAGGTCAGTAATTTGCACCAGAGGTACACTTCAACTGTGAGAGACAGAATGTGAAAAAAAAATCCATGAATTCACATGGTAGGATTTGTAAAGAATTTATTCGTAAATTAGGGTGGAAAATAAGTATTTGGTCACCTCAAACAAGGAAAATCTCTGGCTCTCACAGACCTGTAACGTCTTCTGTAAGAAGCTTTTCTGTCCCCCACTCGTTACCTGTATGAATGGCACCTGTTTGAACTCATCATCTGTATAAAAGACACCTGTCCACAGCCTCAAACAGTCAGACTCCAAACTCCGCCATGGCCAAGACCAAAGAGCTTTTGAAGGACACCAGGAAAAGTATTGTAGACCTGCACCAGACTGGGAAGAGTGAATCTACAATAGGCAAGCAGCTTGGTGTGAAAAAATCAACTGTGGGAGCAATCATCAGAAAATGGAAGACATACAAGACCACTGATAATCTCCCTCGATCTGGGGCTCCACGCAAGATCTCATCCCGTGGGGTCAAAATGATCATGAGAACGGTGAGCAAAGATCCCAGAACCACACGGGGGGACCTGGTGAATGACCTGCAGAGAGCTGAGACCAAAGTAACAAAGGTCACCATCAGTAACACACTACAACGGCAGGGAATCAAATCCCGCAGTGCCAGACGTGTTCCGCTGCTGAAGCCAGTGCATGTCCAGGCCCGTCTGAAGTTTGCCAGAGAGCACATGGATGATACAGCAGAGGATTGGGAGAATGTCATGTGGTCAGATGAAACCAAAGTAGAACTTTTTGGTATAAACTCAACTCGTCGTGTTTGGAGGACGAAGAATACTGAGTTGCATCCCAAGAACACCATACCTACTGTGAAGCATGGGGGTGGAAACATCATGCTATGGGGCTGTTTTTCTGCCAAGGGGACAGGACGACTGATCCGTGTTAAGGACAGAATGAATGGGGCCATGTATCGTGAGATTTTGAGCCAAAACCTCCTTCCATCAGTGAGAACTTTGAAGATGAAACGAGGCTGGGTCTTCCAACATGACAATGATCCAAAACACACCGCCCGGGCAACAAAGGAGTGGCTCCGTAAGAAGCATTTGAAAGTCCTGGAGTGGCCTAGCCAGTCTCCAGACCTCAACCCCATAGAAAATCTGTGGCGGGAGTTGAAAGTCCGTGTTGCTCGGCGACAGCCCCAAAACATCACTGCTCTCGAGAAGATCTGCATGGAGGAATGGGCCAAAATACCAGCTACTGTGTGTGCAAACCTGGTAAAGACCTATAGTAAACGTTTGACCTCTGTTATTGCCAACAAAGGTTATGTTACAAAGTATTGAGTTGTATTTTTGTTATTGACCAAATACTTATTTTCCACCCTGATTTACGAATAAATTCTTTACAAATCCTACCATGTGGATTCATGGATTTTTTTTTCACATTCTGTCTCTCACAGTTGAAGTGTACCTCTGGTGCAAATTACTGACCTCTGTCATCATTTTAGGTGGGGGAACTTGCACAATCGGTGGCTGACTAAATACTTTTTTGCCCCACTGTATGTAGAAAGAGAGATGCCACTGGAATGGAAAATTTGATATGCTTACCACAAAAAAGCTTCGGCATTTGACAGAAACATCTCAACAACATCTCAAATCACTTTACTGTGAAACAGCATCTCTACTTTTGAATACCCCCAATTGAACTAGATATGAAGCTCTGCTAATTAATATAGCTTTTTCATGACCACCTGTCAAAAGCTTTGAACAAAATGAACACAGTACTAATAAACGTTGGGGCAGAACTGTGCTGTAACAGCTCTTTAGGAAATGTGTTTGAATGATTTGATCCTAATTGACACTAAAATGTTCATTTTGAGTTTTTTTCTCAAACACTGTAATAAACCAAGAGGTTTATAGTAGGAATGATTCTCTTAGTTTTTGTGGCTAAATACATCTAGTTGGTAAACTGCAAACAACCTCTACTTATCCCGACAATTGTGTCTCAAAATCCCCTTTCCTCCTCCCCCTCCTCCTCCTCTTGAAGATTACCTGGTGTTGAATGAAGAATGAGCTGTGTCAAGCTCACAAAAAAGCAAGTGAGTTAAGCCTCACTTTCCATTCTTCCATTTAGGGCCAGAAAATGAATCTCCAGATAATGCTCACACCTTTGGCCCTGGGAATTGAAAAGTCCCTATGTGTCTGCAGGATCTAAGGCCATACGGGAATGGGAAAAGGGTCCCAGACGCCATTACAACTCATTTAAAGTTAGATTCCCTTTTCCCCTTGAGTGTATGAAAGCTCTTCAGATTGTAGGGATATTAGCTTCAGTCACCACCACACAGGAGGGAAACCTTTTAAAACGATGGAGTACTTGAGATGGGCTGTGAAGTGTTACTGACTTTGTAGTTTTAAAAAGTTGCTTTAAGTTTTAAGGCCTAGCTTCAAAAACCACCCTGTGATAAAAGCACTCCAAAACATTAAGTAAAATTACCAGTGAATAATACTACTCAAAAAGCAAACCTAAATGATTATATAAGAAGCTTTATGTGATGCATTTTCTGATGACTTCCAGGAACTCTTGACTGATGAAATACAACAACGTGCTGCATGATGGAGTTGTGCTTTTTGTCCCACATTTCAAAAGTAAGAGTGGTTGGCTAAACCAAGGCCTATTCTCAGCCACAAATGGTCATATCAGTATTATTTAAAGACAGAACTGACAATTCCCAAACCTACCCTTAAAGTGTACTGATGCTGGGGAAAAAGACAGACAGATTCAGTGTCATATGCATGGCTTCCCAGATGAATGTGGTTTGACAAGGATGACAAGGAGGACGAATATGATGCGACAGAATATTTTTATTACTGCTATCAAAACAGTGCATGCCTGTGCTACTCTTTCGGTCTATGATTTTTGTCCATTGGTAGACATTTGCCTGGCAGCATGATGACATCACAAAATATGATACATGATGATTGCTCTGTGGATATTAATGTCATGAAATTAGATTTACACAATGCTTTTATAGGTGTCGCCTGCATAAGCACTTCAAATGGGTCATTTTAGTAGGTGGTAGGTGGTTGTTAAGCAACTTGATAATGTCAGAATATCTGACACTGATAAGAATCTTTAGAGGACTAAAATGTGCCTGTGCGATAAGTTTGGTTCTGATCATCTAAGAGAAACGGATTTTGTGTAAATCTAGCAACAGACTGATGCATTTAATACCTTTGTGCCACTGCAAACAAAACATGTAAAAGAATATGGCAAGATTTCTTGCTGCAAAATCTGCTGCATATTTCAACATCTGTTAAAGATTGCAGACTATATAAGCATCGTCTATTAGATATTTGCAGATATTGTCATTAAAAAAAACCCTGCATCTTGAATATTATAACCAGATGAAATTTCTTTTTCTTGCTTATTTTTCGTTGTGCAACAGTGAAATTGTTGCTTTTTGCTTTGCAAGTCTTGTGAAATCAAGTTTTACAAGTCTACTGGAGTATTTTTTTTCCTTGGAGAATCTTCACTGGCTGATTGACAGTTTTACTGCACAGAGCAAGGCCTGTAATCCCAGAGGAGCTGCAGAGGAGACAATGTGGTTCCAGTTCTGGAGCTGTTCCAGCAATCATCAAGGGGGAATGTGAGGTGTCTGGACAATAATATGGACAGGCAGTTGTATTTAGCAGCACTCCATCCCCACTGAATGCAATGTGTTTCCTGAGTTGCCTGACGGTTTGCTAGAATCATCAGGCTAACCGAAACTCTCACTCCATTGTCTCACTAAACTCCTCCCACATCAATGTCTTTGCTTAAGCTACCCCCAGAGCAACTCTCTGCTTGACCAGCTGGTATCTGTCAGCTGCCTCCCAAGTCCTACAGGCTAACCAAGCTACCCTTCAAGTCTCACTGTCATTGTCTGCATGAGAGATGATGTCCCCCTTTTGGACAATGGAGTCCCCAGATGGGGCTCTGTCCACCACCCCACCCAGTCTATCCTAGTTCAGTTACACTAAATGTCAGCAAACAACAGCCAGCACCCATTCCCCAAACAGAAGATGCAGAGAAACAACCGTCTTGTCCACTGGGGAAAACCCCAACAGGTCGCAAGCTGGGGGGGGAGAGATGCAAATAAACCCATCAATACCTGCTGCCTCTAACTGAGGTCCAGCTCCCCTCCAGGAGACTGATTTCAGAACCCAAGCCATGCATTGAAGTGAGCCCAACTATCACTCAACCTCACAAACCTTTCTGGTGGAAAAGGAGTCCAAGCAAATTTAAAGATGTATTTAAATCATGGTAAGAGCTTCTGGATGTCAATAAAACACTGAACTGTGAGGTCTCTGCAGTTATTGGGCAGAAAGCAAATGATTCAGATACAAAACCTTAGCTTAGATTTTTAATTACATTGTAGAAACATTTATACTTAGGGAATTGCTGCTTTAACATTGTTTTATCAGTGACACAGTTTTTTAAAAAAATCCACATATCTGAGATTTAAAGCGTTTTATTTGAGCTTATTTTTCTTAAAGAAACTGAAACCTTGTGGTGGGGGACTGGAGCCTAATCCCAGCCATAGAAGGATACCTTGGGTAGTAAGAGGCAGGGTACACCCTGAATAGGTTCCCACTCTATAACACAGAGAGACAGACAGACAACCATTCACACTCACATTCACACCTATGGAAAGTTTAGAATCACCAGTTACCCTAACTCCAATTATTGCTTGTCTGTAATTGGAGTTAGGGTAACTCCAAGAAGGTGTATATGTATACATATATATATATATACATATATATATATATATATATACACATATATATATATATATATATATATATATATATATATATATATATATATATATATATATATACACACCTTCTGATTAGTAGATGACCGACTCTACCTCCTGAGCTACATCTACACCAAAGTTACAATTTACTGTATAACCTGAAGTAAGTAAAAAGCGGAATTTTAGCTTTAAAAACAATGACCAAAAGCACCTGACATTCACTCTGCAGTCAAATGTATCCTATTACTTGCAGTTAATTCGAATGTGTGTCCTAATCTTTTACACAGTGTGTATGTGGTTAAACAGAGAGTCTGTCTCAGGCCTTATACTGTCTGTGTATCCCAGACAGCAGTGTATACTTATGCCAAAAAAGGAAAAAAAAAAGTGTATTTCCTCTGCATGCACATTTCCACACCCTATTTCTGTGTGTGTTCTGTTTGTATATGCATGTCTTCTCAGTCTGTGTGCCCAATCAGCTGTGCGAGGAAACACACCCACTTCACTCTCTTACCAGCCCCGCTCATCCCGGTTGGCTGGGGCCGATCAGAAACACGGCTCTCCGATTGGCCAGCAGCGAAAGAGGCAGCAGTTTGTTGCTGTTGCTAAGATCCTGTTGCTAGGTTCCCGGCTGTTGCTAGGAGACATGTGATGCATTATGGATGGTTGGTTTCCTCACGCAGGAGTGAAACTGAAGGGCTGATGACTGGCACTTCCATCACGCTGTATCGTTTTCTCTCCCTCTCTTTTCATCATCCTCTGTCTTCATCGTGCCGTCATTCTGTCTCTATCATTTTGAAATAAATTCTGACTTACTGTAAGAGCATGACTTAAGTACATGGGCACAGGGTTTACACTCTTAGTGTCTACTTTTAATGGGACTAATACTAAAGAGAGAGAGAGGTCAAAATGAGGATTCAAATGCAGACATAACAAATGGATTCTGCTCAAGTCTACTAAAACTGGAAAAAGACAAAGAAGCAAGCAAGGATCCAAAAAATACAAGGAAAACATAAGGAGACAGACTGCCAAGTAGAGGCAAGTCTATTTATGTATGTATGTATGTATGTATGTATGTATGTATGTATGTATATATATATATATATGTATATATATATATAACAGGAAGGGCCTGTGATGAGTCCAGCCGATGGAAAAACAAGTAGATACAGGCAGAAGGCTTTTCTGATATCTCTAAATTGTGCCCTATATTTTCCTCTGTCCTTCATCCTCTTGCTGGTGACTTGAAAATCACCTTACAGGATGTCTCAATTCCTAAAACAGAGGAGGAGACAGGAAAGATGGAGGTAAAGTGTTTTTAACTTCAACTATAACAGAGGTGAGTATACAAACCCCTCACTATTTGTGTTACGTTTGTCACAAGCCCTCTTACACCCGAGATCAAAAAGTACAGCTGTGGTTGTGCTACAAGCAAACAATTTACGATGGAGATGCACCACATGTCACATTTAATTGACATTACTTTAAAATAAGCCTCCAGCAGGGGTGTCAAGGATGTTTTGATAAATGTCGATGCCTTGTGTGTCTTCCTTGCATCCTCTGCTGGTGGGAGTCACTAAGACACTAGGAGAGGCGGCAAGGATAGAGGATTCACAAACTGAGAAATAGAACAAAGGGGAAAGGGGATATGAAAAAAAGCTAAACACTGAGAAACAGTAAAGGATATTAAATTAACGAAAAAGTTAATTTATTATCTGCACAAAATTGGACACCATGACGCAGTACAATATTTGCACTGCTCCTTTGATTAGTTGATTATGTTGGACACTGGTAACTGAAGGACTACTACTCAAACGGATCCATGTCCTCTTCTGATGGAGAACATCAGGAGAGGACATGGATCTGCAAGAAAGTTGTAATTAGTAGTAACTAGTGGATTAACTAACTGAATAAATGAATTGGCAGGAATGAAAGAAATAGGAGGAGGGAATGTCTTCTGAATTAGACTGAAATTCTAAATTTGCTGGCAAAAATCATCCCACCAACACGGTGCTGGCGACCAGTCTAGAACCAGATCTATTCATTCCAACCTAGAAAAGACGACCAACATGGATCCACAAAATTACCGAGTGTGGGGTGGCTGCGAAAGTCTTAATCACCGCTAACTCTTTAGTTACTTGATTAGTTTATATTACATGATAGAACATCGTGGCATGTGACCTATCTGTGGAACACTATTTATCACTTCTAAGAAAGCCTATTCGAGTCCTGCACTCTTTGCAAGATAGTAGCGCCGGCTTCGTGCTTCAAATGTGAAGTATAAAATGAGCATTATTACTTTCGGGTTGTAAGTGCACAGAGGTGCAGCAGCCAATTTTTCCCTCACTCCTCAGAAGACATGCTAGGTCACTCTGCATCAAAGAGCTGCCTCCCTGCCTGATCAAAGACTGTTCGACTGGCTTGATGGACAGTCAAAAATAGTGTTCTCACATCACCTCCACTTTCCCCTGACAGGTTTTCATGTATATGCTCATCAGATAAATTAGATTTTATGCATAAAGTATATATAGAAATGCTGGAGCAACTGTGTATAAATAGGATGTCTCTATAAGCATATTATGAACTATTAGATTTTCACATGATAAACTACACTGCATGAAATGACAGGCAAAGGGCAAAAATTGTTTTGCAATAACAAAGGAAGAACAAAAAATGATGCTATACTTGCAGGTTACACGATTGGCTACATTTGAAATGCTTTCACAGTGATAAAACAAGATTCCCTTATATTTATTCGATATAATTTAAATGCCTCTTTAGATATATGTCATTTAAAGGTTTGTATATTGCAGATGTCACCCACTTGATTTCGTCCCACTGTTTCAAAGCTTCAAGTTTCTGATTTTAGCCTTTGATATCTTGATTTTTAAACCAGACACCACAAGCAAGTCTAAGGTTAACTTGACTGAGGAACTGAAGGGCACCACACACTCAAACTCATACAATTTACACTAAATGGTAGCATCTTTTACTAAATATACATGATACCATATTAAAAGAGACTTGAAAGTGGTCGTTCAATTCAGAAACTCATCAGGAAAGCATTTATTAGGGTCATAGGTGAAGTGAGTAAAATATTCTCTATTACTGGATCCTTTTGGACTGGCTTCATGTGTTAAAATGTTTTGGGGGGGTTTGTTTGCCATCTAAAGCCACATTTTTTAAAGGAACTGTTTAAAGGAGCTTTGAGAATCGGTTTTGTGAGATATCGCAAAGAACTAACCTGAACCTTCTCTTCCAAACACAAATGATGTAATCTCAGCTCTCTTCAAGTGTAACAACATCAGTAAAACAATCAGAGTATGTGCTCTGTGATAATGGCAACTTAAGTGAAACAGAATTTCAACAGAGCTTTTCCAGAGATGTATTTCTGGGTAAACAAAAGTGCAACAAATTAGATTCTCATATCAGGATTTTATCTGGATGTGACTCTTGGCATGACAAATAAGCCCAATGATTTTAATTAGATGTGTAAACTTTGCTGTTTCTGGCACATTGGTTGCCAACGACTTTTTAAGCTTTTGCTGCCAAAAAACTTCTTATTACCTTAACAAATCACATTAACAATATTTTTTAGCAGGAAGTGGAATGCAGAATACAGGTAATCAGCCTCAAAAATAGCTTAAAAGTGACCCTTTCTCATATTTTTTTCTCACATTCTGTGATACCAAATTAAATTGCTGGCTGCAAAGATGAACCGCATGTAAAAGGACAAAAAAAGAAAAACTTCCATTACATATTTCCTGTGTCCAGGAACACTTTATGAAGCACACCTGGCCATAGGTGTCCTTCCTCCTCCGCAGTGCTGGATGACATTTGCAGTGACAGAAGTGTTTGGTCTGTGGTCTCAGTCTCTCTCGCTCTCTCTCAATACACACACACACACACACACACATACACACACACAAACTACCCATATGCCAACAGAGCCACTCAGTCGCAGCTCTTATCTTTGAAAACTACTCAAGTCTGCACATCGAAAATACCTGCTGCCACTGCCTTTGATTCCCAGGGAAGACAGGCAGACACGTGCGTGTGAGTGAGACAGCCTCAGAGACATGTAGGAATGAGGCGAGTGCGAGTCTGTGCATGATTGCCACAGTGGGGAGTATGTCATCCAGTGTGTGTACAGTTGTTAGAAATGTGCAAGCTGCTGGGACATGTGTATGTGTACACGCGTACATGTACGTGCATGCTTGCTTGCGTGTGTGTGTGTGTGTGTGTGTACCCGATTCGTGACAAGCCAACTGTGACAGGCTCTAATAGCTCTCAAACACATCCGTCTGAACACACTGCTGCTCATTGTGTGTGTTTTCTCTGTTTTATCTCTGGCTCTGTTATCACTGCAAGTCTTCTCCTCCACTGCCAACACCACCGGAGCGAGACAGATTGAGGAGGAAGTTGGTCGGGAAATGGCATCGATGGAAAGTTCTGCTCTGTGGTGAAACTCTGCGTCTAGACCTTTCTGCAAACATAAAGTACCTGCTTTACAGTCTGACAGCAGAATTGAGCTGGCTAATGAATTGAGGAGGTCTGTTACAGCGAAAAAGGCTCATGGCATATACATATATACATATTAGCCTGTCATTTTTATACACTTTAAAGATTGTCAACGTATAAACTCAGAGACACAGGCCAAATGTGCAAGTAGCTTATTACGACAGGTAGTTACTTTTCCCTTGCAACAGCATGTAGTGGAGACAGTAATTAGCATAACATAGCATCCATGTAGGAAGGTAGTCAGGGTGGATTAATGAGTTGTTGTCAAAGCATGTTTGCAATTTGTTTCCAGTTTTAAACTGAAAGCCAGCATTTAACCATGACCACTTCTACTAAAAAAACACAAAGCATTTAACCCAAACCTTGACGTCTGACGTGATTTCAAAAAACATCACCTCATAGCTGTCTGTGGTTCTCAGATTTTACCTTCAACACGAGTCATTAGTCTTAATGGGTTTTCCATCCACTTGCTAGAAATAAGTCTGGGCTCGAGGAGTCAGAATTGGGAAAACTTTTCTGAACTCATAAAGATGCCACAGGGACAATCCAGTGTCTAAATGTCAAACAATCTCAATATATTGGATTCAAAACCTCTAAAAATAGTTATACTGAAATATTCAGAATTACTTCTTAAAGTTGCCTTAAAAGTATGCATGACTTTTAACGGAGACAGAGAATACTAAAAGAATCAATACCTTCACTGTCAGAAAAAAAATTTAAAAAAGAAAAGTGGTACTTTATAAGACTTGATAAATTGATAAAAGGAATTTAGTCTTACATTTCTTACCTGCAAAATATACAAACAAATATATAAGACATAAAATCTTCACCTTGCAACATACAGAAGCAAAAATATATTCAGTTATTCAAATCCTTCATGTCCACCGACACAAATCATATCTATAACAGTTCCATTCCCCTCTTAATTCTCCCACGTGCACATGTCAGTTTTGTCCTGCAGCCGCACATCATTTGTAATTATGTAAAACAGTCCGTTCTTATTGCATGGAGGAAAGCAATTTTTCTATGCAAATGGTTAAATTCCCTGTGAGGGCCGCTAGTGGAAGCATGCTTATAAACGTGCTAATGATGAATGACGGCGGGTGATATTGGGGTCACTGCACGTGCGACACTGATGAAAATGATAAACTAAATGCCAGAAGTGTCCTCACAACGAGTGAACTGGGTAAAAGAGATGGGACATGGTGGCGCATTTATTATCCAATTGGGTGAAGCAATAACGAAGAAAGATCAGAGTGATTTGAATCATTTATTTTTTCTTTCATTTTGAATCATTTTCTCTGACTTTGTTTGAGATAATAGTACAAATCCTACACAGTAAATACACAGAGCGCTGCATGCTGAAATTGTGTGTAAACCACTTGACCTGGACTCATTCACCTTTTAAGATTTCTATCAGTAAAAAGAGAAACTCTTGGTTTTCCCAACCCTGAATGTCAAGGTAATGACTTCAGCAGGGGTTCAGCTTAAAGCAGTCTGGTCATGCTTCTCTGACCTCACAAATAATGTTTGTTCAAACTTAATACGATTTATAAAATAATTTTAATTGTGAAAGTGCAGGATTTAATTTTATGGAACCAAATTCCATCATCTTTGTTGTATCATTATGGTCCAGTGAATATTCTTTCGCTATCCGGTCGTAAAGTCTGACGTCATTAGCCATGTCTGGGCCTAAACTCCGCTGCAGGTCCATATATCAAACGATCACTATGGCATTACTGAGAGTTGAAAAACTGTCTAAAGTCTTTAATCTTTAATAAAATGATCAGCGTTCTGCTCTACCAGGTGTAACAATTGAGTTTAACATCCAGGCATCCATGAAAACGGAATTTATGACATTTAACGGAGTTAGAAGTTAGCAGGAAGTTAGCTCGCTAGCTTCTATCTAAATACAATATAGCATGTCCTGACTGCGGGGTTTTGGAAACAAATTAAAACGTACAGCTCTGTTATCACTTCCAACATAAATGAAGACAGAAAGCTAAACAGCAGTGACGTTTGTAGGGTTACTGAAGTTTGGCTAGCTGGTATTTAATGATGTGCTACGTGACCGCTAGCGACACAGCTATGTTAGCATAATATAAACAAGCTAACTTTTTTTCCACTTGATAAAAGTTAACGTGAGTGTTCTCGGTGGTCAGGAACAAATGTAATCGCATGGCAGGATGCTGTAAAAGGACCAAACTTCAGCTAGGAGAACAACTGAGATAATCCATCCACAATACGAGGTTAGTCATTCATATACTGCTGCATGGGCTGGGCTGTAGTTACATCATAAGGTTTTAAAAACTGAGCTTAAATAAATGATTAGCGGTAATAAAAGCCGAGGGAGGTCAACAGTGATCACTGACTGTTTTAGGAGCTTTTTGAGATTAAATAGAAGAAAATACATAACATTAAACATGTTAACAACACAAAAGCCATATTAAACGCAGACTACTTTAGGCCCAGAAGTAGGATTTGTCACGTCATCACTTAACGACCGGATTAGTCACATAGTGGTCAGAAAATTAGCATATTTTAGTGCAATGGATATAGCTAGCTGCTTTTTTAAGGCACAGGGATATAGGTTATAGGATTGGATAGAATGGAGGTTTAAGTTCCAATGCAAGAAGCAACAAAAAATGATTAGGGGATGCAACATATAACAGGCTCTGTGGCGCAATGGATAGCGCATTGGACTTCTAGTGATTCACTTCAGATGTAATTCAAAGGTTGTGGGTTCAAGTCCCACCAGAGTCACTATTTAACTGAGGGACCTACCTGAGGTTCTATCTATAACACAATTACATGACCTTTAATTAGGAAAGAAAAGTCACAGTTTTTCCTTTTGTTTTCTACTGTACCTTTTCTGTTTTCATTACAGAGTGTCCACATACTAATGGATGAACCATTACAGAAACATAAAAAATATTTTGGTAATTACTAATACAGTTACTGTAGCATGAGCCATTGAGTGGTGGTCTAACAAATTTGTTAAGTGTTCAGTTTTGTGACAAGTTAATGCATTGAATTGCACTTTACGCAAGGCTTTAGGGGACAAAATCAAACATAAGCTAAAAGACAGACATTTAACATTGTTACATGCCTGTAGTCTTATAGCATTACATACTGCAAAGGACTGAAGTCTATTGGATTATTCTGCATGTGGATAAAAAACTGTATGTGGATAAATTTTATGAGACCAGCTTGAAATTCACAGTTTCCTTAAATCATAAGAAAAAATACTCAAACTAAGTTTTACATTCATAGGATGGATTAACACTTTTTTTTTTACCCTTGCAAAAGATTTTTGATATCTTCTTACTAATATTACCTTTTTATTAGATTTTCTTAAAGTCTGAATTTGTGAAACAATGCTCGGTCTCTTGAAAATATAAGATAATTATGTTCTGGCTCCTGGATATGTTGTGTTTGAGTTTCTTTGAGTTTGCTGTTTATAAGTCTTATTTCTATTATGCCAGTGCCCCAGTCTCTCCCAATCTTGTCTCTGTGTTTTGTTATCCTTTCAGTCTCTCCAGTCTGTCATGTCTCATTGTCTGTTTACCCCCAGTAGTATTATCAACTTAGTAGTTTGAGTAGTGTTAGTCTGAGTCTCAGTATTTATTTGTATGTGTGTTACTTCCTGTTTTATTTTGATACTCTCTCGTTCTTGCATGTTATATTCAGTTTTGCTTCCCCTGTCATGTCAGTCAGATTCTGCTCAGCTGTGCATCCAGGTGTGTCCACTCTGCCCTAATCTCCTCCTGTGTAAATACCATCTGTGTCTCCCTCTGTTCTCTGTCATGTCATCCACTTGAGCTGTGTGTTTTGCTTCCATTAGTTTCCTTGTAGTTTTCAAGCTTCCTAGTTTGTAGTTTTTACCTCGCTAGAGTTTTTGTATTCCTTATGTTTTGTGTTTATAACCTAAAGCAATAAAGTTGCCTCTCTTAGTTTACCCATGTCTCTATCTGGCAATTTGGTCCTGCCTTGCCTGTCACACAGCCGTACATGACAGGAACACTAAATCTTGGTCTCACAGGAAGCCCTGAAACATTGGTCACAGTACCCAGAGGTCAAGTCATCATGGGCAGTTAGAAAAGTTATGTGACCTTTATAAAGGTACTTAACCCCAGTGAGTCAGTGGCAGACGCCTGTTAGTGCGGGCAGCTGCTAGGTGGCACATTTTACAGCTGTGTTTTTATGCTTGAGATTTATTTTATGTGGCATCAATAAACCCAATGAAAGAAAAACCAGTTAAAACTGTGTTGAAACACCGAAAATGTGTGTGATTGCCATTTGAGGTGAATCGCTGAGAGGAGTCATTCTGTCCACAACATCTCCTATTGATTACTAAACATAGGATATGCAACTGCAAACTGCTCAGAGACTAATGTACAGACAGGGACAAAAATATTTGTGAACTTGAGTAAGCTCTTTCTGAGTTCTTCTTGCAGGAAGAATAAGAGTTGCCCATTAACAGACAGACAGTGTCACTGCCAACAGCGGCTCTGTGGTTTTACAAATCTGGTTGATGATTTTGAATAGCAACATGACTGCTCGCTTTGAGCACAGAAATGGATCCTCATTCGCTACCAGCAGAATGAATGACAACATTTTTACTTGAGGTGTTGAGGGGACTGATAGCCACAGTGGCATGCTCAGGCATCTTGTTTCGATGTTAAATAAAGTGGTCTACTCAGAGTCTCAACGTATAATGCTGCAGTCTGAGGGGAAAAAAAGTCGAGGCAATTATATTTCTGTCCCTGTTTCACTTCTATTGAAAGTTTCCACAGTAATTTATTTTCTGAATAAGTTCCATGACCTCTCAGGCCTCTAAAAACCTGTTTAAATTCCCCATTGTACAATTTCAAATATGCCTATGTGACAAAAGGAAAATAAACATTCATTTTCTCAGTCCTGAAAACTTAATTTTTACAGCAGTAGCAACAATTGACAAGATGGTAATAAAAAATAATGACAACTTTACAACAATTTTTCAGGGCTTCCTAAACTTCCTGTGCATCAAGGACCAAAATTCAGCAGAAAAAGGAAATGTGCATTAGTTAATTACAGTACCAATGCATCATCTACTCTAAAATGATAATTTATATATTTTTAATAATAGAATTTTTCAGGCTTCTTGTTATTTTTGTATAAACTCCAACAATGAAGTAATCAGAACTGTAGAATAAAATGCTCAACTTCTAAACTTTTGACTAGACTAGAATTTTTTTCAACTTACCTTTTTTTTTAGTATTTAATGCTGTTCAAGACACGGTCAGATCAAACCAGACATCTGTAAAGAACAGACTGTGTTATGCAGAGTTATGCAGACTAGCAAAACAGCAACATTCAGTATAGCAACATTATCAATGCAAACTGATTTACTTTCATCTTGATATAACAAATTATATTTTTCTAAATTATAAAGCAATTTACAAAAACAGATTTTTTTAAATAAAATAGAATAATATTTATTGCCAGTCCATCCATTTATCCATTTTGTTTTCACCCAAAATCAGACTGCATGATGATGGACAAAGCAGTAATTCACGGTATTCCAGACATCCTTCCTGATCCCACATTCTAGTTCCTCTTGGGCATCCTAGGGCATTCCCAGCTTGATGAGATATAATGTCTCCAGCAAGTTCTGGGTCTGCCCAGTGATCTCCTCCCAGCTGGATGTGCTTGGAAAACCTCCAAAGAGATGCACGCAAGAAGCATCCTGATTAGACACCTGAACCACCTGAGTTGACTCCTGGAGCATCACAATGAAGCAGCGGCTTTGCTCTTAGCAGTGGCTTTGCTCTTAGCACCATCCAGGAGTCTGAGGTCCAGCCACCATTCACGATTACCAAGATTGTATGGCCACAGGTCTAACTGAAAAAAGGATGGTTTAAAGGGTTTTGATTCTTCCTTGTTGAAAAATTGCTACCTAATTACAGAGGAGGGGTTAGCATCCCTCTGATCCTGGGAAACAGCCACTGGTATAGTCTCGAAGGGTAAATCGGTTCCAGGTGAGGGGACAGACTAAGAAAAAAATCTCTCAATAATTCACAATTCACAGTTTGAGAACCTTGCTGGGTAGCAGGAAGAAATAACCTCCACTGCCATGTAGGCCCATGGGTTGGATACTATGCAGCCTGGGTGGCAGCCAAAAGCAGGGGTCTTGATGTGCCGGTGTCTTTAACAAACTAAGCTTTTAAACACATCTGCATAGAGGGAAGAAAATGGCACAAGATGGAGTAGTTTATATAGACACTCTGCAACACTTGTCAGTCACACTGGTTGCTTCTGTGACTGGTCAGAATGTGTGTTGATTTGAACTGTGTACTATCTCCTTTCCTTTTCATAAAGGACGGTTCAGTGTATCCTGTGTGGTAATGCAGGAACCAATGAGGTATCTTTCCTTTGTATTTGGAGAATTCGAACAGCTCTTACTGTGCCACGGACACAGTACCTCTATTATTTCACTCACTCATTCCTAAGCAAAACTGACTTTTCAAAATGCAATGAAGGCGATGCATAAAGGTGGAGACACAGTGGATATGAACTGACAGGACAAATGATGAAAAATGCCATAAACCAAACCATCATAAGCAATGCTACAGCACAACAAGCATGTGCTGTTTGGGGCTGTATGATGGAGACAATAGCTGGCTCATCTATCTCACATCAATCCCCAACAAAGTCCCCCCATTATCAGTTTTCTTATCTGCTTATCTGACTGGTTGTAAGGAGCCGGAGTCTAACTCTGATGATATCGACTGAGAGGTTGCCAGTTTGTCACAGACAGACAAGTAGTCGTTCTCTGACATTAACACGTATAGTGAATTCATAATCACCAGTCAACCCAACTGGGGCAGTATTCACTGATACCAAAAATCTTTTGGATCTATAGAGCTGGCAGCATATGAATGGAGGTCTCAGGATAATTATGGCATTATTCATTAAACTGTGTGTTCTATTACATATTCTGAATTAGGGTAATAACCTTTAATTCTTATTACAACAATAGCCCTCATTTATCACATAAGATACACTTGGTGTTACTTGGTGTTCAGGATTGAGATCAGTTCCGATTTTGGCAGAATTATGAACAAAAGTCAAAGAAATCAATTCAATAATTAATTAATCAATGAATCTTAATCACTAGTTCTTTTACCCATATAAAACTTTAAAATGTCCACATTATGAGTGAGTCAAAGATCTTGGGCTTCAGGCAAACAAGTGAGGGACGTTCTTTCCTAACCTTTTATTTAACACCAACAACACTTTTTATTACTTTTGGACAACGGAGATGATCTTCTCCATTCAGTTGCTCCCTTTAGGGGTCACCATATCATCTCACAATATCCCTGGCATCCACGCCATCATTCTTACGTCCTCCTGTCATGATCTGGAGTTTGTGACTCCATGTTTATGTTTTAGTAGTTATTATTATTCTGGGTTTTGTTTTCATGTTCCTATGTGTTCCCCAGTCTGTGTGAAGTTTTTGCGTTGTGTCATTGGGTGTATGTGTTTCCTGTTTTATTTTGAAGGTCTGCGTCTTATGTGAGTGTTTTCAGTTTGCCTCCCTAGTCTCGTCACGTTAATCACTCCCAGCTGTGTCCCCCACCTGTGTGTGATCTCCCTGTGTTCTCTGAGTGTTTTTATGTCTTGTCTTCTGTCTTAGTCGTTGCTTGTTCGTCTGTGTTGTTTCCCCTCGGTCTCCCTGCGTCTCTCCGTATGCATTTCCCCGGACCTCCCTGCATCTTCGTTTCTGGTTTGTTTTGTTAGTTTTACCCAGTTTAGGCTTCCGGTTTCATGTTCACCCACCATTGCTGTTTGTACCCACTCCTGTAAATAAATACTCACCTGCACCAGAGCTGCCACCTTTTGGGTCCTTTCTACAACTCCACACGTCTGCCACACCGGACGTGACAATTCCTCCATTATATCTACAAATCTTCTCTCTGATCTTCCACCAGCATCCTCTGTGTTTGTCCAGATCATCTCAGCCTTTCCTCATATGCCTTTATGTCTCCACCCACTCCACTCTGTCACCAGTGCAAACAGGAAGGGGCTCAGAGCTGATTCCTGATCCACTCCCATCTCTAGCTTGAATACACCTTGCACTCATCTATTGTGGTCACCAATGTTCCCTCTAAGCTGCGCGCGTGCGCAATTGCGCACTGCTGGCACGGTCTCTGAGCACAGAAAATCTGCGTTGCGCACAAATTTTTTTAAAATTAAAACTTTAACAATTCTGTTTTGCAGTGTTAGTCAGTAAGTGACTGGCTGGGATTAGAACGATGTCACCTTCTCCCATAGTCCAGCCAATAATGCGATTCGCATTCGTATATACGCAGCTAATCAACACCGTTGACAGGCTATGACAGCGTCCTTATGTGCCGACACCGGTGT
Organism: Aulonocara sp. 'chitande type north' Nkhata Bay; assembly: GCF_057382095.1. Classification (NCBI taxonomy): domain Eukaryota; kingdom Metazoa; phylum Chordata; class Actinopteri; order Cichliformes; family Cichlidae; genus Aulonocara; species Aulonocara sp. 'chitande type north' Nkhata Bay. Next base: position 7,262,189 of record NC_141361.1, on the reverse strand, counting down.
TTTAGCTAGCAAAGCGGCGTGGCTGATGTGGAGTGAAGTCACGTTAATGACAACGTTTACAACCATTGGAGATGTGAGCAGGACAGACGGAACAATTGACAGAAAAAGTGTGGACTTTATACCAGTTTTTAAATTGTGTTGATAGGCCACGTAAAACCAGAGTTATGATAAAAATATACGCAATGTTTGGTTTTCTTCCTGAATATTATCGTTGTTTATATTTACTGCGGGAAGAAACGGTAAAAACTGTGTTTTATAAGGAAAACGCTCGAAAGCACTCTCCACCTGTGAGCGAAAACAACGCCAAAAAAACCCCACTCTTTCCTATAGGTGGAAAAATGTACCATGTTGACCAATCAAAAAATTATATGGCAACATGGCATTTAGTTGTTTAGGAAGGGGGGAAGTTTTAGGAGTGACAGCGGTGTTTTGAGATGTGAGAGATTTGCGACGTTTAGCGCAAATCTTGTGATGTTAGTGTGTAGTGTAGTCAATAGTTTTGACTACACTACACACTGTGTCAGAACAATGAGGCGACTACTGAATGTTACAGGTGTTACGGGAGTGATACATCTCCTGTTGTCAGGCCTGCAGGTATCAGGCTGTGGTTCTCCTTTATCTCATAGTAGACATAAACTATTTTTTGGAGTGGCACAAATAATTTGTCTATAAATAGTTGCTGCAAAAAACTTTGTTGTTTGCATAACTCAGTTACTTTTTGAAGAAGTAACTATATAATTAATTGCCCAACATTGGTCATTATTTACTGTACTTTGCAGACAGAGAGTTACAGGACTCTCTCCCAGACCACAGACTCATATTCATGATACAAGTCAGAGCTTTATAAAAAAAAAAAAAAGAAGAAAGAAAGAAAGCTGTGTTTTCAAAATTGGAGTTCAGGTTATTTTTACTTCCAATAGTGTTAACATACTACACAGGTCAATGACTAGATTTCTTTACATTTTCATTGTAAGTGGGCTAAAGCAGTTAATTAAAAGTAGTCTAACATAAATGCTGTAATTTGATTATTTTAATAAAACCATGTAACTTGGATCGATTCGATGCTGGCGTGACCACAGTGCACATGTCTGCTGTTGCTCACAGTGGTCCAAGGGACCGCTCAGTGAGTTTGTGTGTTCGCTCAGACACATGAAAAATTAGAGGGAACATTGGTGGTCACCCAGGACACGTGCAGAGAAACATTTCTAATTCCCTGTGTGAACAAATATACTTAGAGCTGTTCTCGTGTTAATGTTGATTCCAAATACATGATAATACTATGTGTGAACAGGCCCTTTGTAGCTACTATCAGGCAAACCAAATCTCAGGGACTAAAATGTGTGCACATGTATTCAAACTGCAAGGTGTCTACAGTAGAAGTTGCCATCTATGAAAAGAAAAACTTAGACGGTCTAAATCTACTCATATGACTCACTATTGAGAGAAAAGCAGCATCTTGCTAAATCGATTTCCCTACTTCCTACTCTCTAAGTCAACACTGCAAGAAAGCAACACAAGCTTATGTACTGAGAACGTTTTCCCCCCCCACAATCAATAGCAAGCTGCTGTTTCACCTGAATAAGCACTCAAAAAGCTGATCATCCACCCAGCTTCTTATCAGGAGATGCTGGATGAATAATAATGCCAAGTGATGATGACTCTGAATGAAAAATGCGATTCATTTTGGCGTCAAAATGTCTTTGTAATGAGAGATTGTCAACATGAAGGAGATGAGGTTAAAAACAGCTGGACAGGTATTAGGCTTAAAAACAGCTGCACAAAAAACTTATGTTTGAAGGAGTGACAGCGGTTCTTCCACAGTGCTAAGAAAGAAACAGTTAACTGCAGGCATGCGATGAATCAGATGATAAAGGGTGATTTTAAATCGCTCTCTTGATCAAGTGGAAAAAACAGGTGCTTACACTGGGATTTTTTAAAGGTCATGACAGATCAAATATTTGCTTTTGTAGCTTAACTTTTGATTAAAGAGTGCACAGTTTGCATACACACGTCTCCCACAAAATGTCATTATATTATATTTATTTAAGAGTGTGACAAAAATCTATGTTAACCCTATAAACCCTGAACCCTGAAATAATGTCCAGAACATATAGATTTTAAATTTAGATATAATTTTGCATATGTGAATGTAATTTTGTATAATCTTTGTTATATCTGGCATTTTTTTTTGGCAGTTTATTGCTCACAGTTTACCTTAAATAAACAAATGGGAGTTGGGGTTAAAAAAGATACACTTGGTGTTACTGGGTTCTAAAGAAAATCCTCCCTTTTAACCAGAAAACTGGAGATCAGGTCTCAAATGCATATATTTCATTCATTTTCACTCGTTGGCTAACTGTGCCAGAAACGCTCTGTCAAGTTTAGCGAGAAATGTGTAGCTGAGCACAATAGTTTTAAAAGTTAAACCATTTGTGAACTTTGAATGACAGGTCAGTTTTGCCTTTAATTTCCCTTTTTCATTCAAACCAAAGTTAGCAGCTTTTTAATAATATGGCTAATTACAACTTTAATTTGCTAGCCAAACTAGCTGAATGTTAGCTAGTTTGGCTACCTAACGTCCAAGCTAACTCCTTTACTCTGTGGTCACTATAATGCTGCTGCTACTACAACAACTACTTTTACCGATAATAATAATCGAGTGATGGACAAAATACCACACTTCACATGAACTTTTTGCCGAAATATATGTTTTTCTTTTTGTGCAGTGTCAAGCAATATAAACCCACTGCAAAAAAGTTGCACCTTCTCGTATATTAGGTGTTAGTGTTGCTCAAATATCTCACCTGAGGAGAAAAAAATGTAAATGCTGAATGTCAACCTTGAACGCCATCCACTGCAGGACATCACTTTGTGTGCACACACCTAAGGTACCTGATTTAAAATGCAGCTGGTGTTAGCAGCTCTATAAAACACGTTTTACTGCTCACCCCGATGGTAAAAGTTATTGTGTATAATTATGTCAGAAAAGGATAAAAAGAGACCACAGTCACAAGTCGGGATTGCATTACAATACTGCATCGACAACTAGACTTTATTCACAAGTTGTTTACACCAATAGAACAAAATATCTTCTGTTGTGTTTTGGGGTTTATGTACAGTTTTAATGCAACAGACCAGCTATCTATTCATACTTGATGGTGAGTGAGAAAGAAAGAACAGCAGCAGGGAAACTGATTGAGTATCAACATTGCAAAATAAACAAATAAAAATAAAAGCCCATTATAATAAGCTTGATTCAAATATAGTAGAATAAGATCATTTAAAGTGAATGCCAGTTCACTTAATTCCACATTTTTATAATATACCTGACAGTATCCTAAAAAAGGGGGAGAAACAGAATCTCATTTCACATTGAACACATTATTAAAAGCAGCATTTCTCGTAGCACGTTTCAATTTTGTGATGGAAAAATGTAGACCAGCTTGCTGCAGTGTTACATCATATTGTTACTGCACCCGTTTCAGCCCGCTTTAACTATGATCTGCACAGTTTAGAGAAGATAATCCTTGGCTTTTGTACTTTAAGGTCCTTGGAGCATCTTGTTTAATAAAGAGTCTAACACAAAGTTAATAGATACATCAGCAGTTGGCTGGTTGCTTGCAGAGGTTTGTAAAGGTCATTTTGAGGCAAGGAGAACATTACAGCACACATTTGTTGAATAGTCATGCATTAGCAGCATAGTGTATGCAATTCATGTCATCGGTGATTTACAAACAGAATTAGTAGAATTAACTGAATGAAACATTTCAAACTGTCAACCAATTGATTTTGCACGAGCTGGTTTCCCAAAGCCATCTTTAATAATCAGTGTCTTAACTTCAGGCTATTTAGTAGTGGCTTTTGTCTAGCTAAAACCGAAAATGAGCCGACAATCCCAGGACATTCTGTTTAGAAGCCAGCAAAAATAATGATCTCTGAAGTTGTCTGTAACTGGTGGTGGGGCCTTTTCTTGAGAGGCGTGATACTGAAATAAACCTACATACATGGGCTAAAACATAAAAAACAAGAGTTAATGCTGACTGTGCTCTTTTTATTTACAGCAGTACATAAAACATGTTAATTTTAGAATGGTGTTGGGAAAACCAGCTGAGGCGTGTCACTGCAAACTAATTTCCATTGCAATACAGATTTCACTACTGTACATGGACAAATCATCCATTAATGCTACATTAAGAACCTACTATTCAGAAGCAGAGCTATTCCTTTTGGCATGACAATACTTTACCATTTAAAATGACTCCACTCCAGCATTTTGAACTTATAGTTATTTGAAGTAGGTACTTGTGAGAAGACTCTCACAAACTTTTGGCCGAACAGAAACTTCTGCTCCGGCAGAATGTTCTTCAATGTTTATCGCAGCGGTTTTCATTTAGCACAGGCACAGCTAATCTTTAATCCGCAGGTTAATCCACTAGAATGAGGCCATTTTAAAATGAAGCATTACTCCTTATCCTCGTGGCTTTTACCAGTCCATCTACTGAATGTTTATTTTTTTTTGTTAAGGCAGACATGAGTGTAACTTCACTGACAAGCCACAACATTGTTTTTCCACAAGAAAGAACAATTCAGGTAGAAGAAACACAAAATTGCTTCAACAAAGATGAAGCAAAATCATTTGACCGTATTTCCAGTATTAGCACGTTTTTTTGTTCAACTAAGACAGTTACCGATAATGTGTTAATTTTTGGGTTTCCCCGCTTACTTTTACAAAAGCAAGACTTCGTGGGAGATGGAATCACTCGTGTTTTGCCTAATATCTACCGTACTGACCAACGCTACGTGCTGATGAGTTACAGCATACTGTGACACACTAGCATACTGCATCAAAACATATCAAAAAGCATGGCATTAAATATCAGACACAATATGTGATGATCTGCGTCACAAATGCACCCACTCAGAGACCAATCAGTGGCATCAATTCAGTAAAACTCTCAGGTTTGGCAACTGGCCACGTTGAACATTGCCCAGAAAATCAGAATCAGATATACGATTACATTTTGAGCCATCTTATTTTGATCATTGCCAGCTGATGCCAATGAGATCAATGTTCATCTATAAACAAAAATTATGATAATTAGACACTTAACAGAATACAGATGAATTTGAAAAATCGCTTAAAAGGCGTTTAAATGCGGCAAAATGTTACTTTGGAAAACAGGCTGCTTGGATCATCACAACAGAAGGAAGGTCTGTCTATGTACAGGATAGTTTCAATGGTTTCCTGGCACAACGTTGACTGAGATCGAATGGGAGATGTTAAGAATTGCAAGGAACGGCTGCACATGGAAGGGAGAGGGGTCACAAGGAGGAAAGACGAGACATGCGGAAATGAGAAAATGGGATAAAAGATGAGAAAAAACAACTGATGACAAGATAGGGTGAGAAATAGGAAATTTGACTGCAGGAAATAATAGAAGCGATAAATGGTAAAAACATGGGTAAATATTAGACATGAAAAGGGCATGGGAGTAGCAAGGAGTGTGAAAACAAAATGAAAGTAGAAGACAGTGGAGAGAGGAGGAAAATGAAGAAGGAGTGGAGAAAAAGAAGAAAGGCAGACAGGAAAACACAGATTAAGTGAAGTGTCAGAAGGAGGAGAAACAAGAGACGGAAATGACAGATGAGAAGCACGAGAGGGGAAAGAACATAAATAACAGGGTAAAAAATTTAGGAGACGGGAGAAAGACAAAATAGGAAACAATATAGGAGAAGATCCTTGGGATGAGGAGTAGAGAAGGTGTTGTTTTCTACTGTGGAAGAGCTTTCAGGATGGCATTCACCTCCTCAGCAACGGCTGTCAATGCGAACTCAAACTGATCCTGCAGACAGACAAAAAAGAGAAAGAAAGTTAAAAGTTTATACATGCAAGAACAAAAAGATTACTAAGTGTTTGATTTCAGCGATACATGCTACTTTGCATTTACCCTTCAAAAATCCTTAATATTGCATCAGTTTGCGGAGATTATGATGCTGAACAAAATGTGGAAGTACCCAACTTTTATTTCCCACAGACCTTTTTGTCTGTGATCATAGAAAAGCCTGTGAAAAAATCCCACTGGCTTTGTGGCAAAGGGAGACTCTAGCTTCATGGCCGTGAAGTTTAGATGGCCATGCTTATGTTAGAGAACTGTTATGTTGTTTTGAAACACTTATTTATACTCGTGCGTGATCAAAACATGGTTGACCTATGAGTACTTTATCCTCACAGTAAGAAGTAGATTAAAGGCACAAACAGCAGATCAAATTCAGAAATGAAATCAGAGTGCTGAGGCTGGGTCTCCTGACCACAAAGGGAATCAATGTGTGAGGAGTGCAGGGAGAGTGCTGTGACAGCAGTTCAGTCAGGATACATGCTTTAATAAAACCTGGATCAATACCATGGATGTTTTACACACATCCTGGGTTTCCTTTCTAATTAAGTTCACAGATCAGCCGGTAATTGTTTCCAGACCAGCCAGAGTCATTCAGTGTACAGTGTGATGACGATATACTTGGTTGTAGGTCTCTGAGGCAGTGAACAAATGTATTTTAGAATATGAGTCTTTTTAATAATTTGTTTGAGGACTTTTTCCCCCAAAAAATACTTACAAAACTTTATTCCCTTTATTCCCTAAACACTTAACCAAAATGGAATAGAACCACCTTTTTTGCAAATTCTTATTCTCGATCATTCACTTCATATAACCAGAAAGCCTCCACTACAAGTTCTGATTAGGACAACCTGGGACAGGTTATCAGCACCTATTTGAACTCTATACATATTCCTCTGTGATTTGACCTGATTTTCCCATAATCCCTTTCAGAAATCGATTCATCTGAGCTGAAGCAGTGGAGCCAGTCCCCAAAACTCTCAAATCTAGTCTCTCTCACAATAGGGCATAGAGATTATCATCTCAGCAAAGACTTTTAGACAAAGTGAAGTTTTGATGGGAGTGTGATCGATTGTTAGAAAGACAGTTCTGGGGCATTAAGGCGATCTAAGAATGTCAAGTTGACATTTTGAGTTTACCATGGCAATCCTTCGTGTAACCTTTCTACCCAAATTCATGTGACAGCACAGATGGATTGTTCGTTTTTTTTGATAGAGATGCTGAGAATGACCTTACTTACATTATATGCTGATGGAAATAAAAGTAGCCTTCCACAGTAGCAACCTTAAATGTAATTACTGCAAATCAGCCTGTATATGCAAAACATTCTCACTGTCATTCTCGGATACTTAGGACTTCTTGGAGTCACATTTTAATCCTACTATGGTTTCGATTTCCAACATGCAGCATAACGGAGCTCATGTTGTAGATTAGCATCTTGATGGGTCACACAGTGGAGCAGATCTAAGTCACTGGGTGTGTTGCATAGGTTCATGGTGAACATCTTTCATTGATGAACCAAGATTTGAAACAGCGAAATATTATAGTGTCTGACTCATTCCAATGTAGCTGAAGTGAGATCCATCCATAGCTATCACAACTTATTATATTCCCCCATGTAATTTGACTGCTGGTACAAAAGCAAAATAATACAGACAAATCTGAGAAAAGCTTTAAATATTTTTTTGATACTTTAATGTTCCTGATGATGCACTGTGTGAGAAGTGCTGTTCATGCACTAGTGTGCAGTCACTACCATACATTTTAAATCTAATAAATATATATATTTTTTCTGCTCATATACATCTTGTTCCTTGATAAATGTTGGCGAAGGTCCTTTCTCCTTCAAGGACCTGCACTTTTATTTATATTTGAGGATTTGGTGAAGTTTGTGAAATTACGTTAAGCAGGATTTTTAAATGTAAAAACAAAAAAAGTCATCTGTTCACACTGTTCCATAAATCAAACAAAATCTGCACAAACAAACAGGATTCAGGTGTGTGTTACCTTAGTCTGAACCATTCCTGGCCTCTGGTCCCGCAGGTGCTCCAGAGTCGCTGCAATATCAATCTCCTTGGCACCTGCCATACACACACACACACACACACACACACACACACACACACACACACACACACACACACACACACACACACACACACACACACACACACACACACAAAAATGATGTTGGATTGTGTTCAAGGCACCACCAAGATAATCCAGCTAACATCACTCAATCTGCTCTTTTAAACCAACTCCCATTAGAACAGCAAAGGCGATTACATTCATCCTCTTAGCACAAACACACACACTCTGACTCTAGAAAACAGTGATGGTCTTTAGTTGAAATGAAAAAAAGATGAAGAGGCCAAAGGAGCTGGTGCAGAGGACTTTGTGAGGGAAATCACAGGAACACATGTTTGCTACATTTTCTAAAGAAACCTGAGTCAATCTGAAAGCTCCTTGTTAGTCTTTGGTTGTTCTTAGCCTTTCATGAAGGTTGCCCACCAGAGCTCTCTCAGCCACTGCCAAAAGCTGACGTGTGTTTGTCTGTGTGTGTATTGCCCGTCAGTCTGTCTGTATGCCAGACTGGGATAATGTCCCACAGCTGACAAAAGTGTGGCTGGCTGCAGTCAGCTCAATGACCTCAGGCCAAATGCTGGTCAGATTATCAGAGACTGTGATACATTACAAACATATTATAATCCTTTTGGAGTCAAACACAAGGAGGCATATACGTATCTGACGTGTATAATCTTATGTGACCATAATTGAAAAACTAGATTTCTCCAGTTTCAGCACTTAAGCCTTGATAAGCCAATTCTAGCCTTTATAGACAAAAGTCTTTCACGTCTTTGAAAAGTAACAATAAAAACGACAGTTTGAATGTTTTCTTTTTAAATTTGTCTTAATAGTGTTTTTAGTTAAGCACTATTTAGACGAGCTACTTGGAATTGATTGGATCAATACATAATACAATATTACAATTAACAAGACTTTATTTAAAAAATGGTTTGCTTCTGTTTCTCAGTGTGGAAATGGACAAAACTATGGGGTCACAACTTTTACTCCTTCAGTTCAGGTGTTTTCAGTCCCACTGCCACAGGTGAACAAAATCAATCAAGCTATACAAATGTTTGTGAAAAAAACTGGTTGTTTTAAAGAGCAATCCAAGGGTAACAGCAATCTACCGGTGCAACACGTCAGTTTGTGCACTTTCTCCCTCCTAGATATTGCACAAACAACTAAGTTTTACTACAGTGACTGCTACTATTAAAGTGACAGACAACATCAAGTTAATGCATAAAAGTTGCCAGTGCTTTGCAGAGTTTGAAAACCTTCTCTGACATCAACAACAGCACAAAGATTGTGCGCCCAGAGCTTCAATGGGATGGGTTTCCATGGCCGAGCAGCTGCCGCAGGCGTGCTTATTGTCCACAAACTGCATTATATCAAGTTTCTAGAATTTCTTTTTTATCGCCACTATGAAAATCTTTTGATGTTATTTATGATTTTTATTTTTTCTGTCTTTCCAAAATACATCACTAAGGTTACGTTTACCTTTAAATACAATAATCTTCCTCAGTATATCAAATACTTGAGTACTACTACTAATAGTTTCAGCTTGTATGACCCATCTGCTACTCAGTTTTACTTAATATTGCTGTTGGACTGTGTGGCATGAAAATTGTGTAAAATTTGGGATGAAAACAAACAAAGGTAAGAAGAATCCATTCAGAAGGCCAGATAATACTTTGTAAAAACGCTAGCATTGTAATTATTTTTGCTGATGAATTAACAAATAACAAAAGACATTCATGGAATTGCTCTTAATGCACTTATCAAAAATAAAAAAAAAACCCCAAAAGGATATTAAAACATTTTTTTCTCAGAAAAATCTCTATTATATGTTAATGTAGCTTTTTAAATACCATTTCTGCAACAAATGAAGTGTAAGCTACTTTTAAAAGACTCATTGTACTTATAACGGTCTTACGGCCGCCCTGTGATGTCAATGGAGCATAACCAAAAATTGCAGGTACCCACGCATTATTTGAGAAAAGAATCAAAGAGACATAAAACACAAGAGATGATTCATAAAGTCAGAGGGAAAAATAGATGTTAAGGGGGGAGGAAGACATGTCGCAGAAATAGAGAAATTGTTCTGGGAGAGAAAAGGGACAAGAGAGAGAGAGGTGGGAGCAACAATTAAATTCAGAAAGAACAAAAGACAGAAAAAACATTTAATTTGTTTTCTGTCCTTCCGTTTCTCTCCCCCACCTTCTCCTCCTCTATCCAAATTCTGAGGAAACAAAAAGCGCAAGAATTACTTTTTCTTGTTGTGACACATAATAACACTCCTTTTTCTTGCCTGCATGAAGAGGAAAATGAATGGTGGGAGAACCGCTCATTCACACCATTTTCTCTTTCTGTTTCACAGGTTTTGTGAGCTTTTTTCCCCCCTTTTCACAACACAATAGACTCCCTTCTAGCCAGAAAAGCTGCAGCAGACTACTCACTGCTTTAGTTTTTCTTTTTTGAGAGGAAGGACTTAACAAACCAAGGGCTATTGTGAAGATTCTGATAAAACTCAAAATGGACGGTATTAAGAAAAAATGCCTAATTCGGGCTTTCCCTTGAAGGAGATGGTGGAAGCATGAAAAAAGCGGGACTAGTATAAAAACCTCTGCCTCATTTTGAGATTCCCTCTTCTGTAAGACCGCTTTGGGGTGGAGGTCGAGGAGTAGGACTTAGGAGGGTAGAGGGGGGTGTGCTATAGATGAGAAGGAGGAGAGAAAGCCTGGAAAAAAAAGAAAAAGAAAGAACGACATGCAGCCCTTGAGGAGGCCACGAAAACCCCAAAGCCGAGGGCTGGGTTGACCAGCTGGACCTGAAGAAAAAAAGTGCAGAAAGAAATGGTGCAGTGCTGAAAAGCTCTCTGGTATTCACTGTGTTTTGATAGATTCTTAAGATGAAGAGAAAGGTGATGGGTGGTGGTTAGAAACAGGAGAGAAGTAAGGGCGCATTTTGGAAAAGTTGAAGGGAAAAAAAACGTGAGAACCACCTCAACCCTGCTACATCGCTATAATTCTTGAGGAAATTTGCAATTCCTTGGGAAAAAACTGTTGGAATCTATTAGGAAAGAGGGGAAGGAGGAGGAGGGAGTGTGAAGGAAACTGGGGTTATTCTGTCTCTGAGAGGATGGAAGAAGAGGAGGAGGCAGTGAGAAATTTCTTTGATCAGGATGGAGAAAACCTGCAAACCCAAAGGCTTTAAGGTTCTCAGGACAAAAAAGGAGGAAAGTAGAGCTGAGAAAGTGATGTACGAGAGGGCAACTAGATTTTTCAGGTATTTCGTTTTAAATACAAACCTATATTATCGTCTTTTCAACAGGGCACTTTACAATCATCTATTTAATCCTTAAGCACTTGCAAACATACAGTGGCTTAAACGGAGGAAGACAAATCTTATAATCTACAGACATCAGCCAGGTCAAATCGTTTAAAACTTTATTTGAGATGATACGTTTTTGTAGACGATTGTTGCTTTTCACTGTTACAAAGCAATGGCAGCACCTTTAATTTTATACATTAGTATTTGTTGCCTGTGATTTTGTATAATTTAGTTAGTTAATTTTGGTAATGAGCACGTTTCCAGTTTAACTAATTGTAGACACACGTACAATGCTGAGCTGTAAAATGAGGATAAGTAGGGGATAAGTACATCATAAAGAAATAGCATACAAGCAAAAGCCAAAGCAAAACTCCTAATTAAAGCTGCAATAACTGATTTAATTATAACTTCATAGCAAAACTAATGTATGAGCATTAGCTCCGTCTTGGTCTCAACCAAATTCGGAGGAAAATATCTGCTTGCTACAACTGAAACTTTGCCTTTTTGTTATGCAGTTGTCTGGGTGATGAATACAGAGAGTAAACCAGAGAGGTTACAACGATTGGCTGGAAGACCAAAGCACTAAACTCATGAGTTAATACTCTATTTGGCCTTTTTAGGCACCCATTTCATGTTAATCTTTTCCAGATGAATAACTTTAACTACTCTGCACATTAAAATCTTCATTTTATGCACTGTAGTTTATAAAAATCTAACATGTTAGAAGACGATCATGTGGTTTGTATATGGGATATAAACACCTAGGATATGGTAATGCAGTACTACAGTACGTATATAAGTACTCAAGTGAACATACCTCAAATTTGTCCCAAAAAGATAAAGTACGGAGCAAAGAAATTTATCTTTTTAAATGAGAAATTTAAAGATAATAGTGACAGACTGGTCGGTTGGCACAGCTCAGACCAAGTGAGAGTCTTCTACCTTTGCTTCTGCTGATTTTCATGTTTTACCTCGAAGGATTACACGCTCCTGTATGGGTTCAATAGATTTCACAACTCCCCCAGTTTATGAAACATCTTCAGAGGCAATAAAATAAAGTAAAAACATAAAGTGCTGTCAAAATCCTATTTTTCTGCTAACATAAACACTCTACCTAACACAGATTTCACACCGTTTTATCAATGGTGAAATCCACTTTGATCCTCACAATAAAACCTCTCTAGCATTTCCTGACCACGGTCCGATTACATCACTCAAAGAAAAGATGATTTTCTTTTCAAAAAGATAAAAAAAATATTTTGTTTATTAATATCTCAGTGAGGACGGGGAGGGTTAGGCCTCGTTTTAGGGCCTTTATCTGGCTTATTCACAAAGTGGCGCAAACAAACATGAAGAGCCTTAATAAACGTGAAGCTTTACCAGCTTGAAACAGCTGGGTGATGAACAGACGTGATGATACTTTCATGTAGGAGACTATGGTTCTACTCCTGTTTGTGCTCATCATTAATTTTTTATTTTTTAATTTGGTTTTCAATTATTTTTAAGATGTGCTGCAACAAAAAACATTTTCAATCTCAATTGCTAATTTGCTTTTTATAACAAATAATCCTTTCTGTCATCGTTGTATTTTTACTCAGTTGTATATAGTATTTGTATTTGTATTCTATTTTTATCTTATTGTATATTTATTTTATTTTATTCTACTGTATATAGTATTTTATTTTATTCTATTCTGTACAGTTGTGTACTGTATTTATTCTTATTGTATTCTAATTTTTGCCTCATAACTTTTGCACTGTCCACTTCCTGCTGTGACAAAACAAATTTCCCACGTGTGGGACTAATAAAGGTTATCTTATCTTATCTTAAATTCATGAAGAATGTGTGTTTTTTTTAATGACTCATGCTTTTACAATTTATCAGGGGTTAAGGCTAGAAATTATTAAAAGCTTTGAGTCACTTTCGGTGACAGGTAGGCGTCGCCTAAATACTGTACCTGTCTGTTAGGCTTCACCTGACCTGGTTCAAGTGTCGACTGTGTTTGTGCAGCTGCATTTTAAGTATGTTTTTTTAGCAGCATCTGTGTGATGCATTCACACAACGCATGGATGCAAGCTAGTTAGCTTGGAAAGGTCAAAGGTCACAAAGCTAAAGTTGAGATCAGTCCACATAGCTATGGTAATCCATTATATAAAGACTAATAATAATAGAATAAAAGTGAAATTAAGTTGTATTTAAGTTGTAAAATCTAATGGCAGCAAAGGACAACTTTTTGCATGTTTCACATTCTCATATATATTTTCAGTGTAGTGTTAATGGAAACTTTTGACCCACAGCTAATGTGTTAATTCGATGTCAAGCAGGAAAATGCTCATTGCTCTAATTTGCTGCCACAGTAGCCTCGGCTACACTTCACATCATTTGAAATCTCCTCCATTACTTAGCAAAGAAAAGAAAACAGTTTTCCTTAGTTTTCCTCTTCTGATATCTATGTACTCTCCCTGCTGTCTGTCAAAAAATATATTTTGTTTAAAAATATCCAAGGCAAAAGTTACTTGTTATGAGATGAATTAATTTCATGTTGCTTCAATGGCCAATTAGGTTTTTATAGACAAGTTTGGAATGGGAAGGATTTGGGAAGGAGATAAAAGGACATGGAGGACTTTCCCCCTCGCATCCACCAACTCCCGCCCATTCCTCCCGGCCCCTTGGTGCTTGGGAGGGGCCCCATCACAGTGTGACAGCCTGGGAAATGGCCACTGAAGCCCAAACTGACCCTTTGATCTGGAATTAAAGACCCAGGAGCTCGTTCTGCTACAGCAGCACCACCACAGGACAAACGCACACTTACAAAGAAAGATACACACACATACACACAAATATCCAATCAGTAGAAACAGTGGATTGATCACCTTCTGTCTTTACATCGTGTAACCGAAACATGAGGAATCAATTTTTAGAAAGACTTTACTGACACACACTAAACATCTGCCTTATTAACATCATCTACCTTTTCAAAGTTCTTCTAACATGAAGCCCACACTCAATTAGAGACTTTTAATTTGAAAGACATGAGACTAGTCAGATGTGTAATTACAGGCTCAGGCTTATAAACAAATCGAACAAGATGAATGGAGGAAGTAAAAGGAAGTTGGTTTGTTAAAAACAAATCAAAATATTTTGTAAATAAAATACAATCAACCTGAACTTCAGTAAAGGAGACTTCACTTAACATGATATCAAGAACCGTCACTGCCCCTTAAAATATTCAGTCTCTTACATAATTACTCGCTGTGTTATTATATCATACTGTAATTATAGTAATTATCAAGCACTTATAATGTGCTTAAAATCCACTGGCTGTGAGTCCTGATGGCACTTCAAATAAACAATTCATGGTCAGTTCAGGTTAATTACCAACAGCCTGCACACTAATTTTACATCTCCACTTCTTTTTAGCTCGTTTCTGTCACCACGTCATGAAAATCACACTTGCTCTCTGTCTGGATTTTACTGAGTTTAACTGTGTTTTGTTGGCAAGACAGGAGAAAAACAAGCTGCAGCATGGTGCCAGAGCAGCGGAGCATCCACTGAGATAATGAAACAGATATTCATTTGCAGTAATTAAGCAAAAGCTAATAAAAAATAACTAATAATATATTTTAAAAATCAGCTTGTTTTCTCTGGCTCAGAGGCAGAAAGTAAGAGTGATCGAGTGTGCTAATGGAAAATGTCATTGTTCGTAGCTACTCATCACTGTAATGATCTAATTAAATGTCATTATTTTCAATGCAATCATCCAACTTTGCAAAAAGCAATAACTTTGATGATAGCGGGAATAATTTGACAGCCGTGCTTTTTATTTCTCCAGTCACAACAGGGAGGGCAAACTGAGCACCTTCTCCACACGGGCGAAAAGGAAGGGCGGGGAAAAGGATAGGGAACACCTACCTTTAGCCATCTTGTTGAGGACCATGTCGATCAGGATGTAGGTCCCAGTTCTTCCAGCACCATCGCTGCTCAGATGGATGAGAGAGAGAGTAGGATATGAGGGAGAGAGAGAAAAAGGGAGAATGCAAGAGGATGAGAGACAGACGGAGAAGCATTAATTAAATTTGTCTGATAACGTCATATCGTCGCTTATCGCCAATTAAGCAATTTTCTAATTCCTGTCACTTGATGTTTTTAATTATACTTCTACATTAATTTCCATAATGTTCATTTACATCATTACTCTGTTGCTATGTGATGTCATACGTATACGGATGTGGAAAATGCACAAAGTGTAACATTAATACGAGTGAATAAAAGGAATAAAAATCTTTTACAGGTACACTAAATGTTCCTGTTAATGCCCAAAAAGCAATACTGCATTAATACAGTTATGTACTGATTAGGTAAAAATGTGAGCGGCTGAGTGTGAGAGCTGATTAGAGATAATTACACAGCGCATTATCACAATCAGCTCTTCCACCGTGTCGACTTCTTCAAGTTCAGACAAGGAGGACTAAATGTTCTTTCAGTGTCTTATACAATTTTAAATAACATATAACCCAGGAAAAAAATATTACACTGAAATGTTTATAGCATAAGATCACTTGGCAGGACTGCTGGCAAGCTTGCAAAGCCGAGTAACACCTTCAGGTTTACAGTTGCTATATTTATTTTGTATCCTCTGCCATGTTCATGTTATTGTCTTTCTTTGTTTTTCCTCTGGAGTGAAGACAGACGCGACCCAACTCCAGTGTTAAGCGAGCGAGCATCAATCAGAAAGATTTAATACGTCGAGGTTTACGAGTCTTCTAATGCCATTTCAGGGGGATAAGCAACTTCAAACGTGTACAATTATGGAAACGAGAGACTGAGAGGTTCTTTTTAAAACATCAAAAAATGTAAACCTGTTTTTAGAGACATAGGAGCAAATGTATGTTTGTCTATTCTGAAATAAACACACTGAACACAGTGTGCAGAAACTGAATTACGCTCTGCTTTGTATGTGGAGGGAATATTTTCTATCCAAGATTTATTTCAAGTGTTGAAAATTGATGTCTGCACCCCTACCAGTCTATTTCATGCGCTGGTGTGTGCACGTGTATGTGTGTGTGTGTGTATGTGTGTGTGTGTGTGCATGCTGGCATGGGTCCATACTTTCTGAATATTTCATTTTCACTGGGACCTTTGTTATTTTCTGCAGTAATTGAGAAGTGCCACTGCAGCCTGCGAGTGTGTATGTGCCTATTCTACAGAGATGCTCTGATCTTACACACTAGATTTGCACGTGTTCATGTGTGTGTTATACAGGTTATTACGGTGTGATTTTAGCTCTATCGTATCACTGCACCTTGCCAGGATCATTACAAAGTGATCAAAGATATGTGATGTGTGTGTGTGTGTGTGTCAGCACACGCCTGAGGGCTGTGAGTAAACATGTCAAGATGTCTGCTGCCTTCTCTGACTCTGTTTAAAGTGATAGACATGGAAAGAGGCAAGGAGGAAGGGAAAGAGAAAGATGAAATAGAAAAATACACAGTGGATGGAAAAAAGAGAGAACGCTGCTGTGTAATTATTGAATTTCTGCATCTGCGCTCTTCAGTGTGCTCACTCCTCACTCTGACTGCTTCACTCTGCCCTCTGCATGCATTACAGTGATAAATGGCTGTGCACAGTTGACTTTGACAAAATCATTTGGAGGCTCTAAGTGAAAGTCTCTACAGCATGAACATCAAAGTTTATCAGTCTCTATATTATCGCAGCCTTAGATATGTTTGGCTGCTTGAGTTTAGGAATGTACTTGGAACGGTCCAAATCGAGGTTAGAATCTTGTCTTCATAAGCATCTAAATGCATTCGAAGCGCATTAATCACTGGAAAACTTCACTGCCACTCAAACCTTACCACCCAGAAAATATCCAGCATAAAAAGCGTCAGCTCTCCAACTGTAAGAAATATGGATTCCCCAGCTTTCCACCCAGATTTTCTCCTCCTGCTGAATAGATGATCCGCTCTAACGCTTGCTTTTATTAAAACTTTCGGCATCTCTGAAGAACATTTTTAATTTGTGGTACCTCTAAAAGCTGGCATTACAGAAACTCTCAAAATGAGTACATAATCAATGCAAACTTCACTTTGATCTTTTTATCATGATCTCTTTTTATAAAGGCACTTTTCTAAATACACAGAGTGCTTCACACTGGGAAGCAAACCCATAACATGCAGATTTTAATAAAGCAGAGAAATGTTTATCATCTGCTTGTCAGTTTCAAAAACTGGAAGTTCAAAAAACGCAATATTTCCTTTCCTTTCATTAAAGTTGATTCAGCACATCATATACTAAAGGAGGTAACAAAGGAGACACTGAAGCACCTTTCCTCTGTATTTAGGGAATTCAACCCACTCTTGTTATGGCTGCCACACAGATACAGATGGGTCACTTCACTCAGTGAGGAGCCTTCTTAAGTAAAACTGTTGATTTGTGCAATTTCCAAAAATCAGTCGGTTTGGCAAAAGGTCTGAAACCAAAACCTGTGCACTTCATAGGAGAAATAAACTTCTATGATAAGATGTAAATAAAGTCATACCGGCTCCAAGAAATGTAAATTAATAAGTGCTTCAATATTTTTGTAGAGCGTCTGCTTCGTTTTATTTCTCCTGTGTGGCTACAGCCACATTTAAAGTCTCCTGCTCTTTATATGTTGAGAACTTTTTAGTGTAATGATTGATTAGACTTCTGGTGTCACTGTGAACTTTATCATTTCAGCAGGGAGGGGAAATCAATACGCAGAAAGAATCCATATTTTTTTAAAAAACCAACATTGCAGATTTTTTCCTGCTGTGCTGGTGTGAAACCTGTTTTTATCACATAAGTAAATTTCTCCTGCCAGTCAGCTCTAATGAAGACAGTTTGTCTGGATGCTGAGGTCAGAGATGTCGAGCAGCGTCGGTGCAGACTGGATGAATCAAACACTTCACCCACACATTTCACTTTTAATGTGGAGGGTTTTTTTTCACTCAAATCACAGGGAACATCTGACTCGTTACCTTACCTACTATGTTTAAGATATTTACTTCCTTTGTTACCATAGTCACATCGTTACATTTAGGCTCACTTGTGCTGCAACATGCAACACAATAATTATGTGTGCAATGGTTTTATCTATGCAAACTTTAATATCATACTGACCAAAAATGAATAAACACCTCCAACTGTGCTTCACATTCTCCCGCCTACTGAGGATTTAAGTGATACCAAACTAACGTGAAAACACTGCAGCCTTCAAGCACATTAAAAAGTAAGGAAAGTTACCCTTGTGGGTAACAAAGTTCATCTTGTGTTAAGCAGTGCAGGCGGTGACAGGCTGACTTGGTAAATTAAAAATATTGAAAAAATTTATTTTGTCTTTAATTGTGTTTGTAAGCACAAATTATTAATTTCTTTTGTCAGGATAATTTTTAGACTAATGAATTTACCACCATAATTATGTTGCTTATTAACTTCAAACAGGAATGATGCATATCAACCTCTGTGCTCACCATAGCTGCGTGTACTTGTCCTACAAACCCTAATAGCAGCTTTTTCATGTACTCGCTGCATACATGTTAAACTGAAGCTCATATGTCCCAAGAACACTGAACAGATTGAGTGAGATTTTGTGGGTGCTCATATTTATTTCAGAAAGAGAATCAGACATGCACATGGCATAAGTGACATAAGTATTTGTGTTTTGCATTGCAATTTTAATTTCTTATTTTTACTACTGTCATAATACATTGCATAAAGTTTCTTTTTAGTTTTATTAGCTTACTGTAATGACATACATGTACAGTAAAATGGCACCACAGTGGCATTGTTAGATGATTTGGGAGGAGAATAAATCAAATTGTCAAAGGTTTTATTTCCATTATACAATAACATGTCATGCTAGCTTCTATATGTTTGTTACCACTAAGCCTTTAAAGCCTAAACCATAAAATAATTGCCAGAAAATTTAGCGTTTAATGTTCATTCTGACAAAATAAAAAATAATACATTCATTTGCATATAGGAGTTTTAATTTTTATCATATCTGCTGCATCCAGCATTTTTTTGGTGCAATTTCTTCCTTAAAAATGAATTGTGCAGTTTATTTCACATTGACTTTTACATCATTGTCTCAAAAACTCGTGGATCAAATGTGAAACACTTGGCTTTAAAGGACTAGGACTGGCCATTGTAATTCTTTATCATTCTGTTGCACTGAAAGCTACCTGAAAAGCTTGCAATTGATCTAAAACACCGCTGTGACAGTACTGCAGGAAGTAGAAAGACAACTCATATTTCAACCATGTTAGTTTCTCTTTAGTGGCTCCTTGCTAAATTCAGCATTGAATTTAAAATCCTTTTTCCTCGTCTTGAATTAGGCCCTATCATTTCTTAAGAACCTCATAGTATCATTTCATCTCAATAGAGCACTTCGCTCTCAGACTACAGGCTCACTTGCGAGCTTCCAAAAGTAGAATAGGAAGCAGAGCCTTCAGCTATCAGGCTCCGCTCTCTCGTTTGCTTTTGGGAGACAGAAACATCCTCTTTACTGCAAAGATTAGGCTTCAAACCTTCCGTTTTGATAAAGCTTATAGTTAGGGCTCGATTAGGTGACCGTGAGCCCTCAGGCTGTTGGCAGACTTCCAATGAAGCATTGAGCATTTCTTATCCATTCCTGTCTTTTGACTTCTCAGTTATATGTTACTGTGCTACTGCTACATGGAAATAACTTTTGTCTGCTCTCTCCTGTAGTATGTGTTTAGTCCTATATGTTGTTCTCTCTGTGCTCTTCCTGTTAAAAGGGGGTTCTTTCTCCTCACTGTCACCATGTGCTTTCTCCAAGGGGAAGATTTAATTGTCTGGGTTCTCTCTCTAATGTTGTCTGGTATTCAACTTAACAGTAAAGTGTCTCGAGATGACAGTTATTGCAAAATGCTGCTATATATATATATATATATATATATATATATATATATATATATATATATATATAGAACTACGTTGATTTCAATGCCCGGCAAGTCGCATACCAACAAATCCTGTTTAAAATTCGAAACCTCTAATGCAATAACACACGTCAAATTGAAGGATTTGGTTGATCATCAGAGTAAGTAAGTGTCATAAGAGTAGCCGAGAAAATCCAGGATGTTCAAGTTACTGTGGCTGGTGCTCCATAAATGCAGGTTTAATACTCTGGTGTAGACTAGCAGTTAGAGCGAGAAATGTACAGTTTCATCATAGTGGAGCCATTGCACCATATTAAATAATAGATCATTTGGTGGAGTAGTGAGCAGACAGACATAAGGGCTATCTGTTATTGAAGTTTTTTTTTTTAATCCAATCATCTGAGGATGCTTGCACAAAAAAAACTGTGGCAGATTTTTCTGCTAAATACCGATTTAATTATGTCTCACTGGTCTGAGTTATTTCCTCAGGTGGTAGGGGTATGCAGATGTGATTATACAAAAACACACACACATATGCAAACACAACAGCTGCAACCCTGCCTACTTCTATTTACCCTCTCTCACTCTCACCCACTGGCTCTGACCGGCAAGCTGCAAGCTTTGAACTGCCTCCAATTAAAAGTTACCCTCCTCCGCGGACAGTTTGTCAAATTAAATCACAACTTTTTGGCTAATCTCTCATTTAAAATGTTTGTCGTCCCACACATGCTGACAAGTGACATGGCAGTTGGTGGGGAATTAAATGGTGATGTGGACTGGAGGTCAGAAACCACAAAGGACCCGGGCAATTTGAGTTTTAAATCCTCTGAAAAAAGAAACTTTAAAACAATTTAACCAGCAACTTTAAAAGATCTGTGCTTGTTTGCGAGTTTGCCAGCATAATGCAGCATGTCTCTCTGAAAACAGAATGCATTTGATACTGAATTCACTGAATAGAAGCTAGAACCCTATGAATAAGCCACCATAAAAAGCATTCTGCCTTAGTTATTAGCATACTTGCCTGCAGTGGACTATGATAGGACATGAGCGGCCCCGGTAGCACTTGTTAACTTTCCTGTAAAAAAAACAAGACAGAAAGAAAAAGTTAGTGTTAACACAGACATGATAAAAAGGAGAGATATCGCTTAAGAAATCCGTCATAGAAATCAACAGAAAAAAATACTTTAAGGAGCCAATTATCTGCTTTATAACAGCTGAACTGGGAAACCAATGGTGTTGCACAGCTGAGGTTCAGTTCAGTTTTATCTCCCTGACAGAATGCATATTTACTAATAGTAATAAAGATGAAGGTAAGTACACTTTTCTTCTTGGTTATTGCATGCATAGATGAATTAAAACCTGCAAGGAAAAAATTTAAAACAGGAAAGAGTTAACCTAAACATTACTTTAGAACAGTAACACCTGATTCTGGAGGATTAATATCACAGATACAGCATCACATACAGTCAGCACAGGTGCATCTAGGCTTCAAAAAATAAGAAAAAACATCCTGCACAAAACTACTTATAATTTTAGTATGTTTTACATGTTTTTACATGTCAAAACTGGTACTCAGTAAGGCTATCACTGCCATAAAATTCACCAATTTGTCCCATACCACCTACCATGGTATAGTGGACAATTTGATAACAGAGCCCTAATTCCAAAAAAGGTGCAATGCCGTTTGAAATGTAAATAAACATGACACAAATATTTGCAGATAATTTTAGATTTGGCAGCAGCGTCACATCTCAAAAGAGATGGGATGGGGCAATTAAATGCTGGACAAGTGAGTGGTACTTAAAAGTAACAGCTGGAGGAACATTTTGCAACTAATTAGGTTAACTGGCAGCAGGTCAGTAACATAAAAAAGACATCTTAAAGAGTGTTTCTCAGATGTGAATATGAGCAGAAATCTGCACGTACAAATTGTGGGAGAATTTAAGAATAATGTTCCTGCACTTCCAATATCTCATTCCCTGCAGTGCACAATATCAGAAAAAGAATAAGAGAATCTGGTGAAAAGTCAGTGCTCAAAGGCAAGCCCGAAAATCAATACTGGATGCTGATGATCTTCCGGCCTTCAGGTGACACTGCACTAAAAACAGTCATCACTCTGTCATGCAAATCGCTGCATGGTCTCAGGAACACTGAGAAATGATTGCCTTTGAAGACAGTTCACTGCACCGTCCATAAATGCAGGATAAAACTCTACTGTGCAAAGAAGAAGCCATCTGTGAACATGATCCAGAAATGCCAAAGCCCATTTAAAATGGACTGAGGCAAAATGGAAAACTGTTCTGTGGTCAGATGAATTGAAATTTGAAATTCTGTGGAAAGCAATGACGCCGTGCCCTCCAGACAAAAAAGAAGAGGGGACCATCTGGCTTGGTATTAGCTTCAAAGGTTCAGTTTTAAGTCTGCATCTCTGGTTGTATGGGAGTGCATTAGTACTCCTGTGGCAGCTTGCACATGGAATGCCACCATCAGTGCTCAAAGATGTATACAGGTTTTAGATCAACACCCATCGTCTTGCTCAGGGAAGGGCTTGCATATTTCAGCAAGACAATGTTAAACTGCATGCTGCATCATTACAACAGCACGGCTTTGAAGTAGAATTCAGATGCTGAACTATCCTGCCTGCCCCAGATGTCCACAGACTGATATTACAGTAAACATGTTTTTGCCATCAAATTCTGAATGACTTATTTTTGAATGTCACATTTATACAATCTAAACATTTGATCTGTTTTCTGTGTTCTGTTGTAAATAAAATATGTCAATCAATCATTGCATTGTTCTTATTTAGATATTACACAATGACATCTTTTTCCGAACTGGGTTTTGTATTATTAGAATTTATAGTCTCATGTAGTAAGACCATAATCTACATGCTGTTACAAAAACCTGCTTTACTGTTTGCTTCTAGCACATATAATAGTGCTGCACAGTTTAATTTAAACCAAATTTCAAAAGATCAGAGAGCCATGCTTCATTCGCAAAATGAAATAGTACATGTTTTTTTAACTTCTTCTTATTTCATAATCAGTATAGTTGAACACAACCATGAGGAATCGCACAGACATTTATAATCTGAAAGAAAATCATCATAATATTCCACAACGGAGGACAATCTGTGGCTGCTGTCACCCATGCATAAAAGAACATCAACAGTATGAGGAACACCACATTCTTCTCTCTCTCTTTTTAAAGACTGGGGTTAAAAAACAACAACTTTGCACCTTGTTCATCAAAAAACAGAGCAGTGAGCAGATCTGCACAAACTCACAGCTTCCATCTGAGAACGCAGCAGAAAGGCCGAGTTTGATCCCAGCTGGAGATCATCTCTGATTCTATTTTATGGTGAAACTCAAAATAACAATATTCATCTGAAACATATTATGTGAAGGTACGCTGTGTGTATGTGTGTGGCCTTTTCATAATCCATTATGCATCACCAGTCAGAGAGAGAAGCTTCAAATGTGCAGTTTTGATGCTTTTCCTTACTTGAACTTGAAGTTTTTGTGGTCATTTATGTTTAATTATTAAAATTTATAACTGTCTTTAAAAACACTTATTTAAACAGGGTGTAGTGGGAAGTACAAAGTACAAAGTAATGATCAGTTATTTGTCTTGCTCATTGTTCATATCCTGAGTTATTGCACTTGAATTAAAAATGTATATATCTCATTATTACATGAGGTCAAAAGAAGGCAAAAAAAAGCAAGTATAATTATATAATTGTCACTTTGTAGCTAAATAAATGACATAAGCAGTGGGTTTTACCTGGTGTTTCCTGCAGGGCAAACAACAAGCAACATTACACAAGCTTGAGTTTTAAAAAACACAAAGGCTGATCACCAAAATTCCCCTCACATTTTCATCCACCGCCCCACTAAAATTGAAAAGTCAGACCTCACTAGAGACAATCAAAAGTGATGTAACCATGGAAACAGCCAGCAGAGAATCGCCAGTAGGCGGGGTGGGAGGTCGGGTGTGGGTGTGTAGAAGGGCGTGAGATTCAAAGGAAATGCCCCATAAGCGAGATATTAGCCAGATAGCGAGAGGGGGATCAAAAGCCAGAAAGGGAGGCGCAGAAAAGAGTGGGAAAAAAAATCAATGGAGTGGATGACGACAGAGAGAGATGGTGAAAGATACAGACTGGCAAGCTGACGGACAGAAATGAAAGACTTAGAATATGTCCGCTCTTTATACGCATTAGCATTTTTGGATCAATATTATGAAAGATCCGGTTGTTGTCTGCAAACCACCAAAAATGTACAACAAGGTCAACATTTCTCCGATCAACACATTTGCAATATGAGGTCATGTTTTTAATTGGGTGTGTTCCATTATTTCAAACACAGTAATGTCTACACAACCCATGCATCGACACGCAGCAGCCCTGCAGCACTTAAAAATGTATTTTTAGAGACAATAACTCATGAAATGCCACACTGCCACCATTTGCAATCTGCCTGTAAACAGCGCGTGCAAATTTCCACATTATGAAACTGGTCCCAGATCTGCCTATTTGATACAACTAAGCCTATATACATATGTTTCAGTGACTTCAGTCAAATACTGCCATGTTGTTGAAAAAGCTGGCATCTCACACACAAAGTGTCTTTGGCACAAGTTCTGTGATGCACCGGGTTCAGTTTAAAGGGGCACATTTTAATCCAGACCCTCATCCTTTCCTTAACCTAACCATACAGTTTCAGTGCCTAAACCTATCCAGTAAGCAAAGGTGAAAGTGACTTATAAAGCTCAAAGCCTGTACTGTGTAATCAGCTGGATCTAGATGGAGGGAGCCCAGTCTCATAGAAGTGATTGTAAAGTTTGTTCCCCTTTGCATGCAGACGATCCAGCAAAGTCCACATTAGCAGGTTGGAAAGAAATGTTATCCTTTGTTGATGGTCTGAGACCTGGCAGACTGGACTTTGGCTAGTATGATATTTTAGACTTTTATTTTTATTTACTGACTTGTTAGAATTAGGTAACAAAACTACCCATATAGGAAAAGGCCACAGTTTGGGTTAAAATACACGCGTCCACAACAAAATATACTGTAAATCTCCAATTTGCACGTAGGATAAGTGGAAGAAAATTGATGGACGGCTATTTTACATGATTTACTCCAGTAGTAGTATATAATAAAGTGGTTTATAAAACATGTATAATAAATTCAAGGTTATGTTTTGCTACTATAAGAATCTGATACCAGCACATATGATGAATGACTGGACAATCCCCCAAAAAAACAAACATAAGTTTTATTTATTGTTTATATAAGGACAAAGTATTAGACCCTAAGTCAGGAATCACCAGGCAACACAGAAAAAAGAAATAGACTAAAGCTAAGTGAGGGAGGAGAGACAGATACCGGGCAGGAGCAAGAGAGACAAAAGCGACCAAGAGAGGAAAAGGAAGCATGGCGAGAGAGGAGGGGAGACCGGAGGCAGTCAAGCAAACCATGAGCAAGCAAAAAGGGAAGAGGTCATCTCAGGTCACTGGGCACAGCGAGAACAGAGAAGGAGGAGTGAGATGAAGAAGGAGAAAATAAGGGGAGGAGGAGAAGACCGGGAAAAAGAGAAGTAAAAGGGTGGGTTGGGGGGAGGGCCCATGAGGCCCCCTGGTTGTAGAGTCACAGTCTCCAATGATCACTTTTGTGACTATGCAACTGGGCTTATATTACTAGCTGCAACATCACAAAAATGACACTGGCAACCGCAAGTTAGCTGGTAAAACGGGGGAAGGACAGAGAGGAGTTGTAAGCAAGGCTTCGGGTCAGTCAGGCCGGTGTGATTAGTGAACAACATGCCTGCACAAGCGCAAATGATGGAGAGGTACTTCAGCCGGTATCCTCAAATCGCCGAGGTGAAAAAAGGCAACACCAAAAAATAAAGAAAAGGGCAGGTTGCTATTACGAAAGCACCATATCTGCTGTAATAAAAGTGAAAAATATCTCCCTCTGTGCCTTCTTCATTGTGTTCTGACCCAGCTGCCCTGTGAGTAAAGGCAATATTTCCTAACTGATGGTGTATGGTGACGCCCACCAGACCCTTTTATAATAGCAGTGACCACAAACTCTTACTCTTGATATCCCACCTAATTGATGTGCGCCAGCAGAATGGAGACACCAGGCCTATATATAAACCTGACTTGGGGTCTATCACTTGAGAAAATCCACAGTGAATCAGAGAAAAGGGGCCAGGGCGGCTAACACCTAATAGGCAATACAGTATATCAGTTTAAAAGAGGTCGAAGGGGAAAAGGAGGAGAGCAGTTATAAAGGCGCCAGAGATAAAGGATCACTTTGGAAGAGTATCCTCAATGCATTTTGAATTACACTGTTATCGAGTGGAAAGCGCCCAGGATGTTTAGAGGATATATAGATATTTTTCTGCCTGCACCTCAGGATCACAAGTCAAAACTCCTGGAGAAGTGCGAGGTTTGAAGCCATTATGCTGTAAGGAAATCACGAAAGCCTTTCAAAGCCTCTGTGGCTCAAGGAGGAGGAGGAGGGTGGAAAACAAACAACTTCAGGAGCTTCTATTAGACTCTTTCACTTTATCTTTGTTTTAAATAAAATGCCAGAGAAGAACCATCACGCATATGACCTACTGGATTTTAATATATGGCACAGCCTGACCAGTTTCTGAACTGTAATAAAACTGCATATACAAAATTCAAGCCTTGGAAGCTAAAGCGATTTAGGTGCATTGGAAGATTTTCCTGCAAGGTTGGATTTCTGACTTTTTTGCTCTTCTGATGCCCTACTCGTGAATTCTGAGAACCTTCAGATAAGTTGCATGGGCTAACAAATACACCAAAACTTAAGGACAACGGAAGAGGCTGTTGAACCAAAGGCCGTGTGGCTCCTGAAAGTTAGCCTATTCATCACAGGATGAAAGAAAAGGATCAGTGAGAGTTCCAGTTAGTCAAGCACTGCAACATATCAAGCAGAACAAACAAAAAAGAAACGCAAAGCACTGCAAAAACATTTATTTATGTAATATTTCTCCCATCCGTACCTTCTTGTTATATTTACATGTGGAGAAGACTGACAGCATGCACACAAAAGCAAATGTTCCGCTACCATTGCTCTGTAGTTTGGTTTTTCTTATGTACACTTACAAAATGAAAACGCAGGCTGCCTTTGTTCTACCGGAGCAAAAGTCGAGGGAAGAAACGGACTGTGGCGATTCTTCCTGAATGATATCATGCAAGGTGTTTCTCAGCTCTGCTGTGGAAATGAATGCTGTTATCAAAGTGGGTTTGCTCCAAAGGCGCCTTTGAAGAGAACTTCCAAAAAGTTTCTTTGATGGCTTCTGAAACCTCAGTGCTTTCTCTATCAACATTAAAAGCTGGCTTAAGTACTTTATGCATTTCAAATGAAAATCAGTTTCAAGTAACTCTTTAAGCAAATTGCAAAGAAGACTTTTATACTATACTATAGAAAAATAGGTTTAAAAAACATACAATGTGCAGGCCATGGTTAAAGAGTAGGAGTCAACTCAAAGGTAGGTAGTATCGCTGTGAGGGATAACAATGCTGCTTTTCACAGCTCCTTGTCTCATGGCTGTTTAGTTTTTCTCCATTTTGTCAAGAGATAACAGTGAAAAGGACCCCGGCACAGGGTCAATGGTCATTTATGATGCATAAGAGGAAACCTTCACCCTTAAAGCAGGACAGATGGTCTTGCTGTAAACACCACGGCACCTCGTAAGAAAGAAAACTGGATGGAGAGAGTTATTGGTCCATGTTTTTGACTCCCTTTGTGTTTTGCCCCAAGATGTTTTCAGTTTTTCTTTTACTGTTAGGTCTGTGCACTGAAAACTAAAAAAGGCCAAATGACTTTATACACATGTTTCTGATGCCTGAGGACTGGAAACAAACCCAGCAGCTTTAGATGACCCAGGAACGAGAGTGAGCTGTTTTGTTTTAAGCTTTCTGAAACTTTCTGAAGAAGCTCCCTACCTGCGGAAGTCAAGTAGTGTTCGGCTAGTCTCCGGCACGTTCTGGTTGAGCCAGGTCAGGAAATGGAACTGAGTGACGGTCCGCGTTTCGTTGGTCTGCATGTTCTTCAAGTAGAAGCTACGAACCAGGAAGTCATCGCACCAGATGTGTTCAGAGACCAGGTTCACCTGGAAGGATGCAGGAGACAGACATGTATTTCCCCATGCATGAAATTTATGGTAGTCGAGAAATGTTCTGATCGGCTTATGTACTTACTAATTCCAGAAGAGTAAATTACTTCTAAATTGAATTATGATGACAAAAACACAGACGTCACGTGATAACTGACTGATTACAAGTGGAAGACAACTTAATATCCCATGTTTTATTAAGACGATAATCCTTTGTGATAAATAATCTTTGATTTTTTATTTGGTCACAGTCAAGTTCATACGATAATTAGCCCTAAAAGTCACATAATATTTATAGTGGGGGGTGGGGCTGAGTTCCCTGAGTAGGAGATGGATCTAACACATGCTATACTGAGTCAGATGCTAATGGAATAAAACTGCTGTAGCCTAACGCCTAGCTGTGTAGCATCCTAAATAATCATGTTCAGCATACACTGGCATTGGTGCAGCCCTGAAACAGGCCAATTTTGCACCTTTCAATGTCTAATTGAAGACTTTCTTCTGATTGGCTGCCCTTCATAAACAGCAGATTTGAACAACATGTGAGAGGATTTTCGCCCTCATTCACAACAAAAATCAAGACAAGTTTCAGACATTTGTATTCAACATATATATGTGACAGAAAATAATAACAGATCTTCTTTGAGTTTGTTTTACCTCGTAGATGTGGTACAGGTTGGATCCTTCATCTGGCCAGTAATGGTAGCACTGCTTCACCCCGCTCTCAACAAGAGGTGTCAACATAACGATGACCACACAGCCATTCTCCCAAACCATCTGCAAACAAAATACACAGGCAGGTAAATGATTGTAGCTCTTTAAAAAGGCCTTATTCCTTTGAAATGAAGTAGATTTTTTCTTGATAGAGACAAGAATGAATGAATTTTTAGTTTTTAATTGTTCCGAATTCATGTATGTTATTCTTTTTTTGCAGCACTTAAGATAAACTTTCTCAAAAGTCTAAATATTCTGCGTTACTTAATGTTCTTTGAAAACTTCTAAGTTTAATCAAAAGTAAAGCGTTAAGAGTAGGAGTCATGTTCTTGAAGGAGCGGAGAGCTTGATTTGGAACAAGATCTCATATGAAGCTGTCAACACCTCCCAGAACCTGCCAACAGTAACACTGACATGTGTCCTCACTCACCCACTCTCTTGGATATCGGTCCATCATTAGTTCAAATTTTGTTCTAGCTATCATTTTGGAAAGGGAGGTGTTTGTTTCACGGGAGCGAGGGAAAAAAAAAGAAAAATCTTGGTTTGAAACATGCTTGCTGTTTCCAACTTTTGTGAGCAACTACAAGGAAGTAAAGCTTTGTGACAAGTAATTGCTGTAGCAGTTCAGGCTGTTCTCTCCCCCAGCTGGGTCGTTCCACATCTGAGACCCGCCTGTGGTCGTATTTTTCCTTCTGGCAGTCATATTCTCACAGCCGGAGGGTGGGCTTGCTCAGGAGATCCATTCAACGCTGTTCAGAGGTAACAGTCAGCCGTTAATAGAAGCCATAAAACAATACCGCTCCCACATCATCGGGTTAGATTATAAAGATGGCCGCACCTGCCGCTCGGTCATGAGCGCTGCCACACCTTGCCGAAGATTTAGCAGATGTTAATTGCGGTGGGTTTTGAATTACTGCGCCTCTCTGCACTATTCCTCTCAGTCCTCCCTGCTTCAGTGATTAGTCTCATGGATCTAAAAATGTGACGGTGCACTTTTTGAGAAATTGTGTTAATTTGCTTCAGCTGACAGGGTGCGAACTCCGCTGCTGCTGCTGTCTGGAGGAAAAGCTCCCTCCTTTAAAACTCAAGGTTTGTTAAAAAGCTACATTTATTTAAACCCATATTTTTCCACAAAAAAAGTGAAGGGTGTGCCCTGCTCTTTTAGAACGTTTTGTGTACATAAACTTTCTGAAGATGTTGGACTTTTTTCCAGTGTAATAACCTTGGCCGGCTCTTGATTAAGCAATCTGATAAGACACAGTAATGCTAGTTAAATCAACTGGGCCTCAACACAACATGAAGGCTGAATAAAGCCTGAGTACAGAAGCCTGTAAAGCACGGAGAGGCTACTTAATGAACCTGAGATGAATCCATGATGAGCAGCAGGAATCGTCTGAGGCTTTTAGATAAAGTCTTTAAATGATCTTTTTAGCTACAGGCTAAGGCCTGCGGACTGATATGGAGATACTTAGACACCCATATTGGTTTTGTGGCTTCTCGTTCACATCTATTTAGAAAGTCTATTGCTTTTTTAAGGACTGGGACTCCTATGTGAACTACATTATGTGCACTTCTTTCAGGTCAAGGGCATCCATCCTAAAACCACTCTCGCAGATATAGAAGTTAACTGTCCTTTCTTTTTATATTGGCCTTCTGTACCACTCAAAACTGTAGATATTTCTAGACAAAAACAAGATTTGGACTACAGAAATGGAACAGAAGGACGTTGCAGAAATGTTGGTGTAAAGTGTGAATAAAGAGGAACAGGACCAATATACCAACCAACACTTTTCCTTCCCTGAAAGAGAATTATTTAGAGCTGGACGGGGATTAGTGGAAAGGAAGAAGGAAGGAGGCGAGTAGTGGTGTAATAGGGCTCTCATTCCCCCAGACAAGACCTCAACATCGCCACCGCTGTCACCACGGAAACCCAGCTTGAGTTGAATGGAAATTCAGCTTGTTAGGCGGAAGTCACACGCCTAACTTCTCACCTCTCCTGCCTCGTTTCAAGCATTTTGTTTGCTTGCTTACTTTGCTGGACTGTTAAACTAAAGTTATTTTAGTTCCACTTTTGTGTAATCATAAATGTGCCACTGTGCACACGCATCTTACCGCACTTCCCACTCGTCTTGACTGCTCACATGAAGCCAAATTTGACATTTTTATTTTATTCAGTCTCTATTTATAAAGAGTGGGTTGGCTAAGCACGCATGCTTTTTAACAGCAGTGGAATGACAGGAACCAAAACAGTTTCGCCGTGGTAATGGGCAGTTTAACAAATGACAGTGTACCTACAAAATTTTTTGTGTTAATCACAACTTTTTAAAGCCTTTTCCAAAAAATAATTGGCGAGCCTATTCGAGAGCACAGTATGCAACAAAACTAAGGTTTATTAAGAAAATAGAAAAGTGGTAATATGGGATTTATTTCCAAATTAACCAAGAAAATAATATTTGGATTCTGTGTTCTTGGTTTTTCTGGATACTTTTCACATCTCAACAAAAAATGAATATCACACAGCTCATTTCAAATGAACTGATTTTTATATTTCACTTGCCTGGATTAGTTGGAACTTCTGTAGTGTAGTGACTCTATGCAAGCCAGAGATTTCTTTTTCTTTGTGCCCCTCCTTGGTCTGCCCAAGTGAGAATCCAGCGGGGATATAACTTGTTTGACAAGGGGACCTTTCCTTCCAACCTCCCTGCTGCTCCACTCAACATACACCTAACACCAAGACTGGCCAGAATAACTTATTGATCTCCTGGTCTCAGATTCAAACCCAATCCAACATTTGGGACAGTGGGAAAAGAGTTTGCTACCCCCTGCATTAACAATGTGTCCCACTGAAGGCCAGTGTGTGTGTGTGTGTGTGTGTGTGTGTGTGTGTGTGTGTGTGTGTGTGTGTGTGTGTGTGTGTGTGTGTGTAAAAACAGTGGTGGTGAGGCTGGTGAGTGTTATGGTGAAGGAAAGATTAAAAATGGCTGGTCTCCTGTGTGACTTGCTGCACTAATAAAAATCGGCTAACTCTTGTTTAAGAGAGGAGATTGTATTGATTTTTGTTTCATGAGTGTGTGTGAATGCATTTGTATTTGTGTGTGTGTGTGTGTGTGTGTGTTTACCTGCCAGAAATCAGCCACAGTGGAGGGCAGGGGACCTTGAGT
This sequence comes from Aulonocara sp. 'chitande type north' Nkhata Bay, assembly GCF_057382095.1. Lineage (NCBI taxonomy): Eukaryota > Metazoa > Chordata > Actinopteri > Cichliformes > Cichlidae > Aulonocara > Aulonocara sp. 'chitande type north' Nkhata Bay. The sequence goes on along the minus strand of NC_141361.1, from coordinate 7,229,946 downwards.
GGCAATGTAGGCTGGGTTCCTGGGATCGTGATCCATCTGTGGGGAGAGGAAAAAGGACAAGAGGGTGTAAATTGATCAAGGATGGCTCATTTTGAATGGTACAATTCATGTTTGTCCTGTCTCAAATGTTTAGATTTAAAGCCCATGATTATTTTGGATCATTTCTGGAAAACAAATGTTGCACAGTTCTCAGGAAGTTAACAGCACAGCAAGGTCAACTCAGATCTGAGAAGAAAGGATAAATTAGAGTCCAATCATTGGCTCTGACCTTGGTCATCTTATCCTGTAAGTCTACAGAATAACAGACATTTGCAAAGTTTATTCCGATCAGAGAGAATGACGGCTGTTCCAGTTGTTACATTAAGTGTATTTTTTCACTTAAGTGTGATAGTTTTGCATAGATTTAATAATCAAATCTTTGTGCATTCCTGGCTGTTTTTGGTCATTCCTGCTATACCATACTGATATTGTCCAACTTTCCTCATCCTAGTTTCTGTCATCATCATCCTGATCTAAGCAACAACTTCTGGGTCTAGAAAAATAAAGCCAATGGAGAAGTCCCAAAAACTGCAGATAGAGCAACTTGAGATTGGTTTAAAAAGATAACAGGCAGACTGTTAAAATGTACAGCTTTGCAGCAGAATAAACATTGCTGCACCACGCTTGTAGTTGTAGTCCCTTTACGGTCATGGCCTTATGTTTTTATTTATCACTTGCTCTTCAGTTAACTGTTGTAAGTTTGTGCTCCAGTTTTGGTGTAATTAATTCATTCTAGTATTTTATGTCTATGTTATCAACTGGCAGATACACTATATGGCCAAAAGTACTGGGTCACATACACATTACACCTACAGGAGTTGCTTGGCCATAGAAATCAATGCCATGAAGTTCCCAGGATATAGTTTTTGTGCTGATGTTAATGCCTAAGGAGGTCGGGAACTCTAATTTAGCTGATAATTTAGCACTTCTGTGCTAAATAGGGTCAATCCAAATATGGTCAGTTCTCGAGCCAAACAACCAAGAATGTGATGGCTACAATGCTTATGTTGAGTCTTTAAAAGTAAATGACATAAATGAACCTCAGCAAACTCAGCAGTGGAGTTGCTTATTTAATTGTTCATTGTGATTCTTGGTTTATGTAATGTTTATATTAACTTCATGTAGTACTTAGTGTATTTAGTTTAGTTTAGATTCTTCAAAACCAGGACAAACAGATTCAAACAGCTTTCATCCAACAGCAAACACACTCATCAAAGCAATAACATGAGTGTGTTTGTTCAATTAGGGATGGGTGCAATAGATCCAGATAACAGGACATTATGTCTGTGTCTATTGTGTGTGCACTCATGTGTTTATGTTTGTGTTTTTCTAATGAGTGTGCACCTTTAATTTCATTTGTTACAATGACAATAAAGCTAGTCTATTCTCAGTTCCTCCCTTAGCGTTCTTTCCTCCTGTGTTAAAGTTTTTTGTATTAAGCTTCACTTCCTGTTTTATTTTGGTGAGCCCATGTTCCTTGTGCATTGTCTTGAATTTTGCTTCCTTTACTCGTCTGTTATGATTCTTTTCAGCCATGTCTCATTTTCTCCAGTTGTCTCCACTCCTCTAATCAACCTTTTGTATATGTGTAGTTGCTCTCTTTCCTTTTGCCTTTGTCGGGGTGGCAGCTCACTTTCCTCTCATGTCTCCCAGCGAGCCCTAGCCTTACGTCTCACAAATGTAGTTGAAAGTTTTCAGTTTCTTTCGTAATGTATTTTCCATGCTTAATAAATGGCTTGCTTTTAGTTCATCACAATCCACCTCTGCGTCTCCGGGTTTAGGCACTACACACATCTGACATGAACAAATAAGGAAAAGCAATTCTACAAAATTGATCTTTGTCCATACATGGAAAAAAAACACTATGCTCCAATGGGCCTCCAGGAATGTTCTACAGTGTGTCTTTTTCTTGGTGTAAAAAATAAATTGATATTGGACGCAATATAATATAATATAAAATGGCTAAATACCTCGTTCACAGACACTTTTAAGAACTAATGAGGGGACATGAATCATCACACGCCATGCACAAGGAAAAATCCTCAGTGCTTTCGAAATGAGCAAATCTAAGTGCGTTAGTAAAATGTTCCCCCTGTTTAAAGTACTGAAATTCATTGCTAGAAGCTTCTTAGAGAAGGAGCTTAGCGTTTGCAGAGTAGCTCAGACTTCTTCCTTAACTTAATGAAAATTCCAGAAGGGTGGCGGAGGCGTCGAGAGCAAAAGACAGGAGATGAACGTGAGCTGAATTCGCGAGCAAGTGAGTGACAACCCTGCCAATTACCATGCAAATTGTATAGTAAATGTAATAATTGGCTGACCAATTTAGCTGGAAGCAATTACAGAGGGAAGACAGATAATTTATGGGGTTTTTCCGCACACCAAATTGTCTTTAATGGCCCTCTGTTCCTTTTATGAATGCCAAACAATAATGCACTTCTAATGAACTTAAAATAATTTTACCTAGAGAGAGAAAAGGCGACACGGTGGCAGCGAGTTTTGCTCATTAAAACGGCGAGAACTGCATCACGGACAAAAAATAGCTGGAGGCAGAAGTGCACTTTTCAAGGCCAAGAAAATATGTGGACAGTCATTTACATATATTTCTTTTAGTTTTTTTCTCGAGGTTATTATTTAACATCAGTGCTGGACTTGTAGCAAAATGACAGAAAACATTTAATTTGATTGTCCATGTACCTGAATATTTATGTCATGACTGCGAGAGACATTTCTACCCAGTAAGCAGAACTAAGCGTTACACAATATGAGTGTCTTAGAAGCATCAGAAGCTAAAATCTATTGCCTTCCAGTCACATAAGAGGTTTTCAGAATTTCACTCAGATCCGCGACTGCAATGAAGCACTAATATTCCCCTTGCCTATACAGAGCCTGGTTTAGAAAAAACACAGAAGAAACTGGAAGATTCAGAGTGGTAAGATCTGGGAAATTATAAGAAAAGGGTCGGGTAAGGCAGAAAAGAGATTGTAAAGTTTGAAACCTTGTGATGGATGAAGATGAAAACGGTAGGGGAAGATACAGCAGGCTGGGAGAAAATGCAGAGTCACTATAAAGATGAAAAGATGAGCAGAGAAGGAAAGACGCACCAGGAGGGCTCTCTACTCTTGACATCTGTCGTTTTATTTCTTTCTCCACCCTCCCTTTCTTTGCGGAGACACAATGCTTCCTGACATCGCAAAGTGTATCCAGAATTAAACCCCACCATTAGTGACATTGCGAAAGGACAACCGTCTTTCTGTCTTTCACACACACTCCTGTTAATGAGGGAAAAAAAGTATAGGATGTGACGTGTGTAATTATCCTTGTTATTGGGTTTTTGTCTTTTCTGTGGAAGGAAGGAGTCTGACTAGTCTGATGATGTTACTACAATCTGACACCTCTGTGTGTGTGTTGGTGTGTGTCTGTGTGTTGGGGTTAAAATGCTGGCTGCCAGCTAAGTGAATTAGTTGTAATTGTGAGTCTATTTTAGGAAACGATAATCATAACGCTTCTATCACTGAGACAAAACTCATCATGCGCAGATCCTTTTTAAAACTTCTGTCATGACTTGTGTTCATAACAAGTCAAAATCTTTGATCCTGCTCCTTTTTTTTAACCACTTTTTCTCTTTACTTTACATTTTGAAGAATACCAACAAGCAAGCTGTCTTGTCAGTGAGTTTGGCTGGTAGTTGAGTATACTGCAGTCCAGTCCCATAACGCCTGACTTAGACTTCTGTTGAAGGGTTCAGAGGGGTCTGTGGCTACGTTGTAGGTCACGGTGTAGACTTCCCGCTGAACCATAAATTGAAAATATTTTATTTATCACAGGTGAAGCTAATCTACATTGGTGGTAAAGTGTGACCACACTTTAAGATAACAAGCAAACTTGCATTGGGAACTTGTGTTTCCTGTTGTAGTTTGTCATATAGTGTTAGATCCTTGGTTTTTCCTGGGTTATTTCTTTTAACTGAGGTCATTTGGACACGCAAAAGCTCTTTTCAGTGAAATTGGCAGCACTGTTTGCTGGGTAACGTTTCAGGACGGACAGCCTGTGCTACACCCTGATGCATTAACACACTGTGATGTCGAACGAGAGTGGAAACAAAATGCAATATTTGCTTTAATTTTCTTCAGTGCAACTCTTTTAAAACCTTAATCAAAAACTTCAACCGGACTGCCAATAAACACTGTGAGGCTGATTTAAAGTCAGTGTTATCTGCACACGACATGCACCAAAATAAGCGTGTGTGTGTGTGTCTGAGTAATACGTGAGTGATTGATTATGTCTTAGAAAGTGTGTGCGTTTGATTGAGTCTGCAAGGAAACTATTGAGTCTGTTTTAGACTAACGGTGTTTGTGTGTTAAGGGAGGAACTGAGTGATTGATCGTGTTTCTGAGTAACTTTGTGCAACTGAGTGACTGATTATGTGTGTGCGTTGGACTTTAGGCCACACAAAGCATTTGTAAAACTCTGATTAACAAATACAGGATAACCAATAAAAACGTTCCTAAGAAGTTTGTGATCCTCCTGCTTTTCTTTTAAAACATACGATGGCAATGATATAGTTCAAACTTGTAAAAAGACAGAATTAAATGTTCAGCTTTTGTTGCTTAATTAGTGAATTGCCATGTTAGCGTAACTTGTAGTTGTTCCAGACTCAAAGAGCTAAAAAAAAAAAGTGAGTTTAGCGACCTTATATGTCTAAACTGCATCATGTAAAATGGTAATCCTTGATCCTCCACATTAAAGTTAAGGAAGAAAAGTCACAAGGCATTGAAACCAGGCTGACCAACGGCTGCATTATGCAATAAACTTGCTCATAGCAGAGCCAATTCAAACCCCATTACTACTCACCTAATTTAATCATGTAAATTCATGTAAATGATGTCGAATCAGAACACATGGATCAACCTTACATTCGACAGTTGGTAGAAAACAGCTACTCTAACATACAGATAATTGCTTTGGTGTGAATGTGCAGCATTTTATTTTTTCGGGACAACACCATACAATTGTGTCACGGTGCTTCAGTTACTCTCGATGGAAAGACAAGCACCTTGCATGGACACCATTGGAATGGATGTTTTTTAATGTTGCAGTGTGTGTGTGTGTGTAGGTACATTACATGTGCAGCTGTTCATGCATGCTTGTTAGTTTTTTAGGTTGTGTGTTCTTTTTGGTTTCAGCATGGTGCACTGCGTGTTTTTAGCGAGTATGTGGGTACGTGTGTTGCTTCGTTTGTGTGCCTGCAACATTAGACAAGGTTGCTCTTTTGTTCCTGTATAGTTTTGATTCCTTCTCTCACATGCTCTCGCCTGCGCACACACAATCGCACACACACGGAGCCACGTTCTGGTGTAACGCCCAGATTTGAAATGCATAGCGTTTCTGTTGCTTTTAATGGAATACCACTGTATCTGCCTCAAGGGAAACGTAAACCTACTACTCAACACTGGTTTCCAAATTGATACACTCACTTACTGAATTCATATGGCTCTTTCTTACCCCTTTCCTTCCTACAGGCTGTTTAAATCTGTACCGTGCCAAAAAGAAAAAGACCCCAGTAAGGCAGACACACTGTAATAGTAAACACAAAGTAGTGTCAAATTAGCATAACCCAAGGTCACAAACAATAGTTTCCCAGGACCCTCCGGATCAATTTTGTTTCCACAAATGAGAAGTGAATCGAGAGCCTCACGCATGTCCTTTCCCACACCTCCCCAGAGCAAATACTCACCTGGGGTGTTTGCTGTATAACAATCATTAATATTCATGGTGCAGAACATACATATTGTGAGAGGCTGCCACCGAAACTAAGCAAGCATTGCATCAAAATTTATATTGGACAACGGTAGGCTGCCTTTGTTTCTGTGAAGCCCCGTGGGGGCTGTGGCAGCCTAGCATAGCAGCGGCGTGAAGCACCGAGTTAGAATGCAGAGGAGGTACTTACGATCGCGCTGGCATTAATGTAATCAGAGTTGCCTTGGCTGTTCTCCACCTTCAAGGTGATTCTGGAGTGATCATCTGAAACAAAAATGGAAGAATTCAGCATATTTCGTCTTTGCAGTGTAAGTGTTCTTTGGTCATGCTATATGCATTATAATGAGGGCTCTCTCTGTATACGTGTTAAGAAAGCTGGATTATAAGTAACAATGCCAACATGTCATGAAGCGTGGATTCCCTTCTGCTTTGACAAGGTTACTTTGAGCTCAGAAGGAAACTAGTTGACTTGTTTAAGAAAATCTCTTCTTTACTTTTCCTCAGAGATTTTATTAATTGATTATTAACTTTCTCTGTGTGTCTGTAGGGCACCTCTAACAAATTCACATAACACTTCACACTCATGAGACAAAAGTTTTGAAACTCTGCTGTGCACTGTTGCCTTTGTATTAAGAGCTGTGAGCAAAATAAACACATTAATATATTTGGCTGCTCTACCTCTTACGATTATACTCTCGCATGCTGTCGGCATGGCTGCCACTTTAGAAAATTCAGTCGATGTCTTGCTCACAGCTTTCAAACTCCAGTCCTCGAGGGCCGGTGTCCTGAAACTTTTACATGTGTCCCTGCTGCAACACACCTAAATAAAATTAGTAGGTCATTAGCAAGAGTCTATAGAACTTGACTGCATGCTGAGGTGGCAATTCAGCCATTTGATTTATGTTACAGCAGCTCAAGAGTGAATGAACATGTAGTTTTAGAAGTACTTTTTTAAATTAAACTTACACTTTTATTTAAATTTACTTGAGTAGAGTTGGGGGTTGCCACCATGCAGTGAAGTCTTGCTGATACCCTACAAATTTTATTCAGGTGTGTTGCAGCAGGGACACATGCAGAAGTTTCAGGACACCAGCTCTCGAGGACTGGAGTTCAACACCTCTGCTCTAGCTATATAACAGCCCCACTGAACAGAGTCCAGAAGTGCACGAGAAGATGACCTTGAAGGGAAAATTAGGGTATTTTTTATTTTTTATAGGTAGAGACAGAACTTTTTGATCATATTTAACACAATGAGGCTGAAATTGTATCAAGAATTATGGAGCTATAAAAAATAAACAAAAAAGGTCTTTCCATTGAGGTAACTGGGCAAACACTGGTTAATTTGAGTTGCATAGGAAAATGTGTTTGTTGTGAGGTAGGCAGATCATCCATTTAGTGATTTCTGGAACTAAATTAAAACTGAGGAGCTTCGTTTAGCCTTGAGAGAATCTGCCATAATCATCTGGGATCCTGTGAATTTTTAAGAGGGACAAACTTTCCGAGTTTGTGCATTCTACTCTTGCGAGCACTCCTCCGAAGCCTCCGGTGATCGGCAAAACAGTTCAGAATTTTTTTTTTCTTGAAGAAGCCAGTGGTGCTTCAAATAGGAAGCACAATTTATTCCTGACAAACTGCTTTCCCTGCTGACAACCTGGATTTCATTAAGCCTCGGCCTGGTGGAGAGAATGGGACAGCACTTTTTTAGATGGGCTATTTCCACAGAAGCTTAGAAATTTTAATCATTGATGAGGTCGGTGCAGGAGAGCTTTAATAGAAAACTAATTTACAACCCTTCTGCTAGCTGCATCTGCTCCAGGTTTCTGATAATACAGGCTGAGCTCAGAATATAAGGGGAGTGTTGTTGAGAGGTGCTGAGAGTAATGCCACCATGTTTGGACGACTGACATCAGGAGGTGTAACAGCCGAATTTTGGTTCCACTCAGAACTGATGGCTTTTGTGCTCCACCAGTAATGCAGTCTTTTCTTTTTGTGTCTCTGCCAACAGAACTGCAACACCTTTTAGGTTTTAAACATGTTAGAGAAACTAAAACACGGTATTATCCAATTTTGTTGATACTAAAGGCAATCGTTCACACTTTGTCAATAAATTAATTAAAGTCTCCTATAAAATCTACTTGTACATTGTACACTACTACTACCTTTAAGACACAGTGGCAAGAACGGAAAGAATAAGAGAAAGTCATTGTTTACATGCTACAACAGCAGCGGAGCGGTTCTTCTTCGCGTTGCCATCCTTGAGGCCGATGGTGCACGCGTTGGGTTCAGCTTGGTACGCACACAGTGCCTCCCACTCCTTCTCCAGGCGATCCTTATTCTTCAGGTGATCTTCCATGTAGGACTGGAGGAAAAGAGTCAATAGAGTAGGTGAGTCAGGCTTATACTTTCCCATCAGAGACAGATTTATATACATGAAACTTGCTGCGGTGTATTCATTATAGGGTTTCCCTTCTTTTAATAATCTTTGATTGCAATTGTTTTTATTGTGCTTTGGCTCAATATGGTCATGCCTTAAAATTCTGATTCTTTTAAAGGCAATCCTTAAAATTTCTGGTTCAGGATGACAACCATCTGAACTAAACCAATTACGATCCTCTATTTTAGAAGCTACATTTTTCTAATCTTTATTAAACGTTGTGAGTTTTTTCTCCAGGAACATTCAAATGAAAGCAAATAATTATCTAGTGGTGCCATTAAACCAAAGTATTAGTGCCAAAATGCATATTGCTATTTCACTTTATAAGACACACCTATCTTTAGCAGTGTATGCCATTACCTATTACCTATTAATTAATTCACTGACTTTGATCAACTGCCTACAAATTATTTTGGCATAAAACCATAACACTTGGCAAAGCCATGGTAATGGTATCTGATGGTGAACAGTGATGCTTTGTTTTTTAAGCAGCTTTGAAAATGAGCAGCCCGTGCTCGGAAAATATGGACGGTAGGCTCGTTTTTTAATGGATGAGGCAACGGAATGAGCTGGTGTGGTTCTTTAAATGGTACCAGCGGTGATTTATGGTGGCAGTTACAAATGGGACTGATCTTAATCAGAATTAGCTTCCAAAAAAGGCCTAATGGCTTTCTGCTAAAATGAGAGGAGTTTGTTAAAAATGGAAGTCGACCTGAGCAGATGTCCGCGCGGCGGAAGAAAATGGAGAACTGTCCAGATGAAATGCACGTATATGATTTTTAACATACAAGCACACGCCTACTCCAATGGCTAACGTCTAAGTGTTGAGGCTTGTTAGTTTCATTAAGTGAGCTCAAAATACTCACTGTTGAACAGCAGGCTTTACACATGACACTGCATTCACACGCACATACACACAACCCTACTGAAACACACAGACTTTCCTTGTAGTATCAGCTCTCTATTAAATTTGTCTCAGAGCTGCTAAAAGCAGCAATGATGTAACAGGAGGTCACAAGCTGCGACCCTCCACCTGCACGCAGCCGTTTATCAACAGCGGGAGGCCCGATCCATCAAAAGGCACACAAAGAAAATGCACATACACACATCTGAAGTAGAAACCACACATAAAGGTTTTCGTAAGGTCACATGTACAAAAAATAGTTCACCCACATACTGCAAAGACACAAAAGAAACATACGCAGGCAACAAGATACACACACTAAGCAAACACTCAAATACACACACAAAATGACAGAATATACACATGCACATAGAAAGCACGTATATAACTTAGGGTGCAGAAAGACACACAGTCCTACAGAAGACACACACACAGAGTCCAAATCTGATGCCTCCCCCCAACTGCCCTCTACCCCCTGCCCCTCTCTCTCCTTCTCTAATGCCAGAGTAATAGGGTTTTGTGGCTGTGTAAAGGGATTATTGCAATCCAATCAGGAGGTGCTGAGATCACCATGTGTCGGCCAAAGACTGAATAATCCCCTTACTGCAGAGGGGGGGGGCTTACAGCTGCCAAAGGTGCTCAATAAAACCCGCTACGCAATAAGACTCTGCTCGAGCCGCCATTGTGGCTCTGACGCGCCACCTAAGCACCTGTAGGAAATGGGAGCATGAAAGCTGGTCGCATAGGGAGGTTGACGTAATGCAGCAGCCATTTTGGATCGAAAGAGAGTGAAAAGAAAGGGGAAGTGGGTGGAAAGAAATCACTGTGGGATACTGTTACTCAGCAGGGAAGGGTATCCAGTTGTGGAAAACACATTTATCGAAGCCACTTCGAGTGCAATTTCAGGGGACCTGTGCTCTACTTCAGCATTTCTATTTTATGCTCCACTTCATGTTAGAGCAGAATACATATTACCTGACTATATTTATTTAACGGTAATAACAGTTTCTGTGCCGATGATGAATTATTATTGACTGGAGGTTAGCTTCACACTGACCATCTGCAGAATCTGCACTTTTACTTTGAAAATGTAGCTGAACTCGTAAATTTAGCTGTTAAAACCAAGAATAAGAGACTTGTTACAGAGATTTTTTTTCTCCTTGTGGAACAGCACCTTCTTCCTGCACTAATGGTGTCATACTGGAACAAACATCTTACATAAGGTGCTATCAGCGCCAGTGATGAGGCTTTTAAGAGCTAATCTAAATGTCTTAAAAGAGTCTTCTTTATATCTGATGCATTCTGCATCGGTGTAGGAAGTACAAAAAGGCTTCCAAAGCTTTCATGAGGACAAGAAAAGATGGATCGATGTTGCATTATATACATTTTAGAACAAGGTGCCACTTCAACAAGTAAGTAACTTTAAAACTTAAGTCTATTTGCAGATACAATTAATGCTGAGGGTCCAATTAAGAACTAATGAAATTTCATGCTCTAAGTATTTTGCAACAATTCAGGCAACAATCTTCCCATTTGTGAACTCAACACAAACACATAATGCATCATAACCAATCCATCGACATCCATCTTTTTTTTTTTTTTCATCCATCTTTCACACAGAGGCAGCTATCTTATTTTTAGTTAAAAGCTGACATCATCCTGACACGAGGCTAACTTCTCCGCAGCTGAATGCTTCTTCCTCCTCCTCGGCAGACCACATTAGAGTGATTTAACATCCATTTCCCGACGCACATTCATCCTCCAGCTATTGCCCTGTGACCTATCAACTCTACAGATCACATCCCAGCTGGCCTGATGGTGAGCTACGAAAACCACAACAGATTCCCAGCATGGCTAATCTCGACGGAGGCCTCCGCTGCAGCATAATCTATAACACTTACTTGGCCAGCAACAAACGACAAGATAATGTGCTTTATATATAGAGTCGCCTAATCCTCTTAAGACACAAGCAGAGAGGATGTGGGGGAGGTGTTGGGGGCGGGGGGGGCGGGGGGATCTCGGTCCCAGTCACATGGGACCAAGTAATACATTAACGTAGATAAGATGGTGAAAGCTGTTTCGCCTCAAATTAAAATCAGTGGGTGGATGATGACATGGAATTTGCCAGGGGTTTACGAGAGGCAATTAATTTTTGTAGGGAGGTGGGAGGGCTGGTGGAGAGGAGGGGCACTGCAGCTCACGAGCAGTCACGTTATTCCTTTCTTTGAAGCTGGTGATTTTTATTAATCACTCAACAGTTGCCTCACTTGAGTGCATGGCTGGGCATTAGATATAAATATTTACTTTTTCAAAGCAGAGCCAAACTTGTCTTGCTTAGTAATGGATTTGATCTCCTGCTGTGACGGTTCACCGAACGACTCAACTTTTCCCGAAACATACCGACTGTAACCCAGGTTTGTTGCCATCAAATTTGCTACTCAGGTCCCACATCATGGTGTGAAATTCAAATGAGCTAACTGTGATTTGTTTTCTTTTGTTATTGTTTTTTTTTTTACAGTTGTCACTGCAAAACAAAAGTATGAGAAGTCACAAGTAGGCACTTTTCAAAATGGTGGACAAGAAAAAGGCAGAACAGAATTGGGAAAGCAGTGGAAAAGGATGAAGAGTAAACACAAAAAAAGGCAATAGGGTAAGAAGAATATGCAATAAAAAGCTGCGTGGATGAAAAAGCAGGAAAATTGGGTAAACGGTAAAAAAAACAAAGAAGAAGAATGAAAGATGGGAGGGGCATGAAGAAAAAAACGGTTAAGAAAATTGGTAAGTGGCTTTTTGCTTTTTGAACTTTTCTCCACCTGGAGAACTTGGGTTGAGAAAACAATCTGACCTTTCGGTTTCAAAGAGTAGCGGGCTGGTTTAAAACTATCATGTTCCTTCCTTGATTTCCTGACATTTTGAAAAAATAATTTTTTTCTACATGACACTGGTATTATTAGATGGAGTCAGCTTGGACAACTCAGAGCTACAGTTTGTTTCACTGAGACCGTGGAGCTGTCCAAGGTGCTGAAGCACACTTCCAGGCCAGTCTGTGTAATACGATACATCTGCTCTCTCTGTTTTCAATCTCTCTGCTCTTTTCTCTCTCAGGCCAAAACTGAAGTGGATTAAAAGGAAATGACATAACTGAAAAAGCTCACAGCCTGCTAACATTAACTAAAAACCAACATTATCACGGCCCGTGTTGATGAGCACGCTGTGACTTACAAACTACCAGAATCCTCAGTGTCCTATCGGTTTTATTTCCTCAGTGGAAACAACAACATGGACTTCAAGTTAAATGAGACATCAACTCCTCGTCTACACAGAAGGCTCCTAATAAACCCAGTCCACTGGGAAAGGTTTACTATTATTAAACAGCATAGATGCAATTAAAAGGAGTCCATTTGAGTTACATTTTATGTTTATACTCCAACGACTAAACAGCAACCATTATTAAATGGGCACAGTAAAAGCATATCTGACTGCATACATTTGTTAGATGAATAAAACATCGTGATCTTTGAAAATCCACCGTTCTGGATGTAGCAGAGGATGCTTCTATCATTATTCTGACAGTATTGCTGGTATCACAAAATACTGCAAAAACCCAGAGTTGTTCCTGTATGTGTACGTATACATATTAATTCAGCGGGTGTAAGTTTTATATCTTCATATATATTTATAAATATACAAAGCACCTTGAGGCGACTGCTGTTGTGATTCGGTAACATATAAATAAAACTGAAATGAATTGGTTATCAAAAATCTACGTCATAACTAATCGCTCAACTAAAGCAAGTGCAATTATTTCCTAATCCCAACTGCATCTGAGTAAAACCATTGCTTGTAATTAGAGGAATTAGAGTGTTTAGTCAGTATGGTCTGACTTAGCCCAATTCTCTTTGTCTGGAACATCCCTGGTGTTACTTTTAGAAGAAGAAAGAGCAACATCATGGTGTATTTTGGTAGCAGGAGCACCAAACCAGAAAATTCTCCCAAAACTTTGGACCTACTTAACCTAAGGCAGCTTCTAACTGACACTAGATCACAGATGCTGACCAAGGATTTTATTGGTATACATGTCCAAAAGTTAGAGTGTAAACTTTGCAAATCACAGTTCGACAACATGGCATTGGCATATCACCTAAAAACTGCAGTCTTACTTGTCTACATTCATCAGTTTAATGCTTCAGACTTTGAATGGGAAGATTTCTTTAACATATTTTTTTCCCACCATGTTTGGTCTAAAAATGATTTCATAACAGGCACCCCATAGTCTACTGTTGCTCATTTAAACCCACCAACCTATCACCTCTCCCTCAGGACACATTCATTTGTTGAAGAGTAGGTAATGATTTTTATCCAAGTCATCAAATATCCTCTGTTTTCCTTCCTGATTTTAAGATTGGGTTAAAAACAATAATACTTTTTGACTCCTTATAGACTTCTTTTGGAAAAGGAAAATTGTTATTGGTGAATTTAGAATTTAACAATTTAAAGGTTTAAATTAATTTTATGGGGATGAGGGTCTCTTGTTCTAAAAAGAAAAAGCACCATATTATATGTATGAAATGTTGTGATGAAAAAGTCCACTTACACTTTTTGAATTTGCTCTGAAGAGGCTTTTAAAATTTGCATTCATCTCCATCACCTACACAAAATTAATCATCATAGACACATTAGAGTCACTTAGTCTGTCTCCTTGGTTCCCTCTCATCGTTTTATACATTTGTTGCTATGATTGAACAATTTCAGCAATCATCCTGACCAGACTGTGGCCCACACACTGACTGAATGCTTGACAAACACTTTATTTCATGCCACTCTCCAGCGGTGACACCTCTGCAGATATGGATTCATCTCACGGAGATAAAGTAAACATACCTGCAGAAGTTCAGACCTTGTTGTCAAAACTCAAATCTATTTTCATCTGTATGTGACCTAAGCTTTTTATATGCATGCATTATATACTGTGGGTGCGTTTGCCAAACGTTTTAGCTTGGCTGTACGCTTGTGTAAAACAACAGAGACACTCTGCAGCAGCAAAGGGCTGCAGAGGGAGTCATCTCTCCTGAACACAACTCTGGTGCAACTCTCTGGGGTAATTAGTATCTTTGTGCCTATTGAACACATCAAAAAGGCCGCTCTTTCACATCTTGCCGGCAGCCTCATATTGCACGGAGAGAGAGGAGAGAGAGGTGGAGGCAGGGTGGGGGAGTTGGGATGAGGAGGTGGTGGTGCCGTGGGTGGTGGGTTGTTGAAGTGAGTAGGTATGTATCGCAATTATGATGGCGCTTGGCAGAAAGCAACCAAGGTTCAATAGAGATTTTCATCTGCTGTATTGAAGAGGGAAATAAGACTGCTTATAGAAACTGTGGGTGTAATGAGATGTGCAAAAACAAAAAAAAAGACAAGAAGAAAGATGAGAGAGATACAAGAGGATAAAAGTCTGTGTGTGTGTGTGTGTGTGTGTGTGTGTGTGTGTGTGTGTGTGTGTGTGTGTGTGTGTGTGTGTGTGTGTGTGTGTGTGTGACTGTGTGTGTGTGTGTGAGAGAGGGGAAATTATCAGTACGGAATATAAAATTAAGTAGTTTGTAGTAGTTTGAGTTTAAAAGACTGGTTAAAATGGTAAACCAAGTGGGAGGCAAGATGATAAAAATGGAAGATAAAAAACATCCTATTAATAGAATAATTAGAACAGAACAGAAATTTACTCTAAATATTATTTTGTAAACTCCTTCTCGGGGAAATTAACCTACTTTGATAATCCAACTGAATCCGACTGAAGTTTTCATTGTTTTCTCTGAACGATCAATATTAGACATCTTATTTGGGCCACTGACGTCATTTTCACTTGGCACAGGAGCTGCAGTGTTGGTTCCTAGAATTAATTGAATTGAACATTTTGACGATAGCCTAACATAAGGTTATTATTTTAAGAGCAACTTACAGAAATAAGTTGCAACAATCTCATTTTGTTCGTTATTTTGATGCATTTTTCATTCACATTCGTAGAAACACGAACACCAAAAAGCACAACACAGGCTCTGCTGGATGAAAAGCTAAACCACTCGAGATGTGGGCACATTTAGTTTAACCAAGGGATCCATTGCCTAGTGTTATTCTTCTCTATTTTCTTTTCTTTTTAAAATAAACTGATTTCATCAGCTCTGGGTGTGTAATATAGGGTGCACGTGTGTTGGTGTTATAAAGAAAGGTACTCTATTTAAAATAAAGATAAATTATGAACTTTACAGAAAACAAAACAAAAAAATCAGTTACACTAATGTATTTTTTTTCTTTACTAATAAGGATTAGGAATACTATAACAAATTGAGGTAACTACAATTTCTATTTCTAAAAATGATAGCTCTATTACCCAGCAGTGCCAATTAGTTAAAAACTGTAGTGGACTAAAGTTTGTTCGTCATTTGACAATTTCATTCAGATCCAGTATTTTTATTTTCACATGAAATATGTTTGCAGGGCTGTTAGTGGTGAAAAAGTGAGCTGCTTTCGACATATTTCACATTGTATTGTGTGATGATTACATCAAAACTGCTCAGCTGGAAACTCACCAGGATCATGTGACCGGTTGAGATGTCCATATTTGAGTGGGCGGGCTCTTCGCTCCAGGAGGAAATGCTGCTCCGTGCCGAGGGGCTGACGGCTTGACCGCCATCGCTGAACTGAGAAGAGACGCTGTTGATCCTGGAGGAGATGGGCTCCGGACGCTCGGCTGGGGGCTTGACTGCCATGCGCTGCCGACACAGCTCCTACGGGAAGGAAGGCGCTACAGATTAGTCACTGCCGTCACGTAGGTGGGGCCTAGTAGTATTTTACTCATGCATGACTTACGACACTTGGCTGACAAATTTGTTTGAAATATCTTAACACTACTGATATAATTAGAACTAACAGCAGATAATGTTGCCTTGCTGTAGCATGCTACCTTCAAAGGGAAGTGAATAAATACACCTGACAGTTTGTAAACGGTAAAATAAAAACCCCACTAAAACATGGAGACAGACTGAGAGCTTGCTTTTGCTGCAGTTGCATCTGATGAGGTTGTTTCTCTTTGATGAACAGTAATGGTGGTAGCTGAGTTTAATGTTTTCGTATGCTGCTGTGTTGCAGTTGTGGTCACTATTATTATCAGAATCTTAGCAAGCTTTTGAACCGACCTTTATTTGACACATGTCAAATAAAGTTGTGGCTGGTTAACACTCATTGGTTTCTTCATAATTGCTGCCCAGGGACTAATTATTAGAGCAACAGCTAATAGTACAGTACACACCATGGTTGGTTTTTAAAATAACTGAACAGTAAAATCAACTAAGCAAGTGAAGAATTAATCACTCTGATCTTATTTCAAAGAGGTTTATTTATTATGTGACAGAGACAGCTACTGATTAATCTCTGGCTCCTGTCTCCCTCCCTTCACCCTCAACCGGCCAGGGCAGATGGCCCCGCCCCTCCCTGAGCCTGGTTCTGCTGGAGATTTCTTCCTGTTAAAGGGTTTTTTTTTCCTTCTCACTGTTGCCATAGTGCTTGCTCATAGAGGCTTGTCTGATTGTTGGGGTTTCCCTGTATTATGTTAGGGTCTTTCCCATACAATATTAAGCATCTTGAGGTGACCATTGTTGTCATTTGGTGTTATAAAAATAACACTGGAATGAACTGAATTTAGCATGTTAACAAGTTAGCACTGGCTGGTACCCTTTTGTACCATGTCTGTCTTCCTCATTTCAGAGGAAAAATTAACCCTGGCGAAATAGTGTATCACTTCTTCTGTAAAGTGATTGATTGTGATGGAAAAAACAGACAGCTGAAGAATAACACAGTACATCCCAGAAAGGCTGAAGCTCTTGGCAAGCAACAACTGTAGCACAAAATGGATATGATGGAGAAATGGACTAACGTCAGCACTGCCTAAAACTAGAGTAGCTGCAAAACACCAGCTACCCCATATACATAGGTAATTCACATTTAAAAAGCAGTGTTTTAGGTCACATGGCCATCACTTGAAGTCAGTCATAAGTTCTCAGAATCAAAGTTGACAGTCCAAACTTTTGCCAGGGGAACAATGAAGCTTATTTAATGACTTGAGGGTTCTGTACATATGAGTGTAACATTCCTGAGCTCATTAAGAACCGTTAGTTTCATCGTGTTAATTAGCATTTCCTTCCAAAAAAATCCTGCCTTCTTTATAATGTGTATTTGTGAGTGTTCTTATTATTTGTCTTTTTGTCCTCTAAAATCTAAAAGGCTTAAAATCATAAAAATGAAAAAGGGCCACTGTGGGCATAATGAGTGAATGTGAGTAAAGAGTGGATTCAAGCAACAGAAAATGGGATTTGCTATTAAAATTGGGCTTAGTGTATTCTGACCTTCATAAACAACTTTCAGTGACAACTTGTGTAGTCATGCTCCTGTAAATCACAAGTTAGTAAAAAACCAAACAAAACACACGAAAAAACAGCAAACTCACAACAAAAAGAATAAAACTAAAAGACATTTTGAGCAAAACTGAAATCCTTCCGACTGGCTGTAAACACCTGGGCAGGAATGGTGAAAGAACCAGACACTGCTGAATGCTGGCCAGCTTCCAGGATGTTGGTGGAAAAACAGCATGCATGCTCAGCAAGCTTCCCCTGAATACATAAAAAAAAAAAACTTTATAAAAAGGTTTTGGCAAACTATGCCGCTCAGTTTCTTAGCAGCAAGTACAATATCTTCATACGCCTGAGCAAACTGTCATTTTCTGGATACGTGACCACAATGAAATATTGACACCACATCGAACTTTCAGTCTGCGTCTTCTCTACACAACTCCCAGCAGGACCTTTAGTGAGCTGTAAGGAATGACTGTGCCACTTGATACAAGAGGAAGGAAAAACACACAGTTTTTGATAATCCAGAACAAAGATGTGCAGAACTAAAACCCTCATGTTACAGTTAAAACTATCTGTGACCTTATCTGACATGTTTAAATGCTACTGATTATTTTGTGGCATATAATGTTTCGATCTAATTTCCTCAGTTTTGTTTTGAACATACATCAAAAAACTATCAACGCAGCACTTCATGTGTGGATGTAAAGAAACTCAAAGACAAAAGTTTAAGACTGTGAAGCTAAAGATTTAAAGATGTTGCTATACGGTAAAATAGCATTGTGGTATTCTGCGATAACCATCACGTGTAACACAATTGGCTGTTTTTTGAAATATCTTTAAAGGTGAACTTTTTCATTTTTTCAAATGGCATTTAAGTTAGCAATATTGAGAATGATGAAGGTGGTTGCCTTTTCTACTCTTTCAATAAATTTTATAAAATAAGATTATATTTTGATTTCTCAGAATGGGCAACATTTTTTAAAAAAATCGTAGTGTTTTTGGAGGGCATATTCCTTTAAAAAAGAGAAAGATACATGTGCTAATTTAGTGTTCAACCCTTTATTTGACTGGGTTTTTAGGCCAAGCAGAGGGGTATACTCGACATTAAAATAGCGTGCACTGTTTTAATGCGTTTACAGTGTTGGATGACTTGTTTTACTGAAAAATGATGAGAAACAGTCTTTAGAGTACATTTTCCTTGGTTTTAGCGTTGTGTCAGAAGTGTTTTCCAATCAGCAACATGCTTAAACTCTGCTGTGCTTTTTCTCATTTTCTGTAACATGTATCCTGTTTCAGAGATGGACTCTACCAAAGATTGAAATAAGGTCAACATGTGTGGAAGTACACCCTGTTATTAAAAGCTCACCCTTCAGAAAGCTCTTCTCTGATTTCTAAGGACATATCCTTAATAAAGTTATTTCAGGAACACAACTCTGTCTGGTCTGCCCACCTGCTCATTCTTTGGGATGGGCGGCCAATCAGAAGAAAATTGGCTAAAAAAGACAGTAATCTCTTGATTTAAATAGTGGGCTTCAGAGAAATAAGGATTGTATAAGATAGTCTCAGTATTGAGAAATTTAGACCCAGCCATGCAAAAAAGGCTGTGTAGCTCACCTGCCACAGGTGTAACATTTGCCTGGCTCATGAGATGGTTCAACACACAACAGGTTATATTCAAATAAATCTCTTTCAAATTGAATGCAGCTTGGAGACGGGCCTTGGGGGAATCTTTGTTTCTGTTTGCCCAATTGGCTGATTTGGTTGTGGGTGTATAATTGCTTTGTTTTTATTGTCTTCCTGTCTCATACCCAACCTCTTTGAATGCTGTAACTAGAATCTTTCCTTAAGTCAGACAACCTGTTAGTCTAACAATAGCTGAAGTTTTGCTGTCATTTTGAACCTGCCGAGGTTTATAGGTAGTACAGAAATAAGCCTTCTGCATTGGAAATTAAGCAGGCTTTCAAATAAACCCGGTTAATAAAATCTAAATAATAAATAAATAAAATCATCTAATAATTGAGTAAATTTGTAAAGGAACAGTTACCTGGCACATCCTTTGCTTTGTACTATTTTAAGCCATACATCACCTGCACGAGCCTACAAGGACAGTGACTACAACAGGAGACCTGGACCAAAACTCTGTGGGTATCTGTGTTTCTTAATGAGAGAGACGCAGATGATTAACTGACCCCGTGTTTGATTGACGGTGGAGGTAATGTGAGCAGGCCTTCATTAGTCCGTATCTGATCTGTCTGATGTTCTCGTAGGTCGGCACGCTGACAATGATCTATGGGCTCGGACACAGTCTCATAAATGTGTGCAGATTATTAAAGTGCTTCGATGCCTGGCCCGGGGATTCTGACGGCGCTGCGGGCGGTGGTGGGGAAACATAAACACGCTTGGATTTAAAAGAAGTGCGTACTAGAAGCTGTTAGAGGAAGCACTGACCTACAGTTAAGTAAAGTCTCAAGTGCTGCTTTTATTTTTAGACTTGCAGTGTCAGTGCTTTGCAGCAGCCTTGTTTTTAGCACGTTTTAAGTTTAGTATGTAAGTATTTAGCATCTAAGTTTGTTGTTTTTAAGTTGAAGGCAGCTTTTGGGTTAGGGTTTAAAACTATTTTGAGTGGTCCTGATGACATTTTATATATTAAATAATTAAATTGTCAATAAAAAAAGATCAACAGCCCTTTCACATGTCATTATTAAAACTAGTCACAATAAGGGCATCCCAGCGTCAGTTATCATTACTTATCATTACATAAGCATAACTGACGTTGGCATCCATTCCCATGTGGATTTTTACTTTCCAGTGTATGTAGAAATATTTCTCAGGGTTCCTGAGTCAATGGAGAACACTGAGAAGTAATTCTGGAGAGTTTTACAGTATTACTCTTATTTATTCAAATGTTTGATTTATGGATGGAGGCTAAGTGGATTTATCAGATTTAGCCGTGTGTCTCTGGTTACAGATCTGCAGTGCTGTTAGTTCAGGGTTGTAAATCATCTTATCTCGTAATAACACCACTTTAATCGATATTCTGTATCAAATGATTAATGTATTAAATAGTTAGCTGTGTGATAACTGCATTATTGTATGATGAGGTGTCCCATTACGACCTTGAATGACCCTGTTGGAGATGTTTTTGGCATGACTAACTTTCCTGATGTGTTCTGAGTAGTTGGAGGTATAGACCACACTAAAGGCTGCACGTCCCTTTATGAATGATGCTCACTAGTGTTAAGGACAGGATATATTTTATTGTTTTAACATTTAAATGCGAAAAAGTAAAATGGCCTGTATTTGTATGGCACTTTACTAGTCCCTAAGGACCCCAAAGCGCTTTACACAACCAGTCACCCACACATTCACACACTGGTGATGGCAAGCTACATTGTAGCCACAGCCACCCTGGGGCAAGGCTGCCAAACACTGGCGCCACCGGGCCATCTGACCACCACCAGTAGGCAACGGGTGAAGTGTCTTGCCCAAGGACACAACGACTGTCCAAGCTGGGGCTCGAACCGGCAACCTTCCGATTAAGGCGAACTCCCAACTCTTGAGCCACGATCGCCCCGCGAAGTATTGAGAAAGAGACACAGACTGTTGTCACAGCTCACACAGGGGGTTTTATGGCACCACACAAACTACCCAATGTCAAATCTTTAATAAAAGACCAAAATAGGCCCCATAAATATCCTTCTGGCTGCTAACTACACCAGTTTGCCCGATTTCCTGTTTTTGCTACATCCTCTGAGCTCCATTTTTTGTGTTCAATCCGCTCAATCACACCGAATTGTGGGCGTTTTGTCACACATGATCAACAGCATTCATACCAGAACAACTGCACACGGTGAACTTTGCAGCTGCAGCAAATTTTTTTATGATGTAATTAAAACTGCCTCAAAATGGCTTCCCTCCGAGAGCCAATTAGAGCTTAAAAAAAAAAAAATAAAATAAAATAATGTGAAGGAAGAATATAACTCGGGACAGGTTTAGAGTGTGAACAGTGCAGATTTACAGTGCCAACACCTCCCCCATCCCGGAGCAGTGTCCATACAAACACGAGTATCTTTTTCTTTCTTTCTTTCTTTCTGTCTTTCTTTTCTTTTTTCTTTTTCTATTGATTTTAACTATACACACTTCATCACTTTAATGACTTTGGTTTATCATCAGCATGCCAGTCTGATGCGTATTTTCCAGCTTTGACTAAACTGACAGAAACACCAAACAACACATGCTAATGCCTTTGGCACTAATATCACTCAAAGCCTACTAAAGAGTGGTTGGCGTTCCCTCTCTTTCTTCTTTGATTCAAAATCGTGACCACTCACGAGTGAACAGCCTTCCACCTTCAACTTTTTGCTTGTTTACGAGCATGTACGCTAAGTGCACTGAATGCAAAGCAGCCATGCTGTACGGTCGTGCATTACTTGGGACTCTGTAACAGTTGGGTTCCACTGAGTCTTTTACTAAAGACATTACATCTTGTTTCTGCTCAGTGGCACTGAATCCATGCAGTCTATTAGATGCTTTTAAGCGAAACCCCTATTGTTAGTGTATTCAAGGTCATCCAAAAGCCCAGTGCTGTGCCAAACAGCAGATATTGTAATGCAGCAAATGAAAAAATTATCTTTCCAGGAAATCCATACTGGCTTTTGCTGCCTTCTCGATTAATTTATAATGAAAGTATAACTCATGAATGAAATGCTTTTTGGCAAATCTAAGGTTTGGAGTCATCTAGATCAACTACTGCATTAGATCTGACAATAAATAAGGGTGGATATACAGTATATGTTCAGCATGATGGAGTACCAATCTCTAAAGAGCTTTAAGTCTTTTTAAATTGATTTTAAGACACAATCCATTCGATCAAAAGAAAGGTCTGTCTGGGAGGGAAGGAATCATTATTAAAATTGATGTCAGCATTTAAAAGCAATCTGAAAAAGTTTTTTTTTAAATCTTTTTTAATTATTAGAATGTTAGCATAGCATAGTTGCTATATGAAACTAAGAAACTCGCAGGTAAAAAGACACAGATTCACAAGAAGTCAAAAATAGAGTGCATACTAAATTTGCTCCTGACACAGGCCTTTTTTATCCAAGCCACTAAATAAGAAAGAAGAAAATCAAAGAGCATGATGTGGAAAAGATGCACATGTGCCACATCAACTCTTCCCATATGAATAAAGGTTAAAGAAAAACCCCAACAACCCCCTCTCATGGGCGTCATGCCAGGGAATCCACTTGGTGCCACATGACCATCTCGAATCATACATCAGCCCCGGGGCAGCACAGGGCGTGTAAGTGCTGGGAGGCACGTGCCACCCGAAGCACCCCCTTTTCAGAAAAGCTTGCTAATAGGGACGAAGGTTGGCTTTTGGGGTGTGCCAGCAGAGCCTGTCAGGCTCACAGGGGTACCTCTGTTTACATGCCCCTCTGACCAAATCAAATTCAGGGGCCTTCACCCAAGTGCCCTTCCTCTGTGCTTAAGCAAACTAGCAAATAAAAGGGGCAACCTAACCGAATCTGTGTTAAGGAAAAGGGATTTAAGGAGTAAAGTAAATTATAATTAAAATATACATAGAACGGATACTTTAAAAAAAAGCTTCAGGAACAGAGCAAAGAAGAAAAGAACAGAAGGGATACAGAGAAAACAGAGGTGTAGGACAGAACGAGAGTTATTGTTTGCTTGTTTAATCTAAACTGAGATGAACTGGAAGTGCATTTTGCACATATTCATTAGCGATGTTAAGATCTTATGATGTTAATGAAAGTCCTTGAAATTGAATTGAGAAAGAGAGAGATTGTGAAAGTGGAGTAAGGCAGGCTGAGGGACGCCAAAAAAGAAAAGCTAAAAAAAACCCCCTCATCAGTAACAAGTCTATATTTTTTTCTTTCTTAAAAAACATGCAAATATGTTCATTAGTTATCAAAGCATTTCTCGTGTTTCAAGAAAATTCCTGGTGTGGGTGATGATATCTTTAAAAATGATAATGCTTCAAGATGATATCTCTTGATTTGTGAAAAAAACATCCATGCAAAAAGTTGAGCCTCGCCGCAATCTAGTGCAATGATCTCACGCTGCGGAGCGGATAGTTTCCTCTCTGCTTTGAGGGGGGAAAAAAGACTTTTAGTAGCAGATAAAAGTTCGAATCAGATGTAAAGATAAACTGACAACGACGTTGCAGACTCCCATGTTGGCAGCAGAGTAATCCAGGGACTGACTGACTGACAAGCATCATCCACCATCTCCCCGCCCAGTGCTCTGACACGCTGCACACAGTCCTCTGTCGACGCTTGTCAATCAACATCTCCTTTGTTGGTGTCGGCCAATCCCACGTTGCCGTTACACCGTAACTGCTTGACTGACGCGCTGGGAGCCGGGGAGCTGAGAGCCAAAGGTGGAGGGGATTCAGAGGGAGGTGGTGGTGTGGTGACGTGATTGGAAGGCGGTGTGTGTGTGCGTGTGTAAGGATGTGAAGCGAGGCCTCAAACAAACGCGCCCAGGGCAAGAGTCATTAATATGCAGCGGTTGGTTAGAGTGTGCATGCATACACACAGCACGCATGTGTTTGTGCATATTTGTGTCTATTTGACAGCCAGCATGAAGGAGCTGCAGTAGTAAGGCCGTCAGGCAGCCTGCCGCTTCCTGTCTGCTTTAATTGCATGTAGCCCTGGAGACTGTGCGCGCACACACACACACACACACACACACACACAGACAGACTCCAGCCCAGGGAAGCCCTCTACACAGCAGCGCTGACAAAGAGACGAGGTTTACACGGCTAAGATGGGAGCTGAACACTGAGGTCTTTCACTGAGGATGACGGCGGCTCACTGTCGAGACTCGATAAAGACGACAGAGGAAAGAGAATCAACTAGAAGAGCTTTGGGAGTGCGAGCAAAGCAAGACTGAAACCTCCCAAGAATGAGCAACAAAGGTTTTTGTAAGCGCTTAATCAGATAAATAAAGCGGAAACACAGCCTTACGTGTGAATTTTAATTAGCATTTTTCAATTAGAAGCTTAAAGTGACTCTCGGAGTTAAGTAACCGAGAAGATAAGTTTTTCACTCTGAGGAAAAACAAATATTTTATGTAGACTGAGATCAACCTATCACTGGCCAGGGCACTCGTGCAAAACAGATTTTTAATTTTAATGAAATTTTTAGCGGCATGAATGTTGAATCGTCTTTTAGAAACCTCTCTCGCTAACCAGTAAGGGATGCTTCTCTCTTACTGGTAAGCAATATCTCTATTTGCAAAAAGCAACATTGTGAATCTGTAAGTCAGCAGTGATGAGGTAAACCTTTGACGCAGTCCCACAGTCTATTTCAGGAGGTAAAAATCCCTGAAGAGGAGCATAAAATGTAAGCACTTAGGGGCCAAGCTGGGCTCATTATAAAATCAATGCTCACAGGACTACTCTCATTTAAAAACATGGTGGGGAAAAGGTCAGAGAGAGCGAGAAAGAGAGACGGAAAAATCTCAATCTAATTCTTTGCTCAAAAAGCCACTTAATATTGGATTCTGTAAATTAAATTTCACACTTGGCTATTCCGGCCAAAGGATAATTACCGCAAGCAGAGGAGGGAATGGAAATAACTCGAGGTGGAAAACCTGTTGGATTGGTGATATTACTTCATGTCTCAGACAACAAATTATAGCAGGAGACAATCAGCGATCACCACACACCATTAACGTAGTTAAAACATGTCGACACGAGAGTGAAGGCGACGCTGAAAGAAGAGAATCACAGAGTCTGTCTCCTTTAAATCACAAAATCAGCCCCGGAGACTAAAGCAGGGATTTTCAAGCCATTTAAAAAAAATTTCAATTTTTAATTACATAGGGAAAAATAATAGTGCATTTTGGCGTGTTTTTTAAATAATCTAAAAAAGATGAGTCCTAAAAAAATATATAATTTGTGACCAAATCTTACTGTGGATTATTTATGTCGTGTGAGATTTACTGTAAACAGTACAGGTAATACAAAACTGTAAAAACAAAACAGTGCACCTCAATAATAAACACGTATCGCGTTGTTCTGTTTTGCTTTAATAGAAAACTGCTGCCATCAGTTGCAAGATGACGATTACAAGAAGCAAAAATATGGTTGTAATAAAAGGCTCTCTCATTATGAAGGTCCACAAAACTTCCACTTCTTAATGTTATGCACACACAGGAGAACTCCTGTTTATGCATCTTTCACGTGTTATAAACACAACACATTTTTCTAATATAAATATATATGTATAATGTGAATGTGTGCACAGATGGCACAGTAACAACTCCTACCTGGTAGGTGGCGGTAGCATCGCTGCTTGTATCTGTTCCCAAATTGGTGAGCTTTTCTTTGATCTTGTGGTGGGAACGGTGCCGGAGGCAGTAGACCACGGTGGAGGCCAGCAGGACTCCAACGATACACAGGATTGACACGACGGTGAGAATGAGGAACTTGGTTGACTCTGTCTGGCTGTACTTGGTGGGGATCTGGTTGATCTGGCTTCCCTGTGGGCCACAAAAGAACAGATGAATTGGTTAATAAATTGCGTCTATTACTATTTTTATCTGCGGTGAGTGGTTCTCTTTGCAGCTCAATGGGTAGAGCGTGGTGCTGCCAATGTCAAGATAAGGGTTTTGATTCATCCACCCTGCTAAAAATGACTGCGGTCGTGATGGAAGCAGGTGCTTTTGGGAAGAAAAAAAACCCGCAGGGGTGTGAAGCTGTGTACCTAAGAGTGTGCATGCTTTCAGGTGATTTTACTGATCAGTCAGACAAGAGGAACTAATCTGCAAAATCATCTGGCAGAGTGTTTGATTGGAACAACCCTGCAGGCTCTCAGAGCTTCATGGCACATGGTCTGATACTCCTGGATTAAAGCAGCCACCAAAGAGGCCAAAACCCCCCCAAAACAAGTCACACTGGAATCCTTCGATTGACAAGATAATATAAGCGCGAATTATTTTTGCTACTAATCAGGGTTCCAAAATAATGCTTGTCTTTGCATGGGTAGATGAAAGTGTAAATCACACGGTTCTTTTCTTTCCTTTTTTGGAAACGCATAAACATGCATATCACTGCGCTCGATGAAAAGTATAATCACAAGCGTTTGTTCCACCATCTGTGCCCAGGAGTGCATAGAATGCATAAACTCCTGTTTAGTAAAGCATTCTGGATGTCTCTAGACAGCTCAACACCCCGCTTGCTATATTGGAGGAATTTTCTACCACCATGCTCAGAGGCAACAGACGTTCTGCTGTCTTGAGCAAGTGCCTCGCCAATTCCGACCTCAGCTGCAATTTAATCCAGCGTGAGAGAACCAGATCCTTCAGCAAACAACTAGAGATTAAAGATTTCTTTTCAACCAGTCAGCTGCTTAAGATAACACAATGGACACATACTGTATGATAAAAGTCTCTGTCTGAACTGCTTCACGAATGTGCAATCATTTGAGAGCGGAGAAGTAAGTCTTATTGAGCTGTTCATTATGAGCTGCAGCTCCGACTGCTGCTTGCTGTTCATTTTCAGACACCAGCGAGCTCCAGATAATGGGCCTGTTGCATTTTACCTGACTACTACTAGTTAACAATAGGCAACATAATTCCCCGTTATTACGCACAGCATAATGATCTTGCCAACAAAGAGCGAGGCAAGAACCAAAAGAGTAGAGCTACAAATTGCATAGCCAATGACAGGCCTGTAATTCCTCTTGACAAAGAATTATCAAAAGAAATCAATCGCAAAAACAGCTTTTCTTGACTTGTTCCTTATTTGGAACCATTTTTTCCCCATATCTTTGTCGCACAAAAGAGATTACCACTCATTTACGGGTACAAAAAATTCAAACGCTTGATGGTCCCAAGCACATAACTATGCTTATCGCTGCACTCATCATTAGTTTGTCCTAGCTGTAATTTTATGTTGCATATTAAGCTTGTTTAAAATTACTTTTGTATTCTGACAGAGAAAAATAATGATTTCAAAAAGAAAAAAAACAAAGGTTTTCTCAACCCTGGAGAAAGGCAGCTTGAGGGTGAAAAAAAAGGGAGGGGGCGGAAAAAAAAAATCCCTGTCCCTCAGTGGTAGAGGTCACGGAGATTAGGCGAGGTGTGGCGTGGTGAGTTAATGGAAAGGAG
Organism: Aulonocara sp. 'chitande type north' Nkhata Bay; assembly: GCF_057382095.1. Lineage (NCBI taxonomy): Eukaryota > Metazoa > Chordata > Actinopteri > Cichliformes > Cichlidae > Aulonocara > Aulonocara sp. 'chitande type north' Nkhata Bay. The sequence continues at coordinate 7,202,282 of NC_141361.1, read as the reverse complement.
GCTTTGAAAGCAGCAGGGAGAAAAGGGGCAGTCCTGTCGGATCCCTCCTGCCTGCCTGTCAGCACAGAGAAGCCCTGAAACCCTGGGAGGTGGGAAAAGGACCGCTCTACCCTGTTAAAGATTGTTCTGGAATTCTTGTGAGGTTTCGGGGAGTGACCCCCACCCCACCGCCATCATCACTCGATAATGCACCCTCCCTTCATCGTTCCCCCCCACCCCGTGATTTCATTCATTGCTGCTGCTGCATTCAGCACCTAATAAAGAGTGCCCGCAAAAACACACACAATGGGGGACAACAGTTGTCCGATGCTTTGTGGGGTGTCCAATTTGCTTGGGGAGTTCTGAGCCATACTGTAAAAGCTGGTCGCATAGTAATGTGACGGCCCTGAAAAAAAAACAAAAAAAACAGCGGCTGTCTCCGAGTAAGGCTCTGAATTAAAGAAGAAAATATATATATATATGTATGAGAAGTAAAAATTGTGATTCAGCTTTGAAGTACAGGGCACATTAAAGATTTATCTGCAAACTCAACTTACTATAGAGCCTGTTCATGAATCAGTAATGTAGGGAGTCTGTTTATATTACATTTATATGGCTGCTTGTCCTAATGTTGCATTACACATCTGCACGAGCAGACGCAATTGATTGTGGTTGGCTTGTGTATTTTTAATGTTTCTCCTCATTAATGCGCTTTTAATGTAAAAGATCGCGGCAAAAAATATCAGCCGTTAAGAAAGCATCATAAACAAAAGTAGCTGAGCAGTAGCCTGTATGCGTTGTGGGCTCGGCAAGCCCATTAATAATGCATTATTGCTGATTCCACATGCTTCCACTGCAATCATCTTTTGCAAAATGTATTTTTTTTTAAACCCGCGGATCAAATAACTTCATTTGTCATTTTACTCCCCGAGTCATCTCATTGTTTTGTCAAATTAAGTTTCATGGAGAGGGATTGCATCTTGCTTGGCTAGTAATGGCCCATAATTCAAGGCCCTAACTGTAACAGCTCAGTCATCTTTCACGGGACAGATGCCGGCGTTTCCAAAGCACACTCCCCACTCCGTACACACACACAGGCAGAGACGCACGCACTGATCCCACCTCCTCCCTCGGCCTCTTTATCATGGCTGCCTAGCATGTCTGTCTATTGATTCAAACAAATGTAGCCTGACCCCACCTGCTTAATCAAGTTTGGTTGCAGTTGTTAGTAACAGTAAAAGGGGGGTGGAAGAGTGTGTGTTGAGCGTAAGAGGGGGAGAGAGCGAGAGAGCGACTTGAGGGCGTATGACTTGTTAGTTCACAGCTATGAAAAACGAGCAGCCATTCTAGCCGAGCTGCAGCGGCAGATGTAGCAGAAATTTGCAATGAGTGAAAATCAAATGTTTGCTCAGGATGGGAGGTGGAACATTCACACATGAGCCAACGCATGCAGCCATTACTGTGAAAATGACTGTACAGCCTTTTCGGTAATATGCATTATGAAACGAAACACTTGCATTCGAAAGCTTGTACTCGATGTAAGTGTGTTACCTATATTGTACTGTATGTTTCCAGTAATAAGCGGCAATCTGCTCGTCTCTGCGGTTCTAAGGCCTTCATCGTTTCTCACTCCCGAGACTTAACCCTTTCAATCTAAGGTGAATTACAACCCAGCACATAGAAATGAAAGGAAATGTAAATTGGTTCACGTTGCTGGTGTGATTGTAGGTGAAAAAGGAATATCACTACGACTGTTGGGTTGAATCGCTGGACGGATTAAAACAGAAATTCAGGCTTTAATCTAAATCATTCCTGGCTCGGAAGTATTTTTCTCATGGTTCAGACAGACAAAGAAAAAAGCTACAGAAATCCTGTTTGTTTCTGGAAGTAAATCGGCCGTTCTGATCAAGACTTTTTGAGCGAGCGTCTGAACATGAAAGAAGAATGTTCTCTCCCCAAAGGCAGAGGGGAGATGGGAGTTCCTTTCATGCTTCCACTTCCATTGTCCATCTGCTCCCACAAAAATCGATTGTACTTGCAAATTCTTCATTTCACATAAGCAAATGTGGTTTGACATACAGTGTGCAGTGCCTCCTGACTATTTCTGAAAAGCATTAATGTAGCCCGTCAAGGATGCCGGCTGTCTGTCTGGCTGTAGACGCTGCTAGGTTCATCTCTTTTCAGCAAATATCAGACACACTCCCTGCAGACAGATAGGCGCCTTTACACAGGAGGGAAAAGAACAAAAAGAATAGCAGAACACCTTTGTTTTTTGTTTTTTTAATCACATGGTGAATTTCTTTAAGCAGTTTAGTGTTAAAATCTTACTTATGTGGGCAGCAGCCTAAATTCCATAGACTTACAATAATCTTCTTTGCAGCTGTTACTACTAAAACCTTACTTAAATCAATTAAGAAAATAGATTTAGGTTAACTCTCCTCAAAAATGTGAGTAAATCATTCATCGGAAAAACGAATGATTCTGGTCTTTGGTTTTGCGTGGACGTTTGGTGGTGGAGCGGTTAAGTCTCCTGGTCGGTATGAGTGTGACGGGGTGTATATGTGTGTGCGTGAATGGGGGTGTGGATTAGCCAGGCTTCCATAGACAAAAGGCAGATGGATTTGCACGGCTCCGGCTTATTCAGAATGGGTAAAAAAGGTCAGAGGGAGAGCGCCGGCCAGCTTTTGTTTTCCTGGACGACGACCGCTGTAGAAAAGATTTATCCCTCACCTCTGATTCATTCCGGGCCTTTGAAAAAGTTCAACCAGGGTTTCAAGAAAACCTTTCAGCAAACAAGCACAGAGAAACACATCATTCATGCACATGTATGCACGCACGCACACACACACACATATAGCGGGATGTATGAATAAGTACATTTTTACTATGCGTGCATTGCAAGAAATATGACTACATTACATTTCATGTACTTACATCTGCTGGTGCACAGTTGCAGGTATGTATGTCTTTTAACAACACACCCACACACTCTCAAACGCCGTGCACTGATGTCTGCACACTGCACGCACCCAAATTCAAATGCACCTGAGTCAAACTTTGCACAAAACAGAAAAAAATGATCCTTTGCTCGTATAAGCACCCACTTAAAAACCAAGCAACAACTCTATTCATTTCACCTCACCTTCACCGGATTAAACCGATTCTTCTGCGATATCACAAATTGCACACAAATTAGGGCAATCCTCGAAGATGAATATCACAGCATTAAAAAACAAAAAGAAAACAAACCACAAGGTTATTTAAAGTTCGCACTCCAGCAGTGCGAGGCGGCAGCTGAGCAAAATGAAAACAGCAGCAAATCCCATTAAACTGAATGTTATTACAATGTTACGGTGAGATGCAGCTGCATGAAGCCCCCTCGACCACGGTGCGCCGTCACTCACTGTCTAAACTCCACGGATACTCCCACTGCGCGTTCACCTTTAAAATATTCGACTTTCCGGGACAAATTTTAGGCAATTTTTAATCAAGCGAAGGAATTTCTATCGACACACTAGGTTCTAAATTAAACTGATGCAATATTGTATTTGAAAAACAATGTGTTTAAAACCAGGGCACACTCCTTCGTCTCTTTTAGAGAAATGACTGAAAAGAGCGACACCAGAACAGACCCATCATCTTTAATATTTCGCAAAGATTTGTGGGACAATTCGACAGCTGTGGGTACTGATTAAAATCAGCCCACATTAGCATGCAAAACAATTAAAACCTACCAAAAATCCATGGTGAGGTAATGCAACAGACACCTCCTCTTGCGTCTATTTCCCATTCCACTCCGGCTGCACGGACTCCACAGACTCAGAGACAGCATCATACCAAAGGAGGAGGAGGAGAGAGTCAGTGAGTTGGGGAGAGAGGGAGTTTCATCTCCTCCCATCATCTCCTTTCTCTCCTTTGGAAAAAAAGAAAAGAAAAGAAAGTTCCCAGCTTTCTTTCCTCCCCCTCTTCTTTTTTATGCCATTAACCTCATCCCTTGTAAACAACAAAAAAGAAAAGAAAAAAAAAGGAGAAATGCACCAAAAGATTTCTCTCCTGTCTTCTTCCTGATGCAATTCAAGATACGTTTGGAGAGGAGATGACAGGAAAAGAGAGGAGAGGACGAGCAGCCTCCACTTCCAGAGGGAGGAATGATGCTATTTTTTTTAAGGAGAGAGAGACTACAAATGTGCTGTGGGGCTCCTCCTTATATTCTTCCCATCCCTCCCTCCATTCCCTGCCTGTCTACAGCACATGTCACCTCCCTTGTTGCCATGGCTACGGCTCCACATGTTGCCGACAGGAGGAGGAAGAGGAGAGGAAGAGGAGTTGAGGACAAGAGAGTAAAAAGGGAATGAAAAGAAAAGGGGGGAAAACGAAGAGAGGATTGAAAAAAAAACCCCGAACAGGACAGGAAGGATGAGGGAAGGAGGCAAAGGAAAGGGACGAGGCTGTAAGGAAAGGAGGAGAGGGAATAAAGGGGAAAAAAGCAGGACATTCCTTTTTACAAGTCATTCCGACTCGTGCTGCTTCTTAAAATCTTGTTTTCCTTCAATCAAATTAAAGTTATTCTGTAGATGTGGTGACATCGGTTTGCTTTCTGGGAACAAATGGAAATATCTTCAGGCACATCAGTCCTCTGCTGCCAAGAAACTGCTGCTCGATTCAAGACAATTCAGGCGACTAAAGATTTCTCTTTAAGCAGAATTATCTCCATGGGCAATGCAGTGTTTTCTTTCCCAATCTGACTTTAATAGGATTTTAGGACTATTGGAACTTGTTACTCGTAGAAGGGATTTAGGGCATAGTTAAAGGTAAAAAATGTGTAGATTTCCTTCCACTGAACTAAAAGATTTTTCTCTCACTCGTAAAAAAAAAAAAAAAAAAAGTATTGATGTGTATGACTATTGACAGAAAGTGAGCTGTTTGTGCGGTATAACAAATAGAAACTGACAGCTTACTTGCAGTTTTGATTTAAATTGAAGGACCTGACTGTGACCTAACTGTTTGCATGTGAAAAATATTAGTTTTATTTAATACATTACCAAATATTTGCTCATAGCTTTGAAAAAACAATCACATACAGATTGATTTATGTCTTTCAGTTTACTGTATCCAGCTATTCTTCTTTCGTAATCATTGTTGGCGAGAGTGAAAAGGACTAACAGCTGCAGCGAACGTGGACCGTTACAGAATTAAGTTGGGAAGCTGTGTTTGTCAGCGTACTTGCATGTGTGTTTGTGCATTTGAGTCAGAATTTTTTTTTTCCTGATGTCAGATGTTTGTTGGGGTTTTTTGTCTGTGTGTGCGTGGATGGAAAAACAACAAACTTAACAGTGTTTGCAGCTTGAAAAAAAAATTAAAAAGAGAGGGCAAAGAGAGGAGATGCTGCCTAATGCAGTTGACAAGGTCCTTCCTGGGGAGCGTGTGTGTGTGTGTGTGTGTGTGTGTGTGTTGGGCTCTTCAGTTCATCTTTCTTTTCAGTCCCCCGCATCTCCTTCACATACACCCCCACACAATCTTTTGTCCTCCTTGGTGGCAGCTGGAGGTGGCAGGCAGCGGAGACCCTGCTCTCCTCTGTGTGCCGAGAGGGCTAGGAGGGTGGGGGCAGGGAGTTGCTTGGTGGAGTTTAGGGGGGGCTGACCGGTACCTCCCACCTCCCATCGGTCCAACTCTCGATGCTTTGAACGCAAGCAAAAAGAACTGGAAGTGACAAAGTTGGGGAGCTTTGGTGGCCTGTATTTGATTTCCTCTTCCTTTTTAGCAACATGAAAATCGCTTGCTGTTTTTCTGTTTTTGTTACACACACACACACACACACACACACACACACACACACACACACACACACACACACACACACACACACACACACACAATGCAATACTACCTGTTCCTGCATTTTATGTGTCTGCATCACAGTTTTAACATCAGGCCATAAGCAGAAGTGTTAATGTGTTAACTCTGAACTCTCAATCAAGCAGTTCCAACCTAGAGAACTTTGGTTAGTTTGGTCCACCTATTATGGGAAATACTTTCCCATAGCACCAAACAGCTGATACACTAACAGTGGGAGAGACAGACGCTTTTACTCAGGAGCGCGTGGAGGCCAAACATTTGCTCAAAGGAAGATAAATACATCCACTCAGATTATTCATGTGGCAACGTACTTGCTGGATATGTACATAGACATCTGTTTGCCAATATATTAACTCAGATGTGCACATATACTGTCATTATTTTTTCCACTTCCAGCTTAATACTGTAAATATTGATAATATTAATGTTATAAAATGTACTCAGAGCAAGCTACATTGTTATGGTACAATACAGTATATTTTTCTTGGTGAGTGGAGCGTCTCATGGTACATAAATACAAATAATACAGAAAGTGCTTTGAGATTTATTTAAATTGATAAATTATTTTATCTTTTGACTTAGATTGTTATGGATGTGTGATATGATTTTTTGTTACTTATGTGACTAAGAGCAGTATTAAGGTTTGGTTAAAAATGGGCGACCAAGAAGGAGACTCCTCCATCCAACCGGAAATAAATCTCAAGGTGTTGAAATGTTATGTTCCCACAGCTGAGAGTAAAGAAATTACAACAAAGCTGATATCTTGTCATAGTTGAAGAAAGATGCACTTTTTTCCATATTGACAAGACAGCTTCATGCTGTCTTGTCAATATGGATTTGTTGAATGTTGATTTGTTGATTTGTTGAATGCACATCCATAATGCAAATCTGCTTTTTGAACACATCCCAAAGGCGCTATATTAGACTGAGATCAGGCCTTTTGAGTACTGTGAACTCGCTGCCGTATTCAAGAAACCACTATCAGATGATCTGTGGTTCATAACATGAACTGTTGTCCTGCTGAAAGCAGATGGGTACACTGTGGTCATGAAGGGATGTACATAAATGAGTAACAATGCTCGGGTAGGCTGTGGTCTTTAAGCAATGCTCAATTGATACTAAAGGACAGGCCCGGCCCTAACCAATCTGGCGCCCTAGGCAAGATTTTAGGTGGCGCCCCCCTACATCGGCAGTGTAGTGTATGTACTCACAAGAAACCGAATAGCTTTGTCTTTGACCTTCTTTTTTTTTTACTTAAAGAAAGCAAATTCACAATCAGAATAATTAACAAGATAAAAAAAGATATGAATAAATAAATGAATACAAAAAATAAAAAATGAATATATGAAATACAATAAATTTTACATACATAAACACAATAAAACGTGTCAACAAGTTGGATAAAATAAATTAAAAATACAATATAAATAAGGCAACAGGAAGACCGCTTGATGCTGCTGCATCATGGCTGGGTTGTGCTGCTGATGCTGCATCACTGGTGGGTTGTGCTGCTGAAGTGGAGGCAGCAGCGGTAGATGTGGTAGATGGCCCAGGGGTGGGATTTAGAAACTTCAACAGTGCATCTGAAGAGAGGAGTATGTGACACCACTGAGTATTAAAGTCTAATAATAAAAACATGATTCCAGGAATAAAATGAAATGATATAATATAAATGAAAAACCAAAGAGATATATATATGATGTTAACTGATATGCAGATTAGATTAGATTCAATTTATTGTCATCATTACAGTGAAATGCTGAATAGCAGAATGCAAAGTAACAGTATAATATCATATGAGAATGTTATGTTATGATTATCTTTGACCGAATCACAGCAGTGCTCATATTAAAAAACAGCATTCCCTCTCATGTGATATTGCTTAATTAACATTAATGATGTGCACTTTAACAACTAGGCTTACAACTATAATATATACAGGGGTGGAAAAGTGACTATTACCTGCAGGGTAAACGTTAGCTAACCAGAAGGCAATAACAATGTAAACAAAAAACACCTGCTTAAAAGATGAATACAAATGAGGAATGGTGGGAAAGGTGGGAGTACTGTAATTACCTAACGTTACATTATTATTTTCCATAACAATTTAGCCCCCTCCACAATATTAACTGACGTTAAAACAGTTAACTAGCTATTTATTGATTAGCAATTAGCGAATCATGTAACATTAGCTTAATGCTAAAAATTTAGGTTACTATCACATTCAGACAAATAATTTCATGTAGGCTAACCTTACCTACCTCTGTCTTTTTCTCGTTTCTCCTCCTCTTCTTTTCTCTTTTTTCTTCCCTGGCCACCTGACAGTTTTGGCCGTTTTGACATCTTGTGTTGATTTTTTGATGTGGTGACGTCCAAAAGGAACCATGATACGGGAGGAGAGGGGGCGCACCGTGCGGGGAGGGGGGGGGGGGGGGGGGGGCGTAATGTTGTAACAAATAATGTTTCTATTAAATAAGCTTTACTTTGCATTTTAATTAACGTGGGATTATTTTTTGTATTTAGAATTAATAGTACCAACTTTTTTTTTTTTTTTTTCAACATTTATGGCACTGGCGTGGCGCCCCCTGATGGACGGCGCCCTTAGCATTTGCCTATACGGCCTATGCCACGGGCCGGCCCTGCTAAAGGATTCAAAGTGCACCAAGAAAATATCCCCCACACCATTACAGCGCCACTAGTTGAACAAAGCAGCGATCTGCGCTTTCATTTCATTTATCCCGAATTCGGAGCCTACCATTTGAATGTCACAGCAGAATCTCTTCAGACCAGGCAACGTTTTTCCAGCCCTCTGTTGTCCAAGTCAGAAAATTATAGCCTCAGCTTCCTGTTCTTAGCCGACAGGAGGAGTACCTCTGCTGCTGTAGCCCATCTTTCGACCAAGATTTAATGAGTTCTTCTTTTAGAGATCCTCTTTTGCATACCTTGGTTGTAATGAGCGGTGGTTTAAGTTACTGTTGCATTCCTATCAACTCAAAGCTGTCTGGCACATCTCCTCCGACCTCTGACATCCACAAAGCACTTTCGCCCAGAGAGCTGCCACTCACTGGATATTTTTTCTCTTCCCATTTTAGGACTGTTCTCTGGAAAATTTAGCTTCCAGTACTAATGGTGAAGACAGTTAGCAGGAGCAGCAGAATTTACATCTGCTACCAAGTTAACTGTTTAGCAGAGGCGTAATTTTACCTCAGAGTTCTTTGCAATATCGCTTTCTTTTTTTCAGACTTGGACAACTCCCTGTGTTTAATTGCTTTTTGAAGATTGAATCTTTCTATTTCAAGGACTATGTTACTCTAACATTTGTTCACTGTTAACATTTTCACAAACTGAATGAAGGTGATTTTTTATTAAACCTGAAGTCTGTGTGTACATTTTATAAAGCAGCCTGAAAACAGGTAGCTGTGATTATCATGAAGACTTGTAAATGAGGTTATGAACACTCACTCAGCTGGATTTTATTTAGTTAGCAGTTATTCTAACTAAATAAAATCGCTGTAAACGGCGAGGCCACAGTTACATGCCACAGTTGCATGCACATTAGTGTAAAGGGAGGTGCTGTGGGTGCTCTTCTTTACAAGGATCAGATTTATCTGAAAGGAGCACTGTACTCATACTGAATGGACTTCCTGGATCCTAGTTGCCATGCTGTTCTTTGCTGACGGAACATGCTATCCTAGATTTCCGTGGATGACATAAGTAGAGGAAACATGCTGTTAAAAGGGGGAAATGGTGCTAGCTGGGTAGAAAAATTCAAACCATTTGGTAAAATTAGCAATTTTGTGTCCCAGATTCAAGCACAGAAATTCTCACAAGTGGGAATTTTTCCAAATTCAACAAGGAGGAAATGTCTTCTTAACATAACACTTGGCAATCCTGTAGTGTCAAACCTGATGGTTGCAGACGCTTTTTGGCCACTTCTGCATCCTTTGAAGCTGGTTCATATTCTCTGCACCCCAGGTAAAATATAATGATAAAACAGCACATCAGATATGTTGTATATATTAAGATAAAGGAATTAAACTTTCAACCCAATTAAAGCCATTATCAAATTATCTATTTAATACCAGTCAGGAAGGTATTAAATGAATTTTTCAAAATAAACGGAATCACGTGAAATAGTATGCAGAGTGTTTACGGATGAGAGGTGAGGTGCAAAAAAAGTAAACCTTAGAACAGGCTTTTCCCCGCAGCACATCATGTAATAAATACAAAGAAATTGCAGCCGTTTACACTTACCGTATGTCTAAAAATGTATAGTTTCATGCATCGGTCATATGACTCGACTCCAGGTACACAACATCCAGCTGAAAACACTTCACACAAGTCGAGTTGCCCAAGATTCACAGAATTTACAGAAAATGTAAAAATTGTGTGATATATATCGTTGTCGGGACGATAAATGTCGGAATATGAGATTTTGGTCATATTGCACAGCCCTACATCACGTTACCTGTTAAAACAAGTGATCCTCGCAAGCATTTTAGATTTAAAGTGCCTGTTGGGCGCTGGCTTAGCTAAGTGCATTGAGCGGCCGACCACATGCTATATAGCCGGGTTTGAGTTCAACCTGCATCTACTCAGCTGAATGAGGCCTTGCAATGTTAATACTGGTAGCTAACTGCAGATATGTCTGAGACCAAATACTTACCCTGTGTTTGTAGTCCAACTGTTATTTTTAAAACTTCTCCCAGGATCCTTCACTGTGAACTTCACACCTGACCTTGCCCCGGTAGTTTTTAGTCAGAACTAACTATTTCGTTTTCTCCACTGCTCCTTTTGTTGGCTATAAATCGTAATTCGAGATTGCGAATTTGTTTGCACGACACTTCCACGGTGCTTTGCTGAGGTTTTAAGTTTTTTTTGTTTCTTTTTGTTGACATGTAAAATGAGAAGATTGATGGCGACCATTAAGATCTCTTCTCCGCATGAGACTACTTGACTTTATTCTCTCTGCTATCACTTGAAGCCTCACAGAACCCAGAGTGAGAAGTCCCCACTGTCATTAACTATGGATGAACAGAGGATTTTAGACCAACAATCTCCACATAATGAGCTCGGAAAACATCACTCAACTTGCAACCTTAAAAAACAGTCATGTCTCCCTCTTTGTGTGACGGCTTCAGAACGACACGGCCATCAACTCCGCCGTCAGCTCTGTCAGATGGTAACGACATCAGAGGCCATCATCGCCTGGATACTCACAAACAGCTTGTGTGATATTCAAACGGTCACCGATGGATACGAAATGAAAGGCTGTCTCTCATGTTGTTCAACAAAATGACAGCTCATTCAGCCCAGGACCACCAAACCATTGTCCTTTGTGTGGTGCAAGTATTTTGGATTCCTGTGACCCACCATTCTGCCCCCACATGCCTTGTCTTCAAGGATGGCACCCAAGACAAAAGAGCCATCATCTGCATGATATGGTAGCCCCTCAGCCCCGACGCCCCCTGGGACATAAATCTTCAGCATACAGTAAGCAAGCATAACATCTGGTCTGACTGACAAATAGACAGTGACAAAGTATTTCATACAGTTTGTGTTAAAGCAGCGATTGAAAACCTGCTAGTTGCACCAAAGAAAGTTCTGGGCAGAAAGGAGACCCAAACACACTCAATACTCTGAGGACTTTCCATCTTTACAATGAGCACAAAACAAAACAAGAGTGCAAGAAGCTCTGTTAAAATTTAAGGTAAATGCAGAGCAAAAAGTAACGGATGTAGCGCTTTGTAGCAAAACCATTAAAAAATAGTGACCCTATAGGCTTCATATGATGAAGTGCTTCATGCTTAACTCATTCACTGCCATTGACGTCTATAGCCGTCAATTGCAGTGAATGAGTCAATGGTTTAACTCATTCACTGCCAATGGCTGGCAGTGAATGAGTTAACAGCAAACAACAGTGGCCACAATTTTTTTTTCCAAAGAGTGCATGAACCCAGACTTGACTGGGCTTTCTGTCCCCTTCATTTTTTATTTATTTATCCCCTTCCTCAGGTTTTCTCACACACACACACACACACACACACACACACACACACACACACACACACACACACACACACACACACACACACACACACACTGCTCTGTCTTGTACCTTTGGCTAAGCTCACTTCACATGCTGGAAAATGGCTTGACAGCGGAGGCCGATGTAACTGTCTTCCTTCTGCAGTCAGAGGGGCGAGCATGAAACAATTCTCCTGACAGTCTTGACTGGAGCAGCATCACCATCAGGCGGTCTAAGTCTGCGAGCTCCACTTCACCAGTCCAATCACACCACGAGAGTTTAAAGGCGCCATGTCCTGTATGCTGTTCCCCGCCGTTAAACAAGCGGAGACTGTCCTTGGCCATAAAACCGTCTGCTCATTTGTTAAAATATGTTTTCCTGGTAACTTGAACATGCACAAATATATCTTTTTCCTTTGAAAACAGTAGCACTGGCATTTTATTGAAACATATGTTAACCTCCTAAGACCTGAACTCTTCCACAGCAACATTTTTAATTTCTCTATGATATTTGGGCAAATTGGGATCCGATGAATGTAAAAACAAAGAATTACCAGATATTTTTTTTACCTGATTTTTGTTTCTAAGAAAAATGAGTGCCACATATATGATATTCGTTTAAAATTTCGATAGACCAGTAGCAGTATAATGTCCTCGTAAGTGGATATCAGGACCTTGTAGAGCAAAATTGAGTATTTTGCTCTAGATAACCCAAAATGTGATGTCCACATATGCGGACGCCAGGTCCTAGGAGGTTAAACTTTCACCAACAGGCCAATGATACCCACTCAGTTATTGTTGTAATTGACTTAAACTAACTCCCTGGCAGAGCCCTTCGACTGCTGTCCCTGAATAACACTGCATCCGAAAGCAAGTCCAGTCCACTGAAGATATGACATAGTGCAAAGTGCTTACTGAAGGGACATTAAATGTGAATGTCACACAGGTTTGTGTATACATTGGTTTGCTTGTTTTATGTGTCCAAAATAAAAGGCTGTAAAGGTTGTAAATTAACTTCATGACTCACACACCAGACTAGAATTTGTTTCTACTGATTACAGTCAATGTTTTTTTTTGGAAACTTAACATTTAAACAACACAAAGACTATATGTGAAAAATAATTTTTGCTCCTGGGTTGAAAAGAGAAGAGAAGCTATGGTACATTAAACCTGCATTCTTTCTAATTCTGAGGAGGTGGAAACGCTGCTGATTTTAAAAAGAAGTCAGACTATATGGATGTCTGTGAGACATCTCTTTCTTTCAACTATTTTACTCTTATTTAATACAGTTTATTTTGCAAACGATGGTCCTATTTAAAAGATATGTGCAAACATATCACAGAATGAGACCAAAGAAACATTTCTCTTTAGGTTCAGTTTTTCCGCCATTATGCATCCGTGTATACTCTCTGACTGGACACATCACAAACATGTTTGATGTTTCCATTTTTCTTGTCTGGCCCTAAATTCGATGCTAGATTCCTAAACTGACACATCAAAACTTTGAGAACACCTGCTTTAAGGTTTGCCCACCAAATGAATGATGAGTTCCTGCAGTATAAGAACGCACTGACTGATGACAATAATGCTAAATGATGTCTGGGTGCACTCGATGGACCGGAGAAACGACCACCGTTCTCCCTAACTAACCTAAATTCAAATATAAAGACTCTTTTTAATTTTAACTGTTTTTGTTTTTTTTACCTAAAACAAAAACATAACTTGCAGCCGATCTGCCTGAAGTCTAGAACCCATGGACATCACCAAATGTTGTGCTCCTCCCTTGAGTTGCTTTACCTTCAGTTGGTGAGTTTTCCGAAATAAAAAGCATGCTCTATTATTACTGAGGTCAGTTGAATAACTTTGCAACTGAGGAAAATCTTAAGAAACTCTTAGGCTGCTTTTGCAGCATTTGGCTAAATCTCAGCAGAGCATGTAGCCCTGCACACTTCTATCAGCAGTCAGATCATCGACAAACCGTGGCCCTGTTCCACTGGCAGCCATACATGCCCATAGCACTGCCTCCACCATGTTAGACAGATAATGTGGTATTCTTTGGATCATGAGCCGTTTCTCTCCTTCTCCATACCTTCCTCTTCTCATCTGTTTTTCTCTCATCCTCTCATTTCATCTGTGATATTTTTTGTGGATTATTTTAGATGTTTTTAGGCAAAGTCTAATCTGAACGTCTTGGTGTTGAGCATAATTCTTGTAGATGCTCTGTACTTCCATTCATGAAGGCGTCTTTTGATTGTAGACTTTTCTTGACTAGGTTAGATGCTGTGAAGTAGTTTTTCTTAACTATGGAAATAATTCTGTCATCATCCTCTTTAGCCATCCTCTGGGGTCTTCCAGGCTTCTTGGTGTAGCTGAGTGTTGTTTTTTTTTAATGCACAGTATTGTTTATTCTAAACTTGAAAACTTTGTGTCTGTCTGATAGGTTTATTGGGGTTTTTGAGCCTAATAATAGCCTCCTTCACTTGCGCTAACATCTTTGGGTCTCATATTAAAATTATACTGAAACTACAGTGGACAGTTACAAAATACTAACTCAACACTTAAAAAAAACTTCAGATATTACGTCTACTTCCTTTGTGATGAAGCAGTAAGAGAACAAGCCTCACCTGGCCATAAAACTGCTTGATAGTCGATCGCCACATTCATTTTTAACTTTGAAGACAGAGGAATGTATAAAAATGCCTGTAAAACTTGAACAGTTTTTTGTAAAACCCCATCAATTAAAATTGTCTGTTTGCACTGCAACCACATATTGATTGATTTCCAGTCATACTGGTGATGTAGCACAGAGGCAAAACTACAAGATCTATGTCTTTGTTTCAAACATTAAAAAGGGCGATGTACAAGTCTTCATCTACAGTAAAATGCAGCTCAGCACTGAATAATTTTTAAACCACTGGTTGTCTGTTTGCTGTTTGTCACTTCTGGTGCAAATGAGCTGCACAAAAAGCAGTGAGGCATCCCACCGGCACAGTCCACTATCTATACTGCGGTTCTGCATAAAGAAAACAATTCAGTTTTGTGGTTGTAATGTATTCCACCAGATTTTGTTGCAGAGATGGCAAATAAAATCACTGATACACCATGCCCTCTCACAGATATCTTTTATCTTCAGAGGTTGTGACCGCAGCAGAGCTCCAGACTACTTTCACCAACTCGATCTGACCAGTTTAGTGCTGAGTGCGTCTGCCACCTGGCTGAAGAAGCAGTGGCATTTTGAAAAAAGCCTGCTTTTGTCTGAAAGCCCAGAGAAATGTTTTCTGTTTCCCTGCCTCCTCAAAAATCAAATGGATTTTCTTTTTGCAGCAGAGGAATGAAGGGAGGGAGCGAGGAATGAAGGAAGGGGGGGGAAAGAGGGAAAAGGATGGATGGATTCCTTTCAACCATCACCTTTATCAGCCATCTTCTCCTCTGTGAAGGAGGATGCCTCAGAGCTCTGCAAAATAAATTGAGGGTTATTTTCTTATGAGATGCAGACTGAGGGGAAGGTGATAACAATGACTTTTCGCACGTCATTAAAGTCGTTTTTACATCTGCTTGTGGGTCCCAGCGGATTGTTTTCTTCCCTCAGTGTGACAAATAAATATCTGATAGATGTTCAGCACTGCCTGATGTGCTGTACAGCACTAGGCCTGCAGCCAACATGGAAGGTTACTGTCACTGTTGTAAAATTAAAGGTGCTTTCACAAAAGTACATTTAGGACGTTCTTCAAAGGCCTCTGATCTGCACTTTCTCAGCATTGTCTTGATTTGCATCCAGCTGCATTTTATAGGACTTCTCCTGCCAGCGGTCAGTGTTTTTTTGACTCCTCCCTCAGTATGATGAAATATTTGACTGCAATTCAGAACGTTTCTGATCTCAGTGCCCTTTCTCAGTTCAGTGGATGGTGCTAATGCAACTAAAACGAAAAGTGTAAATTAATTAATGGAACTTTGGACAGCTAACAACTATATAAATAGATGACACAAAGGGAAAGACAACAACTAAGACGATTGTGCTTTCCCCCCAACACACTGCCTGGGATGACTAATGTTAAATAGCTTAAACAACATGTGACTTTCTTTGTGACAGTTTTAGACATATTTCACCTGAGTTCATCAGTGAGACCCTGATAGTAATTTTCTCCACCAGATTTCTTCCTAATATAAATAAATCTCGCGTGAATAAGTGTTCTCAGATGAGTAATTACATTATAGTTACAATTGTTGTAATTGTTGTTACTTGTGTTACAATAGTTCTTAAATTATCTGCACGCTGGGCTCACAGAAAGAAAAAAAACATCAAACAAATGTTTTTTTCTTCTCTTCCTGCAGACTTATGGTACAATCAGCTTCAGTTTATGTGCAGTAGGAGGCAATAGTGGAGCGGTACAGAGATGCAGCTTGTGGGGAGTGGAGACAGGACATTATTTTTTACTGTATTGCAAAAAAGGACAAGGGCATAAATGGGAAAGTGGAAATTGCATCCAGGACAGAAACCACCATGTTGCTAACAAAACATCAGCTCTTTACAAGAATCTGACAGACAGCATGCTAATGCTAAGCTAGCCAAGAATCCAGCGTGACTTTATAGCTGAGAGAATGCCGACCCCAGCCCAGCAGCCAGACCCTGAACTTCAACAGGTAACAGAAGGAGTGAAGAGCAGTCAGGCTGCAGACTTCGTTTCTACCTACTCATGTTTCTAAAGAAGAATCGCTGTGGCGATCGCTTCGAAGTCACTTTGTGCTGGTTTTCATTTTTGCTTTGTGCTGTCGGCTTTGTTTTCATATCTAAATATGAAGACAAAGATCATAAGTGTGTCCTCATTAGGATAGGGACTTGTGCTGCTGTGTGCATTGTTAACTGGTAATTATGAGACAATGAATTCCAGGTCAATTTACAGAGCAAGAAAGTAATGTACATACATGCCAAACCTCCCGATTTTTCCTGGAGAATCCCAAATTTCAGTGCCCCTCCCAAAAATCTCCCGGAGCCACCATTCTCCCCAATTTCTCCCAATTTTCCACCCAGACAACAAAATTGAAAAACCATATCCCAGATTGGCCCAGCCAATTCCAGCTTCCAACAATGGCTACTACTACTGCAGCTACTTAGTTTTAATATTACTCTTATTACTCTTTCTGGGTCACAAAATAAACTTTTAACATATTTTCAGGCGAGAATGTAGCTGTGTAAACTTCAAATATCTGAGCCGTGGAGAACAGCAAACTCCCGGCACATCGTTTTCAAACCCCCGCGGCCTTTCGCTACTCAGGCTAAACATGATATATAAGTCACTTAAATAACTTAAACATGTTATTGTTTGGCCTTTTTCAGTGTTTTATTTGTTTGTGAGTAAATCAGTTTGGCTGAGATTATTAGATTAGATTAGATTAAATAAAACTTTTTTTTTTATTAGTTTTTTCTGTTTTCACAAATAGTACATAATTAGATAACATAATAAAGTGTACAATTCAGAACCAAAAATAAATAAATAAATAATAAACAAAACCAAAACAAACAGACTGATAACTAGGCACAGAACACCAGCTCAGTTCCATCTAAAAAATAAATAAATAAATAAAGAGAGAATACAATACAGTACAATACCTGTGGTCCCAGTATTACGCTGCAGTTTGAACACTCAAGAGAATCCTTGTAACATAATATTAGAAACATCAGGTTCCACATAGTTCAAGTATGGTTCTCACACCTTAAAGAATTGATCTGTTTTTGAGTGCAGTATACATGTAAGATATTCCAATGGCACTTGATCCAACACTACTCTTTGCCAACCTTTAACAGTTGGTGCTTTTTCATAAATCCATTGGAGTAGTATATTCTTCCTTGCCGCATAGGTGAGAACACAGTACAATCTCCTATTATTCTTGGATATTAATCGCCGGCTGGGGAGACCCAGTATGAGAGACCATCTCCAATTCACAACCGAAAATCTTCTCCATTTCAGATAACACATTAGACCAATATTCTTGCAATTTCAAACATGACCAGAAGCTGTGAGTTAGGGTAACAATTTCTGTCTTACATTTGAGGCACATGGGTGAAAGGGTAGGATTATATTGATGTCTGCGAAATATGGATATATGCATTCTGTGTATGATTTTTAACTGCATTGCTTTAAATAAAACTTTATTAATCCCTCAGGAGGGTTCCTCCTTGGTTTTCACACAGCTGAATAGACGTCAAACAGAAAACTGATTAAACAGAAGTGTGGGATAGTCGAGAATTTACGCCAGCGCCCAGTTATATTTTTAAACAGCAAGGAGCAGACGGCTGAGTTTCACTCCACCGAGAGAGATTGTGACATAATTCTGAAGGTTAGACCGTCCAATTTCACAGTCTCTCATTTCCGGTCTACTCGGCTTTCGGAGGACCCGGCCCACTTAGACCGCAAAGGCCGAGTCCTCAGGTTGATGCAGGTAGATGCAGCCTCTGAATTTGGGCACCTCCGCTGTTTCTGGCCAGACAATAATAACTGTGACATTCAACTTATTTTATCCGATAAATAAACATAGTAAAATTCAAGTTTTTTGTGTGTATGTGTGTGTGTGTGTATATGTATATATATATATATATATATATATATATATATATATATATATATATATATATATATATATATATTATGCATTTGTATACCACTCTCCCCCCCAACAGACCTAATTCTAAGGTCTAACACTAACAAGACTAACAAGTAATGTCTAATACATTACCTTTATGAAGAATAGCCCCAGTTATTGTGGCTGCCTCTGAGTAATAATTCAAATAAAACTGATATAAACACATCTGTCGGCTGGTTACTTTATTAGCACTCACTTTGGGTCTAACACATCTGTAAATCTAAATCACTGAATTGAATATATAAACACACAAGGCTGCAAACACCCACATACACATAAGGCTTCATACTATTGCACCATTGTGTGCATGTGTATGTGTGTAATACCTGTGTGCTGCCGTTGGGCCCAGATTAGCTTGTTAAAATAGAGCAGCACCGTTAGCGTGCACGTCGCTTCAAAGCCGAGAAAAGGCTGTTGATCAAGGTGAATGCTACGCTTGTCGCCTTGCCTCTCCCTCACATTCAATCACCCACACGACCTCCTGCTGCCTGCCTGTGTGTGTGTGCGTGCTGCTGCGTGTGCGAGGACCTGATAGCATGTGTAACCAGTATGTCTTGAACAAGTTTGCCAGTTTGTGTATCCATGTGAGGAAGGGTGAGGAGTTGATTAGGAAGTGTGCGGTCGGGGTGAATTTGTATTTCCAATGCTGTGTGCTGGAGTGTGTGACTTTTGTGTTCATAGAGATATTATGACTGCATGTGTGTCTATGTGCATTTTTCCAGCACTTATTTCCCTTTTCAACAGTCAGCTCAGTGGCCCTGAAATATCCTCGCAAAAACCACAAGACTTATAGTGAAAAGGGGCTGATTCTGAAGTTCTTTCAGAGACTGTTTGAGGGATTTGTCAGCAAATAAGATGAAAGGAAGCAAAACCTTGAAGCTAAATGAGCAGCAACCAAAAAGGACGACTGATTATAACTTCACACCATTGGTGGGATAGAGAGATGGAGCAAAACAGTGTGTTAATCCATTTAAAACTCATGTTGGACCACACACACACACACACACACACACACACACACACACACACACACACACACACACACACACACACACACACAAAGACCAAACAATAAAGCCATGCATGTATTTTTGTTTCACTGCAGTTGCAATGGACAGCATGTTGGGCAAGGCTTAGCACTGTTGCTTCCCAGGCAGAATCCAGACCAGCTGGGGCATTTCTGGGTGGAGTTTTTGGAGTGGAGTTCTCCCTGTGCTTGGATGGGTTCTCTCCAGGTAGTGTACTCCAGCTTCCTCCCATAGAGATTGGTTACCAGGTGTGAATGGTCGTCTGTCTCTGTGCTAGCTCTGTGACACACTGGTGATCTGTCCAGGGCGTAACCCACCTTTTGCCTCACGACAGCTGGGACAGGCTCTGCCTATCTCTGGAATGAGCTTGTTTTGGTCAGAGGGGAATTTGGGGGCTTTGAGGTCGGTTTATTGTTTTGGGTTCTTTTTTGCCTTCCAGCAATTTTAGGTGAGTGTCACATGTCAAAGTCTAAGCTTCATGAATATGAGCACCAGTGTTTCCCAGTACTACACTGCAAGGCAATGAGATGATCAGCTGTGTTCTGTTCCCTCCCTGTGTTAATGTTCTGGCTGGTAGTTCAAATAAAACAGGCGCAGTGCTCGTTTTATGTGACACTTCTGCTCTTGTCTTGATGTTCTCTTATGTAATTTTAAAAACAAACAGCTTGGCCTTCGGGGTTATGATCACCTTCATTTGCTACCTACCAAACATCTGAAAATGGGCTTTCTGTCTGGCCTAATATTTATTTACTACAAGCTTTCCTGTAATGCATACTTATATTCCTCAGCTGAGCCCAGCACAGGCAATAATGCACCATGCAAAAGCTAGCATGGTGCCATTAGCTGCACTTGGAATATTAAATACATGTGACCCAGAGAGCACATATTACAGAATAGCAGTGGCCAAGCCTGAGGGGATCGTTGTTTCTACGGTGAACTGGATTCTCGGCAACAGCACTTAGTCTCCATTCATCAAGTCATTTCTTGTTTTCCCAAGCAACCAAAAAACAGGGGCAAGGTCACAATTTTCACAACAGGAGTAGGGAAAATAAGAACAATATATTTAACAAAACAACCTTGCATAATTATTCATCATTAGCTGCCCCCCATCAGTCTAGCCCTTGTCATTGTCATGACAACAATCTCCTGTGCCTGAATCCTCCCTTGCACCTCCCACTGCATCCCACTCGCCCTCAACTGTGAAACATCAGTGGGACAGCCTTCTGACTAAACATCGCCATCAGGCATTTCTCTGGCATGCAGGAGAGCTGCTCGAAACTCACACGTCCTGCTCATCGCTGAAGGCCATGTTCCTTACATTCTTACACTGTGACCCAGCATGCCACTATGAAAGTAATGTGAATTCAGACCAAAGGGCATCCATCAACTTTTCTCCATTCTTTAAATAAACAATACCAGCTAGAAGCTACAGTGCATCTGAGCCAGCAGCAATCGTGTCCACGAGGCCGGTGGATAAAAAATAGCTAGAATGGAAGTGAATGAAGCCCTTCCATGTAAAGTCTCCATGCTTATCTCAGTGCAAGGCAGACTTTTAAAAGATACTCTTAATCTCAAGAGCGTCACTTCCTTCTTAAATATTGGTTTTAAAATAGCATGTTTATTGTGAGTGTCGCATGCATGACAAAAAAATCTGTAGCTGATGTGTGGACCGCTGTTGGTTGACATGTACTCGACCATGAAAGAGGGCAGGATCTGCGAATACATGCATGCAGTAATAGGTCATATATTGATTAATAATTATATATTTGTAATACAGTGGTCCCTTGTTTATCGCGGGAGTTACGTTCTAAAAATAACCCGCGATAGGTGAACTCGGCAAAGTAGCCAGCTTTATTTTTTACAATTATTATAGATGTTTTAAGGCTAAAACCTCTCACTACACACTTTATACACTTTTCTCAGACAGGCATCGACATTTTCACACTTTTCTCTCTTGTTTAAACACTCAAGTTCAAACCTTCGTAGAAAAACAAGTCCAGTATAGAATGAAACCAAAGGCACCCGCAGGTCCCTTTGACGGTGCAAAACGTTTCGTCGACATTGTTGTGTTTGTTGGAGAAAACTTACAAACATACAGTACAGCTCTTAAGAGTCAGTCTGCTAGCGATCGAAGATTTATGTAGACTTGACAAGCTGAACGCATTCCGTACTGTACAGGAGACACGGCACAGGGGAGATTGATTGACAATGTTCTACAGCCAATCAGGACGCAGAACACAACGCGCTGTAAAAAAGAAAAAAAAAACATGCAAAATTGCACAAAAAAAATCCACGAAACAGCGAGGCCACGAAAGATGAACCACGTTATAGCGAGGGACCACTGTATACAACATGTCATCAGAATGTAATTGTTATTTTCTATTTACCAAATTTCAGTTATGTGTAAATTTTCAGTTTATTTCCAGTGGTTATCATAGAGTGTTATGATAAATGTCATGAGATAATTACAACTGAAGACAGTAATTATAAAAATATATTCCTATATTAATTATGGTATGTAAGGCTTTAGTGTGCGATCCAGTGTATCTGACATGAATATTACATCCAGCTTAGATGTCTGCTTAAAAGTAATAGATCATAACAGAAGTTATAATCTTTGTGTCCCACATGGTTCAGTAAAGCTCCTTCATGGTTATCAACAGAGAAAAATGGTTTCGTTTGGATGTGAAAGCGAAGCAGGAAGAAGATTCCAAATCATCTAGTTTACTGTATATGTGAGCTAACTATCAATAAACTGTCATTTGTTAAGATTAGACTATTCAAAACTCTGTTCTCTACACTATATCCTTAAATAGCTTTACTTTTACATACATCCTGTACACATTTTCCCAAAAAATAACCTACACTAAGAAGTAAGAGAATAAGCAAAGCTGTAGGTGAGATCAAAACTTGAGCAGGAGGAGGCCAGTGCAGAAGCAACAAAACACATCAAAAACCAAGTATGGAAGTTGAAAATAGGCAAAAGTATTTGTGTGTTCAAAGAGAATACACCTGAGAATACTATTAAAAAAACCTCATGTGGGAGAAAAAGGTAGTTTCTGCAACACAGAAATATTCTAGATGTTGAAACATGTTTGTTACACAGAAATTACATCATGAAGCAATGATGTCACCTGTAACCCCAAATGTGCCGGATGAATGAGAAGCGTGGCAACGAAATGAAATGAATCAATCCACTAATTGCAATACTAATGCCCCTGAATCCTCCCCTTAAACCAACAATTTGTTTCTCTGATAACAACAGTGAGGACCATCGATTCAGAGAAGCCAGTGAAAAATTGGCTGCACTTCAGTTGAACTACTTAATGTATGAAAGATTCAGGATTTTTAAACAAAGACTACATATGTGGTCCTCTGAGATCTTCTAAGGTCAGTCGGGCCCAGAAAAGGCCCCGTGGCCAAAAGTACCGCACAGTTTGGATGTGTATAGCTGTATGGATGGCAAATAAATCTGCAGTTAAAATGTTAAAAATTGGCAGACTTGCAACAACAATGCTGAAACCTCATCTTTGACCTGGCTATGCACTGGGAATCCCTTTTTCATGAACTGGCCTTCTGTTCCTTTGAAAGCAGAGGGAAGGAGCTGTGGCAGAGAGCCAGACTGCCAGGCTTGCCCTTCTCCTCCCCCCCGCCCCAGCGTCCTGCCCAGCACTGTCACCAAGCTCATGGTGTCCTCGCTGTGTCCTGACTTAAGGTAACGGCTCCAATTTCACAGTTTAATTATGGCTAATCTGAGGAAACCGAGCCAACGCTAATGAGACAGCACGTGCTGGTGGCCAGCACTCGCTGGGAGAAAAGTGTCTGGACAAGGTGCTGCGGATTTACAGCCCGACTCTGTGGTGTGATCCCAGCCAGAAAAGGGTGAGGTTTGGGAAAGGAAGTGTAAATCTGTTGTAGAAAAAAATTAAAACAACAGAGAGTGCACTATTTGGATTTTAATGCTCATAAACCCACATTTTAGCATAAAAATCGAGTTCCCTTAGTGTTAATATTAACTTGTCCCTTCAATTTAGTGTCCTAATGATTGGTATAAAACTATGAGCACCCTTCACTTTGATATAACTTGTTTTTGGCAGGTGCAGCAATTTGAGGAGAGGCCAAGATTGAAAGCACATTTGTTATATAAGAATACATTATTGCAATTTCATCCAATGAACTGCCTTGTCTCTCAAGTGAAATCTCCTTTCCTATGGCAAACATTTTTGTTCAATCATTCATTACCCTCACACTCAAAGAAGAAAAAAAACATCACACTCTCAGACACGTCTACATCAAGTTTTGGATGACTCATGTTGACAGACAGCAGTGGTGCACAGGAATTAGACTGCTGATTTCGTAGCCTAAACCTGCGGTCCCCAACCTTTTTTGCACCACAGACCGGTTTAATGTCAGACAATATTTTCAGGGACCAGCCTTTAAAGTGTCGCAGATAAATACAACAAAATAAAATGATACGACCAAGACAAAAACTGTGGTATTTTGAAAATATAATAATAAATGCAAATTCACTGTGTAATTGTGCTACTTTATTAGAGAGAGTAACATCCTCCTATCTGCCCCTTAATGCTCTCTGATCGCTATGGTAACATGTAAATATTTCTTTCAAAATAAGACACACAACACGGGAAAAAGACCCAGGGAAACCGAGTTAACGATAAAAACCCTGAAAACCACAAATTTCACACCCGAGCCTGAACTCTAGCAGCCCGGTACCAAACGACTCACGGATCAGTACCGGTCCGTGGGCCGGGGGTTGGGGACCGCTGGCCTAAATTATAACAGATAAATTATGAACTATTAAGGATTTATCAATGTGGTAAATTCACCAGCACCAATGATGGCTCTCAGAAAGGCACAAAAACAGTTTGCTCCCATAGTTACTAAACAGAGAACAAAAATACAGAGTGAGATTAAATTAAAATAAAAATGATTATTTTTATGCGTGTGTGTGTTGTCCAGCTATTACTCATCATAAAACTTATACTGTGGAAACTGAATCTGTTTACATTGTCACACTGTAGTGACGTAGCTTCCTTGCAGGGACAAAAAGCAAGTAAATGGACTGATTCTTCTTCTACTCTCCCTGAGTACTCAAAATGCTCTATATAACATACTAACTACCATTCATACTCTGATGGATGCATCGGCGAGGAACTTAATATCTTGCCCAAGGATATTTGGCATGCAGACTAGGGGGAAACAGGTATCGAACCACCAACCTTCCGATCAGTAGATATCCTGCTTCTGCCTCCTGAACTACAGCCACCCTGTACATATATGTTAAACCACTGAATGTTAAATTGAAGACACGTTATGAGTTTAGGGTTAAATTCAGGTTAAAGTTCAACAGGTTGCAGGTTGAAGGGAATCTGTAGCAAATTTAAGTTTTTTCTCTGACCTTCAGTCACCTTATGAATGGATTCTGAGAAGTACATCAACTCATTACTTTTTGCTATATTATTAATAGTCAACGTGACTGGTCCCTTGACCCTGCACTCACAGTCACATTGTGACGACAGACTTTACTAGTTTTAATATTAATATTATTGATATTAAGTTAGAGCCAAAAATGACAAAACAGGAATTTAAACATGTTATTGGTGCTTCAAATAACAGACATTCATGTTTTATTTTATGTATATTTAACATAACTTATGGCCTTAATGTGGAATATGACCTTGGGCGACTTCTTTGCAGGTTTTTTGCAGCCTGTGTATGTTTCATATATAAAAGACTTCAGAGTTTAATGGCAAAGCTTTACAAAAATAAATAACCTTTTCTGTTATTTTCTTTAAAACTACTTTTTTACCGTCTCCACTAAGAAACACTGTCTCTAGTAAGTGCTGAAAGCAATGCAATGACCTTGACTGTTTTCAGTAAGTTGCTGAGTGGATGACACATTTCACTATATTTGCATAGATTTACCAATGTATTAGGAAATAGGAAAAGATTGCTTCTGTTTTTTATGAATCAAAGTTTCAGGAAATCAACACATTTTCCATCTCTTGCAGCCCGTGCACACAAGTCCCTCCCTCCATCTTCTCCATATGTGCATCCACTTGCATCTTTGCCTTGACTTTGTATGCAGCGACTGAACCTCTCCAATTAATTGTGCATTAAGTCCAAACTATACTTTAAAACATAGATACACTGCACTGCAAGGAATTTCTCTATCAGCGTACTAGCAGCTAGATTTACCAGTTGTGACTTTACATTCTGCCTATAGTGAACTAGAAGAACAGTCTCCTTCTGTACAAACTGTACAGTAGAGCAAACACTATAATACTCAGTTGTTTGTTTGGTGCTATCACATCATTTATTCATTCATTGTTGATGTATAGACCAGCTGGGATCTTTCTGTGTGGAGTTTGTAGTTTTTTCCTATGCATGTGTGGGTTCTCACTGGGTACTCTGCCACCCACTCGCAGTCCAAAAAAATACATGTTAGGTGTGATTCTAAATTGGCTGTAAGTGTGAATGTGAATAGTTGTCTGTCTCTATGTTGGCCTTATGAGGGACTGGCGACGTGACCAGGGTAAATCCTGCCCAGTGACAGCTGGGAAAGGCTCCAGCGCTGGAGCCTGAACTGTATAAGCAGTTAACTAGCTGAAAAGATGGTTGGCTGCAGAATTATACTAAGCAAAAACAGTGCTTCTTAACACCACATGGCATCACGGAATACTGTAAACACTGCAATTGCAGTAAACAAGCTACATATACAAATGTTAAATGTTATTTATTAGAATTTTATTGTGCTATTATCTGAAATAAAAAGCAAACATCTTCAACCTGAGAATTTTCAGTTGAACAACAATCAGCAACCCATCACAGACACCTTGAAGACAGGTATCTATTACACAGAGTATTGTTCTCATTTCATGGTGGGTGCATGTTAGACTTTAGGCTATTTAAGTTTCATCAAAACACAGACAATCTAATTCTTTCCTCAGAAATATCCGTGCATCTACAAAGGGACAGCAAACTCAGTCAGGGCCTGCGATTTCAAAGGGGGAAGTCCCTCAGATGTCCTTTGTAAGATAACAGATAAAATTCCATCAACATTCATATCTTTTCCCCCCTAAACCTGGAAGAAATTATCAATTTGCTGAAATCTGCAATCATGAAATATCATTATTTTTTATTTCGTTTTGCTTTGAGGTAGAGGCGATTGCAGTGTTCGGGGGCTGGCTAAAAAGCAGTGGTATTGGTCTGAAAAACAATGCAATCTTTTGAAAGTATTCATCACCTGATAAAAGCTGCCAAGGTCAGACCTATGGGAGATTGCGCGATCGAAAACATTATTTGTGCACTAGGTTGTTTGCCTGGAGAGCACTTTTAAAGGAGCAAAACTGCTTGGGAACAGCAGCCGAGGTAGTTGAAGTGCAACTAGTGCAGGTACATCAAACTTTCCTTTTAAAAACTCCACCATTATGAGCTTGCATGATGGCTGAGTGGGTCAAAAATACTATGTAAACAAAATCTTTGATGCTTTTCTGCTTCTGCGCTTTGAACTCTCTAATAAAGAAAAGTAATATTACACAGATGATAAAGAATACCTTTCTTTTCTTTTTTTTTCAGCTGAAATTTTCACCCACTTTAGCTCAGGTTATGACTCGCACTGGGCTCTCTGAAAACTAAAGCATAAAGACATGGACTTTAAAACTGCGGTTTTAATGCTTTGCATGCTTTGATGTCTTCACTTGTAGGCTGACTAGGAGCAACTGTTTACAACCACCACAAACTGAACTATGTAGTTGGGCCAAAGAACACAGGTGTGTCCAAAATATAGACTGTATATAGACTGTATAATGGGCAGAGCCACTATGAAAATCAGCTTTAGTGTTATCACTGTCATCAACATTTTTTTAAGCAGGAGTGAACATATTTCGATGAGAAGAACGGTCTGTACCAAGGTGTTGTAAGATAATAAATGTTTTTCCTTTAAACTTGGTTGCTTCTGCTTTTAGAAACCATAAGGTGGCATCTGAGGAACTGCCACAGGCTTCAAGTTTGGACTGTACTGACTACACAGATGTTAGCAGAGTGTTCACTTTATGTGAACGAAGGATGCTGGCTTAAATTTATGACACATCTTATAGTACTCTTTAAAACATTGTAAGATGTCTAAGATGTAAGATTTAAGACACAGAAGACAGTCAGGGGTAAAGTGCCATTAAAATGAAACATTTCCAACCCACAGAAACGTATTTGACAATGTTTTCTAAAACTGAAGTGAAGTGATAACGGTCACAGCACTTAATTGGATGCAATTACCTCTCAAATAATTTTTGCATGTTATGAAAACATCATTGTATGTATCACATGTATGTATAATAATTATAATATGACTGACCTTATTCCATGTTAGTCATTTTGGAGGAGCATATAATTTCATCTGTTAGTTAATGCACATTACTGAAAAGTTTAAATGCCACAGCTTACCTGACTATTGTTGCTGACCAATTTTCATCCCTTTATTACACAGTGTACCTTCACATCTGCACAGTGCATCTTTGATGGGTGCTTACAGCAGGATAAAGATTGTCTCAGTCTAGTTCCTTGAAAAGGACATTGAGTTTGCAGCAAATCTGCAGCAAGTACATGATGTCAAATGACCAAAAACTAAGGAATGATTCTGGTGCTCTGTTAAATTTCCACCCAGTCCT
Organism: Aulonocara sp. 'chitande type north' Nkhata Bay; assembly: GCF_057382095.1. Taxonomy (NCBI): domain Eukaryota; kingdom Metazoa; phylum Chordata; class Actinopteri; order Cichliformes; family Cichlidae; genus Aulonocara; species Aulonocara sp. 'chitande type north' Nkhata Bay. Next base: position 7,174,066 of record NC_141361.1, on the reverse strand, counting down.
AACAAGTTGTACCTAATAAAGTTGTCTGTGACTGTACTGTATATTGGATTCAAAGTATATACTGAAGTTAACTGTGTGGCTGCTTAGTTTGCTAACTGTGAGAATTAGAAAGTACATCTTTTCCTACTTTCCAACTATCACTGTCCCACTCAATCTTTAGTTAACTTGCTCTTTTTTCTGTAGGACCTTTGGAGTCATTTCATGCATTCCTTACATGCACAAAAACATAAGGAAGACAAATATCACCGATGCCAATACACAGTTTGCATGCATTGTTGTTGGCCGTGTAGCTTTGTCCTTCTATTATGGCTTAACCTGTTTTACTTTATAATACTTTTAATAGTGGCTGAAATTAGACGCAGCAGGATGCATTATACTCAGTCATCATCAGCATAGAAATTCATTTCCTACTGTTTGTGATCAGCACAGACAAACAAGAGCCAACAGTGATATGATAAACTGAGAATTAATTTGTGCTAATTGCTCACCACACTGCTCATGCTGTGACTGAGAACAGCTACATTAGCCAACTGGAATACGACAAACAACAGTAATATGAATTAAGTAGCCCATTATATGCAGACAGAACAACCAACTGGTGAGAAGTCAGGTTTGCTGCTGCGACTGTGAATGTGAGCCAACAAAAACATGAGGGGAAATCTGCACAGTTATCCTATCAATCAATGTGGCATTGCTGATCACTAATCAAAACTAAAATACACACACAAGCATATCAGAAGCACTTTTCATACAGGAAAGCAGGATGAGGAGCATGTTCGTTTCAGTAGCAGTTTAAATGTGCCATGCATCAAAGAGTTCACATTCAACTTTCAAATTACAAACACCATCCATCCATCCATCTTCCTCCGCTTTATCCGGGGCCGGGTCGCGAGGGCAGCAGCCTAAGCAGAGAAGCCCAGACCTCCCTCTCCCCAGCCACCTCCTCTAGCTTATTCGGGGGAACACCAAGGCGTTCCCAGGCCAGCCAAAAGATATAATCTCTCCAGTGCGTCCTGGGTCTTCCCCGGGGCCTCCTCCAGGTGGAACATGCCCAGAACACCTCACCTAGGAAGCACCCAGGAGGTGTATGCCCGAACCACCTCAGCTGGCTCCTTTCGATGTGGAGGAGCAGCGGCTCTACCCTGAGCCCCTCCCGGATGGCTGAAGGGAGAGGCCAGCCACCTTTCGGAGGAAGGGTCCCTTCTCCCATCACTCACGAACAAGACCCAGAGATACTTAAACTCCTCCACTTGGGGCAGGAAATTACAAATACATTTAAGCTTATTTTTGAACTTACAAATTATATTATGAACTTAAATACAGTTTCTCCAGTAGTAAGCTTTGATTTTAAAAAAAAGTTAACCTTGAATTGGGAAGACGTAACTTATTACTTCTATGTATTGATGACATTAGAAAAAGCCATGGAGAGTTTATGAATCAACTGATCGATAAAAAAAAAGAGACCTAAATCCTTTTGATACTATTCAAAGGAACAGTGAGAACAGTGGCTTGAGTTTGGATAATGCTGTCGATTCTTGTCATTGATATTTTTCATTTTCCACCTTAATACATGTTTTTTTTTTTTAATTTTATTGTAGATTTGAATGGACTACACTATGACAATTATATTACAATGCTAAGAAAACAGAAATTACCAATTTTACAGCCACACTTCAATTTCAACTGCTCCTCAAAATGTTTCCATAGATACAGTACGACTAGTTTTATGTTTCTGTGAAACACTAAACTGCTTGTATACCTGCTGCTGACAACAAAAGCTTCACCATCATTCATTGACGAATGGCAAAGCAGACAAGGCAAACAGTATGATACTGTCAGTGACCTTTGCATCCAGGTGGATCCCAGCAGGCTTTGCTTAAGTTTAAATCACTTCCAGTACTGCAGGCATGTGACCCATGATGACATATAGATTTCTTTTCTACTGCTGCTTTCAATTTGATTGGAGCATCAGCTTAACTGTTAAAACATAAATTTAATAAAAAAACAAAACAAACAGTCACATCTCACCATGCCACGTGTGCCAGCTGCTAAATACCTAAAATCTACGTGTAAAATTGTATTAAATATTAACTCATCCAGCACGTCTGTCTAAATAAGGGATTTGTGAAAACTTTTGGAGGAGTAGCAAGGTCCATGAAGTTTGATTGAAGGATGACAGTAAGGAAAAATAAAATGTGTGTATTTATAAGGTGCCACAAAGACTTGAATAGAATGTCAATGATATATTATTTTCCATGAAAAAATTGGATTTTCAGTTTAGCAGCCGGCACAGTTTGAATGAACCATTGTAAAAGGTGAAGGAATGTCTCCCATTGTCTGACGTTCACCTTCACATGTTCCACCTCAACAAAGACTGTGCCTCTCAATGAGAATATGCACCTTTGTGAGTGTTCAGTGAACTTGCCTGACAAGCATGTACGCACATATGAGTAGCATCTATAGGCACAGATGGTCAGCCTCGAAGGACAAAGCCTTACAACTGAAATACATTATATATGTACACAATAGTTCATCCCTTTAGTTGAACTTTTGCACAGGCTTGATAACGTAAGGAGCTAAAATAAGTTCATTTTTCCCTTCAATCACTAATCAAGGAATTGATGTCAAATTGTGTCTCATGGGTAGGAAGAATGAGCTGATATTTTAATGTAATTTTGTAATCGCTTAATTTGTGTTTACTAAATTGAAAAAGACTGCAACACAAAAAAGTTAGAACATAGAGATTAAACAGTGATTGGCTCTTTCCAAGCATTTAGCTGCCAGTTTTAAGTATGACATAGCTGACTGATGGCATCCTGGTTAATTATATTATAAACTGGAGAGGTGAGAAATACAATTAACTTAACAAACATTATTCCAGTGACAATCAACTAAGCTGAATGAGCAAATAAAATTGTTCAGGTTAGTTTAGCCTCACACAGATATTTGGCTTCCACAACTGACTATGATGCAGAAACATAATTATTTTAATTAATTTAAAAACATTTAAAATTTTCTGTTTTTGTTTTTTGACATCACATTTCTGGTAACGGTGTGGCAGCTTGTGATGCTACAATGACACTTTGTTCACATTATTTCCTGTGGACTAGTGGATTACTGGATGATGCTGCAGCTGCTATGTCACAAACACATCCACAAACCAAAGAGGATACTCTCCTGTCCTTAATGCCAAATAAACAAAGACTTAAAAATATATAATCATGTTATTTACTGATTTTAGAATGTATAATTTTAATATCCTTTTATTTTGGTAATTGATGTGGAACAAAATGTTTAAAAAATGGCTATCACAAGCTTAACAAACACTGATTGATGCTCCTTAAATTGCATGATTGTGTAATAAACAGTCGAGTGTCTGAAATACAGAATCACAAATACAGAAAGGGAGCAAGTCTTCACATTTTAGTGTCTGGAAACGCCTAATGACACTGAGCTCTCTTTGCAAACAGAGATTGTATATTCTTCTGCAGGTTTGCATTGTGATTTGCATGCAATTATGTACATATAGATTCACTCTGCATTCCCAGAGCCAGCACTGTGCACACCGCCTGCACACACACCCACTCCACAGCTGTATAAACAGATCAGTCCACCATCACACATTAGCTCTGTCAGCTGTAGGACTGCAGCATACATCAGACAGGCCTCTGATGCATTCTGCTAACCCCATGGAGGGAGGAAGATATTCAAGGGAGCTTGTAATGGTTGTTGTGGTGGGTGGGGGTAATTACGGTTGAGCCTCCGGGTCCTGACAGACCTCTCTGTGCCCACCTGGGGAGCACTGTGCCTGCTGTCTGTGAGCCTGCCTGTCAGTGTCCGGTACACTCTGCAGACGAGCAACCACCCTCCCAGCTAACAGAAACCTTTAGCAGCAGATGCTACGCAGTGTGTGGTGCCGCTGTTGCTACCGGCAGAACAAGGGATTTGGGGAAGGCAGATGTTCAGAGGAAGAAGAGCACCACGTCAACACATAAACAACCAACAAGATTACAGAGACACTTCTGTAGCATTGCATATGTGCATTTTCTATCTTCTTCTGCAGTTCTTTCTTTGCTAGTAAACACATGCATGTTATTATTTTGTTAGCAGTAATTGTTTATTTTGTTGTTTTTTTTTACTTCAATCCAAATCCAATTCCCTCCTTTAATTTCCCCACCAGTAGCTCCGGGGTTGGATAAGTGAAGGTATATGATGTTTGCCCATGTCTCCATGAGCTTACAAGAGCTTCAGCAAACAGCTGCAGCTAGACTTAACAACTCTCTGCTGCTAAACTATTTCATTTGAAGTCAAGACTCAGTGTCTAAAAGAACAACCATAGTTCTCGTCTTTTTTATGCATTCCAAGGTTTGCATGTTGTAAACTGCCTTACATCCAACAACGTTATGTTGTCTGCGTTGTTTGTCATTAGAACCGCACTAAAAGAGGCTGGTGGAGAGGTGGAGCATGGATAAAATAAGTTTGATCTTCCACCACTGCAGAATCACCAGTGCACCTTTAACATTTGAATCCATATCATTAGTTTTGAGAAAATCATATTCTTCTAAATCAAGTTGGGTTAGAGAGCCCCTAATGTCATCCAGTTCCACGTCATGTGAATTTCTGCCATGCTGGATCTAATTAAAAGTGCTATGACTGCGAAGCAGGGTGAGAGATTGAAAGCTGATTGACCAAAACCAAACCTGATGTCAGGACCACATTTGTAGAATGCAAAGTATAGGACAGGCTCATAGGTTACCATACATTTTCAATAATAATGTGTTTATCTCTGAAAAACGTTTTTATGGGATCTCATTGGCCTGAACTCTCTGACTGTCCATCATTATGATATTTAGATGGTGAATTTAGAGTGACATCACTCAGATAAGGCATCTTTGGATCTGCACTTAAATTAAAAAATACAGTTAGTCTCAACTGAATTTGGCTTTGCAGCATGAAGTACACTGGGTGTGTATATGGGGATGAAAAGTTTCAGGCTGGGAGACTGAACACAAGTTGAACAGTTAAACTTTCTTTGCTTTAATCCTTTCCAACCAGAGACGGGGTTTTGCCTTGTTTGGTCAGCATCTGTGTGAACTCTGTGACTTCAAGTTAAACGTGGAGCATCTCATTTTCAATTCCTTTGTGTGTAAAACATAGTTGATATTACACATGGGAGAAGATGCTTTGGAGTTCAATATTAGAGATACTTGTGTTAATATAAAGTGGTTAGTAAGTAAATGACTACATATTTCATGCCAACACTGAAAGTATTTCTGTTGAATTGAGGCTTTGCAGATTACATTTGTTAAAAATTACTTTCTTACTACTACAACTAGAACAATCTGTTAGCAACCAAAGTAATCTGTTTGAAGTAATTGAAGTAATCTGTTATATTGACTATACTGTATATTCCAAATACTGTATTACTTTTATGTTATCACTCCTTTAAAATTAGCTTCTGCATGTTTGCTGTTATGTCCAGGGGATGTAAAGCATGCAGGACTAAGAGCCACATGTTGGTGTTTTGTAGCATGAGCTCCATTCTCCTTGTTCGGCCCTCTCTAGATTCACGATACTGTAATTGTGTCTACTTGGTTTGGCTACGTAAAAAGAAAATAATGGGTATGCAATCTATGTACAGAAGGAGTGGAGCTCAACATGGAAGATGCTGTGAGTGGGTCGAATGCTGATTGGTTGAAAATAGGATCAGAACAGGGAGGGAGTGACAGCGAAGTTCCCCGTGTAGAGGGAGAACATCTTTGGTTTCTTTGGTTGATTGAAAGAGTAACAACACTAAAGGAAGAGTAGGCTGCGCACTGGTTGTTTGTGACAACTGGTGACATTGAACGGCTACAGCATGTAGACATTCTGCAACGCTGTGCAAAGGCCCTGCGAAGGACTGACGCACAATCATGTTGGCTCATTTTTAGAGCTGTGCTTAGCACGCAGGCTCATCTTTCAAGTATATTGTAGAATTTCTTAGCAGCTGTCAGGCATCAGCTTACTTATCAGCCACTATCAGCTTGTGAGAATTGCACAAACAATGTGTTATGTTACTCATTCCAACAAAAAAGTACTCTAGCACAATACTTTTTGATGCACCATACACAACATTGCATTTAAGCTAATGAACTGTTTATATGATTGTTGTTAAAGTTTGATTGTTGTATATAGTTGCATTAAAAATAAGCACAGAGACATTCTGATCTTCCTCTGCATTTGCAGACACTGAATTGTTTATGTTAACGAGTGACTCGACAACAACACCAGTTACCAACAATCATGCCTAGATACTGCTGGCTAATCGGGCAGGAGACGTAGTTAATGAGAAGGGCCATTTCACAGTATCAGATCATTTGCTCAATGATGTGTATAGACAACAGTGATGCAGTGTGTCCAGTCCAAATTACAGCCCACTATTAAGGACATTAGACTGAGCCCACAGGTGCATAATACCATGCTTGATGCTAGTGTCATTACCCGCCTTGTTTGCTTGAGCGCAGCCTCTTGGGCATGCATTTTTGCCCAAGAGAAAGATCCAGACCGTCGAGGTGCATTGAAATTCTGGGCTTTTATTTTCATATACCACTTTTTGTGGATGACCTCAGCTGTACCTAACAGCCCATTTAGCACCTGGGGAAAATAGGAAGGGGGGCGTGAACATTGTATGCCAGCTGTCTGTTGTGCCATGCTGTTTGCCAGAAAGCCCAGCGGGTGTCCGCCAGCGACCTGTAAGCAGACTGCCGGTCTGCTGAAGTGTAGCTCGCAGTCTGAACGACGCACGCAGTACGTGCAGAGCAGAATCCAGACGAGGTGTGAGACGGGGCTGGCTAAACATGGAAATGCTAAGCTGCAGCGACACGCTCGGGCAGTGAAGAAAACACAGAATGCTTAAAAGGAGAATGCTCAACTTTTTCTGCATCAAAATTATACATGATATTGATGTCAAATAAAACCAGTAGGGCCACAGCTGTAGAGAGTTTACAAAGGAATCTACTAAGATTTGGAAGAAAATAAAAAAAAAACCCAAAAAACATAATGTAGAAACTCATATCATATCATATGCACACTAATGAAGCAACAGGTTATCAAAGTAATGCTCTTTTTTTTTTTAAATTAGATTTCACTTTCCTACAAGTGCTATGAGGTTATATCTTCTGGGACTATTGGTCTAGACTAGTTTAATAATAGATGGAGTTATATAGTTATATAGCATTGATCACTGTATTTTGGCAGCTTATTTCTATTTCAGTTGTGTCTAATTTGAATGATACAATTAGCCATTACCAAAATTAGCAAAAAGAAAAGGCTGAGGCTGTCCAAAGAGGGAAAAAGCAGCTTTTTTGACCTTTTCAGTTACACCTGCCACATTTCACATGCAGCAGGAAACACATGATTTTAACATCGTGGAGTCAGTCTGATAAACTTTAGCTTGTAAATGCCGTGCGTGTCAGACAGTGTTTTCTGACTATATGCGTAATTCCAGTAACAGCTAGCTTCAACTGTGTGCATATCAGACAAATTAATGTGCAACTTCAAGCCGTCTAAATAGCTGTTTCCGTCGTGTTGTAAATGTCCATTCAAGCTCACTACAGCAGTGCCACAATACTTAATAAGAGACTGGAAAGATGTGATATTCAAGAAGAGAAGTTTTTGTGTAGCTGCAATCACAGTGGGACCTTGTACAATATCTTTTTCTGGTGCAGAATCTTGGCAATTACAGCCACAGCTTAAACCAGAAAACACTCAGAAAGCTCACACCGTTAACAAGGTGACAAAAATTCTCTAAATTAAATTAATTAAAGAATAAGCATAAATATGTGTTCTATATTATTTAATGCGAGCAGGAGTAGTTTACGACAAAATATTCCAGAAATATATTCTTTTATAAAAAAGAAAGAATAAATCTTGAAAAATCTTTAAAATATTACTTTTCTGTAGTCGAAGCAACAAATCTGCCCTTTTCTTTAGTAAGCAAACTGTCTCCTGTAACCAGGTAGGCCACACAATCTGACAGACACCTGGGTTACATCTCAGCATGCATCTGGCCCTCAGGGCTCGTGTGGCGAGCTGTCATTACCATATCAAAGACGCGCCGCGTCACGGCCGCAGAGAAAAAGAAGAGCCAGCACTTCAACAGCCTCTTGATTCAATTTTTCACATGGAGCTATTTGAATATCTATGGCAGGCGATGCAGATGGATGCATGAGTGCATGCCCAAAACACACACACACACACAGATAGAAATATAAGAACTCCGGTGTATTTTCATACACATGCAGGTCCATCCTGGGTGCATATATGTACACAGCTCACATGCATGGCAGTGGTTTGATTTTTAATCATTTATTTTCTACCTTGTGATAAAAATTGCAGGTGCAATGGGATGCATCAGCCAACAGACAACCTTGATCCAATATGTGAGTCTCTTTGCTTCATGAATATTCTCATTCAAATCCAGCTCTCTATTCAGGCACCTGGGCAGGCTGCAGACAACAATACTGTGTCATTACGAGTGATGCTATCACTCTGCTCACCGAGACCGCAGACAGGAATGTATTCTCAGTGAAATCATTATGAAAGCTGCTTGTTGTGACTCACTGGTATAGAGCAAGACAACAAACAACACGGATCAGAAATTCTTTTCATCACCATCTCAGGGATGAGAACGAATCCCAAAATCCAGATATTCTGTTGTGAACGTGGATTATAAGAAAATTACATTCCACCTCTATGTAATTATAATAATGCATAGTGCAAACTGGACTAAGCCTTTTTACAAATGTTACATCAAAAGGTTGACTAACACTTGTATTTAATGAAGAGCTTTGAGCCTAGATGTCAAATTTTGTTTTATTCTGCCACTGTAATAAAATATTTCAAACCTGATTTGTCTAACTGATATATATGTGAAAACGAGAGCTTGCTCTTCTTTGCTTGCCTTGTTTAAATAAAGGTAATACACAAATGTCTGTAAAAAGGAAGGTGGCATCCATTCAACACTATTAGGCAATTAATTTTTATCTAACTCTTTCCTGCCTCATACTAGTACACTTCATGTAAGGTTATCAAATAGGCAGTTCAGTTGACAAAAAGTCGTTATGTGTTTTCGAAAAACAGCTGGAATAAGCATTTGTTCCCAGTCTGTCACCTCTATTGTTGAAATTTGATTAAGCTCAGTCAACTAAACAACTACTTTCGTGAGGCTGTTAAAGGGTGTGTAGGGGTCAAGTGACAAAGAGAGAAATCCACAGACTGCTTCTTTCTAGCATTGCTAAGTATGCTATTTTTAAAAAAGCAATTAGCCATACCGCAGAAGCTCAGAAGCGCTGGCGCTACCTTGGCAACCAGTGTCTGTCACATGACCCTTGTCTTGCACATTCAAGTGCTCACTCAAGAGTCTCCCAGAGCAATGCTGTTCAAAAACTCTGACTTAGGTAATGATTACATTCCTTAATAAGGATCCAGACAGGGTTTCCAGAAACATAATGCAATGTGACAATTATATGTCGTGTTAACCGCAAGTGTTTAAGTTTATGTATCACTGTGGAAGGGAAAACAGAAATGAGCTAACATGTTTTCACTTTTAATCATCAATGCAGCTCAAAATTTAAATACTGGGATCATAAAATGCCTGATTCTTGCAAAAAACAAAACTGCAAAAGATCTCATTCCTCAAAGTTGTATTAAATCAGCCGTTTTGTGGCAAATGGCCTTTTGGCATTCTGGTAAAAGGGAGTGTTTGCTCCCGCCCTGTATTTTAAATAGCAATTACATTGAATTGTGATGGAAAAAGCGATCCACTCCCATTGTTTCTTATTTTTTAATTTTTTTGTGTCATTAGATTTCCCTCCTCTATTTGTGAAAAAGCTCTTTCAAACAGATTGGAAGTGCCTTTATTTGCAGTGAAAAAGTGAGCTGGATGGGGTAGCGTGCGAATATTGCCACTACAGGACAATGGTTGCTGCCGCAGCAACCTTATCTTCCACCTTCTTCCCTCCCAACAAACATGCATTCACTTAATTGGACACAAGTCTCAGTGTGGAGAAATCTGTGCCATGTTCTCCGTGGCCTTGGTGATTGAATGATTTCCAATCCTGAAGCTACGTAAATTAACGGCAGTCAGAGTGAGAGATAATGAAGGGTACTGCAGGGGCAAAGTATAATTTAATGTCATTGGAAGATGCACTCTCTATTAGGTTAGAGTCTATTATTTTGCTTCCTCATGCGTGCACACCTACCACTCCAGCGACAATAATCAGCATAAAGAAGAATTATCACCTTTCTGATAGTGCCAAAAATAACAAAACCTGAGATTTTGTTAAAGCTGAGAACCTCTAAGATTTACACACGGATAAGATAAAATAATCTTAATGCCATTCATTTATGGTGTGGGACAAGATTTAATTCTGAAATGGCCAAAGGGGGCACTTTAAGAAACCACACTGGCCCAGTGTCATATTATAACCTGCAGGGTTTGCATTGTGGGCATTTTTTGTGCCTAAATTAAACCGAGCTGCAAATAAAAGGGTAACAGATTAGCGAATGAAAACAAAGCAAAAGGCAAAGCTCTCAAACAGGACGCAAACCACGGCCTAGCTCACAAACTTGTGACAGTCCAACATTATCCCTCCGATCTTCACTGCTCTTCAAAAGAAGACCATTATGTCTCAAGGCTCAACGTTGCTGTGGCCAGTGAATCACCGCAACAATGCCAAGGGGCACTTGTGCGTATTCCGGAGCCGCCAGCGTCTATGAGAGAACGGCAGTATTTGACTCCCTGGGATGAGAACACGGCGGTTATTTAATGAATCTCTCAAAATTAAAAGCGTCCTTGTAGCCCCAACACCCTCGTCCCTTCTGATTTAGGATGAGCATTACTCGGGACTACAACCATTAAGATGACTTATGTTATGTCTCTTGACAAGAATCCACCATTTGCAGTCGTGAGTGTTATCTCACCTTTATACACAGAAGTCATGTATTTTCTTAACACCGCTACAAAAAGTCTGAAAGAGCAAGTCAGGGTTCAAAGCAGGTGTAAAATGTCCAACTTTAAAACAGGACATCCACAAATAAGACATTTTTGCATCTCCGAATACCATTGCCACAAGATTTCTGCAACCCTAACAAACAGATACCAAAGTTTATCCGGACCTTGAATACAGAAGAGTGACAGATTTTTAAAAATCCTCAAAATGTTTTCTTTTTACTTTCAAGAACTTACTCACATTCCTCCAACAGTGTTTCGCAGGATAAGTTTTAAATGAGAATTTTATGACGCTTCAGATGTCGTTCAGTTCATCCAAACAGCTTCAAGGCTTTAGAGCTCTTAATGGCAAACATAAAGCTGCTCGCCACAATGATGCGGACAAAGAAAGAGCAGGACTTAGGTCACAGTCCACAAATCAAAGGTATTGAGCTTGCAAATTAGTGCTTTGATGGAATGATTTGTAATTTAAGTGAGCAAACGGCGAGATGGACGAAGGTCAAACAGAGATGAAGACAATCTCCTGCATTTTTTACTGTTAAAAAAAATGCAAGAGATTGTGCCCTCGAGTAAGGGTCAAATAAGTTGCTAAAAATCAGAACACATTGAGCTCACAGGATAGTTTTTGTTTTCTATGATGTTTTCTTTCTAAATTGTACTAAAGCAGATGTTTCAAGAAGTCCTCAATTAGAATCTCATATGGGCTTTTAATTCCTCTGTTTAAGCAATCCCAAAATGAGCTGTAGGACTCTGTCCACTTTAAAAGACAGATGAGACAGGCACACATGGCAGTCAATTAACTGGAGTCTCGTTTAAGGCTTTTTTTTCCTATTTACTCGAGTATACTTTTTGCTGTGTTTTTACTTGCTGTTCAAAACTGTTTCTTATGGGTTAAAATTTCAAGCTTGCAAGTCGGTTTTCTTGGTTATCAATGTGCTGTCTTCCACATCATCTAAAGGATACCAATGCATTTTTTATGTACTTGTCCCCACAGCCACTAGTAGTTTTAAATGGTAACTACAGCGCATAATAACAGCTTTCATTCGGGGATATGTCAAACAAATACATAAGACGCTTACTGAAGCTTCAATGGTGTCATGAATTAGAAAGACAACACATTTCAGAACTACTGTTGCAGTTCCTCTGAAACGTAGTAGCTCAGTGTAGTCGCAAATCATGAACGAGCCACAACGAACAGCAGGAGATGTGCTGATTCACTGTGAGACGGTTGAACTAGATATAAATGCTGCAGAACAGCAATGTGATGATTTTAAAGCACAGATATTTGGAGCACTGTTTTAGCTCAAGCAAAACCGTGTTTAAGTTGGATTAAACAAGGTGTCCAAGAAAATCTCAAAGTAAAGGGATTTTTTGTGTGTAACAACAGAAGTTTGGATTTTAGATATTGTGGAGCTGATTCATTCAAATACCAGTTGTATACTCAGTTTTCTTCCAGTTATGGGATGTCCTTCCAACATCTTCCATCTTCTAAATCCAGGCACAGCCTAAAACACACTTTTTTTTTTATCTTGTAACTTAATGAGAGCATTTTAAAATCCTTATATTTCCATTAAAGTTGACATACCGTTCCCGTGTAGTTCTCACTCATTTGCCACCTTAATACGCTAGAAATTCAGGTGCGTAAAGTTATACAACCCCACAATAATTTATGATCTATTTTAATGCTGGACTGTTTTGTCTTTATTGGTTTTATTGCATGCTATTTCTCCCATTACCTCTTCTGCTGCAACAATAAATTTTCATGTTATCTCCATTCCAAATATACACAGGCATCAATGTGAAAATGAGAATTCATCTCTCAAACCTGCAGGCCTGTTCAAGTCAAGTTTTCATGTCTGTGAGAAAACAAATAATCTCCTCTGCACTGTTGAGAGACTAACTTTTCTATTTTTTATTTTTAACCTGTCATCTGTGATGTAGTATGCTAATATTCTTATTTTACAGAGTATGATAAAACTATAATAAACACTGTATGGGGTGATGATGGATGCTGTGTTGCAGGTTGCGACTCGCCAGTTTTTGCTTTGCCTCTGTGTGGCAGGCTGAGCTAAAGGGGTTTTCTTTGCTTCTCTCCCTCTCTTTCTCTTACAACTGAGGTTCGATTGGCCATAATTGGCTGCTGTTTGCAGCTAGGTATCGATCACCTTGAAAGACTCTCCATGCCATCCCTCCCTTCTTCCAACCTCCCAACTCTTTCTGTCTTTCTCTCCCTCAGTCACTTACTATGCCCCCTTTTCCAACCATTTCTCCCTCAGACCTGCCACTTTGATAAGCATGGTGAATGGCGCGCCATCATCGGTACAGCCTAAGCCTTGAATCAATAGGGGAGTGCAGATGCTCAGCAGTCTATTTACTACAGAGATGGTGGAGAATAGCAATGCTAGGAGATGAAAGCCATGTAGGCGAGAGATGGAGACAGGTGGAAGAGATGAAGCAGCCATCACGCGCCAAGACCCCTCTTAGACCTTACTGTTGGTGCTGCATAGCTTTTTTGTTTGTTTGTTTGTGTGGGTTGTTTTTAATTGATTTACTCAAGTGGAGTTATAAAGAATGCAGTGCATCATTAGTGACAGTCAGTGAGGAAAGAGATGGAAAGTAAAGGAAGATTAATGAAATTCTGTTTTTCATGAAGTCGTTTCTGCGATGACTCAGCTGCTCTGAGAAGTGTCTACAGTTACTATCAAACACAAATATGAGGAATGTGAGTTACCAATTAGAATAAATGAGTTTCATATTTTCATACATTTTATGCATTTTTTTGCACTAATGCACAAGGTTTTGTGGTGAAAAGTGTTTGCATGCTACAGCCTGGAAAGACATTTTGAGAAATTTGAAGTTCAAACTTAGCAGCAGTAGGTAATGAGTGCACCTTCATACATTTCATTTGGGTTTGAGACTCCTGTCACATTTTGCTTCACTAATCACGTGGACGTTTGATTAGCCTCAAATCAAAAACTAAAAGTAAAGTGTGTACTCACATCGGCAATCCCAGCCTCCAGGATGCTGACCTTGGCTTCCTTCTCTAAAGACACCTTCTTCTGGACTATGGTAAGGAAAGAACAGAGAGAAAAACCCCACAATGATTAATGAACTGAAAAATGTCCAACAGTATGTTTTTACAGAAAATAATAATGAATACTTTTCTAGCCCCCGGCAAAAACATCGTATATGAAAAAGTTTATAATGCTAAATCAGCAAAGCAATGTTCATTTTTTAAACATTTTTGTGACAATGGCAACGGAACAAAACTGCAATAACTTTCAAACGTAACAACAATGTCTATTGCATATTGTTCCTCCAAACAGGTAGTGTAGATTAACTTTAACATGTGATTAATCCTCAGTGTCCACAATAATGCATAATAGGCATCCATGTGTGTACAGTCATGACTATTAATCAATGCTACAAATTCTGCCAAACAAGCTATTAAACTCTGTGCTCAACTGGCTCACAAAAAATCAATGCTTCCTCCTTCCTCCTCCTTAACACATGACGTATAAGCAAAACCAGAACATGATTTATAGAAATGCCTTGAAAATGCAGCTTGGTTAATTTACACATGATTGATAAAGATCCTTTGTAGAAACTATGGAAGCATCGTTGCATTATGAAGCACAAAGACATCAGAGAGATATAGAGAGTTTGTAAGAACAGCGTTCGCAAACAATCCTTCTGGTGTAGAGAAGAACAAAAGTCAGGTAGCCCTCCATCTACCACACTCCCCCTCTCTGAAACTTTACTAGCTCTATCCTCTTCAAAACCAAGTCTTTTTTGGACTTTTGGACTTCATATAATACCTACACTACTTTACCTGATCTAGTCTGACAAGGCCTGTAATTGGCTTAATGCTACTGTCACGAGCTACATTTTCTAAAGTCTAAAAAGAGAGGCCAGAGGAGGCACGGGAGTCTAGTGCCCACTCAGACCACTTGAACTGCAATATGCCAAAAAGGTTCAATTGGATTTTATGTCCAGTAACAACAAAGGGTCCTTGGTGGAGACACTGAAACCCTACTGACCCCCTAATGTTTGCCAAGTAAAAAGCATTTAAAAAGAATAGAATAAAGTAGGCATAGAGTAAAGTTATGTATCAGTGGGTGGTTGTGGCTTGTGATGCCAAATATAAGTAAAAAAGTGCTATATGCATACCAGTGAAACACGGCTAGCTGAACAGCTGGAACTGTTCTCCAGTGTTTTTTGTATTCAGATTGATGTCGTCAAGCACTGCCTCTTCAGTCTTTTAAGTGTTTTAATTATCAGACACAAAAAGGGAATATTTATTCAGCCATACCCATGACTGCTCTTTAAGGTTCACTGATTGCACACCATGAAATCTGACAACAGGACTGGTGTAAGAAGGGCCTCTTATGAGATCACAAAAACAATCCATGTCATCATTCACATTCTCAAATATAACAAGCTTATGCAGTAGCAAGCAGCCACCATAGGTGTTGTAAATTACAACGCGCACTTGGCGAGTGGTCGTGGCTGTTTAGTGGAATATATCCTATTATAAAGATTTGGTTAAAGTCCAATAGGAAGATCGTATCGCTCACATTCGCCTGTAACGGTAATTTTCTGCAGTTTCTTCTCATTGCAATATTTCTGAATTTACTTTATTGCAACTATCCCATAAATTAAAGCAAGAGCATGGTCTACAACGAAATGTGGATTTTACCAGACAGGTCGTCATGGCGTTGGTGGTGAAATCACTGAGGTTATCGTGCAGGCTCTTCGCAGACACATTCATTTACCAAATTAACCCCGCCCCCACCCCCCCAAAAAAAAAAAAAAACAAAAAAAACAAAAAAAGAAAACCTTCCACAGGGCTCAAGAATAAATTCTACCATTGCAGGTCCAAATGAGCTATTACTGTAGCATATCTTCACTTTATGAAATATGAATTTTTAACCCGACCTGCCGCCAGGCAAATATTAAAACAAATTTCCACACAAATAGAATTAAACCCTGCGCACAGCTCTCTTTTTTCATGAGCTTAAAGGGAAACAAATGGAGGTCTACAATTAAAATTCAGCAGAGCACATATTAAAGCCAGAACAGAAACGATATGAAAAAAAAGAAAGGATACGTAATTGCATTCACTTCGCTTTGCATCTGAATACACCGGTGAGGTGAAAGAAAGCGAGTCTTCTTTGTTGACACACCAGACAGATGAAGGATATGCAAATAGAGCCCCAGCTCTGCCACAGTCCAAATTCACCAGTGGCTTTAATAATTAGTCTTTCAATTCGTCATTCACTGGTCAATTTATGCCAGATGTTATGCAACCATAGATGCTGACCTTAAACACCACAGTCCAAACGAGCAGCTCTTTTGAATGTATAAAGCCAAAATCAATCACAGGTGGACACTTCCTTCTGTTTAATGTGAATGCCTTGGTTTCCATGTGGTATATGGAGGGGACTCGTTTAGCTCTGTCACGCTGTAATAAAAAGACGCTGAAGGGTTAATGTTGTGGCTGACTGGTACTTGCAGGCCCCAGACAAAGACGTATGAACACCTTGTCTGCGATAGCCAAGTGGGCCGACATGTCTTAATAGTGCTGTCAGCAGGGAGCAGCAGCAGCTGAGAGAAATAGAAGCTGAAGTGGCTGAATTGGTTTGTCAGTGGCACCTGCTCTTATGCTCACTGAGGAGCATCTGAACAGACTTCTAGTTCAGCGTTAAAAACCGATGTCTCCATCAGACGTCGGTTGCAACTTGTTAGGATTCTTCAAACTCATCAACACCAACTCAGGTGTTTTCCATCACTTGTCAAAAAGGTAAGACGCCTGTTGTGACATCCCACAACGGGCAGAATTCTTGAATGGCTCAGCCTTCAGAGAGCAGTGTAGCAGTTGCACGAGATAATCTGTTAGTTTGCTCTTGGAAGCCACATGAATCGCATGAATTATTGATCTTCCCCTCGCAGGAAACATGACTTTTCAGTCTTTAAAGCTGTAGCCACATGGTACTTTTCCAAGGCTGAATTTTAAGTGAACCTCTTGAACTGTCTAAAATACTTTAAAAGGACTGTTTGCATGTTTACTGAGAAAGAAGGTGTATTTCTCATTGCTGCAGAAAGTACCACCGTAAAACAGTTTGGCATTGGTGTTGCTTGTGCAAATGATTTTCAGAGAAAAGTAAATGTCTATTTGTGTTACTTTGCATGGAACAGGAGGGAAAACATGTAAAAAAAAAATGCATTATTCACTACATTTCACAGATAAAATCGGTTTTATTTGATTCCATTAAATGCCTTCAATCGTTCTGTTGATTTCATTTCTTTCTGAGGCTGCTGCTACTTTCTATGAACGCAAGTTGTAGTGCTGCCAATGCACTGATTTGAACAAAATCTTTTAAAGGATTAATTAAGTTCAAATGAAACACAAGCAGAGACGGTAAACAGCAGGCAACTTTGGGACCAGACTCAGTGAAATAACTAAAGATGTTGTTGTCTAAAGAGCCTTTGGTAATTGGTGAGGCACAACCTATTTGAGTTGCATCTGCAGGAAAGCGTCGGTGATGGGTTCTCTCACACACACACACACACACACACACACAAAGGCAGACACATCTAAGACACACACACACAAACACTCATATTTAATTCCTCATACAGAATCAGAGTAAAAGGCCTGATATACACAAACAAACATGAAAGCACCCAACGTGATTTTGTTGGGACAGAATCAGAAATCTCTGCACCAACATGGCCACCTGTCTGGTTCCCTAGAGTGACTTGCCTTGCGGCCAGCAAGCGTGACAACATGACAGGCGGCGAGCTTCTTCTAATTAGTCGACAAGTCTTTGGACCTCCCAACACCGCGGCACCGCGGCCTCTCCGAAATGTAGCCAACAGCTATCCGGACCATCAACTCCTCTTCTCTCCTGCAGACTACAAATGACTCCAAGTCGAATGAGAGCACTGCTCGTGAACAAGCGACCTGAGGTGCCTCATTTGTACCCCAGCGAGCGTTCTCTCCAAAACCCAAATTGGATCCATTTTTAAGAAGCTGCAATGGGCAAGGTGTCGTGATCAGAGCGACTGGCAACTTTTCTTTCAGCCAGACAGGCAGCACAGTGTGAAAATAAGATGTAATGCGACAAAATGGGACTGAAGCAGCGATGGACTGCAGACTGAGAGCAAGCTGAAGGGAAATGATCTATACTCAAATTATTCACTTTTTTCCATTTCGAGAATATTCCATCTTCCATTGTACCTCTCAGATACATTTGGACTGCAGGGAAAAATTGGGCCTGAAGGAAGTAACATGGACCAAATCTCATTTCTACAACTGAGGCCCCTTTATTTTCCCTCCAAAACACACAGAGGCGCTTCATTTGTCACCGGTGCCACCCCCGTCCTGAATTTTGCTTTATGTTAACTCAATGTATCTGAGGCGCCTAAAGGGAAACACAGCGAGTGCTGGGGATTCAGAAATGCTTCATTTTTCACTGTTGACAAAAGAGAAAGGCCCAGGCTGGCTCCACAAGTCCTGGACCAACAGAATAGATGCTTTTGCAGCACTGAGGGTTCCTTATTCCAACCACTAACCACCACCCCAAAGAAGCAAACCTCTATACCTCTCACTCACCCTCCTGGGTACATTTCAGAAGCTGTATAATGAGAAGAAAACAACAGCCATCCTTCAAAGGCACAGAAACCAGTGAAACGCCATCACTGCAGTGACACACTACATTGGTGTAATCACATTAGTTCATCACGAGAGCAACAATCCCTGAGCAAATTAAAATATATTGCAGGCTGTTTGCTTTTTTCCCTGTGTCCCTACAAGATCTGGTCCAAGGAGCACAACCATCAATTAATGTTGTGCAGGTAATAAAAAAGCCAGCCGGGATTAAGAATGCTGTGGTTAATGAGGATAGGACAGGACATAGCGCAGACAGATAGATATTTTACTGTAACAAATTGTTTATTTTGCATGTGTAAACTCCTTGGAGTTCTTCACGAGATGGGGATTCTTCAAGTATAAAAGAAAGAAAGACTTTCTAAGAGCACAAAAAAGAATAAGATCTTTTAAGAGAACATAAGATTTTAGCTATTATCCCCTGGGTTTGAGATCTGGCAATTGTGAGGGCTGCAGCATTTTTAGAGGCTACTTGTCAAACTATTAAGAGCCACTCTTGTGGCACATGAATCGGGGTGCTGTCATCTCAGAAGAGACCACTCTTATAAAGATAGAAATTATTCATCACAGGATGATAAAGGTGATTGCCCATAAGATCTTTGAAATGATTTCCTTCTAAAACGAAGGAAGGCTGACTGCACAGCAAAATCCCTTCCACAGCATCAGACAGCCTCTCATCCTGGGGAGGGTCAAGGGTTCATGTTTTTGTTACCAGACCATATTTGGCATGTCTTTGTCAAATGTAATAAATTGATGATTGTTGGGTTTTTCTCTGTATGTATTATTGTAGTAGAGTCTACCTTACAATATAAAGCTCGACTATTGTTGTGATTTGGCGCTGTATAAATAAAATGAATTGAAATTAAAACATAATTTCATAATAAAAGCAACAAATTATTAATACATAATTTCATGCACAACCCGTTCGTCCAACAAATAACTTGACCCACTGTGTATATTTTTTCCTTGCAGTTTAGTGTTTTAAAGCAAATTTCTTCAGTTATGAAATGGTTACTGTTTCCTGTCTCCCTTCAGAATCTAATTTCATTTATTACGTGATAAACGCAGAGCAATTCAAATATTTTGGATCTGAACGCTTCATCTCATAATCGACCCTACAAGTCACCAGTAATTGTGTCAAAACAGATTTGCCTGTCGTTTTTTCAAAAGCATCTTAATTAGATATTGTTTCCCTCTCACTTGCATTAATTTGATTTCTGATATCAACTTTTCAGCCTTCAATCTGTTCCTTGTTGATCACCACCCCCAACTCCCCTAATTCTTGGTGTTATTGCCTGCAGTAATCTGGGATGCAGCATGGACCGGTGTGCTGTGTGAATGTGTGTTTGTGGGAACGTGAGTGTCAGATGAGGAGGGAGGGCTGCGTGAAAACAATGCCATTTGTAATTAAATTCAAAAGCAGGGGGCCGAAATGGCATCTCGGGCCACCTGGGGGATGAGAGACCATCGAGGGAGGATAGAAAGAATGATGTGTAGACTGAGAGAAATGTGATAGACAGAAAAAAGAGAGATAAAGAGCGGGTGAGGGAGGGGAAGGCCGAGAAGAAATAAGAGCTTACTGAAGAAGGCTCTGTCTTTATTCGCCCCGTCCTTCAAACTAAGAAAGAAGAAAGCAGGAATCATGCCAATAAATGAAGTCACTTCAGCTGCTGTTATACTTTTTCTTTTTCCTCTGTTAAATCAAATTCCTTTTGGTAAGGAAAATAGGAAAGTGGCTTAACTGAACCATAAAGCTAATGTGCCACAAAATCAAAGCAATGACTAATAATAGGCTAAAATCTCTCCACAAAGCAGCAAAGTTTGAGTTCAGTGATTAAAATTGGGATTATTTTTGTTTGTTTGTTTTGAACATTATGCTACGGATCTGTTTTTTGTTTTCCATGATATAAACTTAACATCATGAGTCCAGTCTCCAATGTTGCTGATATCTGATTGAACTCCAGGATTATAGATGCACATATACAGTATATTAACCATAATGTGTTTGTCTCGCTCGTTGCTGTGAACGGCGTTCTCTGCTTTAATTGATGACATTTAGCTCCTCGCTTCTGCTCCGTTTGATTCATTCACATTTTAAAAGGCAGGTATTAAACACCTCTGTTACTTTACATAAACAATTCATTAAGCCGATATGACACCGGGGACCCCGGCAGGAAAACATATCCCAACCGCCCACAACAATTAATGACCTCACATCAGCCGACGCCTGACTGCAATGAGGCAGGAAGCCGTATTCCAATAACAAGAGCTCATTAGTGGATCACCATTCTCATACTATGAAACATAAACCCACATGAACCGGCTATTCTTTTTTTTGTCATGTTACTGTTTGGTATTCATACAGCGTACGTCCACCTTCCACTAGAGCAGCTGGGAAGTGTGTAAAAGAGCTTTTCTTTCTGAGAGGGAACTGTCTTAAAAACTAATATTCCCAAAGTGGAGGTGACCTTTGAGAAATTGAGTCTTGAGTCATAAAACCCAATTCTGCACAAATGGAACTGACCTCCAGTATGTGGGAGAAAAAAATGAAATAAAACTCTGTTCGGGCTTCAAAATTGTGACGACAAACTGAATTTGTGCAAATTTGTGCCACCGTTCTCTGCTTATTCTGAAACCACTATTTTCGCTCTTCTCCATCGGAGCCATGATTCAAACTTTTGTTCAAATTCTAATCCCAGTTTTTTAGTTTAGTTTTTTTAGTTTTCCCATGCTCCTTATGTTGCCAGATTGTATGCATCAGAACTGTTTGTGAGACGGTCAAAGAGCTTTTTGTGAACTGGCACTATTCACACAATTTCACTGCACAAACTCAAAATCTTAACAAGTTTATTTGTCTTATTTCTAGTCAGAATTATCTCATTAAACTTAAAATAAGACAATCAGCTACACGGCAACATTTCAGTGAGCTAAAGGAAGTTGTTTCAAGACAGTGACTCTTGAAACTAGAGAAAAACTAGAGAATTTTCACTTGTTTCATTGTTTCATTTCAAGCTAAAATATCTTGTTTTAAGTAAAAAATCTGCCAGTGGAACAAGTGAAAAATCTCATTTTTTCCCTCTAGTTTCAAGATTCACTGTCTTGAAACAAGTTCCTTTAGCTTACTGAAATGTTGCCCTGAAGCTGATTGTGTCTTATTTTAAGTGTAATGAGATAATTCTGACTAGAAATAAGACAAATATACTTGGTAAAAACAACAGCAATATTACAAATTAGTCCATGTGAAAAAGTTAACCGTTATTCCCAAATTTTCTCTTTTACACTTTCATTTTTAGTTTTGTCTTTAATGGAGAGGCTTTTGATTTTCATCATGGTTGGCATGATGTCATTATTCTAGCTTGGGTAGTTTTTGTGCCAACCCTGATCAGATAAGTCATCCTGAAGACAGGGATGCCAGATCAGTCAAAGCTCTCATGGGTTGTTTTCAAAATTGGCAAGTTTTTGCTGTAATTTAGTGTGAAGACTTAGTTTGTACCTCTAAATTCTTCTCATTCTCCTACTCTTCCCCTGACTCTTTCTTCATAATTCCTGAAGGGCGATCACGCTGATGATGCCTGGGCATGACTTAAAGCCATCACATTTTAATCCAGAAGACATCACAACAGCATCATTTCTCAAAATGTGGGGTAGTCGAGTAGACAAATTGAAATGCATCGTGTTTAAAAAGACCATCGGAATTAATGTAAGTCTACTGTAATCGTGTTGTGACTGTTTTAAGACTTAGACGTTAGAGGAAAAAGGATGAGCAGCTTTCATATGTAACATATGTTTAATATTATGAAATGCTATCCTTTAACCCAAACCATGATCTATTCCTTAATGTAACAGCAATAGTATTTACATGTGACCAGGAAGAGTCAAACCATTAGAACAAACACTAGCATAAAACAAATAGCTAGTGAGAATGCGGTGCTTCCTCCTCTCTGCTCTTTTAGCATTCTTCTTCCTCCTTCAATCTCTCACTTTCCTCCCTCTGTCCTCAGTGCTCACTTCTGTCTTCCTGCCACCCCTGTTATCTTCTCCCTACCCTCCCCCCTCTGAAGCAAAGTGCTTTCTGGGGGGTGTTTATAGGGCTGATAAGTGGCAGATGACAATCGCTTGGCAAGGCCAGAGATAGGGCTGCCAGTACCTTGGCTGCCATCTATCAAACCTCCCACAGAGTGCCAGGCTTTACCCAGCTGTGCAGGGAGGGAGGGTGGTCCTGAAAGGTAAGAGCTCTCAATCTTCAGAAACAGGAGGACCGCCCAACATGCGCTGGCTAGTGGCAGTAAATAATGCTTATTGTTTGCTTTAGATGTCTTAATACATGCTCAATAATCCAGGTAAGGAAACCCTGGAAAGTTAAATCTGTTCATCTGGCCACAGGAGGAAACTTCCATCACTCACCCAAGTGACGTTTAGTTCTGCATAGTTAAGCATCACGAGGACTGCTCAGCCAGAGGCAAACATCCTCTGGCTGAGGGGATGGCACAACACAGAAGACCCACCTCACTGGGCAATGAGTCTGTCGTCTATCTACACCTACGGGCTAGTGGCCACTGTTTCAGTGATGAGGATGTGCACATCCTCATGTGAGAGGGAGTCCAGGAGGGCATTTATGTGAAAAAAGAACAACCATTGTTAAATTGAGAAAAGGGCCTAAGAGTACATCTTTCAGCAGATTGTGGAAGGGTGTGGTTAGTGGCTCGGCTGCAGGGGAGGGGTGGAGCAGCGGGTTTAGGGTGTAGTGTCAGGGGGGGTGAGACATCACAGCTGGTAAACATCAATAATCATACCTTCCCTGTTTTAGTAGCAGGGAGGAGGAGAAGCGCTAGCAGGAGTAGCAAGAGGAAGGAGCAGTCAAGCAATGAGAAGCCGAAAAGCTGCTCGCGAAAGCACAACAGCTCACACTGCCGAGGTTGGCTCATTCCTGTCACACCCTTTTTCACCTCTGACTAATGGTGAAGGCAGTTTGCAAATTTATGATAATAAAACTGAGCTTGTGAATCGTTGTTAATAAATAATACTAGTTCCAATCATTATGCAGCTGCAGCTGAGAACAAAGGAGTCAGTTTTTACATGAAACTGACTTCTATGTAAAATTACAGGAAAACGTCTTTGGTGGGCTGATTCTGACTTCAGCTCATACTACTCATAAAAAGACCAATAACAATCTTTTCAAACAGCTCTTAGAAAGAACGTAGAGTAAATAAGCATAGCTTCACAAAACTGTTGTTGTTGGGTTTTATTAGGACAGCCTGCAAAAGTTGGTGTGAAGCTCTGAAAAACAAATGAGTTATTGGTTCAACCACAACCACTGTTAGTTTAAATAAAAAGTAGAACACATTTATAAAAAGAAGATTTTTGTTCATTTTTGTATCAAACACAAACTTTTTTAAAAAGAATTTCAATAAATAATTACATTTCACTTATGTTGTTTACCAAAGCCGAACAATGAAATGACTGTAATCGTGTTATTTTTCCCAGCAATGCTTTGCATCACTGTTTCATTCACAGTAATTACATTGCCGCCTGCTCGAAGTTTTATTACTGCACTACATAAAAATAGTTTTGCGACGTAAAACTTAAACATTAATACTTTCGAGAAAAATTATAATGCGTTGTCAACTTAGTGGCCATTGTTCTTGCAAAAACGATATTACCAGGTAAGAGCAAATAAGGAGAAGAGGAGGGAGAGAGGCTCCACTTACTGACAAATGGACAAATGGTTTACTGACAAAAAAATTGACATGGAAAGCCAACACTTAACGCCTCCCTCCTCCATCACTCTGATGGATGACCTTTACAGTACATATGAGTCATCTTCTGGGCAGACTGGGTGAGAGAGCACGTTAGAGATTGAGAGGGAGAGAGCAGACGGTGGTGGTGCTGGCAAGCAAACCACTTGCCGTCTGATCACCAGGTGCTGTAGCACGGGCTGCCTCAGACGGTGCAATGGCATATGACGAAGTGGGAAAGGAAGAGGTTGACATGGGAAAGCATACAAACTGTGACTGTATACTTTTCTGAACCTCGGATTGATATTTGTTTTCCTGAATTGAATAAAGGCAAACTTTTCCTGTTATTCACCCACAACGTCTGATGATAAAATTTCAGCATAAGACCTCATTAGTCCAAAATTTCAACTTTATTTCAGCTTTCTTCAGCTGTAACACAAAGACTGTTGACTTCCGCCAGAATCCCTCATCTCTTGTGAATTGGATGGTCTGATCTTCAGTTCACTTTGTTCACACTTGGGATATGCAAAAAATCTGATCTGCTGGGCTGCATGCACATCAACCACAGAGCATGTCAGCGCCAAGAGTAGAGGCCTTCATGCGACCATCAAATCTGGAGTGACAACTGGCACACAGGCCACCTTGCAAACCTTAAAAACTGAGCCAAGACACAGTTCCTGGCATCTTCTCTTTCAGGGTTCTTGCAGTAATTCTGTTGTATGTCTCACTGTTAAGGCTACCCGTCTTCTCTTCACCTTTCTTTGCTGTGCACTGTCTTTGCTTCTCATGCATACATTCAATGTGAAGCATCTTGTAGCAAAGCTTTCAGTCACTGCAGTGAAATCAAACAATTGCATATGTGCTCCAAATCAGCATTTCACTTGGTTGTGAGATCTGTTTTTCTCTCTCTCTTGTTTGGTTTGTAAGCATGTGTATGTACATCAGTTAGGCTTGTTTGGAAAGACAAATAGCCACTCAGAACATGATTTGGAGTTTAAACACTAAGTGGAATAAATGTAGTTTTTACAACCATGATAAACAAAAAATAGATTTCGAATTTCCCAGTAACATTTTAAGATAACAGGTGATATCTAAAAGGCTTTTTCTTCTTTTTCTCTTTCTTATACTGATCTCTTAGTGTGGCATTGTAAGTGCCCACATATATACAGTATGCATATAGTGATCGGGCTTGTGTGTGTTCCCCAAGTAGCCTGCTGGCACTGTGACGGAGCCAAGGCCAGTCTGCTGGGCAGTCAGGCGGCGGGGGCTCTCGCAGGGGAGTCGCACGGTCTTCTCTTGTCCTGAAACTCAACTTAGAGGGAATATCCTCCATTATCACTGGAGGGAGGACAAGCAGTCCAAATACTAAAGGAGAAAACCTTGAGCTTTTCCCGCCTCCTCACTTCGCCTGTACAACAATGTATTCAAGGGACCGCAAATGCTCGAGGTTGCTCATCTTATTCATGCTGTGGCTGTTCTGGCTGGATGTGTGTTGACTGGAAGCCTTGACAGAGAGTACAAAACTGTTGCTTTTGTGTAGAAAGTATTGAGCAAAAGTGACCCTGGTGCAGACAGCTGAAACGACTGAACGAGGGAGCAATCGCTGTTTATCTATCAAAGTTATTGAAAGGGACAAGGCACTGAATTTAACATTTCTGAAGTAACTGAAACCCCTGAAACAACAACTGTTAAAGCAAAGAACCAAACCAAGTATTCAATCACATCAGGGGATATTGATGCGTTCGCTTCTTTGGAAATATGTTTCTTATTTTACAGTTTTCAACGTGCACTAGCTGCTCTACAAAATACATTTATTCAGACATAAATGACAAAGCTGTGTAAAAGAAAAGCTTTTAAAGTTCATGTTTTATTTCAAAACATGGATCTACATCTACATCAAACTTTGCATAATGAGAGACAACAATGCTAACCAAACACTACAACTGACTAAACACATGACTTTAAGCCCTTTCAGGTTTTTTTTTCAGGAGTTAGCATTCAAACATGTTTTAAGAAATGAGGTACAGTGTGCAACACATTCAAAAGTTGGTTATAATGGCATTTGTGTAAAACAATAAAATAAAAACTTAAGCCAGCTGTCTTTGTAAGAAAAAAACACAAGTCCATCACAGAGCTTGTGCAGTAAGTTCATGGACAGATGGACGGATGGAAGGACGGACTTTTCAACCAAAAACATGTGACTGAATGAATCAGCTGGAAGGTACTTTCACCTAAAGTGACACATGCCTGTTTTAGTGCGTGGGGGTCTTTAGTACAGCTGAAGCTCAGAGAACAGCTTGACCTCACAGACTGCAGAGATCTAGACCCACAATCTATTACCACTGCACGATATATTGCCACTCACTTCAATTTGCTTAACATAGTTCTTCAGCCGGAGTGAGGCAGCTGTAACACAGTAGAGAGGAAAATGATAATGCACAGTAGCAGGCGTTTTCACTACGTACAAGGATTTAATGACCAATATCCTCTTTTCTATCAACCATAATAGTCACATCAGCCTAACAACAAATTCCTCACATATTCTTTTGACCTTATGAGCAAATACATCAAAGGACATTTACAAAAACTGGGCAACAAAAAGGAGCGACTTCACTTCTACAAACATATCTACGGGCCTGCACTGAAACGTCCACATCAGACAAGCCACAGAGAAGGAAGGCACATTCCAGTATTGAGTTAGCCTCGGGGCACAGCGGCCTGACGGGTAACTGTACGATAAGACAGGCTGCTATGTCAAGACGTTATCCTTGGCCAATAAGCCATCTTGTCCTGTGGCTCCTAATTACAATCCAGGTGGGACGAAAATAGGGTGAAGTGATAAAATTTGCAGAAATGACAGCAACCACTGATACTTGTAACATCAGGATATCTGATGGAGATTAAATGTTTGCTGTTGTCTGCTGTCACACTATTTCTGCTTTCCTGTACTTTAATAATAGAAATATTACAAATATTATCTTAATTATTAAGGATATTAGTATTATCACTTTTTACACTTGTTGAGAGAGGATAGCTCATTTGGAAAAGGACCAGATGACTTTGAGCAGAAACAAGCAAAGGTGGGAGGGAGGTGTTGGGAAAGGAGACAGAATGCTGGCAGTACCAGTCAGGAACCTGAGCGGGAGGGTTTAGATTGTAAATAAAGGGCGGCCTCCGGCATACATAACAAAAGAAACAAAACAGCAAGCAAAACACACACACACACACGCACGCACGCACGCACGCACGCACGCACGCACGCACGCACGCACACACACACACACACACACAATAAAAACAAAAAAGCCTGGGCTTTTTGCCACACTAGCAGACTTTAAAACAAAAAAACGGAGATGTGACCTGTGGGTAAACTGGCATTAGGCTGCTAGCGCCCACTCAGAAGCTACATATGTGGGACAGATTCAGAGGATAAGAAGGAGATATCGCTCCTCCCTGGGGCCTCCAGTGTATCAAGGCCTGCCTTTTACCTGCAGGGCCAAGCAATTTCTAATGTACTGAGTGTCAACAACAGGATGAAAGAGTTCACTATCATTAATGCCTTTTCTATTTGGAAGAAAAACAGATATACAGGTGGAAGCTGTTTGCAGTATACTGATGTATTTAAAGCAAACGGGGCTCAGTTTACTTTGAAAGTCTGCATTATTTCTCTCTATCGATCTGTTTATACACTTATTCTATACACGTCTATACTTCTATACATGTAAGTATAGTAAGTCAACAGTGCACACACAAGCCTTCCTTTCAAATAAACTTGTCTAACTTTGTTAATACCTGAGATTTGACCTTTTGAAATGTGACTGACATTTTTTCAGATTACATTTTGCCTCAAGCCTGAGAGAAGTCAAGTGGGTGAGCCAGCCAAAACACAATCACTACGGCATCTTTCTAATTTCCAGTATAATCATGATAGGGGTGAGACATTTTCTCCAAATATCTGGGGGAGATTTGTGGGGACTCAGATGGCAGAGCGGGTCATCCACCAACCGCAAGATCAGTTGATTGATCCCCGACTCCTAAGTAAATGAGACTTGTAATAGAAAGTGCTTTGAGTGCTCAAATGATTAGAAATCCATAAATTCCACCTTGTTTTGAAGATGCCAAGATTTGTTCTTAAATATATAAACTTTTTAGTCTTTTATCATAACTGACATGCACGTACATGAAGTTTGGATAAACTGAGGAATAATTATCCTACAGATTCTCAGAAGTCAGGACAGCTCAAGAATGTGTACCTTGATTTCAACGTGACATTCGGTACCGTCTAAATCACATCACTTGCAGATGTTTTGTGTGAATGTGTTGGAAGGAATTATCCCAGACTGTGTCTGCCCTCTGCTGCTTTTTCAGCTGCTGTTTGATTCCCGAGTAGCTTCTGGTTTCAATCTGCCCTTCGGCGAGCAAGTCCTCTTATGTGATCTGACACTGAGCTGTGTGCACGAGATCTGCTTTGTCTTACACGCACTCACACACATACTAGCATGTCAAAGCCATAAAGAAACAAAAATGCACACAGATACACACGCACATAAAGGCTTTGAACACGGACGCATACTGGTGTACAGTCTAAAAGACAAGCAGAAACACCGTCGAGCAGTAAAGAACCTTCACACAGATTTGCACGCACAAAAACATATTGATGTGAACAGAAGAAACGCACCACGGATCCTATTTTTAAATGTACAGATCTGACATATAAAGTGCTCAGACTGATATGTAGTGCTGGATTTTTTCCTGTCTGATCACACAGAGGCTTGGGCAAATTGTGTAAGACTGTAAACAACAAGTTGCCTGAAAGTCTAAATTGCTCATTTTTCATGACCTATGGGGCCTTTTTTATTTTACTGATTTGATTATATTCCCAGACCTCAGCCACAGCCCTGCAAAGTGTTCTGTTTCTAAAAACGATGAACCAAAGTTACAAAAATAAATAAAAGTAAAGTTGAGTCTGTACTTAAGTATTAATGTTAACAACATTTATTTCAATTTTCATATTATTTGTGCCGTTTAAAGCATTTATTGCCAAACCTTTCATGTTTAACAGCTGCATTTAAAAAAAAAAAATTGCTTGTATTCACTGGAATAAATAAAAAAATCTCTACAAACACAGGTAAGCATCAGTTTAACTGTCAGTCATCCTGTTTCTGTGTGTGTGTGTGTGTGTGTGTGTGTGTGTGTGTGTGTGTGTGTTAGACAGAGGGAGGGATCAGGTTTGAAAGTCGGACAGATCTGGCGGCCAAGGTGACCTCATTACCGACATTTGTTCCGCTTGTCGCTGCAAATCACACACTGTGTCCGTCAAGCCACGCCAAACGCCACGCGACCATCAGTAACCTGCCCATCTCTGTGGCAGGGGAGCACAGAGCTGATGTCTCCTGATCCGTGACCCCAGAGAAAATCGACAATATCGCATTCACATTCAGAAGGAGTCTGAGAAAATCTGAGGGTCTCTCTGGCTGGACAAGTGCGATGCAGTAAACGTAAAAGTGACCTCATTTAACAGGTTTGATTTCAGGGCATGAAAGGGAAGTTGATGTAGCATGCAGGCAGTTCCACCCTGACCTCCTGACTTCTAAAACGTCTGCTGGGCAGAATATCGACATGACCTGTGCAACAACTTGCAGACAGTTTATGATTGTATCAGGATGCTGTTGAATTGTCATCAGAGGTGTCAGCATTACACTGTCTGGGACCAGGATGATAACTCAACTTGATAACTGCAACTGTAAACTTGTCCTTTTCACTTAGGTCTCAAAGTTCAAGACTGCACAGAGTTCTTATTTGAGTGCAGTTAATAAAAAGAGCTTTATGGTAAATGCAGAAAACCAGAAATAGCTGCAGATATTTCTTTCTGCTCCTAGTATATCTGGGACAAATCTGAGATGTTTAAACCCCACTTAAGCCCCATAGTATTAAAAAACAAAGCTGAAACTGCAACAAGTCTTCAAAAATATCAGACTGTCAAAGATCGCGTGCTTCTATAATTACCCCTGCGACAGTTTCAAAAATAACACAGGGATCACTAAAGGTTCATGTAAGCTTTGGAAACTGTGCTTGTTAAAATTAGACAAAGATCACTGTGGCGGAGGCGTGGCCCCGGGCGCAGCTGCAGGGGAGGAGTGGAGCGGAAGGCTCATCAGGGCGGCGCTGCGAGGCCGGTAAGAACAGCTGATGTTGTTTATGGACTGATGATGGTCTCCCTCCGCTGTGTTTATAGTGAGACGAGGAGGAGCGGCCAGGAGAGAGATCAGCTGGGCTCGTGAGCTGTCAGACTGTGTGACTGAGTCAGCTGTCAAAACAACAACACTTGAATAAATGTGGAAGTTGGCTGTACCTACCTGTGTGTGCGTGTGTCTGTGCCTGGCGTATTCCACAATCACGTTACAGGTTAAAACCAACAAGAAGTAAGTAGGAGGACTTCTGGCAAAAATTATTATCAGGTATTCTTCCTTTTCCAACATATGTCATTTTAAGATTCTGGTTTTGACTTTCAGAGCTCTTCGTGGAGCAGCAGCAGCTTACATCACTGAACATTTATATCCATATGTCCCCAGCGGGTCCCTGAGGTCATGTGATCAGGGTGTACTTGAAAACTAAAGGAGACAGCTTTTTGCCAGAATGGCCACCAGACTCTGGAGCTCTCTCCCTCTGAGCTTGAGATCTGCAGACTCTTTTTCAGGAACTAAAAACATCTTTTTATTCGTGTGTTTGGTTCACTCTTTTTTTTAATGCTCTGGTATTTTGTTGAGTAGCACTTTGTGATGTTTGTTTTGTTACTTAATTCAAATTAATTAAATGTATTAATTAATATTCTTCAACATCATCAGGAATATGGCCAATCATCCAAAAACAAGCTGTATTGTAACCCTGTCTACACCAATAAAATGGTCTTCATGCTCGCAGAAGAAGAACACACTATCTCCCAAAGCTGTCACGAAAAGCAAAATCATTTGATTCTATCCGATTGTGAGCTTGTGTCTTTAGAGTGAGTTATATTAGACTGGGACCACTAAGGTCTCCACCCTTGATTGGCAACCTTACAAAACACCTCTGGCATCATCTGTGGGAGCCCACGAATAAGCATTCCCAAGTACCTCCTCACGGCTAGGTTAAACGCCCAGTCACCAAGCACTTACTGAGGAGCCCATCCCTCAGGCATCTCTTGAATCACGCTTAAGTCTGGCTTCTCACCTGGGTTTGATTTGCCTTGGGAGACCTACTAGGGGCATGTTACTGCTGACTGTCCTAGGATCACTCAGGCTTGGAGTAGAGTGAGGTTGGGGTGGTATGGGCATCGGACTAGAATTCCTCATGTCTACCTTCTAGGTAAGATTTCTCTGCCATTTCCAACCTGGAGAACACCCAGGACATGCTGGAGAGACTATATTTCTTGATTGGCTTAGGTAGAAGTTTAGACTACTGACCGTGTGACTGAGAATAGTGGTAGGAAATGGATAGACGGATCTATTGGAGAGCTCATCTGGATCATAAAGTCCAATATCTGAAAGGAAACTCAGGTTATGGCAGAGGGAAAATATCTGTATTGTGGGTTATGCTTTTTCTTTTTTTTTGACAAGGGTGACATGGTAATGATATAGTTTAACAAGTTATATAGTTACGTTGGCAAGTTTAGTTTAATACTGCATCTTTGCACAATAGTAAGCTGCAGTAGAGGCAATCCCCACCTCTCTTTGTGCGTGTGTGTGTGTCTGTTTGTGTGTGTGTGGCTGATGGAGGCGGCTGGTGATGGCAGCAGCCAGTTAACTGGTGAACATATCTGTCTTGGCAGAGCCATTATGCAGGACTTGGTCCCATGCCAGCCGGCAGTGGAGCGAAAGAGCGAGTGTGTGTTACGAATGCGAATGTGTGTTACTGAGCGTGACTGTGTGTGTGTGTGTGTGTGTGTGCACATTCCTACTCGTGTTCACTGGGCTGCTTAAAAGACAGAAAGCCACAATCTGAGCAGTAAAAAAAAAAGTGTGTGCCTGTGTGTTTGCATGCATCTCGCTGTATCTTATCAGGAAGTGTGTGAGAGTGTGTGTTGGATAGCTCTCTCTATCAACAGCTGGTAGTCAGGGAAGCGATGGCCTGGCCACGCGTCTGGAGGAATGTGCTTTGGTGGCAGATCCAAGTATCTGTCACACACACACACACACACACACACACACACACACACACACACACACACACACACACCCTGCCGACTTGCTCCAGCTGATGCTGATGCTGTATGGCTGATGCTGGATATTTCATTGGTTTCTGGAGAGGTTTTTATCTTTCCTTTCTTCTCTCTGTTGTGGAACTGCAGTCAGATTACTGAGAGATTACATGTAAAGTACAGGAGCTGAACTGCCAAGACTGTCAGTTTATTAACTCCTACCAATACTCAAACACACAGAGACGCAAAGAAACCACAGTGTTTGCTGAATGACTTGCTTCCCTCAGTCTAACTGTTCTTTGATTCCCTATTTCTTTTACAACTGTTGACCAGCACTGTTCAATACCACCCTATGCTGACAATAAGATGTTATGAAAACTTTTGTTTCGTCCTAACTCCCTTAATGGCCTAGCTAACCTTTCTCCAAGGTATGTGAAGCATCTTCGAAATTATTCACTTTACAAAATCAAGCTTCTTTTATCAGCTTTACAATTTAAACAGCTCGTGTTCTTCAGCGGAGGCCACATGAAAGCCAGTCCAGACACAAGTTTGATAACGTATTAAAAAAGAAAAAAAAAATAAGAAAAACTCTGGGTATGCCATTAACATTTAAAATAAGCTGGAATACAAATTGAGATGTGTCCAGTGTTTCCATGACAGTTAATGCTTTTAAGAGTGATTTAACTGGCAAAGAGACTGACTCACCCACCTACATATCCACCAATTTAATCATTCAGTTTGTCATGTTTTAATGGATTATGGGTTTGATAAAAATCCTGATAATTGCTTGTCATCAAACAAGTAATACCACTTTATATAATAACTTTCCTTCAGCATAACAAAAAAAAAAAATCTATAGCCATGCTTGAAGGTCTGTGACACTGTAATTATCATTGCACCTCAAATTACACCGCTAATTGTTGGACAGACATAAAATGTTAAGTTCGTCTACATCAGAGACTCAGGTCTGCATTTTCAAACTTTTCGTTTGGCTTTAACACAGTAGTGTTAATATTAGTATTATAGTTTGTACATCGTAAACCTGCTAAACTTATTAATGTGTTGTATGTTTCTAAGCACTAGAATATGGCTGACACAAGGAAGTCAAAAATATGTATAGATACAGTAAATAGACTGCATCAATACAGTCTAATGGGAAGTATTCTGCATTCCCTGCTTTCCAGTTGGATACATTTTAGTGTGAGTTGTGACTTCCTGAAACCATCCTCATTTCTAATAATCAAAACCAAACTCTAACAGCACAAGTGATGGTAGCATCTGAAAACACACAGACTCTGAATTGTGTTATGAACAGCTGTTCCTACAACACCTTCCCCATCAGCTGCACCGCTTTACTTATGAGATGAAAGGATAGCAATCGTCCTTCGTCAGACTGAATAACAGAACTACAATGAGCAGAATGAACATTTTTATTCGTACACGGAGGACAAGCAATATTTTTATCTATTCATCCATGGCCAAACACTGCAGCCTAAATAAGACTTAAAATCAATAAGTATAGATATATAAGCTCACAAATACTGTCATTAGTTGTGAGTTGAATGACGTTACTGTCGTGTCAAGACGACCTGTTCTGTGATCCTGGTCATTGTTTATAGTCTGACTACGAACACAGAGATTTTTAAAAAGCTTGAGAATGCAGCTTTTCCAGTGTCTTCCTCTTTTGTTCCTCTTGGTTGACCATTTAGCTGCAGCCAAAAAAACCCAATCAAACTCAATAAGCTAGTAGAACTCAGACTTTAAGGAGACTGCAAACACAAACCAGCAAATATCTGGTACCTACCAAAAATCTTGTTTCTTGCTTACAGATAATGCACATTCAAAACCAACAGATATAAACTCTTTACTAACTGTCCATGAAGGAAAGTAAAATTAAACATCTATATTGGTACATGGTAAATCCTCCGTGCTTCAAAAATCAGATTATATTCTGAGTATATTTAACTGTATTTAATTCAATTCATAGGACAAAATTACAGCAGTTGCCTCAGATAAATACCCTACAAAATACCACGAAAATGCAATAAAACAAGCCCGTGTGAGGAAGCATTTGGTGACAGTGGGAAGGAAAAACTCCCTTTTAACAGGAAGAAACCTTCATTCTGTAAATCTAGGATTTTTAGACTTTACAGACTGAGAAACTAGCTATGTGATAATGGTAATGCAGTGTTTGAGGTGCTATATGGCTCATTGTTCAACCTGAGTGGCTCAATATTTTGAAATATAATTACATTATATAATCATTGTGACATTACGTTTCTCCCAAAATGTACATCTCACATAATTTTGGAGCCTTAACATGATCTTTTGGGGGGGTGTTTCCCTCTTTGAGCCAAAAGTGACAACGTTTGAACAAGATGATGGACATGGGTAAAAATGAGGAAATCCAGCTTTCTGGATCTGACTAACAACAAAATCTTCAGTTCCACACACTTAACTCATTAACTCATCTAAAATCTGTACTTTCACAGATAAACTGTATGCTTCTGAGCTCGTTTACATTAAAAAAAATGTTATAAACCTCTGTTAGTCTCTTTACATGTAAAACATGGCAATGCATTACACATAATAAGAAAAATGAACCATCAAGAGTCGAGTCATGTGATCCTGTCCTGACAGTATCTAGAGATTGAACCCCTTCACTGTGACAGAGTAGTCTACACAAAATGAGCTGAATCTCAAACAAGTCATGAGTCTATTCAATATTCATGCTTAGAAACAAGGCAGCAGCCTATTAAGGCGAGCTTCAAACGAAGCTGCTTATCTTTTTAATTAGGCCGCAGGTTGAGAGCGAACGATATTGCACTCTGAGCTGATGTATATGTAATGTGGAAAAGTATTGATTGTGAGGAGAAGTCGATGAGGGGGCCCATTCAAGGTTCTAGCTCCGTGAACTGTTCAATACAGGCGCTAATAAATAATATCAAAGGCAAAACCTGGCTAAAGGTGGACGAGATGAAATCTCTTTATAATGCAAAGCCCAGGGGGAGAAGAGAGAAGAGAGGATAAGAGGGATGGCAGATATTTCTTTTCGCAGGCTGCCAGGGCGACAGGATATTGCACA
Organism: Aulonocara sp. 'chitande type north' Nkhata Bay; assembly: GCF_057382095.1. Lineage (NCBI taxonomy): Eukaryota > Metazoa > Chordata > Actinopteri > Cichliformes > Cichlidae > Aulonocara > Aulonocara sp. 'chitande type north' Nkhata Bay. Next base: position 7,138,408 of record NC_141361.1, on the reverse strand, counting down.
GAGTGTGCAGCTGAAGAAACAAATAACCCGTCTTTCATCAATAGCAGATTAAAACACAGACGAAAAAAGGGATAGAAAAACATTCCTAATTATATTTTCTGGAGTTTGTGTTTTTTCCTGACTGTTTTGACACAGCTAATATGCTTTTTCTTGAACACCACCCCCTCTCTTCACACACACACATTAAAAAAAACAAAAAAAAACCAAACCAGCATCATCACCCTCCACCTTGCCAGGTTATCTAGGTCTAATAGGCAATATAAGAAGCTATTTGCACTTCAAGGTGCTAATGCAACACTTTCCTCAATCTTATTACCATCAATGTGAATTTCTCACCTGTGTGTTGACAAGTAGAATTACACAAAGTGTTTGGACACCAATATTGCCAACATCAAACAACCCCCTTCAAACCCGAGTTTCTAGGCAAGTTAGCACCCTGACCTTTGCCGGTCTATTACATTGTTGACTTTACTGCAGGAAGCTGCTTGTCACAAGTGTAATTTAAGAGATGCAAATCAGTCTGTTGTGCTCAGTAAAGCGTTGCCGTTTTCTAGCAGCAGTTTTTTTTTTTTTTGTTTTTTTAATTTTTACACTTTGGATATGAATCAGTTTTAAAGTGCTAAATGATGCAACATATTCAGTTGTTTCACAAAACATGTCCTCATATTTGGCAGGAAGTACCAGCATTCAGTATGTGTAGTACAAAAAGGTAGATAGAATTACATCACTGTAAAACTATAGCTCACTTTCAATAAGTTAAATAACTCATTTAGACTGATTTTTTTTTAAGAAAAAGCTAAAATAAAGAAACAGATTTGGGCATTTACAAGTTTAAAAGTAAAGACACACGTGAATGACTGTTTCAAGCAAACTGAATGTGCTGAATGCGTATTTTTTCTTGCCTTCAACGTTTATGGGGAAACTTTTTATAACCACAATTAAAACCTACAAAGGTAAGAAAAAGAGACTTCTATGGGATTTTAAAACAGTCATAAAACAGTTTGAATGATGACAGCACAGCATCTGCCTTATTTTGCATTGATTTTATGGCGTTGCCATTTCTTTGATATTAAATTATTATTACTATTTCATATTCATTTACGATTTGTTGTGTCTGAGCTTGTTCCCTTTTTTATATTTTCTTCTCTTTTTCTCCAGTTTATACACAATTCTTGTCAGTCTGACAAGCAAACATAACCCTTTTTAATTTGACTGATATACTATGCACATTAACACGGCGTCAGCAAAGCAGTTAAGGTTACAACGCAAACATTGAGAGCATTGTCGTTGATTTTATGATGAATTAATAGTTGTAGTGCAAAGTAGTGGAGAGGATAGAAAGCTAGCTAGCTGGTGTGGCTCACTCTTCTACTAAGCAGCCAAAAGTTAAGTAAGCTAAAGGAAGGTTAGCCAGAGTTGACAGCTCTGTCGCTTTCCTAATTTTTTTGCTAGCAGACAGAACTGACCACAAAGCCCTGAATTCATGTCATGTCCAGTGTAAGTGGGATTTATTAAGTTACAAATACTTTACTTACTGTAAAGATATTATCACAATGGGTCAATGTGTGTGCGTCTTTGTGTGTCTTTGTGTCATTAGTGAGTAGGTGGGTGGGTATGTGTGAGTAAGTAAGGGAATGAGTGTGTGTGGGTGCACGGCTGGGCCTGGGTCTGAGGCCCAGGTACCGGGCAGTTCTTTGGTGCCTGGAGCCCTGATCTCAGCTCACACCGGGGTGGCTGGTCTCTAGTGGGGTCGGTTGCCCGTCGCCACTGGCCCTCTGGGACTCCCACCCCTTTTGCCCCATCTAGGGCCTCCATCCTTCTCCAGCTGGGATGGGCGTGCAGATGTTGCCAAGACTCGTGGCCTTGGTACTTTGTGGTCTTCAGTAATCTTGGGGGCTGTGGATGGCTCAGATCCATCTCTGTCTGCGTCTGGCTCCTGGGGGGTGTCACTGTGGCTTCCCACCCTCATTTTCAAGTACATATGTGACAAAGACCCACACTCACATTCGACATACTCTTTCTCTCTCTCTCACACACACACACACACACACACACACACACACACACACACACACACACACACACACACACACACACACACACACACACACACACACACACAAGATTTATTTACCTGTGCATTTTCGAATGTTTGTGTTCCAGGTGTTGTATGTTTGTTTTTCTTACAAGAGTGGCAGTTGATAATATATTGTGGATTTCTATTTGTACTCTATCCTTTTATTACGTCTTCCCCAATCCCCCCCCAACTCCCTTTTATTGTTTGCTTGTCCTGTCTTAGACATTGTTACCCTGTATACCATATATAATGTAATAATTGAAATAACGCGAACAGAAATGAAGAAATATACACATAAACCCTAAACAAGAGGAGCCTATAGAGAATTTGTAGAGCTGAACTGGAAAAGGAAGATGTGTTTAGCACCACAGTGCAGATCATAACTCTGATTGCAAAAGCTGCCAGACAGGACAGGATCTGTGCAACCTCGCACAAAATCATGTGCACGGGATTTTTTAATTTTCTTTGATGTTTTAAGTTTATCCCTCTACAGGCCAAATCCACTGAGTGATGTTTATAGATGTAGGTAGACGTAGTCCCACGTCAGCTCATTCAGCTGTTATACTGTATATTGCTCACCAATGAAACATGGCACTGTAAATGGCTGGAGTGGAGCGATGAATCATAGGTACAGTTATTGTAAGATAAATTGGTAAGTACCAAGTATTTGTTTATTATGTTTTATTTCTATTGAATTCAAGGTTGTAGGCACATTACGGGGACAGACAGCCAAAGCCTTCACAATGTTAAAAATCATAATTTAAAGAGCAGAGATGCTGTGCACCACATTCAGCTAGTGACTTAAGTCTTAAAGAAATATTTCTTTCCTTCTAGAGTTTATCTTAGATAAACTAATGGAATACCTCTTCCTAGTATACAGACACAAAAGAGCCATTTGTTGTACGTTATAATTTAAAAACCTTGCAAAGCTTCTCACAAATAAAATACCAAATAGTAGTTTTTACCTGGATGTTAAAAACATGAAAGCCTAAGATCCCCTTTGTCTCAATAGACTGACACTCTTATCGATCTTATCAATTAAATGCCTAAAGTCACTCCGGATGGAAGTTCTCTGTTCTCTGCAGAAACTAGTCTTTGATCATATGACCACACACCCCAACCACTCTCTAACGTCTCCACGGCACACGCTCAGCTAGAAAAATCTTGTCAGCAGCTGCAGTTTGAAGTCCCCTCGAATGCAAATTGAAAATTAAGGTGCACTTCCTTAATCTGCTGTTCTAATCCAGCTCCGAAAAGGAGGTAAAAAGAAAGAAAATAGAAAGGAAAAATCCACAGAAAGGGCCACATTAATTATACACAAAAAGAAAAACTACAAAAGAGGGCCTGGTCTTTGAAGATACTGAGCACTAAATGTCACCCGCAGTCTTTGAAGCTCTCAACTGCCTTTGTCTCTCATTTCTCCTCTACATGAAACACGACGCGCGGAGAGACACTGCCAGCAACAGGAAGGGACACTTCAACTTGGGGGTGCACACTCTTTAATAAGAGAGATAAGAAATTATAAAAATACACAGTATACTCCCCTATCATGAAATAACTTCTTTTTAATCTGTGACCTGAAATTCACATATAAAGTCTGCACAATCAGATGCAGACTAAATTCAAATAGATTCCAATTTATTTGTTTACATTTTTTGCTTTAATTTATTATTAAATTACGAGAATTTATCTGTCTCAAACTGCAGCAGGAATAAATTGATAACTCAAATAAATCAAATCCTGCTTATAGAGGACTAATGTTATCTGAGGACGTCCAGAGATTTTAATATTTACAGACATTACTGAAGATTTTAATCCTATTAAATCTGCTCTTTTTGTTACTGTCGAAATGTTTTGTTCACTTCAGTGAGGTGAATATGAAGGTGACTGAAAATCTATTTTTTGTTGTTTTCCTCTTTCTATAAAAATATGCATATAGCAGAAGAGGAGCGTGTATGTAGAGTTACTGCACAGCGGTTTCAGAGTTGACCCACTGTGGGTCAATACATGTTCCCCGATACACACAGAAAAACGCAGCAGTGGCTTAACTCGTACTGCCTCGTGGTGGAATGCCTCGCCCGGCCAGGCAAGTTGCAATTTACATCAGTGTGTTTCCATGTTTATGCCGTTTTTACTCTCGAAGGACAGATCTCAACAATCAGCACAATTTTAATATATGCTGACCTGCACTGCCCATCAAGAGTTTGGACACACCCTCTCATTTAATGGTTTTTCTTTACATTGTAGATTCGCACTGAGGGCATCAACACTGTGAATGAACAGATACTGAATGAAATAAAACATGTTTTCTATTTTTGACTCTTCCAAATAGCCACACTTTCCTTTGATTACTGCTTTGCTCATTGTCTCGATAAGCTTCGTGAGGTCGTCACCTGAAATGGTTTCCTAACAGTCTTGAAGGAGTTCCCAGAGATGCTGAGCACTTGCTGGCCCCTTTGCCTTCATTCTGCGGTCCATCTCATCGTAAACCATTTCGGTTGGGTTTAGGTCAGGTGACTGTGATGGCCAGGCCATCTGGCGCAGCACTCCATCACGCTCCTTCTTGGTCAAATAGCTGTTACACAGTATGGAGGTGTGTTTGAGGTCATTGTCCTGTTGAAAAATAAATGATGATCCAACTAAATGCAAACCGGATGGGATGGCATGCCACTGAAGGATGCTGTGGTAGCCATGCTGGTTCAGTGTGTCTTCAATTTTGAATAGATCCCCAACAGTGTCGCCACCAAAGCACCCCCACACCTTCACACCTCCTCCTCCATGCAAGTAGAGACCATCCGTTCACCTTTTCTGTGACGACATGGCAGGTGGAACCAAGGATCTGAAATTTGGACTCATCAGACCAAAGCAGAGATTTTCACTGGTCAAGGCAAGAAAAAAAATACATATTCAATCCATTTCTTGGGTTTCTTGGCCCAAACAAATCTCTTCTGCTTGTTGCTTCTCCTCAGTAGTGGTTTCTTTGACCATAAAGGCCTGATTTCCACAGTCTCTTCTGAACAGTTGATGTAGAAGAGTGTCTGCTACTGGATCTCTGTGTGGTGACTCGGATGAATTTATCCTCAGCAGCAGAGGTGACTCTTGGTCTTTCTTTCGTGGGGCGGTCCTCATGTGAGCTAGTTTCTTTGCAGCGTTTGATGGTTTTTGTGACTGCACTTGGAGACACATTCAGAGTTTTAAAATTTTTCAGACTGAGTGACCTTCAGTTCGTAAAGTAATGATGGACGGTCGTTTCTCTTTACTTAGCTGATTGGTTCTTGCCATAATATGAATTCTAACAGATGTCAAATGGGGCTGTCAGCGGTGTACGAGCCTGACTTCTGCCCAACACAACTGATGGTCCCAACCTCATTAATAAGGCAAGAAATTCCACAAATGAACCCTGACAAGGCCCATCTGTGAAGTGAAAACCATTTCAGGTGACTACCTCATGAAGCTCATTGAGCGAAAACATAAGTATGGCTACTTTGAAGAATATAGAATTTAAGACAAAAAGAGTCAATGTTAATAATCATAAATACACCCTAGTAACAGTGACCAGTCTGCACCAAATTTACCTCAAGTCGAGGGGAACATCATTTCAAAAAATTACTTTAAGGTGTTTAAGAGAAATTGTGTTCACAAAAATGTGAAGCCTGTGCAGAGAACCTGAGAGCAAAACGCCTCCAGCAATAGCTGTCACCAGCCCAGAGTCCATTAATGCTAAAAGTGAGCCACAGAAACCCATGAGGACTGGTACAAGTTCAGGACTGCCAGTGTGGTACACTGACCTGGTGTTTTATTTTTTAATGAACAACTATTGGAGTCTGCTGGTACTAAGGAAAACTTAGGATGTTGATATTTTTAATATATAAAATTGTGTTCTAAGAGTGATTACAAATCTTTTTATATTTAAGGACAATATTAAAGCCAAGCTTTGTTCTTTAGAAGTTGCCTAAAACTAGCATGAATTTAGATAATACATAATCTAGAACAATTAAATAGTTACATTTATTTCATATATAGAGAGATTGAGACCATTTCTGATGAGGCTTCAGTAAACAGATCAACTGAAGGGCCAGACGCATCTCTCAGGTCCAGTGTCACGTCTTAGATGGATTTTCTTTGCTGTTTCTTAAGGACATCACTTTTAGGTACCCTTCACCTGTTGAAGATACAGTTTTAAGTCTACAACTTCTTCTTTTGTCCTCCACTTGTTAGTTTCCTCAGATTTTCTAAGCAGACAGACCAACCCGAGACATGCCACATTTTCAAATAACAGCACAACACTACATTTTTAACCCTGCTTGTATGAAAAAAAAAAAAAAGTCTGTTAATCTGTGTTATCTTTGGCATGTGTCCGCTAAAGAAATTGGCACAAATTATTTGTTTCTGTCACAGGCAGCTTGTAAGAAAGTGTCTCTACAACACTAGTTTATCACTCAAGTTAGGTGAAATTTTTATGTTTGAAAGATTCACAGGTTAGAATTTAATGGCTTAGCTAAGAAGCAGCAAAAAGGCCAATTCCTCTGAAAGTGGTCAGGTACGTATGAGAACTGGACTGAAAATATGAAAAAGCTGCCAATGTCCAAAGAAAACTCCAAAAGGTTTCCAGAAAGCCCGGAGGGCGATTGCTCAAGACAACCTCAAAAAGCTTAAGACTTTTGCACAGTTCTGTAACAAATCAATGACCATTACTGCAAGCATGCATATGGATATGTTTATGTAAAGCAGTGGATTAATACAGATTTGATGTTCCAGTGAGTATTTTCCTATTGGACCTTCCAAAAAACCTAAAAATATCAATATTTCACTCAGTGCATCCATGACAAAGAAAGAACATTGTTGTGTTTCTCATAGTTTATGGATAACAACAAACATGGTAAAAGTAATATTAGACGCTGCATATTCACACAATACTATCTTCTGAAGACGATCACTGCATTGTTATTGTTGGTCTGTTCGATAGGATTTGTTGTATTGTATATTCTTAATAAAATGAAAATATGAAGACAGTCTATTTTTCTTTAAACAGTGAAAAACATCTCATGAGAAAACTTTCCTTCTATGGGATAAATAGGACACTGAGCATTACACGGTATGAGCTTAGTCCCAGAGGGATGAAGTAAAATAAAGAGAAGTGTGTAGACAACAGTCAATCAGAAACAAGGACACCGCATTCCTGTTTCAGGTGGGGATCAAGTCAGCCTCATACATATCCCTCGGGGTTTCTGTTTGGTGCTGATTTTCTCTCTTCATGAAGTTTTCCATGTACATCTTAAAACCTGCGAGAATCCTATCTGGATAGACTTCAGGTCATCTTCATATACCTTCACATGATGAACACCCAGCCTCAGAGCATTGGTTCAGTCCCATTTACACCAAAGCAGTCGCCCAAAATCTCACTAAAGCCAAAACATCTTTTTTAAACCTGAAAACTTGTGTCAGGTTTGAAATTGGAAAATAAGTAAACTCCAATGACACAGCAGAGGCCCTGACTTGCTCACCTCTACTAGAGAAGGTAAATTTCCATTCAGAGGATCCAGGGTTCTACGACTGCATTCCTATCCCCAACCGGATGCAGCAGATGGCTTCCCCTCCCTGTGCCTGCTTCTGTGTGAGGATTCTTCCTGATAAAAGGGAGTTTTTCCTTCCCACTGACACCAAGTCGTTGCTCATAGGAGATCTGATTGTTAAGGTTTTCTGTCAAATACTGTAGGGTCTTTATCTTAAAACAAACTGCGTTAAGGTGATGATGTACAGTATGTCATTCTGCATTAGCACCTATTATTTTAAGCTCCAGTTCAAAGGACCACCACAGAGCTCCCAGAGCAAAAGTATGTCTAGCTAAATAAGGCTTTGATACAAAATAAGAAAAAAAAAATGATAGCTAAAAATGATTCAATATTTAAAAATACAATCTTAAGATCTATTTATTTAAAGGCAATCTGTAGTCGGTATTTGGGTGGATTGACCTTTTGAAAGATTTTTTTATTTATTTTTTTAAATCCAGTGACTTTCTCCCAGCAGCTCACAGGGTAGAGCTGCAGAGATTAAATAATTCTAATGTTTTTATATTAACAGAGCATTGGGATATGTACAAAAGTAAAATTATTTTAATTTACAGCGTGGAAAAGATGTGCAAACTAAAGTGAACCACTGACACATTTTGCTAACTATCAGCACTTTCCCTGCTTAGCTCTTAAAATATTGATCCAATTCTCTCTCTTCAAAGCACTGATTGTGATTCCAAATTCATCTCTAACCAGTCCTTAACAGGCATATCCATCCCCGTTCTACTTTCCAGTGCAGACAGAACCCTGCAGAGCCAAATCTTTGTTAGTAATTTGACTTTTTTTATTCTCTACTCTACAACCAGTTTCTCCTTATCCACCCTCTCCCTTTGTAGGTGAAAGAAATTATGGGGAAAAAAGGAGACAGAAGAGAGGCAGGCTAAAAAGAACAAGACTGAGAGAGAAACTAAGGGGTGGGGGGTGGGAGTTCGGGTACTTGAGTGCAGTTGTAATCAAGGCCTGTGCACTCAAGAGGGGCCAATCAATCCAACCGTCTGCCTCTACATCTCATCAGGCATCTTGAAGATGGCTAAAAATGAGTTGCTTGGTCCAGGCGGCCTCCTTGGGCCGCTGAGAGAGAGAGAGCTTCAGTAAGGAGTCCATAATAACTGCAGCAGAGGACAGAAAGGTCCTAAAAGTCTGAGCTGCAGTTAGAGCGCAACGAAAAATGACTGACCCCCTGCTGATAGCAGTGTTTACTGCCACAGAATTTTTAGACAGCATAGTTTACTTTAAGGAAAATAGGTAAAATGCAGTCTGGGAAAAAAGCAAATCTTGGAATAATGAAAGATTAATTATGTGGTCAGTAAAATGGCATACAAATGTTGTGTTTGACTGATTATTCCATTCATGTTCAGTTTCCTACAGTATGTCAAACCAAGTTGATTTGAATATTTTCATAATTTCCAATTTACTGTGTGTTTTCTACATATGACCTCTGTACAGCTGTTGTTACACATTATAATAAGAATAAAAATGTCTTCTTGCTTTGTGTTTCCCAGAATGTCCCCATCATGTTTACCTCTGGGGCAGAACATTCAAGCTACTGTCCTCTGACTTCAGTTGGGATGACACGTCCAGTGTGCCTGCAACGACTCAAGGATCGGCAACTTTCGCCTAACGAATAAAAGATCACTGGTTCAATCCCAAGAGGAGACAAAAAGCCATTTTGAGTTGTGTTAAGAAGAGGATCTATGTAAAGACTCTGTCGAACATGCAGAACATGCTGTTGTGACCTTTTGTAAATAAAGCACTGGAAAGTAGTTTTGACTACATACAGGAGGAATGCTCAATAAGCTTGAGTATTAGAACCACAATAGCAGTACAATAGCAAAAATAATATATGCTGTATGCCTGCATCTTCCACAGATGCAAATGAAATCATTTTAACGTTTCATTTTTTCACAGTTTGAATCACTGGTAAGGATATGTCAGCTATTAGCATATTAGCATAAAAATGATGGGAAAAAAAGCGATAAGAACTTAGAACAAAAGCGACTGTCGCTGTCGACACTAAGAGAAAATTCCACTTTTCACTCTAACATTTCAAAAACCTGTAATTTTGCAAAATTGCAGGTACGCTACGTTGTACATTATGGCAGAAAGGAACTTTAAACTAAGACAAAAAAAAACCAGTAGGATGAAGAGGTGATAATTAGGAGCAGTCATCAGACAGACACAGTCATTAAATCTGAGGATATTAAGAAAATTCTATCAGATGATTTTACTCCCATCCATTCAGGTTTTAAAAAATGTATATTAAATTATTCAATCCTAGTGCTAACAAGTTTTTGGAAAGGTTCACCCTTGTTCTTCCGCTCAACTGGGATTACAGAGTTACTGGGCTATAAATTACAGGCTTTGCAGTAGCATTTAAATTAGGTAATAAATAAAATATGAACCCAAGAAGCACGCTGATACTGTCCTGTCATTTTGGATGTAAAAGATAAGGGCTGTAATAGCCTTTTCACCTCTGAAAAAAAGGCGTATATTTGATGTGTGTGTAGGTGGACTCTATATCTGCATCTGTTTCGGGTCTCAGACCTGTCACTGGTTTCCTGAAAAGCAGGGACACGAATGGCACAAATAACAAATTATCGTTCGAAAATGTGAGAGCTGCAGCACAGTTTAACACTCCCACATATCACGTACAAAAATGCCTCAGCACAGCCAACAGAAGCCCTCTCCTTCCACCACAGCTCTGTAGCTGAAGGGATGATGTAAAAGTGATGCAAGCACGAAGCCAGCTTCACTACAAGGTGGCCATCTGGGAGAGGTCTGCCAACCCCGCAGTCAACGTCAGGAGCCGAGGCCAACTCGCAGAGATCCTGCCAGCTGCGGGAGTGGGAGAGAAGGGTTGGAGGTGCCAGCAGGCCAGTGCCAGCATTGGGGAAATCAGGCCGGCTGCTTGGCTGAGTAGCTGGCAGGGTGGCTGCACGGTTGGCTCGGGGATCACGTTGCACCACTGTGCAAACTAGAGCTCGGCAAAACACCTGTGTCCTCCCTCCCCTCCTCTCTGCTCGACGGTAGGACTCACAGATGATTGCAAAGCTCCAGAGGACAGTGTACAGCTCTCTGCTCCCTCTGAAGTCGAACCAAAATAACCACAGGTGACTCTGGAACGGCAGGGGAGTGTGCAAGCTTTTTAAAGCTCGGATGAGGCATCTTGCAATTTCACAGAACGCCTACAGCTCTGTTGTGATGACAGGCGACGAGGCAAAATGCATATCACAGAAAATTGCATCACTAAACACCAGCACACACCTCACATTTTCCCTTTTTTGATCCCCCCCTCCCCTCCCCTCTTTGCCAACAGGTGAGAGAACTTCCACAATCGATTAGCCTTCGGCTTGTGATGAAAACTGATTAGCAGGTGAGCTGCAATGAGGTTAACGGAAATAGATTTGCCTACTTCTGCAGGGCACAGAGAGACTGCTGGACAGATCCCATTGCCCAAGCTGTTTCCAATGCAATCACATTGCCAATCAATGGGAACAATTAAAGAAGTTCCACACTGTGATGGCGATGACATAAAATCAGTCACTACTGTTAACAATGACAATGCATATGTCAATTTTGACCGTAACACTTCCTCTCTGTAATCATGCATCATGTCAGAAACAAGCAGGTCATATCAGAGCAGTGAGAACAGATTGATTTACCACAATATTATAATCAGGACTGCAATTTATTGATTTACACAAAATCCACATAAGGTGGTTCGAATCGACAAAGAAAAAAGAAAACATTGAAGCCACGTCTTTTTAACAATCAATTTAAATACAAGACAAGTAGTCTACCTTGAGAGACAGTTGATGCGAAGGCAGCACAACAGAGTTGACAATTTCCAGGCATGCAATTTGCGGAGGAATGGTAATGGTGATGGTGATGATGATGACGACCTTTGAAAGGCAGTGTTGGAGAAGCACTCTGCAGCTCTAAGAGATAACTTTAAATTGTCCATAATCACAGGATCTGGGAGCGTATAAGCTGACAAAGTCACAGAAAGACATCTAGCAGTACAGCAACGCACAATTTGACTACATTACTTAGGCATAATTACAGATACATTTCCTCACTATGTTATGACACACAAACACTTGCATGGAACTGGTGCTACGAGAGGGAAAAGGGAGTACTCGACTGCAGTCTGAGGTCTGAGGGCTTGCACATCAATAACAAGGCAAAGTGAGGTAGATGAAACACATTACTTTGACCTAAAGAGCTCAGTAATTACATTTGGCATTTTGACAAGTGTTTAGCTGCAGTGAAGGTCAGTCCTGTCAGCGAACGAGATCTATGCTAATCCAGTCAGACGGAAGAAAACCAGGAGACAAAAAGTCGAGCGAAGGAAAGCTCCGACGCAAACAACGCCTTTGTGAAAGTAACATAAACCCTTCCTCCACCCAGTCGTCAGGATCTGTTTTGAAGCTCTGTGACAGAAAGATATCAGCTGTCGGGATAAGGGTGAAGCTGCTTCCTCCTCTACAGCGGCCAGAACAATTTCCGCTTACTAAATAGCCACTTTATTATCATGCCGATACACCGTCGATTTAATTTGATAAAATATTAAATTTGCTGTACTGTTAATGTGATTAAGGCTTGATGTATAGAAAATACCCTTAACATCTGCGTCTGACTTTAATTTGGTTCTCGTGTGCTGCAATTAATACTGTTTGAAAAGGCTGGGAGAAGCAGGCAAATGTTCCAGGGTCCTGCATTATAACCAAATATCAAAGCAGTTTAAATATCCGCTTCGGTGAAATGGGTCGCCATGCCTGCTACAGAGTACGCCGACTGAAAGAGCTGCATGCTGTTGCCCAGCACTTGAGGAGCATTTATGGTGGAGTACAAAGTGTCCACGCTGGCACTTCTGATGTGAGTTCATCAGAACGAAATAAGTCTCGAAACAATGATTCAGAGCAGAATCAGGAAATATCAGATCACTTTTGATGCAGCTTTGGTAGACATGCATTGCACACTCTAAAATAAAACAACAAGCTTTTACTTTCTAGCTAGAGGACATCTGACATCTGAAGAAAAGATTATTGAGCATGTTTGCAAATGAAAACATTTTTGCCATCACATTTGAATGCATTGGTCAGGCTGTGAAGGGTTAATGTTGTGTTTCCTAGTGAAACTAAGCTGTTCAGTAACTAAAACTAAATTAAACTGAATGTAAAACAAAATTTTAAAAAGTTTTAAGTAATTGGCCCAAACTTTAAGCAAGGTTCTCTATTTAACATACTCGTGTAATAAATTTCAGTTATATGTTATATATGGGAAAAATGTTCTTTACAAGAAATAATTATTTCACATAATGATCAATATTTTCTCCCATTTTAACTCATAGTGACCTCCGTCAGGAAATTTACATGTCAACACACAAACCATCCTTCTGAGATAAAAGCAAAACACTGAGCAGCCACCTATTGTCTGCAGCTAACAAAGCAGGCTTCCTTTCACTTAAAAAAGGGGGAAAAGTGATGGCAGAAGAGTCTAAACCTGACCACTATCAACAGAAGCTGTCCTAACAGTGAACAATCACTGAGACTGCAAAGCTTTTCGGCATGTGTGAGTAACTATCTTCACACCAACAGGCATTATTAGCATGTAGGCAAAAACAACTGCTGGCAGAATAAAAAAAGAGAGTAGAAGTCAAGCGAACAGACGGTGAAGGATCAGGCTATCTCAGCTGCTCTCCTTCTGCTTTAAGTGCTAATTGAGCTGCCCGCTGTCCTGACCCTGACCCCCGGCCTATTCACAGGGTCCCGTTCTCACGACCGTGACGCACCGCTGCAAGTAGCCCCTGGGTCCTCCCGCCCACCCTCGGCCGGACAATGAGGGTCACCACCTCGCTGCCCACCATCTTGACATCCACCCCCACGTTTGACAATGGCCTCCGGTGGCCTCGGAGTCTTTCACAATGGATGGGCGCCCATGACAGAAGTGGTAACGTGGCTTCTTAAAATGCAACAACAGGTCTGGATAGCCTGACTGCACTAATCGGACCTTTTGGCACCCAGGGGCCGAGGTCAGAACCAATCCAGTGTAAGAAAAACAGGATCCAAGAGATTAGCTTTAAAAGATTTTTACATAATACAATTTAACTTAAGTATGTTTTTTTTCCAATTACATCTACTTGAGATTCAAAATATTTTACAATTTATTTTTTTTTACATTTTATAGGCTTATAAAGTCACTTGTAACACCTACTAATATCATCTCTTTTATTTATGTGTATTTATGTGTCAGGAGAACCATGTAGTATAATCTGATGATTTGGCCACTGGGGCAAAAGCTAATTTTGGGGGATTTCCAGCAACCATAGTAGCCAAATTTTGTCACTTGTCACAAACAAAATTAGAAGGTAACTCATTAAACGTCAGGCAAATGTCCAGTGGGTGTTAGTAAATGTTCTGTGAGTGGATTCTTTACCTGCGTGCAGAATAAATGCTGCTCAAGTGTGAGCGGTTAATAGGCAGACTCACTACGGCAACCAAAAGTCCCGATGGACATGTCGACATGTCCATCTACTTACAGAGGCTAATGCATCAGTCACAAAACAGCAACCATATTACGATAATGCTTAAAAGAAAATTGCAGAATTTTGGTGCAGTGTTCTTTTTGTAAATATAAACTCTTACAACCCCAATAACACACCTTATTCTTATGCCATCTTCATATTTATGCTGTTTTCTTCTGTAAATGAATAATAGAACAGACAGTAAAACTTAAAAGAAGTGGATTTACACACCTGGCTATGCCTGAGTGGTTTTATTAATGAAGTGGAAATGAGAATGGAAAATTGCAACTCTAAAAGGAATAAATGATTTTTTTCCTCATGCAAAATATTTAATTTATGTAGTTATGTAGCTGCCTATGCTTGAAAAAAAAATATTTTTTAAAATGTAATCATAAAAAATGAGAGTTTAAATGTTAAAATCTAAAATAATGAATGAAGTTAGTGTGATTAGCTTATCAGGTTTGAGTTGATATGGTTGATTTTTATTTGATATTCTCTCGTTTGATTCGATTTTTCAAACCTTTGAATATCTCCTCCGTCAGTTTTCAGCGTTCTCATGATTCAATTGTGGATATTCAAATTACCCAGAGCAGCACATGCACTCTACAGCCCACATTAAACGATGTGAATCCTCCTTTCACCATAATTTTTGTGCTTTAAACATCTTTCTGGCAAACAAATGAGGTCTTCGCACAGATTTGATCAAATAAAACGGAACGATTTTAAACACAGCTGCCATAAGCCTTCAACCTAAACACAAGAATTTGTGACAGAGGAGATGGAAGTCCACTCTCTCCCCTCTGCTGCTGTGTGACTATAAACGATGATAAAACGACGTCATTACAATGGCCGTGTAAAGCTTAATGTTTCAGAAAAGCACTATAAGCCACGGCTAGAGGGGATAATGTACGCTTTGGGATGGATTGATATTCTAGTTGAATATGACAAACGACACTTTAAAGATGGCCCGCCCACACTATTGCACTTTAGCTGAGAGGACGCCGTATTTCATTTCAAGCACGTTCTGTCAAATGTTTGCATTAATAACAATCGAGTCTCATCCGTGACCCCGCAGAGCCGCCGGGCGCGGCGGGCGCGGCGGGCGGGAAATGAGAACGCCAACAATAGCACTTAAAAACAGGAGAGAAGCCGTTGCATAATCAGCGTGTGCGTCTGTGTATGGTTGGGGTAAAAAGAAACGTAAAAGCATGTGCCCATGCAAGGAGGTGGGTTTGCAATTATCAAGCAGGATAAGAACTAAAAATAAAATACTCATTTAGGTTACTTTAACTTACTTTGGTCCGATTTCCTACTGTGGGTGATATTTGCATGTGTGTGAACTGGACCCAAGGAGTATCAGGAATGTCCCCTCTCTCCCTCTCCCTCTGGACTGACAGCTTAGCTAATGGCAAACATTCCTTCTTTCTTTATTCCCCACTTCATCAACACCTTCGCCTCATTACTGTGAGTCACACACTGTAGTCTGCTGAACACACACACGCACACTCTCACACACCTTCACAATGTCTCTACCCCTGAATTGCACTGTGATAGAGAGTTCCTCTCCATGTGACAGAACAGCTTGAACCGAGTCGTTTTGAGTCACAGGATCTTGAAACAAAATCAGGTGGAACTTCCTTTGTGTGCTTTGGAAAGCAGAAGGTGGTAGACAACAAATTTCTGCTGATAACGAGCGACTTTGCACTCACAACGCCGCCCTTGTGAAAACATTTACACACCTGATTTCTGCTTGTTTTAATCTTCTCCACAATCAACAGAAATTACACCTATTATGATATTAGCAATAGTCACAACTGATGATTTTGCATTTATTACCATTTTTCTAAACAGAGTTCTGTGTTAAACTGTGCAAATTAGGCAAAGATCAGACTCCACATCAAGCTTCCATATTCAATCCATCAATGCTATCCAACAAACCAGCCTGGTTTCACAGGGAAAAAAAGTCAGGTGACTATGACCTCTCAACTTTAGAATGCATAGAAATGATTTGTAATGTGTTCACATTATGTGCAGCCACCACAGAAACAAGATTCAATTAGGGCGTTTGTTGTCTTGGACACACAAATTGGCTGGTTCATACGAGGTAGCGGCACAAAAGACCAATAAAATTAGCAGTGGCGGGGGTGGAGCTGCTAAAAACAAAGAGTTGCACTCTGGAGACTGGGATATGAGTCTCCTGTTGGACCACTGAGGCAATCTTGTCAATATTTCAGTGATTATTAGAATTATTCAAACACCTGAACCATTTCGTTCAGCTTAGACACTGAAACTAGCTGATGAAGGTCAGGAAAGAACATTTTGGGGCAGACTTACCTGAGCTGAAACACAGTGGTAAAAAGAAAAAACAGCACCATTTTCCATAGGCCACCTACTGTGATTGTTGTGTAAAATATGTGATGGTGTTGTCACCCCCACCTGAGATGGTACTCCTTATACTGGCGACAAAGACCTCGGAGGAGAAGCTTTTACCTTTAAGCGGTGACGGCATCTAACCCATTACTCATTTGAACCCATTATGTGCCACCTCCGTTTAGTGCATGTGAAGAGTTTGTGGCAATTTTTACATTTTTCGATTAAAAATAAAACACTGGTTCCTTCAGCATCGATTAATAAATCCTTCACGAAGGTAAATGTCTTTTTTTTTTTTAATCGTGAGCTGTGATTGCCGTTTTTTTATACAGAGATCCTGTAGAACCTTTGGTTTGCTACCTGAGTCCCTCTTCCACACGGAAAAATTCACTTTATACCAGTGTTCTTACTTGAAATGTTCTTAATTCTTATGATGTTGACTCTTTAACTAAAAGTAAATAATCTCTCTCGGTGTGAGTTCCAAAAAGTAAAATGTGATGTATGGTTGTAAGTGCGTCATTTTGAACATTTTGGAGGAGGTGACTCATGCATTATTCCTCCAACTTACTTGCAGTCAGTCTAATGTGTGTGAGCATGTCCAGGGAAAGCTAAATGTGAGAGAGAAAGGTACAAAGGCAGCAGATGGTAATTTTAGCAGAGGCAAGTAGGGGCAAAATTAGGCTCCCTATTGTATTTTTACTTCTTTAATGAGATGTATTTCTTGAAAAAAAAAAAGTTTGTGGAGAAACATACCTGTTAGGAACAGCTAGAAACTGCAAACAAGTGGCACATTAACGAGCAAGTCAAAGGAAGTTTAAGCTTTACACAGAAATCTGCTTATGCATCTTCAGAATCTGAAGGCAAGAAAAAAAAAAATGTACTGGCTGATCTCCTGCTATGTACTGACTCATTAACTCTACTGCAGTTGTACCTTTTAGTTATTTATAGGATACTAATTGTCCATCTTATTATGTCCCATTTAACATTTAATTATGCAAACAGGGAAACCATCAGCTATCATCTGACGGGTTGATAGTTTTGTATGGCAGACTGCATGTATCGCCATGGCTACTCCATAGCCTGCTACCAAGTTATAAATCATGCATAAGTCACTAGCCCAGGGTTCTTAGAACAACCTGGCATTAAACAAGTAGTGTACAGTTGGTATTTTAAGCTTTTTATCCAAAAACAGCAACATGCTGAAGCCCTTTGATGCTTTATTACAGCAACATTTAGTATAACCATGTTAATCATGCTGGTTGGTTGGCTTTAAAGTTGTCCAAAAGCTGATTCTTCCTTGTGAGAAAACTTCTGTTTTTTTCTTTGTGTGGCATTAATGAAATAACTCATTCTCCAAACACAACAAATATCTGGTGTCCCTGTTTTGTTTTTTTCTAGCTTGTTTATTTAGGCACATATCCAACTCTTCGGATGGATTTCCATGATGGAGGCAAACATGGCTGCTTGAAGATTTGTAACAAAACAGAAAACCCAGCTGGCTTTCTTTCAAAATGGACCAGTACCAAATACTTAGCCAAAGTGAACACAAAGGAATTAAATAACTTGCCACAAAATGCCTGCTTGGATGTGGCAGAATACTCAGTAGGAAAAAAAAAAGAATTCTTGGAGGAGTCATAAGTTTTGAAAAATGTTCATCTGGGGCCTCAGGTGCAGCAGCAAGCCAATGATAATGGGTTGTCTTTTCCTCTGTCAGTATAAAGACAACATTACTACCTACCAGCCACGTTGGCCACATCTGCGGTGCTGACGTTCTGAGCGTTGGGACTCACTTTGAAGGTCACAGCCGGGCCCACCACCCTGTGAAAGACACACATACACACATTTAGAAGCTTTACAAAAGGCATCTTCTGAATCTATTTCCCTTGGCGGCTAGGTGTTGTTTTTCAGACACCCGCAGATAAGAAGTTTTGCTCATTAAAGCTCAGCCATACATGCACTTGAGAGAAAAAAAAAAATGCTTCAACCTGTGGCGATCCTTTAGGCTGCTGCAATCCCCATCACCACAGCGAGATAACCTCTTGAATCTCAATGTAATGCGCCCACTGGCATTTAAGCACGCAAGGAAATGAAGAAAGGAGAATCAGGATACTCTGATACGTGATTCTCAGAAGAGCAAACACATTTCCAGCTGCCTGGTTTATAATACATTTACATTTTGATTCAATATATGGTGACTGTGATGCACTTTGCCATGATAGATGTAAATTCAAGGGGACAGGAACTAAGAGGTAAAAACAAAGGCAAGAATATGAGCAGAAAAAGAAGCAAAAGACATATGTAGTCCTTTTTAGGGTGCTTTGGAAAGAGCTTTTTTTACCCTGTTCATCCAACATTTATTCCAATAAAGCAGCTTGAATTGAAACACTGAGGGAGAGACGCAGAGAAGCTGGGTGGTCAGAGCCAAAGCGGAGTCTCCCAATGTGATTAACCTTTTGTTTTTCCTGCTGTAATTCAGACTAAAGGCCCAGCAGGAAGATATATTACGAAGTCCCCCACCAGGATGTATTGTGCGCCGCTAAAGGAAGTAACTGCTGCTGTAACAACACTGTTATAAAATATGGTGACATCATTAATGGAGCAGGTCCTATCCTAATGCTGCCGAAAAAAAACGTGTTCAAAGTGGTTTCACATTGATGGATTTAAATTGTTTTCATTGGTGCTTTTGAGTGCATTTTGCAGACTGTGGGGTCGGCCTCTTCTATTATAATAATTAAACTAAAAGGATCAGCAAAATAATTAAGAGAAATGTGCAAAATAAAAGCAGATTCACCTTTTGTACAGAAGCCCACCGCATATAATGTGTCTTGACTCTGTACTCCTTTGTGCTTTGCACTTCTGTACAAAATGCACTGCATGCATAGACCTATTGAACCAATGTTCTCATGCATTTACAAGCGAAATCAATGTAAAAATATAAGATTTGTCTCTAAAAGAGTACATTCTAACACAGTCCATCAGTACAGTGTACAGTACAATTTAGCCAGTCTCTACACTCTAAAAACCTCAAAGTGTTTACTTTTCAAACCTTTGTAAAAGTTGGATGACCAGCCTTCATTTAACATTATCATGAAGTATTTAAAACTGTTATTGTGGGATTTTAATTGGGTTTCTTGAGCCCAGAGGCCAGAATATCAAAGAAAAACATGAAAAGCCCAGACTCATATTCACATGTTGTTTTACATGCAACAGTAATTCCACATTATTTTAACATATAAGCTGCAACGACAACTAATTAGATGAAGTCGAATTAGTAATCCACGCATGTGATAGAAGTGTTCAATAAAAGATGTACATTTACCTTTACTTTTCCACTACACGCTGCCGTGTTTTCACCACGTTACACATATTTGTACTTTCATGTTAACTTAGCAGCCAAAGACACAAAATATTACAAAACGAGTCAGTCTGTCCCAGGAACACCACACAACACAGCAGCTCATTTTTCCGACCATTATTTCTCCTCCGAGGTATGAGGCCGATATATTTGTCACATCTATGAAGTGATTCATCAGCCGGCACAGGCACACTCTCCGTGTGTGATGAAGAGGTAAAATCGCTCATGTTGAGTTGATCACATATCCATCTGTCGGCCTCTGCTACCCAGGGCAGCGCCAGCACAAAGACACCACATTGACTTTGAACCTTGTAAATAACCTTGTCACTCACCGGGCAAAAGAAGCGCACAGGAGGTGATTTTATATCTTCTATTGCTTCAATTTATCATTTTTCAAAAAAAACCCAACATGTATTAACGCAGCTTTTGACACATTGTTTCTGATGATCGCAATGCTAAAAGCTTTTGGCCTTACACCTCGTCTCTCAATCTGTAGAGCAACACACTTTAATATAAACTTGAATCTAACAAGCATCCAGCAGCAGCATCATGATAACTAATTGCAAAGGCGGAGGGAAGGCGGTGGGGGTGGAGGCACTGCAGATATATCTGGTGTGCTAAACTGAAATCAAACACGCTCCCAGCTGAACAAAAGAGTGACAGGGACCCTGACTACATGACTGACAACTGAAGCAAACCCTGTCATACTGTAAGTGCTAAAACATCATTTTAGTCTTTGACTGAAGGAATAACAACACCTGAACGTGCCTGAAGACTGAACCTTAAGAAAATATGTACCTCACTGAAGAGAAACGTAACAAAGTGAGCCTGAAAAGCTAAAATCATATTTTTAAGGTCGGCAAATCTTGAAATAAATCAATAGAACAGTATAAAAACAAACAAATTTAGTGATTAAGAAATGTAAAAGCTTACACAGTACTTTACACACTGAAAGACTTTAATGCTCTAGATAACATTTAAAGCCATCACATCATTCAGATGAAAACAACAAACAGCACTATATATTTAAATGATGTGACCATAAATACTAGAAATAGCCAACAACAACAAGAAACTCTAAAAATAAAGTGCAATAGAAACATTTGTTGTTGTAGAAAGAAAGAAGTGCATTTCTGTTTAAAAAATAAAACCCTTATTGTGCAGGATATGATACTTCTCTGCAGTAGTCAGAGAAGTACACAGACTTTTTAGTCAGCTGACTTTTAAAATTTAAGAGTTATGAGCAGTCGCATTTGTCAGGATTCAGTTCAAAGAGGGAACCTAAGAGACCAGAGACTACATAATAATAATAATAATAATAATAATAATAATAATAATAATAATAACAACAGGGGGAAAAAAAGAAACTAGCTAAGCACAAGAACACAGAGAACTTGAAAGGAACTGTAGCAGGTGACCTGACATAACACAGAGAGAATCAGGACTACTTTACATTATTACACAACTATGACTACAACTATTAAGGGCGAAAACCACAATGCCAGAAAACACAAAGAACTAAAATCATTCGCCGAAAAAATATAAAGGAAAAGAAACTCAAACCTACAAATGTGTGGACCACATGCTTAAAAACACTTTGGAAATAGAGCTGGTGTTAACTTGTTGTTTTTACTGTCCATTTACTTAGAACGCACAAATTTACAATCATGCTCAGATGTGTCAGAGTCAAGTCAAACTATATGAACAGCTCCAGTTTCACCATCAAGAGTAATGACATTAATATAATGACTTTTTTTAAAGACAAGAAAAAAAAATTGCATACAGACCATAATACACACTGAAATGTATATGCATATCGAACATGAAGTGATAACGAGTTGGATTATTTTAGCACAGAAAAAGGACTGTGGAAGGACTCTGCAGGACAGAAGCTGCAGATTAAAGTTTATATGGTGTGCGAGTTTTCTGACAAGTGCCCAAGGGGTAAATAAGATAGAGGTATTTCATTTGAACCTTAATGTTCACAGTTGGAGGAAAAGAAAGTGTCGGCTTTTGAATGCATTCACTATTATTTGAGTTATTATTTCACTTTGCTTGCTTTGAGGGAGACACATCCTTTGTGATTTTATTGATTTGTGCCAAACGCTGTGACAGTTCTTAAAAAGGTATGATATAAAATATGATACAAAACACTAAGTGTTCACACCTATGGCCTCAGTTTGTATCCAGTCTGTCATCATCATCATCATCATCATCATCATCCTCACATCCAGACAGTTCAGGCCCACTCTCTCCTCCTAGTGGCAGCTCTTAGATATGGACCTTCAGCTCAGACACAGACATTACATCACCCAGACCCTCATGTTTCAATAAAATAAATAATTTTTTTTAAACCTCTAGTCTACACTCACTGATGGTTACACAAGAGCCATCATTATTCGGCAGCCAGCTACAGTCAAAGGCTCTGAGAAGCCACCCACATCAGCACTTCCCTCCCGCTCACCGCGTTGCCCTCAACCACTACCAGGCCAACGTGGCAGCTAAAAACATTTCCAAGGCCGTTTTGCTGAAAGTGCTCACCGTCAGTATTATCTAATCAGTATTGAATTGTTCCAAATGAAATGTAAGGGTGTGAGTCACTCTCCAGGTTTGTTTTGTGTCCTGGCACAGTGTGTAGGCTCACTTTTATGATTCATACGTTGCCAGTGTTGGAAGTTTTGCTGGAGGCTCGTCGAACCGCTGCTGATCTCTGGCTGCAGCCCCGAGAGGAAATTGTTAGAAAAGGGAAGTTTTGTTGTCTTTTCAGTGGCTGAGGTTTCACAGGTCGATGACTACTTTGTTCAGAGATACTTTTGTTGTTTTAATATACGAATCCAATTTCAAAGAAGTCAGGACACTATATACATAGATAAAAAGAGAATGCAATCATTTGCAAATCTCACAAACCTACATTTTATCCACAGCAGAACACAGGAAACACGCAAATGTTTAAGCTGAGAAAATTCTTTTTGAATTTGATTTCAGAAACTCATGTCAACAAAGTCAGGGCAGGGACATGTTTACATCTGGACATCTGGGACATGATGAGACCAGCTGCTGGACCTGTGGGAGAGCCCAGTTCTACTGGACTCTTCTCCTTCAAAGTCGTGCTGTTGTAATAGCTGCATTATGTGGTCTACCATTGTCTTGCTAAAATATGTAAGTCTTGTCCTGAAAAAGCCATGATCTAGATGGGAGTATATATTGATATAAAACCTCCGTATATCTTTTCAAATGATCTTTCATTGATTTTGCCTTTCCAGATGTGCAAGGTGCTAATTCCATAGGCACTCATGAACCCACAATCTATCAGAGATGCAGGCCTTTGATTGAGGGCTGATAACAAACCAGATGGTGCCTCTCCACTTTAGTCCTGAGGATGGTCCTTTCCATGCTTTCCAAAAAGAACTATACATTTTGATTCATGTGTCCACAGAACAATGATTTCTGAGTCTGTGCAATGAGTTCCATTAAAGAATCATCCTCATTTTTAAATGCAGTCCTACCCAACGATCCAAAGAGTGGCATGGCTCCAATATTGATTTTTGGCTCTCTGCTTAGTGCACAGAGATTTCACCAAGATTCTGTGAATATTTAGATTATGTATCAGAAGATGATAAAATATTTAAAATCTTAACAATTTTATGTTGAGGAACGTTATTCTGAAAATATGTAGACATTTTTGTCAGATTACAGATACTCTGCCCTCCTTTACTTCAGAGGAACTCTGCCTCTCTAAGATGTTCTTTTTCAATCCAATTTTATTTATACAGCACCAAATCACAACAACAGTCGCCCCATATTGTAAGGTAGACCCTACAATAATGCATACAGAGAAAACCCCAACAATCATATGACCCCCAATGAGCAAGCACTTTGGCGACAGTGGGAAGGAAAAACTCCCTTTTAACAGGAAGAAACCTCCGGCAGAACCAGGCTGAGAGAGAAGGAAGACAGGATAAAATTTTATACCCAATCATACTACAGACATATTTCGAATTAACCTAATTAGTTGGAACATTTTCCTTCAGCTGTTTCCTTTGAGTACCACTTAATTTTTAAGCCTTTCCTCTGTACCAACCTTTTGAAACGTGTTGCTGCTGTCAAATTTAAAAGGAGCAAATGTTTTTCATGAAATAGTAAAACATCCAGCCTTTTCTGGAATTGGGGCTGTACTAAGCTGCTGAGGCTGTGTAAGGTGTCTGCAGTGTCCCTGCATGGTAAATGGATGAAGTTTGCGCAGTGGATAGAGGTTAGGCGTATGAGGGGCAGATACAGGACTCTGCAAAATAAAGTTAGTTCGTGGAACTAAACATTTAACACCAGCTTCTAATAGCAAACATATTTTTTCTGACAAAAAAACAAAAAATGAACCAAAACCAAACCCCCTTTACCGACAACCTGGATAAGGATAAGCGGAAGAGAATAGATGGGAAGTTTTCTACTTTAAAAAAAAAAAAAAAAAGTAGAAAACTTCCCATAGAAACAGTTAAAGATTTTTTGCACTTGAACAAACTTCATCAAATATAAACCAAGAAGGATCAAAAGTATTTAAAACCCAGAAGTAGTATTTTTTTAAATTAAGATGGCTGAATAAAGCAGCTGGACATTTCCACAGGTTATAAATTTATATATCACTTAAACGTTTGTACTGCTTTAAAAAAAATTATTATTTTTCAAGGATTTTTTTGGTTTAAGGAAACTGACCTGATAGGTGCAGGTTCAGCTAGGCCAGTGCTATATGCCATGTTTGACAGGATATGTAATCTTACAGTTCCTGCTGATACAAATAAAGAAAAAAAATCCTCCCAAGGCTATACAAGTTTTCTCAGAGAACCACAGAGCCTCGCTCTGTCCTTCAAACTGATAAAAGCAAATCAGATAATCTATGAAACCCATAATAATACAGCATGTTCTCTCTACCACACTACTGTAACGAGACATTAAGGCAAATAAGAAAAAGCTACAAGTTTATCACCTATACCGACAGCTCAAACAGATAAATACTACAACTGCTATCTCAAATACTTTTATAGCTCAAAGCGAAATAGGGAACTAGAGGGATATTATATCAATTATTTCTAATGCAATATCACATCTTATTTTAGGACTGAGTTTACCTAAATATAATAAATAAAGCTGTTTAAATACCACAATACTTTATAAGGTAAAAAGTATTTGAGGGTAAATTTAAAAGCAGGGATAATTCACTCGTATTTGCATTTGATGGAAAAAACGGTCCCATAAAAGGTGTTCGGATAACTTACAAAGACTGCATACAGAATAAGATGAGATTTCTATCATTAAATGTATGCAATGGGAAATATGATATTGGATACAAGTAAATGGATATTTTTAAACTATCTGCAACCACCAGTTTTTAGTGCGGTTTCAGAGTATGGTGTTGGAAACCACAGGCAGGCTGAGAAATTAGTGTCAGTCTGAGCCCTATGTTCCTGAGCTTATTTATTCCATTTAAGGTGACTGCTGTTGCCACAGTGGCGAGGAGCCGGGCAGCCTTGGAAAATAAGCGTGGTGCATCTGACAAATTGTCTAGGCGGCTCCCCCTGCTGGGCTTTCACTGCGCTCACAACAAAAGAGACCCCTGGATTTCTCTCCCTCTCTCTCTGCCTCCCTTGCGCTCTCTGTATCTCTCTCTCTCTCTCAGTCGCTCTCTCGTTTTCTCTGCCTCCTATCCATCACTCTCCCCACTGTATAGCTCCCTTCTTTCATTCCCAGAATAGGAGAACAAAGACAAAAGGTGCATTAGAACAGGGGAACAGTACGGGCCACCCAGGGACTCAATGCAGCAGCCGAGCAGCACGGCAAGGTGCCAAGCAACGACGGGGGCCAAGCGGAGGGGGTGGAGAGAAAGAGTGTGTGTGTGCGCGCGTGTGTAGGTATGCATGTGTGTGAATCATGCGACCCCAAGCCACCCAATCCCCACCTGTCCACACACTCTCACAAATAGAAGACTGTAGACATGGATTCCTACTCTCTCTGCTTCCCTTCAACCCAGGCCGAGTTCAGTTCAATTTGGACGTTGCTTTATCAACAGTGAATGGAGTTACACTGTACAATGCAAGTATAAAAAGCAATGCTTTCCTAGTAATTCTATCCATTTAACAGTGTCAAAATTTCACCTCTTAGAAGACAAACACCAGCCAACATGAACTGAAAAACCAACACCAAAAAATATGCTGTACTAACAAGATAACAAATAATCCAAACTAATTCTACAAAGCACCAAATAAACTGTGAATTAGCGTCCTCGCGCTAAACTTCAAAGGAAAATGCATTTTAAGTAAACTTCGTTGTTTTGTTTCCGGAGCTTTCAGTTTTATCTTTTTCCACCTGTTCAGCTGAGTGTTACATTATATTGTGCCCATCGTGCACCACACTCGAAAAAGTGAACAACTGAGGCTAGAAGTATTCTTCATTCTATCATTTTTACAACACAGACTGAGAATTCATATACAGGTTTTTATCTCACCATCTCATTTTTAAAAAAACAAAGGGAGTAGATTAGTGACTGATTGATGTTTTTTGAGTTTGGTCACCTTTAAGGATTTGATATCTGAAATAAACAGTTGACAATTTCACATTTGGACTAGTATAACTGTCACCAATATACTGTAGAAAACTACACAGACCAGAGTTTAGGTAAACTCAACGCATTAGATTGTGTTAATCAATGTTATTTGAGGCCTAAAGACTGAATGAATTTTGCATTATAACACAACGCATATGGAAATAATCAGGCAGATATCTAACAGATAATTTCAGAACAGCCACTGCAAAAGATCAATCTCCATTTGCTGAATATGGCCTTGAATGAAGTCATGGTTCAATACTGAAGATCTGTTTGCTCAGTTGCGTCTTTATTCGTCTGCAGGACGTGTGAGTATTTGCTATTCCAAGTGTTCGATTTTCTTCATCGCTTCTATTTTCCAATGCTGTCAGGATCCCTACATTGACGTCACGTCCCAGTTGTCTTATGAGCCTTCTGCCTGCCAATCGGTCCTCGAGCCAATCGGTCTGTGGACCGGGACCAGGCTGTATTTGTTATCAATGTGCAATCTGCCGCTATATTTACACGAGACTGAAGAGCACTGAACATTCGGTAAAGAGATGGATGTTGTTGTTGTGGTTTATTTCAGTGTCGACTGACTCATGTAGTGCTGTGGAATGGCAGTTCAGTACAGCAAAAAAAATAACCTGGGGGAGCCCTGCCCATTATCCTAACTTCATCTAGTACCATATTCCATGAAGATGTCTCTCATCTCTTTGGTTACCTCAGGAAATGGTGCCAGAGGCATACTTTTTCCTTATTGGTTCAAATTTCTGTAAAAAAGTAAGTGAACCCTGAGTTGGGTTAGTTTGTGTAATAAAGAGCCTTCGGAAGATGCGGACCTCCGGGTTTTTAGCAATATCTCAATGTTCTCAGATCTCAGCAATTAAGGGAATGGTCAGGAGATCAAAGTTTTAATTAACCTTGCAATTCACCTATTTTCACATTTCAATGATCAATCTCAGGCTGTAAAATCCTATTTAACTGTGACCAGACACATGTTTATTCACAGATAAAATACAGCAAACACCGTCTGTAGGCTGGCTATAATCCCCAACAGTGTGTTCATATCCAAACCCCCACAGTAGCAATTGTTTTGCTGTTGCAGCTCACAGCATTGAGAATTCAATTGATACTCCATGCAAAGTCACCTGTGGAGGGGAAAGACTGAAAGGGAGGGAGAGAAAGTGAGGAGGTGCTGAGGGGGCATAAAGTTACTTACAGAAATATAGAAAGGACATACAGACTGAGACAAACTAAGAAAGCAGAAACCTGAAGGAGGGAAGACGAAATAGGAATAGGTAGAGGCAAAGACGGAGAAACGAATAACAGAATGATCGAAAAACAGAAAGACACATGGAGAGAAAGAGTTCAGGCAGAGTTCATTCTCATTAATAAATGATTGTAGTCAACGGCTGCTCGTCTCTAACACGTCAATACCGTCGACCAACAACGCTCATTGCTTTATTACCCCCTCAGAGCAGGAAAAAATGTTGACAGAATGAAAATAAGGCGACGTCCTTGGGTTCCTAGTCTGTAAGGGCACTGTTTTCCCTTCCTTTTTTTTCCCCCACTTCTGATTTTAATGCTTTCTGCCACTCTGCTTTGATCCCACCAGTTTGCCCTCTCTGATCCGTCATGCTGGAGGGTAACTGTGGAGCAGCCGACGCTGCTCATCTTCTACTGGGAATATTTGAAGAGTTTTAGTATGTGATGCTCGCCCTTTGAGAAAATTGCTGCCCACTCCAGCCTACAGGTACGAAATGGTTGTTGTTGAGACGGTAAAGCAGACTATGGATGTTGTGACTCATCTACAGATCTTTGCTCATACGGTCTGTGTTGCTGAACTGAAAAATACTGAAGTGTTTTCTTGATGTTGTTCTCATTTCTATTCAGCGGTTTGGCTGCCTGACAGCTGGTAGGACTACATGTCCAGAGGCGCCGCTACATTACAGGGCAAAGAGAGCTTTAAACGACATCGTAAGCATTTAAATGTTTTTATTTTTAGCTTCTAGAACAGAACACATGGCTGAGGCTTTGAATTGTGGGTGTGCGCACCTGGATTGTGAGGACAAATTCGTTAACAAAGACACACTGCGAAGAACTGGTTTAAAGATAAGCAAAATGAAGAGTTAGGCAGGTAGTGGGGATAGTTACAAGTTTGAGACGATTTCGTAGTAAGGGGTAAATAAGGACCTGGTTTTAAGTTGTATTAATCATTGTATTTACCTGTAAAAGAGCTAAACCATGCCGGTAAATGAGTCAAATGACCCCTCAGGGACACAGTGGTTAGTGATGGAAAAAACAGAACAACAATGTCTTCCCAGCTAGGATTCGTACTGCTCAGATTAATCCAATATTCGCTTGTCTTCTAGAGTAGTTTGATGATAAGGAACATGACAGAATCTTCTGTCTCGAGCTAACACACACTGCTCCATCTTTAGCGGAAGGGAGGCTGGGTGTGTCTGGACATAAAGGCCATAAAAGTAAGAATCAAGATTTTAAACTGACACCTACATTTGATTAGAAGCCAGTGTAGATGCTTTAACAATGGTAAGACATGACAGAATTCATAAGAACCTTTGCAAAAGAATTTGACAGACTGGAGGAGATTATTAGATGCTTTAGACCAGGAGTGTCCAACTTCAGGTTTTAGGTGTGTCCGTGATCCAACACAGCTGATTTAAATGGCTAAATTACCTCCTCAACATGTCTTGAAGGTGTGTTGACCCAGGGTGAGATCTAAAACCTACAGGACACCGGCCCTTGGGCCAGGAGTTGGACACCCCTGCTTTAGACAGAGCATTACTACAATCTAAGTGGAAGGGGATGAAGGCATGAACGAGCATCTCCAGTTCAGTTTTTCAGACAGCAGTCCTGAGTTTAGCACTATTTCTTAAAAGTCAAAGATGGAAGCTAACCCAAGATTCTTTGCGTTAGCATCTACAGTGAATGAGAAAAAGCCCAGACACTGTCCAATTTGAATAATACTTATTGGAGCAAATAAATAAATAAGAGACTGTCTTGTTTTCATTAAACTGCAAAAAGTTATTTGCTATCCAACTATTAGTTGCATTAAACCAATCAACTAAAACTGATAATTCATAAGGTTTGTATGAGAGATACAGTTGAGCGTCATCGGCATACAGATTACTGGAAATGGTTTTGAAACTTCTAATGTGATCTAATGGCAGAATATACAATGGAAATAAATGGGGGCTTAAATCAGATCTTTGTGGTGCAGCTCATGATAAATTTGAGCACTGAGACTTAAAGTGTTTTATCAAGAAGAAAAGAAGTGAACAAATCCCCGACTTGGCTGGATATCCTTACCATGTGGTTCAACATGTGGATTAAGATTTGATGATCAAGTTGCAAGAACTTTGCGGTCAATTCGTGGTATTCTCTTGCTCCGTTTTTAAAGATATGATCGACACATTATTTAAACCAGTGAATCAGACTGGGAGAAATATTTACTCCACAAACTTGCAGTGATTAGATGTGAAGCCTTAAGTTGTTTCTGGATCACTGAACGACAGGCTTTATTTCAATAAGAAAGTGTTCAGCTTCTATTTCAGGGTTTTTGCTTGCATGCAGGAAACGTGTCACCTCCAGTGTTCTAGCTCTGTTGTAAACAGACTTTCTTTATTGGCATCCGAACTGGAACAGGTGTGACTTGATCATTTCTCAATAGGAGCGGATTATTAAGAGCCTCAAATGCAGCAAACGTGCCAGTTTGTGGTTCTTTTTATATCCCTTTAATGCAGTGTGAAAATGAAATATTTAAGCTTTGAGAAAAAAAAAAATCACATTAGGTTAGACTGTGATTTTCACCCCAGACTCCAGTAAGAAAAAGCAGCATTAACACAGTGAGTGCACTGCTTTGTGTAACCAGAAGATTAAAAAAAAAAAACCCCAAAAAAACAAAAAAAAACAGATGTACATACGAGAGCTCAGCGAAATCAGTCATCTGGATTTTCGCCATTCTAGCCAGGATCTTCATCAGGTGGAGGCCGTCGTCTGTCTGGAGCCCACTGATGATGACGATGAAGAAGAAGAGTGCAGGGCAGGAAGAGAAGAAGGGATCAGAAATTAAAAGTTAAACATACAACAGGTGCAATTTACTGTGCAATTTGTTTTTAAAAACAGGCTTTAAACAAGTTATTTTTCCTTCTAGTGATGTATCAGGTAATTTTAAAGGTTTTCCTTATTTTCTGTAGATTGCTCTTCACTGGTGATATTCCTAATATGGTTATTTTAGACAAACAGCTGTAGGTTTTAGCACATAGGCCCCGCCCATCTACCACCAAAACCATCTTTTTGCAAGGAGGAGCCAATCAGAAGAAAGGTGTAAACAGATGAGTGGTTGCTGGAGGTTGCTGGCTGTGTTTAGGTGAAGTTGATCCGAAAGGTTGTGGTGCACAAAATAACGTCTTTGTGATTGCTTTGATTAGCATCTAAATGCCTCAGCTGGCCGTTCCGTGAAAGGAAGACACCAACTTATCTGCAAACATGAACAGTCTCAATTTCCGGTTTATGTCCGCTCGCTAAGCAGAGCAAGTGCTGCAGACAAGTCGGGATCTTTCATGCAAACTACAGGTAATCTGTGACTAAAGGAAAGTTTTCCAGCACAACACTGTATAAATCTTTACAACCAGTTTTACTTAGCAACTGCCAGCAACCCCTAGACAGCCTGTCGTGGGGTTATTGACTAGTCTCTAGGAATATGTCACTGGTGCTTCAGCAATTGATTTCACAGTAACTGCAAACAGCCTCCAGCAATTCACATTTTTCTTCAGCACGCTCTGGTTTCCAGTGGGTCACTGACTGATCCCTCAGCCCATGTTAGTGGAGTCTTAGAAAAAGTGAACTAAGGGGCTGAAGAGTACTCTGAAGCATGAATCGTGCAAAGCTATCAGAATAGGTAAGGCTTGAACTGGTTTATGTAGAAATGAGAGAAAATTAAAAGTAAATTCTTTGAAGATAAATGTTTAATTGACATTTCTTAAGGCAAGTGAATGGCAGAGAACTTGAGCGTAAATAGTATGGAGATGAAGAGCAAAGTGTTAAATGCCAGCGGTCCCCAACCCCAACCTATTTATGTCCTACAATATTTTCACGGACCGTGTTGTGGATAAATACAACAAATAAAACCAGTACCAAAAAAGAAGAAGACTTACCCATAACACACGGGACAAGACCCAGGGAAACAGAGTTAACAATAAAACGATTAAAAAAATTATGATAAAAACCCTGAAAACTATAAATTTCACACCCGAGCCTCAATTCTCGCAGCCCGGTACCAAATGACTCAGTCTGTGGCCCGGGGGTTGGGGACCGCTGATCTATAAGACATACTGGACATGGGGAAGTTCTCCAGACATATCACTGTATCATTAAACCCACTAGTTGAAGGACTGAACCAGAAAATACAGACAAAAGCAGTTTTCCACAAAGCTCCCAGGTGAGTTCAGATAAGTGTGAGATAGAGAGGTGGGAAGTGCCGTTTGCCAGCGAGGTGAACGCTGAAGAGGTCACAAAGGTCACAGGCAGAAAGCTTGATATCACTGCCCGCTCCATCATTTTATGCTTTACAGCATTTTCTAGCACATAAAATTACTTTGGCAGTATTCAACAACAAAAACGACCTGTTTTGTTCACAGCTGAGGATTACCTCGATCTAAAAGAAGAGAAAAACACTTCATCCTGAACCCTGATCTGCTGTTCTGGCATATATGCATATTTTTGGATAGACAGCCATATTAATGGCATTGGCTCATACTGTTTGACACATACTCTACAGCAATAGATTTTAACTACTTTAAATCAAGTAAAGCTGATGTAATCCTCCCAACACAAATTTCTTTACTGGATATTTTCAAAAGCAAACTTTTCTTTTCTTTATTTTTAAAGTAACTTAAGAAGGAAACATCTATGCTTCTATAAATGAGAATGCCATCTGTGCAGCCTTATGTGTCTGACATTACAAATTAATAGTGTGAAAACTTCTTAGACATGTTATGATATATATGTTTTGATATATCAGAATGAGGACCCAGATGCAGACATGAGTGAGTGAAGGAACAAACGTTGAATCCAAAACTTTTTTGTAAACAAACAAAAGGTGACTAAACACTCTGGGAATAAACAAAAGCTAATTCAATAAAATGGTAAAACTAAAGCAAAGATTTAAACGATTAAAGGAGCACAAGGGAAATAAGTGAGGCAAAAATAGGCTAAAGAATACCTACTAATGTGACACAGGTGAAGCCATTAAAGGCAGGTAAAGGCAAATTTTTGAGGAGGGAAAAAGCCAGAAGGAAACCAACAAGGAAAACAAATTACCAAAATAAAATAGGATGTGACTAGAAGTAACAGGCGAAGCACACAGACACAAAAGGTGTAGTTAAAGAAACAATGCTATGACAACAGAAATGCCAATCCAAAAAGCATGCAATGTCAATTATGTCCCGGTCAGCAGGGAGCTGACTGTGTTTTGAGTGAATAGTGGGACCCAAATGCAGACACGGTAGGAGACGGAACCGAGTTTAAACAAAAGGCGAGCCGTTCATTTGGCTGATAAAACGTGAACACAAAAACAAAGCAAGCGTGAACATGGCAAAACCTAACCTGACACCTAAACTGGGAAATAACTAAATAACTATGAAAACAGTGACGAGAGACATGGAACTGAAATAAACTGAACACGAACCTGATCAGTAAGAAGAACTCTGAGACATGACGTGAAACCAAACAGACGACCTGGCAACGACTGAATCAACACACAAAAACTAAATACACACAAAGGTACACACAAAGGGTGATCAGAGGAAGTGGAAACACATTGGAAAACCAGCTGACTGGAATCACATCGTGACACTAAGTACAATGAACAGAGAAACAAGACTTTCAAAATAAAACAAGAATATAACGGGATGCAGACATGACTCATGACAGGTTAAGAAACACGAAAACATCAATTTGGCTTTAAATGACCTCTTCTTTAATACATAGTTTTGCTTTTGATGATAACGTAGTAAAATTTAGACGGGGAAACTCACTGACATTTCACCAAACCGTGAGAATAATGGCAGCGAAATAAGGGAATAACAAATTAAGCACTAAATTACCAAAGCCTCTGTGCATGCTTAGGGCCAATGGGACGGGGAGAGGTTGTGCGTGGCATGTGTTTGCATCTGTGAGACCATAATTAAAGCTCAATATCCCAACTCCAAGCTAATTGCTTGCTGTCTGCTGTGGACTCATCTGACCTCCTCTAAGTCTCCTCTGTGGAATTCAAACAAGGAAAGCAGACGCTTCCAGACATCTGCAGGATATCTGCACATTTCTGGAAATACAGCTTAAGCTGAGAAAGAGTTTTGCTGCAAACTGTGCAAATCACTCAATTTTTAAATGCACTTAATTACAAAAATTAGCAGCTGTCTCCGTCCTTGCATCTTGAACTTTGATGTCCAACACTTGCTGGATTTCAACCAAAAAATGTTTTCTTCTCTTTCATCATTTTTAGTTTACTCCATATTAAAATCTTTACTCTAGGTGTCTTCCTAGCCTTATGATTTCACATGCACTGGACATGTGACCAAATAAACAATCATTTATGATCAAATATGACTGTCAGCTTCAGAGTCAAATCCAAATAAAAATAAATAAATTGCAGCTGTTTACAGAATTTAACATCTTAGGGATCATGAGTTTAACTGTTTTCTTTGACTATAAGAGAAAATGACTGAATGTGGCTGAATTACAGTTAATAAAAATGAGACTTGCTATGTATGAAAATGTACTGACAGCCTGTGATTTGTCTCCCCTCTCAGCCTGGAGAGCAGACAGCAGCTTTAACAGCCCACAGCCTGAGTCAGTCTTCACTGTGCAGAGCAGCTGCTTCAGATCTGACATCAGCGATCGCTCTGCCTGCAGATCCTGAGTGTTGATAGCTACAATGGAGACCTCACAGCAGCTTTTACATTAGCTCTGCAGCATGCAGGGTGTTAGGTTATGATCCCACTCAGATACGACAGCCTGCCTCGGCAGGATTTCTTCTCACAGAGAGACGCTTTGATTATTTTTATTCTATATTTCCTTCCATCTCACTCTTACACAATTTCAGGGAAAATGGAAACTGATAACAGTACAGCAGCAAGTACAGGCCTGTACTTGCTCATCTGATGATGATCTGGCTTTTTGATGGAGCAACAGCTGGACAAATGACTTTGAATCCAAAGGCAATAATTACCAAAGTTGAGAAGGAACTTTTGCACAAATACACAAAAACAACAGGATTATTCTCTGTGCTACCCTGAATTCTATTACTCTAAAAAAGTCTAAACAATTACTGGATGATCTAATATGAAATTTAATGAAGATATCCATGGACTCCTGAGTATAAACCCCATTTGATGACCTTTCGTCTAGTGGCCATTGTTTTCATGTCTCAACATCTACTGCGCAGGGTTAGCACAAGACATTGTGCAAATGTTTTATTAGACAAGAAAAAACGAATTTGGATATCAAATTATGTTTTCCATTTTAAGCATCAGTAGGGAGGGATGGATACTTGACAGGTACTATACGCCTCAACTCAGGAGCTGGCACCGTGTTTTCCAGATTCAGATAGCAATATAATTTCACATCAATCCATTTATCCATCAACAGCTGCATTGTTTTTTATTTTGAGCATAAGGACTTTAAAATTTAAAAAGCATCAATTTTAAAGTGTAATGCACATGTTACAAAGCTACATCGGCAGCATTAATACAACATTTACCACCAGGTTTTATAACAGTACTGCTAAATGTCCACACAATGCTCTCGCCTTATCATTGTTTACAAAAGATAGTAACAGTCTACTTAGAATGCATGAAGGTAGAGGAGGGTAACTACTGGTGATATACAGGGGACGAATATCAAATTCATATGCTGATACTATTCAAACTGTTATTATAACTATTTTCAGCGTGAGAGTAGTCAAAGTACTACTAAGTTCAAACCTCTCAAACCTTTTAAATGTCTAATATTTAGTTTATTCACAGCAAAATCAATTAATCTTCCTGCAAACATTTTTTGTGTATTTGTGAGTATTTTCTCACACAGTATAACACATGTGTAGGACAAACTATTTGGACACTACTAAACTTCCAGGAAACAGATGGTCCAAAATGGAGAAAGTTACACTTGCTTTTCACTCCAACGTGTAAATAAAGGTTCCTTGGTCATTATTCGAGTAGTCCAGAGTATATTGCTCACCAGGAAAATATGATCTATCCATCTTCTGCAGACCCCAGTCGGATTCCTGTTGTTTGGGGACAGAAGCGCCTGAGGAGAGGATTGCTGCATGTAGTAATAGGAAAGCCAGAGGTTTCACTGAACAAAAGCAAGGCTATTTCTTCAAACATCAAAGACATCCCTTCCCTTCAGGGCTTCTCCACTGATCACTCTACTATGAGCTGCCTCAGCAAGTACATGAGAGTGAATCAGGAGAAAACCAGTACAGGCAGACTGTCATGCCTAAGTCTGATCAGTAATAATGACAACTAAGGAGAATGCTGTCGGTAAGACGGAACAAATGTCAAGTCAGCGGCATGAAAAATAGAAACAGAGACGTCAGAATAAACAATTTCTGTGAATTTCTGGATATAACATATAAATACATATGGGGCCAACAGAAAATGAAAACTAAAAAATTAATTAAAAAATGAAACCTCCGATGGTCTACAGAGATTTTGACTTGTATCACGAGTAATTGGAAACATTACTCGTGATAACAGTTAGATAACAGGTTCAGGTTAAGGCAACAAATTCTGGCTGGAATTTGATCATCAAATCATCAAATTATAGATTATCATTAAAGGAATTACACTGGAGCTTTTTATGCATATTTTTACATCAAAGTACTAATTAGAGTGTGTGTGTGTGTGTGTGTGTGTGTGTGTGTGTGTGTGTGTGTGTGTGTGTGTGTGTGTGTGTGTGAGTACATGTTTAGACATCTTTGTGCGGACAGAAAATTGGCACGCTACTATACTTGTGGGAACCAGTCCCTGTCCCCATGAGTTAGGCATTCATTTTTTAGGCTTAGAGTTAGGGAAAGCATAATGTCAATCAGATATCCTCACTAAGATATGAAAACAGGTGTGTGTGTGTGTGTGTGTGCGTGCGTGCGTGTGTCTTGAGCACCAGGTGTTTTCCTCCAGCTGTCATGAATCACCCTGTCCTCCTCTTCCTCCTCCTCCTCTTCCTCCCCTCCCCAGGCCACAGGAGGAGATGATACTCTAAAACCACCAGGATGCTCCTGCTATCAGCTTTCACCTCAGACGCTGCGCCAAAATGTCATCACATCGATCTTGTTTCGCATGTGGCCCTGCATTTCATATATTTTTATTCCTACTGTGACAGCTTTGTTTTGGAGAGGGACTCGACCTCAGTACGGAGCATTTCAGTAGCTTTAAGCCAAAATATGAAAAACGTTTATTCAAACAACCTCAAATTCAGCAACGCATTCACTAGAGTTCACAGCCATTCAGCGGCCCAGCTTGAAGTGAAGAGGAAAAATGGTTGTTGAGTTAAACAATTTTACTGCGAGTTCTTAAATTATGAGTTAGGTGTGCCTTTGGTTAATGCAGTGTTGAAGGAGTTACAGTACTGAGCAAAAGTCTTTATTTCTTAGTATTTTGCTTCCAAGCATCCAGACTTTCTTGTAATCTTTTAAAGATGTCTTATTAAGCTACTTAACACTGATCTGTGAATCATTCAAGAATAAAAAGGCACCTAATTCAAGAACCAGAGTTCAGGCTGAAGAACAAATGTGGTCATACCAATTAATGACTTTCTTTTGTACCATATTTCCATGTGTGTTTACATGTTTCAATAAACTGCTGCATGTATTTCCCATTTCCCTAATGTCTAATGTCACCTCAGAGAAATGATGTGTTTGCACAGTACTGTATGCAACCATGTTTGAGGAAACAAGAAGCATCTGTGAATTATGTATCAACATTAAATGGTGTTAATACATAGTTTTTGTTATTGCCACTAGTTAAAAAGTATCAAGAGATATTACTGGATTCTTTGATCTAAAGAAACCCTAAAGCTTGCTGACTTTACTGCTAAATCACAGTATGACATGGAGCAGTCAGGTACCTGGCAGCACAAATCACATGTTCTTTAAAAGCTAGAGATGACTACTGGTGGCCCAGACTCTCACTGCAGTCCTCTGCTTTTATCATCTTCTGCTTGTTGTTTGGTTTAATACATTCGTTTTCATCACTCTGTCCCTGTAGTCAGACGTAGCAAGGAAAAATGTCCAAGGTTTTCTCATTGCTCAAACAAAAAGCTGTGGGGAAAGATGTGGCTACTGAGACTAGTCTGGCTCAGAAGATGGCTTGTTTCACAAGAAGACATTCTTTCAAGGGCCTTTTTCTTACTGGCACATTGCGAAGTGGCATTTTTCCATGTTGTGGTTGATGCTGCACTTCACTCTCAAGAAGAGGTTTGACACAAAGTGAACTGTCAAGGACAACTTTGGTGTTCTTTTGAAGTTCAGCAATCTCATAGAAATGTCAAGAGTCACTTTGAAGAGTCACTGTAAAGGGTTAGAGAGGAATCTGCTGAGTACAGTGACTGAACACATCTTAAACCTTCCAGCTGTTCACCTAGGATCAGAGCAAAGCAGCCTCTGAGCCCGTTTCATAAAGTTACAGGAGCTCAACCATGATGTTAAAGGTTGCCGTCAGAATTTCTGCAACACTGTCAAAGTAGTTTTTGTGAGCTTTTGTGAGCTAAAGTTTTTTCAAATTAAAAAAAATAACTTGGTTCTGGCTCCACAGAAGAAAACCCGGTGCTTTGTAATTGTTCTTTTAACCATATATTTAGTTAAAATGTTAAGAGAATCTACAGAAAACAAAGAGTAATACAAATCTAACCCATTGATAAGATCTTTCATCTCATACTGTTAGATGCTGCAGCCGTCGCAGGGATACAAAGGTATCCTTTTGCAGCCCCACCTTGAGGCACCGTCTGCAGATAGCAACAAATTATAAGTAATAAATCTGTCAGTCAGTAGTACACACATTTGTCCTGTGTTATCAATGTTTATACTTGTGTATGATGTATGGGGAGGTCAGGTGAGTCTAAATCAAACACTTAATACAAAACTAAGAAATAACGCTTTATTTTAGCACCAAGAGGTTTTCTCACATGCGGAAAGCAGCCGTAGCTGAGGCTAGTCTTGTTTAAGCTAAAGTCACAGTATTTTTACTTCAGTTATCAAAGGTCTGTTTGGAGAGGAGAGGAATAACATTTGAACGGTAAATAGAAAAGTAATTGAGCAGCTTTACACTACAAGGTCTTTAAGTGTTTTCTAACTATAATGCACACACCCTGACGGATACACTGCGGGCACTTTGGCATTCAGGATCTTGCCCAGAGAAACTTCAACGCACCGGCCCACGGGAGCCGGGGATTACACTACTGACCTTAAGATTGACGATCGATTGGTGCTCATGAGCTACAACCAAAGCGCCTTAACATTGCAACATTTAATTTTGCATTCGCATATTTGACACTTTTTATTGCCTTGAAATTTTTCCGCACTTCATAAACACAAGTCATCTAATTTAGAATTTCTCTTTCTTGTAAAACATAAATACATTTGATTCTCAAGAGCAGATGTGACACTAAGCGGCTCTATGGGTAAAGAAGAATCATTCAACCTTACTGAATGGGGCTTTTGAAGACCATGGTGATTAGAAATTAGGTTTCCTATTTATACTGTAATGATCTGTATGCTACAGTTGAGTGACGTAAAGTAAGTACAAAGAAAAAGCTTGGACTAAAACGGACATCATATTGTGCTTAAATAAAAACTCCTTCATTCAGCATATGAAAGCCTTGAGTAGGACCTCCACACCAACATCCCAGAGATGTTTTTTCTCTATAACATAACATTTAAGGCTCTTCTGTTGTATAGCTCAGAGTGTCGAGTAACAAGGACAAAAAGAAAGAGACTTGCCAAAGACCTTGAGCCAGAATTACACCCGCTTCAGCTGAAAGGCGAGCATGAAGGAGTTTCAAAACCAGACACAGGAAAGAGGATTTCTAAAGAACTTCAACCTCAGACTTGAGGAACAGAGGAATCAATATGGAAACGACCCTGTCCTTTGTGTGAGTAAGAAAGAAGGAAAAAGATGCCCAGTGTGCTCTTGTTGCATTCTGGGTAAAATTTGCAGGGACAAAGAACGAGGGTTTGCAATTTCTCACGTGGAAAGCACATTTCTTTCTTCACCTACTGTGAAAAAAGCTGGTTGATCGCTACTGTGGATTACCCAAAACAAAGGTGAAAGAAAGTTTCTGTATAAGCTCTAGACTCGAGATATGCATTTTGAAAGATAAAAAAGATAAAAAATTTTACTTTCTACATTTTCCAACCTCTTCAACATCCAAGTGGGT
The DNA here is from genome assembly GCF_057382095.1 of Aulonocara sp. 'chitande type north' Nkhata Bay. Lineage (NCBI taxonomy): Eukaryota > Metazoa > Chordata > Actinopteri > Cichliformes > Cichlidae > Aulonocara > Aulonocara sp. 'chitande type north' Nkhata Bay. The sequence continues at coordinate 7,098,478 of NC_141361.1, read as the reverse complement.
CATTGGTGACCTACATAAAGGCAGAGTTAAGTTGGATTTCAGCCACATGACTAAAAAACATTGATTCATAAGTTAGAACATGTTGCCTTTCAAACTGAACAAGCATCTGGCTTTCTGTTATTAGACTTTTATTTTGACATGCTATGAAATTTCCATGAAAAAGCCAACCTTCAGTTCAGTGAGGTTTCCTAGCATTTGTTTATGCACAGCACTTCAGGAACCTTGAGACCTGGACTTGCTGCCACAAAACCCTAATTCTTCTTTTTCTGTTGTAGATTTTCTAATGTGCTCAGGATCATCATCCTACTGCAAGGCCCAGTTTGGGCCAAGCTTTAACTGTTGGACAGATAGCCTCACATTTGACTCTAGAATACACTGACATACACAGTTCATTGTTCACTCAATGACTGCAAGGTGCCCAGGTCCTGTGGCTGCAAAACAAGCCCAAATCTCCTCCACCACTGTGCTTGACACTTGGTATGAAGTGTTTGCTGATATGCTGTGGCACTGTGCATTGGTCTCCTTGAACCAAAGAACATTGTTCCAGAAGTCTTGTGGTTTGCGAACCTAAACCATGTTGCCATTTTCTTCTTAAAGTAAAGAGTTTTCCTAGGGGACCCTTCCAAACCACGGGTACTTCTTCAGTCTTTTTCTAATTTTACTGTCAAGAACTTTAACATTGAATATTCTAACAGAGGTCTATTGAGTCTGAGATGGAACTTTTTCTAAGCATTGCACAATCTGACTTTGGGGTGAATCTGCTCAAACAGCATCTCCCGTGGCACTGTGTAAACACACGCCTGAATGCTACAGAGGCTTTAATAGAAGTAGTTGTCACACTTTCTAATGATCAATTAATCAGCTCCATTTCATTACAGCACCTGGCTGCAACTTACCCTTTTAATTTATATTATTTTCTAATTTCTGGAAGCAGTAAAAGTGTACTTATTTCACCTGAAAATAAATGATAAATGCAAAGTGAATTGTAATTTTGATTGATTTTTTACTCTTCAAATACTGTCCATCCATCCACCTACCCATTAATTTTCATCCACTTATTTTCAAATATGTCTCCTTCAAAATTCAATTGCAGTTTGCCTTTTACATGTTCATCATTAAATCTGTACTCACTCTGTGTCGGTGATGACATAGCCAAAGACATCATCATCTTTCTTCATCTTGCTGGCTTTGACGTCCAACTGTAGCTCAGGAACGTGCATCGTCTTCTTGTGAGGTTCATCGTACACGAGAGAAGCAGGAGGGGGTGCCACCTCCTTGATCCAGCCTGCCACCTCCAACAGCTCCTCTACAGACTGGGTGGTATCCTTCTTTTGCACCGCCACCCCTACTTCGCTAGTCCGACTCTGGACGTTTTCCAGCCCCACCTGCTGCCCTCTGGGTGTTTGACTGGCATCGTCATAATGGTTTTTAGCTGGGGGAGGTCCGGTGAAGGAACTTTTGTCAAGGTAGGCGAGAAGCTTGGTGAAGAGGCTGCCACTCTCCGTCTGAAATAAGAGCCAATGAAATATCGTGGGTAAATAGACTGGTTCTTATATGATGCTTTTCTACTCTAACTGCGCACTCAAAGCGCTTTATACAACTTGCCTCACTCACCCATTCACTTTCTTTTTTCCTATGTAAGTCCTTCTATCTAACATTCTTACGTACTCATAGGTTAATCGGAGAGCAACTTGGGGTTAGTATTTTGCCCAAGGATATTTGGCCCGCAGACTGGAGCAGACAGATCAAACCACCAACCCTTACAATTAGTGGGTGATCTGCTCTACCACCTGACCTACACACAGCCACCCCAAAACTAGGTTTCCGTGTAGCAGGAACAAGTTTCTCCCCTCACTGTAGTAAAGTGACTCTGGTGAGACTTGAACCCACAATCTTTGAATTTCATCTGACACAAACCAATAGCAATCCAATGTGCTATCCATTGCACCACAGAGCCTGGTAAGACAGTAGATGATCCAACTGTTACACAGAACTTAATTTATTTCAGACACCTAATTAAAAAAAATACAAACCTGACTAATGAGCTCAATTTTAAGCTTAAGACACTTAAGACATAGTGTCTCTAAAAGAACATGAGGCAACGTCTGTAGCAACCATATCTAGGGATGGGTATCGTTTAGGTTTTATCCGATACCGGTGCCAAATCGGTACTTTTGAAACGGTGCCGGTGCTCAAACGGTGCTCAAACCGGTGCTTAAAGAATGGAGAACACAAAATTGGTCCAAAAACCTCTCATGTTCAGCTGGTTTTTTGTAAAAAGATAACAATGTTAGCCTTTTCTGCAGCTATAGGGGATTTATGGTATCACTCTTGGCTGGAAGCAGTGCTTAAACAATGGAAAAAACACAAACTTTGTCCAAAACCTCTCATGTTTAACTGTTTTCCACTTTTTCTTTGGTCATTTTAGCCTTTTTGGCCAGGGAGTATCTGCCATCAAACAAGAGGACAGCCGCATGTAGCTATGATGATGTTTGCTAGTTCACCTTACATGCATTAATGTAATAACGTGGTTAGCCTACTCAACGTAAATTACACACTAACAACATTAAGCTACTCACGCAGAGAAGAACGGCTGCTGCTGCATCATCATCCGTCATCATTTCTGCTACACTGGCAGGGCCAGGGGCCAGGACTCTATTCTTCGGGTTTTTTGGGGGATATTGCTAACTCCGGGTCCGATAACAGGCAACCCACGCACAGTAGATGCGCTCGGTGTGAGGTCTCGCAGCAAGCTATCATACGGCGCATTTCTGGGCTTTTTAAAAAAACGCTATGCGTCACCAGGTGTTTCATCGGATTTGAGGTGTTACCTCCTTTGACAGTATCACAGTATCAGCTTAAAGCACTTGTTGCAGGCTGCTGAGTTTGCATCTTTTGCTGTGAAGTACAGCCAGACTTTTGACCGCTTGGCCTTGGGCATTTTTAATCCGTAGCTCTGCATAAAAGAACGCACGTACCTGGACCCGCCTACTATCCTCGGAAACGTAAAATGATTGGCTAGAAGTGTATCACAGCTCAGGAAAAAAAGCACCGAAATGTGCGCTGCTTTTCGGTCTGGTTACTACCGTTTATGTCAGAACCGGTGCCATCATGGCACCGGACACCGGTACCCATCCCTAACCGTATCATAACGGAAAGAATCCGTGTGGTGCTTTTTCTAGTTAAATTGCACTGCTCCCAGCCAGTGCAATGATTTGCAAATCCCATAAACTTATGTTTTATTCACAGTGGGACACAGAAAATAAATCCAATCAAATGTGTAAACTGAGAAAGTTAACAATTTTAAGAAAAAACATCTGATCGTTTTAAATTTGACGGCAGCAGCATGTCTCAAAAAAGTAAGAACAGTGCCATGTTTACAATGTGCAGCATCCATTCTTCTTTTAAAAACAGTCCATAAACATCTAGGAAATGGGGAGACCAGCTGTAGGACTTCTGGGAGAGGTATATTATCCAATTCTTGTGTGATATAATATTCTAGCTGCTCAGCAGTCCAGGGTACTCTTTTTCCTATTTTCATTTCATTTCATTACAATTGCTTTCAGTTGCTGAAAGATCTGGACTTAGTGGCAGGCTAGCTCTGCACCTGGACTCTTCTAAAACTGTACGAAGCCATGGTGTGATAATAACAGATGAAGAATGTGATTTATCACAGTCTTGCTGAAATATGCAAGACCTTGCCTGAAATATGTGTCATCTGGATGGGAGCATTTGTTGCTCTAAAACCCACGTATACCTTTTAGCATTGAAGGTGCCTTTCCAGTAGAGCTGGGCGATAGAACGATAACGATATGTATCGCGATATAACTTTTACTCGATAGAGAAATTAAGCTATCGCGATAGACCTCGCCGCTCTTGTCCTCTTAAAAAAAAAAAAAAAAAAAAAAGATCAGCCAATCCAAATTAAGTAGCGCAGAGCCGAACCAATCACAGCCGCAGCGTCACGTCGCGTGACTTGTAACGTACAGCACAAGTGCCAAGCCGCACGTGTGTTTGTTTGGGAAGCAGCCAGCGGGTAATGGAGGAAATGAGTGTGCCGACTAGAAAAATCAACCGAGCGTGACCGAAGAGAAAACAGATAATGGTTCCAACGCCGGAGAGATTGTCGAACGGAAGAGCCATAGAAGTTCCGTAGTGTGAAGGTATTTTGGCTATTTCAAGTCTGACAAAAAACAGAGTAGCGTGCACTGTAAATTGTGCCGAAAGCAAGTCTGGAAATACAATGAACTGGTGCATGCGTCACACTGTGCGCCGCGTTATTGTTTCGGTGAAATGAATTTCTACAATACTGTTACTGTTAATTCTACTCCCTGCAGTGTTTAAATGCTTACATATACACACAGTTACTGTCCGTCCACACATACGACTCGGTTCTGCTTCTGTGCCCCAGCTTTGTTTACTTTTTCCCACCGAGGCTTCTAGACTTCTGATTGGCCAATATTTCTGCACGGTTAGGAATCGAGCGCCACCTGCTGCTTTGGCATGTTCATAGCAGCGTTTTCCTTCATTTCTCCCTTTATGTGTGGACGGGATTATTTTTTAAAACGAAAACGGAAAATCTCAGTTTTCAAAAATACCCGTGTACGTGTGGACGTAGCCTCAGTCTCTGACTGGAAGCGCTAATTCGTCATTCGGCTTTTGTCAGACTAAAGTAACTGTTAAAACTGTTTGAAAAGCTAAGCTATACAACAAGGAGAGATTGAGAATTTCCTTTTAGTTCTCAGTTTATTTGATATTGACAAAAGTTAGTCAGTTTTGTCTGTTCTTCTGTAAAACAAACTAAGATTTATTTTTAGAATTTAATATTTTGTTTCTAAGTGGAATTGACAATTTAGTAGTCTGTTTCGTTTGTTCTATTTTGAAACCTAAACGCTTTAGCGGCTGCCTTTTGTGTAGTTTGCAATATTTGCCTTTATTTATCTGAAAAAGTCTCATGTTCCTTAAGTACATCTACCCTGTTGAACTTATTATGGGAAATAAATATTTAAATAAAAACAAGCTGCTGATTATTTCACATTTTACTTGTGAGCAACGGCACATTTAAATCTTACAAATATAGTTATTTGGCTTATATCGTGATAGATATCGTTATCGCCTGAAATGAAAAAAACATATCGTGATATGAAAAAATCTCATATCGCCCAGCTCTACTTTCCAGATGTGCAAGCTGCTAATTCCAATGGCTCGAATGCACCCCCAAACCATCAGAGATCCGGGCATGGATCCATCCTACCTTGTGCCAATAGTTCAGGCTGGTACTGGTGGTTTAATGCCGTGGGAGTTATTTTCTTGGCACATTTTTGATTATTTAGTATCCACTGAGCATTGTTTAGCCTACCTGATGGTTGCTTCCAGCAAGATAAGGTGCCATGTGACTAATCTCAAACATGAAAATCAGTTCACTGTACTCAGATGGCCTCTACAGTCACCAGATCACAACCTAATAGAGTACCTTCGGGATGTGGTGGAATGGGAAATTTGTCTGTAGCCAACAAATTTGCAGCAACCGTGTGCTGTTAGGCATACTTAATGAAGTGGCTGTTAAGTGTCTAATGAAACAATATTGAATCAAGTTCTTTTTCTTTTAAACTGAACTTGTGGGAGTTTTCCTGTTGCTGACATTAGCGTGTTGGCGATCTGCAGCTACAGGCATGAGGAAATAATTGCCTTGAATCAAAGAACAGCCACCCTGTCAGACTTATGCTGAATAGGGTTTTAATATGCTATTATTCTTCTGGTCCTAGCTTCAGGGTAATTGCTCGTCTTGTCAAGAACTACATCTCACTGCAGCAGCAATGCCATGTGAGCTAAAAACATAGTTTGTTCTGTCTCTGAGCACTTTGAAATACAATCTTCTTTGCAACTTCAAATTGTTTTTTGGGACCAGCAAGATGCATCAGCCTGGAGGGAATTTTCAACGAGCAGAAACAAAATAAGAAATGAGTACAAGAAATAAGCACAGAGAAGACGTTGCTTCTATTCCGGCGTTGATTTCAGCAAATCTTATCATAAATATATTTTTCGCTACAAAACACAAATAAAAAGTAGTTGAAAATGACATATTACATTTTATTTGTAAAGTCAGATATATGGACAAATGAATAACAGTCCCACAGTCACGAAATCCCTTTCACTAAGCTGAATGGGTTTTTATCAAACACTGCAGCAATAGATAACTATTGCTCTAAAGGTAGTGCAGCATTTAGTTATGTGTCAGCATGTTATCTGACATAAAGCTGTGTGATAAACATCAGTCTTCTGGATTGGAAAGTTGTGTATTTGTTTGTGTTTATGGACACATAATGACATAATGTCAATGTGGAATTTTTGCATTCTGTAAAAATGAAAAATATTCATTCTTTCCTTATATCTATCTATCTATCTACCGTAATTGTCGGGCTATAAGCCGCTACTTTTTGCACAAGCTTTGAACCCTGCGGCTTTTAGTCAGGTGCGGCTTTTCTATGGATTGTCCCTGATTTTTGTCATATCGTAAGACGATTTGTTTTGTTTGTTCCGCTGTTGTACGGCACTACGTTGCCTGGCGGAAGGGCATGTGATCAGACACACAGTATCGGGGTTCAAGAGTGGTATGTTGGTCACATGTCCATCCGCCAGGCAACATAGTGCCGTACAAGTAGCTCGAAAAACAAACTTCAAAGTAGCGCTACACGTTCAGCGGGAGTCGTGGATGGTGTGCGGCAATAAACTTGCGAAAAGCAAGTTATGCTCAACTCCACCGGTGGAATCTGACAGCGTGGAAAAGTGTGAAAACATCCATCCATCCACCTGAGCCTAAAAGGTAGTCTGAATCTATTTTTCTGGTGTGTAGGTTATTGTTATGTACTACATTTGTTACTCGTTTTTGAAGCACAGCACATGTTTCGTACTTGTAATTACTGCTACTTGTACATATACCTAAAAAGTTGTGCAAATATGTACCCATAACTTGTTTTTCAAAATATTAATAAAAGAGATGTGTCTCCAAACAGCCATCTCTTTCCTGACAATTCGCTTTGTGCATATTCTCTTACATATGATAAGTCAACATTGAAACACCTGCGGCTTTTAGTCAGGTGCGGCTAATGTATGTACAAAACAGGATTTTCCCCTGATTTTAGCTTGTGCGGCTAATATTCAGGTGCGCTTTGTAGTCCGGGAAATACGGTATCTATCTATCTATATATCTATATATATATATCTATATCTATATCTATATATATATATATCTATATATATATCTATATATATATATATATATCTATATATATATATATCTATATATATATATATATATATATATATATATATATATATATATATATATATATATATATATTAGGGGTGCAACGATACACAAAATTCACGGTTCGGTTCGGTTCGATACTTTGGTGTCACGGTTCGATATTTTTTCGATACAAAAAAAATGTTCATGCCTTTTTAATTTGTCATTTATTAAAATTATAAATATATATTTTAACTCAAAAGTACAGTTTTTAAATTTAACCCTAACCCTTGTGCGTGTTTTTTATTTTGACAGCGAATGCGCACCTGCGGACCACTTATGTGCAGCCCTGGTTATTTAGCTCGTCATATCGCAGCCACAGAAATTCTTTTGTCCATGAAACCATAAAGCTGCACTTTCTTTTTGCCTTATAGTCTCATTTGTCATAACTTCTCCGTTTTGTGGTAAACTTTTCTTTGGCTGTCACTTCTTCACCCTGACCTGTCTTATTTGGCTCAGCAGAACTAAAATATATATGCTGCTGGTTTTACACACGCACTCACATAAGCTCAGCGATTCTCTGCGCGATCAACCTCTCAAGTGTTTAAGCTTGCTGCGGGAGATTTCACTTGTCATGTTTGCGTAGTAAGCTAACGATTAATAAGACGATGTCAGAGGAATTGGTGCACAAATTATCATCACTCACAGATCAGTGCTGTCGCTCTCTATACACAGTTCGCACGATTGCAAAGTGAAAGCAAAAAAACAAGCGCAAATTCAAACGCAATTTCAATATGTCACATATTGACAGTGGCTCACCGATGCCAATGACATAATTACCCAGCTACATTTCTGAAAGAATGCGAAAGCATTGACATATATTTTCCTTCCTACAATAGCCCGACGGGCAGGGAAGAGATAGATTTTGGTAGCCCGACTGAAAAAAATTGCTAGCCCCAGGACGTCGGGCTAGCGATATTGCAAGCCCTGTATCTGATTGAGGAATCACTCATCTTTGGAAAAGAGAGTTTATTACAGAGAAATGTCTCTTTCCAAAATAAAAGCTATACTATCCGCTTCTTCTGGGCTATATTCTCAGCAGCATAAGGAGAATCATGTGCTAACGGCTGTTTAAATGACCCGGGTAAAGTTAGTAGCATGCTTGTTGTTTTTGTCTTTGCACTAGGATGATGTCGGCATAAATGTGCAGTCATATTCGTTGTGTTCCCACTAGTGCTTTCAGGTTAATCTCGTTGAAATGACCTTAACGCCACAACATGGCAAATCTCAGTTAACGAGCTACCGCCGATCGCCCTGTGCATGGGGCTAGACGGCCAACACGTTAACGAGCTAACTGCGCTAACACACTAGTTCACACCCATGTAATTGAGCATTGCATGGCACATCCAACATACTGTTTTACTTTAGTCCATGACTGGCTTACCTTCAGGGTCATACGTCACATGAAAACCAAAATAATTCCAAACGCCAGATCTAAATGAGGGTGGGGGAGGTCCATGTTCCAAGGAGAGCTTAACTTCTGTCTTGCTAGCTTGCCCTGCGCTCTTCCTTCTGACTATGCTGTCTGTGTGGAGCGCTCAGTAGATCTGCGCTCGACAGTGCAGCCTAGGCGGAGTAGTCGAACGCAGATTCACTGAGCGCTCAACACAGACAGCATCGTCAGAAGGAAAGTTGATAAAATAAATTACAAATGTTGTATTGTTCGATACATATGCGTACCGAACCTAAAGCACTGTATCGAACGGTTCAATATCGATACGAATATCGTTGCACCCCTAATATATATATATATATATATATATATATATATATATATATATATATATATATATATATGTATATATATATATATATATATATATATATACATACATACACACACACATACACACATATATATACATATATATATATGTGTGTATATATATATATATATATATATTGATCTATAGATATATAGATAGATATAAGGAAAGAGTGAATATTTTTCATTTATATACACTTATATACACACATATATATATATATATTTGTGCTGTCAGCGTTAATCTCGTTAAAATTACGTTAATGCTATAACTGCATTAATCTGGAAAATCTCCATTAACAAGTTACCGCAGATCACCCTGTGCATGGGCCTGCATGGCGTCAACTCGTTAGCGCGGTTAGCTCGTTAGCGCGGTTAGCTCGTTAACGCGTTAATCTAGTTAAAATGGCATTAACGTAATTTTAACGAGATTAATGCTGACAGCACTAATATATCTACATACATACATCAGTAAGTATGAAACAGGACAGATGGAATAAAGGCATTCGTGTTCAGAAACACAAATCAGTAGAGTTTCTGACTATTTCACAAACTGCCGTGATGACCTGTTGTCATGGCTGTAGTCACATGTCTGGACAACACAAACATTTTAAATGCATGAAAAAAAAATTAGCTTGTTTTAGGGTTTTCACATTTTTAACAGATTGAAATTTCCGCTTTTAAATCAGCCACGATCCATTTAATGTCAAACTAAAGCATTTCTGCATGCACAAGTCTTCTTGTTTAAAATGCAGCACTAAAGTAACTGGTTAGTAGTGTGTAACACATCACAGTCTGTTGGTTATTCATAACCCGCGAGCGTTCTGATGTCCTTCGTGACAGGACTTTCTTGATTTGGTTGGTTCTCACGTCTGTCTGGAGGTGAAGAAAAAAACCTCTGTTTCATCAGAGATTGTAATCAGGTATGCATTGACTTTAAGATGTTCCTCTGTCATTAAAATCAAGGTTCTGTCAAAGTGCAAATGAAATTGGCTTTAAAGATCCTTTGTTGCCTCTATCAGGAGGAATTTTAAACAGAACAAACGCACATACTGACTGATGCCTTGCTGAGAGCTTATAATCGCCCCTCTATCTGGTCATAATTATTTTTATTATGTAGCTTAGTAGTTTAGTAGAGTCCAAGACAAATTTCCTCTTGGAAACAATTAAGTATCTATTGGTGATCTATCCGCTGAAATTTTAAAACTTTATAGCAGAATCACATTTGGTTTTTTAGACACACATCTCTCTACTATACATGCTAGTATTTCAACCACTGCTTTGAATAAAAGAAATCTGTGAAATACACTAATGAGTTTACTTTTTTTTTTTTACCCAGGTTTCAATTTACAGTATAAAGGACTGAATCAGTACAGCGTCGTTGTTACGAGTTCACCTTGTTTAGCCTTAATTAATTCCAACTCACTCATTTATCCACTGCTCTCCCGATTCCTTAAAAAATGAACATGTTCATATCAGTCCGATTTATTGTGGAAGATTGTCTTCATTATTTGAATAAATAAAAAAAGAATATTATTAGTGCATACTAGCAGTATAACAAATAAAACTTTGGGACTAAAACCTGATCGATTTTGTTTTTTGTTGTCGGCAGTTCATTCTCTCGCAAGAATACTGAGTTCTAGATAAATTCTTTGGGCAGTGATTTCACCCTTGCAAAATTTCATCTCATTCCCTTGTTTAATAAATTACATAACTGCTTACAATGTCAGCCTTGGCTTTGACATTTAAGTCTTCCCTTTCTGCTACTCTGATTGCTTACCTTGTCCTGCATATTTTGCTCCTCTGTCTCCGTGTGACGCTCTGTTGGGAGAAAGAGAATAATCATATTGATACATTTGTGTTTCCATTCAAAGCGGGAGCAGAAAGACAGAAAAAGAGGTGGTTCATGTAAAAATTCATTCAGAGCTAAAAGCTGCCAAATTTCAAGGCCATTTCCTTAAATCAAATTCACCATTCTCTAATATTTTACTGATCTGAATTCACCCCTGTGTAAATTTATTTTTCACTGATGCTGAAAAAACACTAGAAAACGTACATAAATAACATATCCACTGCGCTCTGACCACAGTTTTTAATCATTTAGTTATCTGTTGAGCACTTTTAGTGATTGTGTAAACATGCAAAGCCTGAGTGGCCTCAGTGGACAATAAACCATTAACACTGGCTGGGTTTATGTTCTGCATTGAGCACAGGATGCTTATTTATTTTCACATTGATTTTTATGTTGCACTCTTGTGGCAACTTGAGAGCTCCGTTTTTTTGTTTAATCCAGCCTACACAATTATGCATGTATTATAGACTTACTTTCCATCGCTTACTCAATACTTTAATTGCGTAAGAACAAAACGAATCACTATAAAATTACCTTGAAGTGCTGCCAGTGCGACAGGAGTGCTCTCCTGAGGTTTCAGGGTAGGAGCATTCCCCAGCAACTCATCCCTAGGAACCTCCCCCGCCTCTTCCTCTTCTTCTGCTTCTTCTTCTCCATCACTCATCTCTCCTTCCAGGTCTCTCGGTCCTGGTCCCCTCATTCGGCTCAGGCCTCTGTTTAGTCCCTTGTCCTGATCAACTACCTGTAGAGCCTCAGCTATCAGGCTCGACAGCTGGTCCAAATCCTGCGGTGTCAGCGTATCCATGTCCACATGCTGCCTGTCAACATTCTTCAAAACGTTCTCGATGAACCTCTCTGTAGGAGAGATGGAAGTAAAATAACAATGAAAGACAAAGAAATTATTATCATTAAAGCAGACCAAATATTCTAACTCCACGCTCCATGTTTGCATTCTTGGACTTGTATGATTCATAGTTCAAAATAATATTTATTGATCTTGTGCTGGGTTTTGGTTAAGTCACTCAGTTTACCCTCTGTCAGAAACAAGCTGTTTTAACTGCCTTTCTACTAGCTTTAAGCCAGCTTCCTTCTGATTGGCTGCCCCTCATGACCAGAAGGTTTGAACAGCAGGTGGGTGGGAGAGCTGTGTGTCTGACATGACATCCTCAGTGTATAGATTGCTGGGATTGCATAGTGGCTGCATTATTTGAAATTCTGGACATGTTTATTATGATCGTGTATTTCTAAGAGAAAACAAGAAAAAGCAGAATCAGTCCCCATTAAAACCAGTTATGTAGTTTAGATTAGAGGCAATAGTCTCACTTCTCATGTCTGCTGTCTCTCTTCTGATCTCAGCATTAAATATTTTTAGGTATCTTACTGTGACGATGTGAAAGCTGTGATTTGTAGCAATGAAGCTAAAGCTGTTTATGGAGCTCCTTTCAGGTTTACAGCGAGCTTCAGCTTGGTGTATAGCTGTCCACTTATTTACTATTTACTTGGCATCACATAGCAACCACAGCAGACAGTTGTTTTCATCAGAAAAGCCCTGTGTACCAGCACCAAACAGCAGGCAGACATTTAGCTAGCTAGTGAGCACACAGTGGAGAATTTAGGAGACAGATATTTCCCTCAGGACTCAAAAAAGACACAGAGAATCGATACAAGAGTTATATTCATTAGGTGGACACTGGACTAAATTTAATGCTGTTCTGTTTGCTGGATGCTTATATGAGTTCATGTTCGCTAACAAGTTTGCTAAGTTAAAGTATGAGGGCCTGTCAGTGTGTGCAGGTTTTAATGCACAGATAAAAATGAAAGTTGAACATCTACAACTATCATAAGAACTGGGCGCACTACACGTGATTAAGTTTACCTTTGAGTTAACTTTGAAAGCCTTATAGCAATTATTTAATGGTCCTTGCTGTGAGCTAGTTTTTCCAAAGTCATGCAAATAATGCTCATCTTTATGGAAAAAGAGTACAATGTGGTTTTCACCACAAGCTCTGTGTGTTCAGTGTAGCCACAGAAAGAAAGAAATAATAATAACTTCCTTATAATGAAGACCCAGCCAGCGTCTGACAGCAGGCTAAGGCAGAAACATGCTATCTGATTCTAAGTGTAACCACGCTGTGCTACAATTTCCTTATTTCTATTCAAATTTGCTTTACTTTGAACGATTCTCTTAACTTCCTGGCACCACTTCTGGTATTCTGCATGGTTCAGTCCACTCAAAGAAAGCCATAACTCACAGGTTCTCCTTGTTGCTTGTAATAAAATTATGTAATATCTGGCAACACTGACAGTTCAACATGTGTGTGTTTACATGTTGTAAGAGATACGATTGAAAGTGAAAGACGTCCTGCCTGGAATTTTGCATCTCAAACACGCTGCAGACTATGATGAAATCCATCATGGGTAAAATACATACCATCAACAGACGTGAGTGGGTCCTTGGGTAAGGCCCCCTGAGGCCTTCCCATGTTCACAAGTCTGGATTTCGAGGTCTCCTTTTTGAGCCCAGAATTCTCTATTCTGTTGCTGTAGAACGTCCTCAGGCGCTCGAATGGGCTCGCTCCCCCACTGTGAAGGGACGCATGCCCGGAGAGATACTGCCTCAGGGCGCCCAGGAGAAGGTCACCCTCAGCCTGCGTGGCGAGGAGCTGGTTGGCTGGTGGTCTCTGCTTTTGCACGGGTTGGAACGATGAAAGAGATGAGAAGCTGGAGGGAGGTGATTTCTGAGCTGAAATCTGGGGCTTGGAGCGATAAAGCTCTGCAGGGATGCCGGACTGGAAACGGTCATTCTGGAAAACACAAGCATACTGTACAAAGACACTGATGCTGAAGACACTTCCACCAGCTTTCCAATAGCAGAGCTTTTGCTCTATTTTCTGAGAAACAGCCACACTGTGGGTGAAGGAGAAGTGCATGCCCCTAATACAGTCATTTCAAAACACGACTCTGGATGTGAGCATAAAAGTCCCACCCACCTGCTGTTTGTGAGGGGCAGCCAATCAGGAGAAAGCTGCCTAAAAGGGGAGTGGAATTAAAGGAAAACTACCTCAAATGTTTTGTTTGACACAATGGATGAACTGAGAGGCTATGAAATGTGAATCATCCAAACTCCATTAACTATAGAGAGCTTAAGTAAAAGCCTGAAAATTCCCAACCATATGTTGTAATGTCTCAGAGCAAATAATTAGACCTCGAAATAAACAGACCGCAAGGGACAAAGTATAACTGCAAAGTAAAGCATAAAGTAAATTATAATTACTTTGCATTGCTTGAGCATTCCTGCTGCCTAGAACTTTAAGATGCCAACCATCTCACTCACCAGCCCCTTCATTCCCAGTCATCCCTCTGTCCGATGTTTAATGATGACAAAAAACTGGCTGCGACAGAAAAAAAATCTGACCAAAAAATATGAGTCATGCAGAATTACTATTTATGCAGATGCTGGATCCAAGAAAATGTCCCATCTGCTCGTCACACGTTTAAGGCTGAGACAACGTCCTAAAATAATGGGACCAACTGTATGTGACAAGAATGCAAACCATCCTGACGCCAAAGTACAAAACACAAGCACCCTGCCTTTTTTCTTTCGACACACTTTGGCTTTTCTTTCTTTATAACACCACCAATCCAGTAACCTTCGTGTTAGTGTAGCCAATTTACTTCTAGACAAAATGTATGCAAAATTAAATAGATGTGCATTTGCTGAAAACATCTAAATGTAACGTTTCTTGTTTTTGTTCTTCCACTAGATTTAGAGAGAGTATCTGGATGCATGAAGAAGCACTTTGCTTTATTATTAAAGGCTTCATTTGAACAAAAATGATTATTGAGATGAAAAAGGCCATTTTTGGGGAAAAAAAGTTATTAATCCATTTATGCAATCATATTAACAGATCCATCAGCTACAACAAAAGCAAATTGTCACTGCCGGCTCCATTAACGCCCACCTAAGAGCACAGAAATGGCACAAGCCTGAGTAACGGCAAAATTATCATAACAATACAGACATAAGCCGTTCCTCACAGTTGTCATACTTCTTTATGATTTGTGTGTGCGAGGCCCCCTCTGGTATTTGTTGCTGGCAGTATCTTTATTCATTTACATCCCTCAGTTGGTGATGTTTATGCCACTCGTACCCGAAGGGCCCCTTCAACCCTCCAGCTCCTTTTGGCTGCCACCAAACAGGTGAACCTGGATAGAAAAGGCCATGAGCCTGCAAGCGATGCCTGCAGGCTCCACGCAGTCGTACTCGCTTGGTCCTCAGTACAATTCCCCAGCTGGAAAGAGGCCTCTGCAGGCACAGCAGAGGGACGCAGTCGCGCCTTGAGTTATTAATTAGAGCGGTGAACTCCTGAACTCTCGGCTGGTATTATTTCCCTCATAACGGTCAAGCTGGGAGAAGTCATCAGTTAGGACAGAGAAGCAAGAAAGAAGCGACAGCGAAGGATGACAGCGGACCACCTGCTGTGAAGGTGTGCGCGTTTGTGTCCTTTCAGCGTGTTGTGCGAGCGTGCACTGTATGTGTGCACGCTTTCTTTTCAAACTGAGCCAGGTGGCCTCGAATGGAGGTCGAGGCTAAATGCAGTCATTGGGATAAAAACAAATTCCTCACATATTCTTCGGTTTTCAAATGTGAGAACAGGACCAGCGGGAGCTGAGGTTTATGTGGCACTTCAGCGATATTCTGTCATTTGCGCTTCATTACTTTTGGGCTTTTTTGAATCCTTTCAATTAGCACACTGATAATTGATGTATAGAGGTGAATTAACAGCTCCATATTTTCACACTTGGACTCTACAAGAGGAACTTTGCATGATTCACAGTATACTGGGCCTTGGTGCAACTCAGATCATTCACTGTCAAACAGACCCCAACTTAAACCGACCTTTTCTTTCTGATTAGCTATTTCTCATGAACAAAAGTACAGCAGGTGGGTGGTGCTTTTAAGTTTAGTTTGAAGATCTTTGCCTTCATTGTTTGTAACTTTACCCATGTTTAATTAAAGCTCCCACCTTTGAAGAAGATAATATGTAACAGAAAATAATAAAAAGCATAATAGTTTCTGTTTACTTGCTTGAGGCAAAGAAATTCCAACAAATGGCAAGAAAATCATGAACCGGAACAACCAAGTCCCAGAAGCCAAACAGAGTAAATGTTTACCTTGCTTGGTGCGCTCAAGCTGGAAGTAGATGTCTTGGGAAGGAGGCCAAGGCGCTGCAGGTACATCTGGAGATTTTTGCCGAGTTCTACTTCTACCGGTTTCACCCTTTGGTCCACTGGGTCCATTGCTTGAGCTACTGGCCTGTGAGAGTAGAGAAAAAGATGAACAAAATGCAGAAATTAGTCACTTCAGAGTAGCACAGTCAGATAACTTCATTGCAAAGACGTGCAAATGAATTGTTTTTCCTCCAAATGGAATTATTAACATGATGCCATTCTAAAATTTTCATATATCATATATTAGTATTAGAAAAAAGGCAAAAAAAAGGTCACAAAGTAAAATAAAAAGTAAGAAATTAAAATACTGGCAGCAGCCAGTGCTACCCTTCAGCCTCCGACAGCAGTAGATACACCTGTGGTATAAATTTTAAAATCCTAGGTGACAGAAAACTTCACCTCACTGATATTTGAACTCGTTGAAGATTTTTAGTAGATACACCAATGGTATCCATTTGAAAATCCTAAGTGTTATCTTTCTCGAGTTATTGTTTTCACAAGATTTTCAGACAACTTGACCTTGAGGTCAAGGTCACCGGGATTCTGACTTGTCCAAAATGTTTAGTAGATGCACCTATGCTATCAAGCCCTATGCCGTCTCATTTTCGAGGCATCGTGTTCACAAAGTTTATTGTCCACGCTGCCGGCCTGCCAAGTGGGGTGACGACAAAACTAAATGAAAATTATTAGGAGTAAGATAAAACAGAAGTGCAAATCTACAAATCTACATGTCCTTTGGTCACAAAACTATTTGAGCTAAATAAACATCTGACCTGATCTCAGTGGTGTAGAACGACCCAGTCTGCTGTGGTCTGTAGGGAATCCTTCTCAGTTTGGATAACTCCTTGGACAGAACCTGCTGGGTGGTATCATCTTCCCAGGTCAAACCTACAGAAAGAAACAAGGGGACCCTTTAGAACTAGAAAGACAGGAATACATACGTTAACAGGACACAAGCAGGAAGTCCAGTATTGCCCAGGTGCATATCTACTGTGCACCTGTAAGTCTCGAATGAATTAAAACTGCACTGAAGTACAGAAAAAGTGGGTTGTATGCATGAGCAAAGTGTAGCCGACACGTGGTGAGTATGGGATAGAAAGACGGAGAAGAAATTGCTAAGCATGCAGTAATTTCCCTAAACTCATTAGGTCACTCATTAGCAGAGGAGACGAGGAAACAGCGGGTCGTCCTTGGAGACTCCGGCGAGAGACTGTTTCAGTGACTAAGCAGAAACCGTCTCTCCTCTAGCTCTCCTGCTGCACTTCAGTTGTACAACATGATGAGCTACTTGGGAATTTCTTTTACACATCTTTACTTAAACAAACGATTAAATATTTACACCACTGCCATGATGAAAAAGTGAGGTCAGGGGTTAAACCCAGAATGTGTACATCCTACAGTGAGATCAATGTCCACGTAAAAACAGTAAATAAAGTACAGTGAACCAAATAAAACAATAAATACTACTAGTAAGATGTTTGTTACTTGCCAAGAGATGTGGCTTTGCTTTTGTGTTCTGCATTTATTACCCAAATTTCACACCAAATTTCGAGTAATACCATCTCGGCAATAACGTCCTAATGAGGGAAAATTATTCTGATTCATTTGATTTGATTTGGACATGCTTTTTCCCATGAAACTTTTTAAAACATAAACAAGTTTTGCTCGTCTTTTTCTGACCGCTCATAAACTGCAGTGTGGTTTTATCTATTCTGTGTACTTCTATCCAAAACTTACCCAGGCCATCTGTGAAAGAAGCCATTGTTTCAGACATCAAAGATGATCACAACACGCAAAACATTATAACTAAAAGCATACATAACATTTATAATATTCATGTAGTTTCAGTTAGTTTCCAGAGTGGATTTTCTTGTTTCTGTTTAGTTTTTGTTGTTTGAAAATGTTTAACTTTGGTTTACATTTATTAGCTTAAGTGTTTTTTTTAGTGTTTTTAATTATTACTCTATAGAGCGCACGTGTCAGAGGCAAGCTTTACAGAAGTGAGCACAGGTGTTGGAATGAAAACACGCAGACTTTAGAAAGCAGCTGACTCATAGTCATGTTATATTATTAGATTACATCATTATACGGCACCTGAAGGTTTCTTAATGTTTGTTTTAGTATAAGCAAACCACAAATGTGATGAATAAGGTGGGGCGAAGCTCTAAAGAGAGCTATTTTACAGAATTTATGCACATGTATATTTATGCACAATGAAAGAAATTTCAATATTTCTTTCACTGAGATGAAAGAAATATTATTGGAATTTTCATTAAGTGAAAATTTCACTAAGTGTTTCAGTGAATCTCCTGACCACCTAGTTGTTTTTTTTACATCTCTGATATTTGATTGTGTATTGTGTCCTTATTTGGTATTTATGCATAAGCTATTTGTATCTGCTGTTTAAACAAGTGTTCAAGAGCAAGAACAAATGAGTAGTTTGGACGTTTGTGTCTATTTTCCTCTAGGTAATGATTTTATTACCTAGTTGTCAAGCTGCCACTGCAGCAATGTCAGCCAGACATTCTTGTGGATTTACTGGGCATGTCAAAAAAAAGTGTTGCATTTCAGCAAGTGTACAAAAGGACAAGGCTGATGAGCTGCTTGGGCATTCACGTCTGTTTCTTATACTTAACATGCATTCAAACACAGTTTTTTGGCAACTGAACAGAGGAGCAGGCGCCAACACCAGATGGGGTAGCGGAACGAAATGTTACCGGAAATATGGCCGCGCTGCGCAAAGCACAACACGAACGGAGGCATTTGGCAGATGAGCGATGACGTTGCTGAAAGATTCAAGTAATGCAGACTGTAGCTCCAGCTGTGATGCCACAAGATGTGGGTCCACCACGGAGGACGTGCACTTGAAATGAGAAGGGAAATATCATCCCTGTCAGCTTCACACGCAAAAAAGTGATAGCACATTTTGAGCTGAGGGAACTGAAAACTGGGGAAAATATTGATAGATAACCAAAAAACATGAAGCATGATGGCAAAGAGCAGCCTTAAATCCTGACAGCAACAACCTCATTGGCAATGCAGACCATGGAGAAGTCCGACTACATGAAGTCAAAGTCAGCAGGGACGCAGCCAAACAGATTAGACGTGCATCAGCTGTTTCAAACCAAGTTGAACTAAAAGTTAAAAGCTACCATCTTACTGCCAAAAAAACACCTGTTGTAGAGACAGAATATCAGCGTTTTACTGTTTTAATATAGGATTCCTGTCCTGAATGATTAATGCTACATACCACTGCCTCCATCTGAATATGTGACATGCAAAACAGCCGTAAGTGTGAATAAGCCCCAAACTTCAGTAACAACATTAATGTTTCATAACTTACAGATATTTAAATATAGATAAAGGCAGTCTTTCAAAAGAGGCATTTCAATCATTCACGTGAATGAGAACCAGACGAAAAGGATTACAAGGTTATACAATCCGACAGCAGGAATATGAATTACCACACGGGTTTAGAGAGTTTTGAAACTATGATAACAGAATGCAAAATGAACATTAGAAGAGAAGACCTGAATGTAAAAGGTGTAGAAAAGGTTGCCCGGAGCAACACGTTTTGAAATGAGGATGCTTTTGCTCAAAATTAAGTCTTTCCCGAGGTTTAAAAAAGCCGGAGTCGAGAGTAAACAGGAACGAGGCTGGAGACAAAAGATGGAGGCGATGAGTTCTGAGAAGAGTCACATTCTCTCTCTTTTAGCTCTGTTTAAAGTTTCCACCAACTCCCAAGTGACGTTAATAACCACTTTTCACCAGCTCGTGTCTGCCTGTAGCCGTCTGTTGAGCAGGGAGTGCATGATGGTGTTTTAGAGGTGATTCACAGGATGATTCTCTTTCGCTTTGTCATTTCTCACAGTGAGCTATCACCAATGGTTAAGAGTTGCTTTAAATCCCCAACAAATCTCAGCAAAAGAACATCATCATCATCATCATCAGACCCACTGAAGAGCAAACGTGTGTCGCAGCCTAATTCTTACTGAGAAAACCCAATTTGTGAAAACAAGACAGCCTCCAGAGCAACAGAAAAAATTCGGCGTAACATTAAAATGAAGGAAGAAACAAGATAAAAACATTTAGCCTCCTTTCATATTTAGCATACTGGGAAAAAAACACGAAAATTTTGAAAATGTTCAGTAGAAATGATCTTTTTTTAACTGTTAGTTTTACTTAAAATGTCCATTCCTAAGATTTTAGCTCTATAAGACGCACTGCAGAACAATCAGCATGTTGTGAAACTGGAAAGCGCTGCCAGCAATAATCTCATTGCTGCCAAGATCTCATACCATTTCTAGTTAACCAACAACAGCACCATTTTTTTCCAACTGAATTTACACTTCTGCCTGTATCATTTGCGAATCCAATTAAACAAGCTCAACTCATTTCAGAGCATCTCAGCACCGAGAAACCTCCTTTAGACCCCCGCAAAATGAATTACAACCCCAACTGCCACGAATCAGGCACAAGCCTCTCTTTAACAGCTGCACAGCGTGTCAGGCCAGCTTTCGCCATCAAAGAGACATAAAACCGAGTCTTTAATGGCAGCCACGGTGGCAGAGAAAACGGGCGTTAGCGGCGGGTGAACAGACGGCATCTGACACGACAGGTTAATAAACGTTGGAGCCCCTGCCAGGATATTCAGAGTGACTCCGCGCATCTCACAGACTTAACCGACCACAGAAAAGCGGGCAGGAGGTTGTCGGCCAGCTGAAGTATGAGGTGAAGGTCTATCAGAGTTTGAAGCTTTCACAACTAAATAAATGAGACTGTGGTCCTGAAAGAAATTGGACTGAATTTAAAATGCGATGATGTACCTGCAAGGACTCATGGACTATGGAAAGCTTAAGGACATAGGTTGTTACATTGTAACAGGTTGTTAGATTGTAAAGCCCCTTAAGGCAATTTTGTAATAAAAAAAAACCTTTGTGATTACAGTTATTTAAATAAAAGGTCTTTGGAAAATGAAATGCATGTAGCTTGAGGAGGTTAGAGGTCAGAAAAAGACGTTTTGGAAATGCTCCAGTTCAGTTTGCATTTTCTCAACAATTTTGTATTGCACGTCCTCCACAGTTAATAAATGATGCCCGCCTGCTCCACAAATACCATCGGCCGTATTCACTAAGAGTCACGCTAATTACAACCATGGGCAAAAACACTGCAGCCTTCCACCAGTTTAGAACTTGATTTATCAGCCGCATTTATGCAAATTTAATTTCCACAACCTGAAGTCCAATTACAATCACTGCGGTCCTACAAAACAGCAGACAGCAAGGTGAGAAACTTTTTGGATCACTGGGTAAAAAAGTCACGACATGTCTTTGCCAACAAATCCCAAACACTCTGAAAATAGAAGCGATGTAGAATGCTGACAATTTTCAACCGTGTGTATATATTTTTTGTAAATTACTAAAGAATCAAAGAATCACACTTTAGTCTCAGATTCAGAAGATCTTTGATTATCCCTGAAGGCATACTGTTTATGTGACAGATGCTTAAATGAACGAATGCTGTAGAACTAAATAGGATAAAACACAGCAAAAACACAAGAAAGCAGTGGGATACAAAATTGTGAATCACAACGTTTTTGATTTTTCCAAGTGAAAATGTTCAGTTTTTTAGCAACATGAGCAAAAGATCCCACGGGGAAAAGAGGAAGGGAACTCGTGGCATGACTTACAGTGAATTTGGAGCTGTAGAACATAAGGAGTCATGGGACAACTGATAATAATGATAATAATAATGATAAAGGCAAGAGTTATCTACTGTTAAGTCTCTCAAAGGTGGTGCGGGGAGGTTAGTGTGTTTTTGATGTCGTGTGCGAACTAAAGAGGACCATCGTTGCTGTGGGCGAACAGCAGCTGTGACCCTGACGAGGTGGCTTTTCAAATGACTTCACATCTGCAGGGCCTTTAGTGAGCAGTGCGAGTGGGAAGAGGGTCTGTGTGTGTGTGTGTGTGTGTGTGTGTGTGTGTGTGTGTGTGTGTGTGTGTGTGTGTGTGTGTGTGTGTGTGTGTGTGGGTGGTTAAAGGGGGAGAAACAGAATTGCAGCAACAACTTTGTGAAAGATTCAAACCGTTCACAAAGAAAGAGAGAGGCAAATGTACTGTGTGCTAAAGGTTAAATCTCGTCTGATTTTTGTAGTTTCGATATTACCCCTGTTGATAATAATAACGCTGTTACTAAATGGGCGTACAGTGACATTAACCACACTCAGAAAACACAGACAGGCTCTACAGTGACAGACGTATAGAGTTTATGAGGATGTACGTAAATGGACTGGTATTTGTATAGTGCCTTTTGACTCAATTGGAGCACTCACAACACTTTTTTTTTTACTACACACACATTCATACAGCACTTTTATCTTTGCTCAAGCGCTTTTTTATCTGACGTTCATTCACATCAGGGGCAACTCTTGGTTCTGTGGTCAGTCCAACGTCTGTGGGATGGTGGCGAACCTGTTTGTTCTCTCACAGGGTTGGACCTATAGGTTAACTAGGTGGGAAAAAAACTAGTTGTTTGACTTAAACATCTGGGTTGGTTATGGATGAGCTCATAACATTATCCATTTATTAAATGAGTTCTTTATAAAAACAAAATTGACATCTTTTTTATGTCTCTCTTTGACATCCGTTTAATAGCCACCCAAAAATGTTGTGTCATTAGTGAGAGCTGCAAATTAGCTTGCGTTACTCAATTATAGAACAATAACTAACGTAAATAATTAACCAAAAATAATCAGAAGAGCCTGTGAGAAGATCCCACAGTAAGGTGTGGACTGAAGCCTGACTGTAAAAATTGGCCAATTCCATTTTTGGCCTTTTATGTGCACTTCTATCATCGGCGGTTCCACCAAATGTCATAAAGTTTGGTGTCACATTTGACCAGGCTCTTAGTTTCAATAATTATATTGATAATCTTTATATTTCATCTATGAAGTATTGACCCCATCAGTGGAATGGTGTCCAAATCAGAATAAGAAACGATTAAGTCATCTTACAAAAAGGTCCAAAATCCAGCTGCTGCACTTAATAGGTCTTCTAAGTGTTTCATGTGTTTTGTCATCTTTGCACCTGCTTTAGTTTAAGATCTTGCTGATCACTTTCAGAGCTCTGTACAGTAAAATGCCTGTTCACATTAGCAAGCTCTTGCTTCTGCTCTATAATATGCAGGTCACTGAGGGCTTCAGACTTCAGACCAAATCTTGTTGTTCTACACTGAAAACCAAAGGAGACTATCCATTGATATGCAAGATTGTGGCTCCTAAAAGATGGAATGCATGAGCATTACATTTGAGATCTGATGAAATTACTGAAATGTTTATTTAAGCATTTAATGGATACTGTTATGTCTTAATATTTGTATTTTATATTTGTTGATTGTGGCTGTGGGGCACTTTGTGATCCTTATGTAGAAAGGTGCTGTATAAATACATTTTACTTACTTACTATTTTTAATATGGTTCCTGTGCACTCTTTTATAAATGAGGCTGCTCGTCACTCCCTGCTGGAAAGCACCAAGCTCGGCGCAGCAGTGACTGACGACTGATCATTATGTGTTTGCCCTGCAAACAGATTAAAAAGCGGCAGGTGTATGCCATAATGGAGACATGTGCATATTAATTTGTACATCAGATAAGATGTTAAGAGTGAAATCATCTGGGTGAAAAGCTTCCTGCATGTTGGATCAGCTGACTGATCATAAACCGGCTTCATGTGCTAACACAGTGTCATGCTATCATGGGACATGATGCACTGAGCTTATCCATCACCTGCTTCTCCTTGGAGCAGATCAACATTTTGAAGAAACAAACTATTTTTTCCATGAAGCTGCAGCCAAAACACCATCAGCAGCTCAGCTTATTGGGAAAACTGGAAACAAGACTAGAGCTTCCCAGTGACTCTTGCGATGTGAAAACCCTAACAGAAATTCAATGTCAAAGGGAATAAACATAAAGTATTTGCCTAAATGTCCAGATATCGGTCTGACTGTGGACTCTTCTTTCCACGTGCGCTTTTGTGAATCAGGACATCAGTTCCCATATCCTAAAACAGAGCTGATGGGCATATGGGCGTAGGATCGTGTTTGTAACAGGGAAAGCAAAAGGACAGAGTAAACCGCGTTACCTTTTTAGTGGACTAGCCGAGCCTGAAATGCAGATGCTTTAGTGTCTTTAGAGTTTTGTCCTCCCTAATGGCTTCTGCAGACAGCCGGGCCCAAACATCTCATTTGCATAATTCATTTCACTTCAGAGCTCCTGACAAATGCCTCCAAACTTGTCGCCTCTGTGAAATCGGAATATTTCTCTAGCTCTCCCGCTGAGCTCCGATTCGGAGAATTAAACCAGAGGACTTTTTTTTTCTTTTTTTGGAGAGGGGTGGGTAGAGGAAAGGGAGGAAATGCACTAAATCGAGCTCAAAAGAAGGATGGTGTAATAAAAACACGAGAGAAAAACTCCTCCCAAAACAAATGTACTTTTTTGAAATCATTCTCTTTTGAGTGGTCAAGCACAAAAGACTGGACTTTCTTTTTTTCCTGCATACATGAGGTCCTGTCATTCAGAGCAAAGCTGGATGATGAAAGGGGATGAAATCCAGCTCAGTGGGAGGTTACGCAGGTCTCTGCCTCCCTCTCGTGGTACAGCACACTAACAGCAACTTAGTGCAGCAGGAAAGACGACAACTGATCCATCTGTTCGTTTCTACACAGGCACAGCAAAGGCTGATTAAACCAAAAAGTCAAATAACAAATATTTACGCCATAATGCTCACTCGGGCCGTTCCTTCTTTCCTTTTTAGTTCATTCATTTGTGGGATAAACAGCTATATTGATGTATTACTGTAAGCATGGATGCAACAGTGAACTCTGGCAGAAAGTAAACCACTTTATAACTAATTCAATTAATCTCCTCGGAACCGTGATCCATTCATTAAAAACTCAGACAAACTGTGGTTTAAAGCCACCAAATTATATTCTAAACTTTGACAGAAAATACAGAGTTTTGCGAACAAGAGTGGAATAAATTTAAGATCTAAATCTATAAGATATTTAACATATAATTAAAGGAAAATACATCACACAAATTTATATAGAGATATATATAACTTTGGATTATCCTGGTTGTATCATTCAAAGGCTTCAATAATTCCTTTATTGACTTTATTTGGCTTTTCTCAATCAACAAGTGCAAAACACAAACAAGTTCAAGTTCCTGAGAATAGTTTAGCTTTAATCTTTGGTCTCATTGTTCTTTGAACAACCAGGTAAAAAAGAAAAAAACATCTGTTTGACAACAGAGACAGAACGTTACATTTTTTCATCTCTGCCTTTTGTGATGAGAATGACATCAGAGTATTAGGATAATCAGGATAAGGCACAAGACCCATGAGACTGTTCTGTTTATTCACCATAAAAGCATGTCTCTGTCGATAATGAATATCTATTTGACTAATATACTGCAGACTGCAGTAATGTAAACTGCACTGAATTTCTGACATTTCTGCTTTAGAATCAACAGCAGAAGCTAAAAAAAGCTATTAGCTTTAGCAGTAATTGCCAGTGTGACTGCGACAGCCACCTGTACAGACTCCAGCAGAAAATACAATTTGAACAACTGCAAGCTTGCTGACTGGCAGCTAACATTTGGGGCAGGCAGCACATAAACTACACAAAATTGACCTCACACAACTTAATATTGTCGAAAAATTGCCGACAGGATCAGTGCGATATGACTTGAGAAGAAAAGTCTGCACCCTGCTGGGATCTGATCTGCTGCTTCACATCAGAGCTTCTTTTCTGGATGAGATGGATCAGCTCAGTGAAGATCTTCTCACTGTGCTCCACTGTTTGATCAGCAGACTGATTGATGGCCTCCACCTCCTGTTGAAGCAGCTTCACATCTTTCTCTCTGTCCTGGATTCTCTGCTGGATGTTTTGTCGACTCACCTCCAGCTCTCTCTGCCTCTCAGTCCTTTCTGCTGCAGCTGTGTCTATTTTCCAGTGCAGACATCACAGGCCACATCTTCAGGTCCAGCATAGCAATGATCAGCAGGAGCAGCTTGGAGTCCAGTCTTCTTCAGCTCCTCCAGTAAGTCTGCTAACATGATGTTTTCACCAGGACAGGCCTCGGTGTGAAGGTGCGTCTACAATGGCAGCTGCTCTCTTGTCTTTTTTTTTTTTTTCTTGTCTTTTCTTTAACCCAGAAGCTTTTAATGCAGTTCATGTAGTAGCTGTGTCAATAAGTAACAGTCACCAGAACCTCGAGCACACTCAGACTGATCAAAACAGTAGAATTTCCCATTAGTCCTTCTCACTACACCGCTTCTCCTCAATGGTGACAAATGTCTAAAAGCCTCACTTCACACTGTGTCTGTGCACAGTTTTAAACAACACTTACTTCTCTTCCTCTCTCTTTACTTGCTAATATGCTGTGAATGAGCCTTATGTTGACTACATCTGTGCAGGGCAGAAAACAAATAGCTTTGCGGTAAATCAGGAAGAAGAGGAATGAGTTAGCACTCATCATTACAGACTGAAAAACAGAACATGATTTGAGGGGATCCATTGTGAAAGTTTAGATGTTTTTTAATGCTGAGAAGCCAAAAAAAAAGGAAATTAAGAGGCAATAAAATCCTCTCTGGAAAATATATAAGAAAGGTAAAATAATGAGTTTTCATTTATTTCACTTAAAACATTTTAAACTTAAAATAACAGACATATTAATTTTAACACACTGCTTTATGCACACCAGAGTGTGCACATTTATAACATGCAAGTATCTCTGATTGGGTTTGAGTGAGTGAATGGAAACTAAAGTAGGAAAGTAGTAAATGTGTCGTACTGAACCATGCAGCTCTTTTTAGCACTCTCAGTGACAGCATTAGCTCAACTCCTTCTTCAATCCCTAATCCTGCCTTTAAAATCCCCTAACCTGGGGAAGTAATTACAAATCAAGAAAACACACCTGCTTCACAGGCGTCAAGGTTATTTGGGTAAAATGCACATATTATTCCCACTGTATATTTATAAATACATACAATCTTGATCTGACCGAGTGAAAAGACATTACAGTATTTGGGTGGAACAAGTCTTGTGTTCCTATATGACAAGTTTAAACACACTTATTCTACCTTGGTTTGAAAAATAATCTCAAATCAGTTTGTGATTATATCCTACAAAAGCCACAGAGCTGAGTGTGCATATAATTTGCACAGGACCATGATTATGAAGATTATGAACTTGAAGCTGACACGGCACGCCACTTTGTGCGTGTGCATGTTCTGTGCAAACGTACATACACATTTGGGCTGAGGAAAGCAGAACATGTGTGCACGTGTTTACCTCTGTTGGAAAGCTTCTCCAGCAGCATCCTGAAGCGCTGCACTACAGATGGGGAAACATCGTAGGTGTAAATCTCCTTCACCGGAACAGAGTGACACCTCCCAAACATGCCATCTGTCAACACGTAAACAGACACTTTCAGCAGAGATTATAACTCGTGTTTCTATTTTGCATTTCACAATTTCACACTGAAAGGCACACAGTTTCTTTCAAGGGGATCTATTCTGACTGCCCTTGTTTTAAATGATGTAAATATAGTTTTACAGTGGCGCATGTTATATTAAACATGGTCAAAGTTTCAGATATTGAGGTCAGCATAGGTGCAAGTAATTCATCACAGCCAAAAATTAATCATAAGAAAGCAACCATAAAGGAAGGGTGGTTGCTAAGACTGGTTGTGTCATACAGTAGGGATTGCATCCAAACTGTGAACCAAGCAAATCTATTCCAGTTAAGTTCAAAAATAAAAATATGAATGTACTAAAGTTCTTCTTTAAGACCTAAACGTTCAGAAAACCAGGAGTTTGGACCAATAAAAAATTGGCAGTTTGAGTAAAAACTAACGAGGACTGTAAAACATAAAACATTTAAAGCAGCATATTTTGTTAGCAAACTGTTAAACTAAATCAAATTAAAGGTTGTATTGGGAGGATTTTTTTGCCCTGAACTGATATTTAATGAACTCAGACATACAAGTTTCTTGATTACCTAACAGCAAAACGCGAACCCCGGCCACCTCTTTTAATGGGTCTTTATATTTCAGCATGTGAGCGCCAACCTTAGGCTAACGTTGCTGAAAGCAAAGTAAATCACTGTTGCCAATTTATTGTGAGGGTTAGGGTTGTGATAAAAGCAAAAGTTTTCCTACAATAAAATGAATATTTAAATCCAAGAAGAAGAATCAGAAAAGCTCATGTGCTCAAAAACATGCAACGAAACTGAACTGTGTCACTTTTCACAGAATCCTTGATACTGTGATTCTGTAACAGTGTCGCACAATTTTAGGAGTATTTTCCAAAACTCAAGCAAAACACTGAACAGACAACAAACAGACACTTTAATTTCACATGGAAGTTCATCTCCTTTATCCTTATCCTCTTTTATCCTTTTATTGCTAAACATGGATCCCAATGACATGTAGTGTGACTCTCACTCACTCATACTTCCTTCCAAAAAGCCACACAGTGGGTTGTGTTAATGTGAGCTGAAGGAAAAGGAAACCGTGGGTTGAGAAAGCGTCCAAAAAAGATGAGTCAAATTACAAAAATAAGCTGGACTATCTTCTAACACACAGCCTCTAATGTCGAATTATCAACCTTGAGCTAAAAGAGAAAAGGATCATATTCTTTGTGGCTCATCAGGTTTCACAAATGCAGGAATGTAGGAAATATAAAGTTATGACTGTATATAATATCTGCTTATGCAGATCTTTTCACTGTAGTGTAGTCTGGTCAACATTCGGTGTTGGTGTAGTAGTAGTGGCACTTATAATGGTAATCGAGTGAAAATAAAGCTCTAAGCAGCAGAAATCACTACAAGAACATTTAAACATGCTGCTTTACAGTTCAAATATCCTCCTGAAAAATGTCCAACAACACACTGTTTCAGTAATATCAGTGACAGTCTAGATTAATAAGAAATCAGAAACAGAATCAGAATATTTTAATAATCCATAAGGAAATTATGTGGGTTAGAGTTGCTCCAAGACAATTACAGTAATAGACTGAACTAATTAAATAATACAATATATTACAAAGATTACAAAATACAAGAAATAGCTCTAATATGTGCAAATAGCTCAATTCTAAAATAGTATTAAATAAGTAAAATATATATGGTAAAATGTATTTTTTATTATTATATTATACCCTATTATTATTTTAGTATTTTATGGCATATTCTGCACACATGAATCTGTTGTATTTAAACAAAAAGTTTCTGGTTACCATGTTCAGTTCTGATTTTGTCTGAAGGTTAGAAGAGAGAGTTAACTGGTTAAACACTGTGACACGATGTAAAATGGAAACTTCACTATTTATTAAATTATTCTAGTTCTGGTTTGTAATTCTTGGGATTTCAGAGGTTGAGATATTTGTTAGACCTCAAAATGTTATTTTTGTTTTTTATGTCGCCTTTTGTTGTCACCGTCTGTCTGCATGTGTGATGGGTGAGGGATCGTCTATAAATACTTGCTTCTTCTCAGTCAAACTGGAAACGGGCATTTAACGGGCAGCTAAGGACAAGTGCTTGGGCTGCACTGCTGTAATTACTCACAAATGTCTCACTGGACGCCTGTTCTTTTTAAAAATCAGACTGAAGAGTGAGATGCAGTGTGAGAGAGTGAGAAGGCAAGAAAATAAAAGATATCTGGTGATATTATCGCTGCAAACTAATAAACGTCCTTAAGATTACACATGTTTCGGGCTCTTTGAAGCTACTTTGTTGCTGAATAAATTGTGTGGAAAATACTGATAAATCTTGCGATACTATAACAGTTTTGAGTAACTTGGGACATACCAACATTACACTAGCAACTAGCGTGTCATTGTTGTTTACTTCTTTTTATATATTTTAAAGTTGTGTGACAGCATCACGACCAATATTAAAAAACAGGTATTTAAACACTGTGTGACAGAACTACCAAGGTACAGATGAGGCTTTTTGGATAAGTCAAGGATCATCTGTGATTTCTAGCTATGTTGAAGTGCCTTTGAACAACAACACAAACTCCAAGTAAGATTCGTGCAAAGATGAATAACTAGGCATGACTTTTTGAGGTCATAAATTCACATTTTTAGACTGCAGTTTTTATAATGGTTATTCTAGATGCTTCCGGAAAACTCTAACTACATTTAACAGATTGGAAAATGCTTGATCTTCTATCTTTAAACACAGTGCCAGTACATTTGTTACAGGATGCAAGATCCAAACGCCAATACCACTTGTTCTGTATCCCGGTGACCATTTGTCAGTTTATTACAGAGTTACGTTAATTGACAGACAGTTTATTCAATTCACAAAGGATATACTGATCCAATATTTTCCTCCAAACAAACATTCCAATAAGTCGACTCAGTGTCTGCCAATAGCAATTCCCTTTACAATACTTAATCTATATTTCTGAATACAATGCGTGTCTCCTTCAGTCCTCAGCATTGTAGGAGGACTGATGAGGCAATCTTGGAACATTTTTCTTTCCAAAGCGATCCTGATGCCTGGAAGTAAAATGGAAACAGTGAGAACTAATTGAGGCTAAAGTGATACTGCTAGTATCCTTAAGCGTTTCAAACTTTAACTGTGACAAAGTGCAACAAAGACAAACAAGATCCTGAGTAAAGTACCGTGCCACAGGCCTTCTCTCTTGTTCAGCTTAGATCTTACAAAACGCCATTTCTCTTCATTTTCCAGAAGGAACATCTTGAATTATCCCTCATAATTATGCTCATGCATATCCAAGTCTCTGCAATTTATCCCAGTTCACTGCCAGAGGGCCATAATTCAGAGCCAGACATGTCTTCTTGTGATTTATAGTCGAGACTAGAGCATTGAGAGGATTCACCGGGCCATTCTCAGAAACAGAGGCTGTATCAAGACGAAGGAGGTCGACTGGCAGTGCTGACCAGCAGCTGCTACTTAAAAATAACCTTTGATGGATGGAAGTTATATAATACACAATGCTTGAGCTTAGCAATGCCTGCTCTAAGATTGACAAAAGATATTGTCTTTGAATGTGTATGTGCTGTCAGCATGAAGTCTAATCTACATGTGTAGTACGCGGTGTTTTCATACTTGATTGTGACTGACAAAAGCTGCAGTCACAACTTTCTTCCAACTGAAATTAGATGCAGTGTTGTTGTGCATTTCTGGACTGCACCGTTGGGACACACTGGCGGAAAGCAGCAACCTCAGTCCTGCCTAATGAACTGGATTAAGACATCTTAATGGATCTGCTGCCTCTGGGGACCTGCACAAGTCCTTCCTTCGCAGACTGCACTTCACAAGATCAATGATATCTGGCATCACTTGCCAAGGATCTGGCTGCTTTTACTGGCTCAAGAAAAGTAAAGGGTTTTCCTAAATACATGTCATCAACTGACTTTAGCTCCCGTGGTTTCACCTCACTTTGCTTGGTTTGATCCATACTTTAATCCATCCATCTATCCAATTCTATTCATTTCAGTTCAGTTTTACTTATTTGGCCCCAAATCACATCAACAGTTGCCTCCAAGCACTTTATATTGTACTGTAAAGATCATAATAAAGAGAAAACCTCAACAATCAGATGGACCCCTTATGGGAAAGCAGTTGGCGACAGAGGGAAGGAAAAACTCCCTTTTAATAGGAAGAAATGTCTGACAGAACCAGGCCTGACTTATGCGTATAAGACCCAAAGGTGTTCAGAAGAACACTGATTTATAGTATCAAAACCATAATGAAACTCTATATGAGCAACATTATGTCAGTATTATTATATTCATCTGAGTGTGGGGGGGTAGTGCAGAAGGACATGTACAAAAGTGACACTTTCCACAACAGCTGTCTTTGTAAAATCTACTGGCTACAAAAGATCTCTAATGAGTACCTGTACAAGAAGACCGGATGTCAGATCAGGAGGCCAAGATGGTTTGAAAGAATTCAAAAAGCTAGCCGAGAGGCCCAAGACCACCAGGCAGGGGACAGCGATCGCAGAGATGGAAAAAACTTTAATGGGGTGAACGAAGTGGTCAAACCCAAGACTTTGTCAAGTGAAGAAGACGTATATCTCCCACCAGGGATAGTATCCAGCAGCAGATTAAGCCAATGTAAGCATTCACTTAAGCCGACTAAACATTGTATGGGGGTGAAAACAGCAACTGCAGGAACTCTTCATTTGGCCACTAAATAATCCATCAGCCACCAACATGCGGTATGGCAATTTGATGAGCACCGCCCTGGTATATATAACAACAAACCTAGAGACCAAATTATCCACAGATCAACCAACCCTGGTCTAGTTTGACCTATGAGATGGTCTCCAATTTTCAAACAAATATCACTTTGTCATTAGTTTGTTTACAAGGACGTGGCTTCAAAGCAGCTCTATTATAAGATGAAGGGAGTATAGTTGCAGAAATTTCCCTCAAAAGATTCTCAAGCTACACACGTTTGATCAATAACACCACCCACACTGGCCAATTAGTCAAATCAGACAGGCATAGAGCAAATAAGCCAGTGACGGTGGGGGCTGTGTGAAATCATTAAACAAATATGCTTCCAACTCCAGTGAAGTGTTGAGCGTTAACGCCGCATCCTGACCACAGCTCCCATTAATGAAGCACTTCCTGACAGCAAAAGCACCAAGAACTTTTCTTTTTCAGGGAGGTTTTGCTTTGATCTGACTTTGAATTTTTTTTTTCCAGTGAAGCGACTTCATGCAGTGTCATGTATTAGCGATAAAGGTTTTGATTTATACATGTTTTAAAAATGAAAGAAGATATGCTGAAAATCAACAATATGACCAGTGAGAAGCAAATTCAGATTTGAGTCAGATTCCAGACTGGGCGGGATGTCGACTGTTGAAATGGATGTTCGAGAAACAGTATGCAACAGGGCGCAGATGGGTAATGGGCCAGTAAAGCCCTGCTCCTCTCACGCCTGTTGCCATGGCAATCTCCACCGAGTGCTTTTTAGCTCCCTCGCAGCTAATCAAGGAGAAACAGGGTGGAGGGGGCGAAACAGAGCACCCTCCTTTGTCACAGGGCCTTCTGTGTGTTGTTGTTGTTCCGTCAAGAGCTGACATCGCCCATCTTGGCTGATACAAGGATATATATATATATATATATATATATATATATATATATATATATATATATATATATATATATATATATATATTAGGGGTGCAACGATATTCGTATCGATATTGAACCGTTCGATACAGTGCTTTCGGTTCGGTACGCATATGTATCGAACAATACAACATTTGTAATTTATTTTATCAATTTTCCTTCTGACGATGCTGTCTGTGTGGAGCGCTCAGTGAATCTGTGTTTGACTACTCCGCCTAGGCTGCACTGTCGAGCGCAGATCCACTGAGCGCTCCACACAGACAGCATAGTCAGAAGGAAGAGCACAGGGCAAGCTAGCGAGACAGAAGTTAAGCTCTCCTTGCAACAGGCAAATTGACCCTCATTCAGATCTGGCGTTTGGAATTATTTTGGTTTTCATGTGACGTATGACCCTGAAGGTAAGCGAGTCATGGACTAAAGTAAAACAGTATGTTGGATGTGCCATGCAATGCTCAATTACATTGGTGTGAACTAGTGTGTTAGCGCAGTTAGCTCGTTAACGTGTTGGCCGTCTAGCCCCATGCACGGAGCGATCGGCGGTAGCTCGTTAACGGAGATTTGCCGTGTTGTGGCGTTAAGGTCATTTCAACGAGATTAACCTGAAAGCACTAGTGGGAACACAACGAATATGACTGCACATTTACACCGACATCATCCTAGTGCAAAGACAAAAACAACAAGCATGCTACTAACTTTAGCCGAGTCATTTAGACAGCTGTTAGCACATGATTCTCCTTATGCTGCTGAGAATATAGCCCAGAAGAAGCGGATAGTATAGCTTTTATTTTGGAAAGAGCCATTTCTCTGTAATAAACTCTCTTTTCCAAAGATGAGTGATTCCTCAATCAGATACAGGGCTTGCAATATCGCTAGCCCGACGTCCCGGAGCTAGCGATTTTTTCAGTCGGGCTACCAAAATCTATCTCTTCCCTGCCCGTCGGGCTATTGTAGGAAAAATATATGTCAATGCTTTTGCATTCTTTCAGAAATGTAGCTGGGTAATTATGTCATTGGCATCGGTGAGCCACTGTCAATATGTGACATATTGAAGTCGCGTTTGAATTTGCGCTTGTTTTTTTGCTTTCACTTTGCAATCGTGCGAACTGTGTATAGAGAGCGACAGCACTGATCTGTGAGTGATGATAATTTGTGCACCAATTCCTCTGACATCGTCTTATTAATCGTTAGCTTACTACGCAAACATGACAAGTGAAATCTCCCGCAGCAAGCTTAAACATGTGAGAGGTTGATCGCGCAGAGAATCGCTGAGCTTATGTGAGTGAGTGTGTAAAAGCATTTCAGTTCTGCTGAGCCAAATAAGACAGGTCAGGGTGAAGAAGTGACAGCCAAATAAAAGCTTACCACAAAACGGAGAAGTTATGACAAATCAGACTATAAGGCAAAAAGAAAGTGCAGCTTTATGGTTTCATGGACAAAATAATTTCTGTGGCTGCAATATGACGAGCTAAATAACCAGGGCATTCGCTGTCAAAATAAAAAACGCGCACAAGGGTTAGGGTTAGGGTTAAATTTAAAAACTGTACTTTTGAGTTAAAATATATATTTATAATTTTAATAAATGACAAATTAAAAATGCATGAACATTTTTTTTGTATCGAAAAAATATCGAACCGTGACACCAAAGTATCGAACCGAACCGAACCGTGAATTTTGTGTATCGTTGCACCCCTAATATATATATATATATATATATATATATATATATGTATATATATATATATATATATATATATATATATATATGTATATATATATATATATATATATATATATATATATATATATATATATATATATATATATATATGTATATATATATATATGACAATAATTCGTTTTGGGACAAACAACTTATTATTATTCTATTAATGAGCTTGAGGTTCTTTTTTTGCATATTTATGGAGCCCTCGTAAAACATGAAGAGTTGCTGTTTGGTGTTAAAGTGGAAAATAAATAAAATTAAAATAAATAAAGAGAATCTGGTGTGTGGGGCAGGTGGTGAGTGAAGATTGAGCTGTTCTTGCCAAAAATCTCCTGCCTTTTCAATTTGCTGTGTGAGAGCACATGAAGGCACATTTCATGTTGCTTGCGGAGAACGTTCTCCCTCAGGGACTGCCGAACTGTCCGAACTGCATACGGACAGGCTGACACTGGAAGGCAAAATCCAGTGACTGGTGATAATAAAATGACATGCCCCTGGCATGACGCACTGCCTTTGGACTTGGACACTGTGCCATTTGGTCACAGGACTGTAGCCAGCTCTCATTATTATTCTGTTGGACATTGTGACACAAAACTTGATGTTTGTCCTATGTACAAGTTTAAGATCCATAGTGAAATTGCTGATGTGCACCTGCGAGTAGCGAAAGCAGGACTTTCAGGGACCTATGAAAGCAGAGGTCCAGGAGTGCACGCCCTTGAAGGTTCACCTTGCTTTTTAGGGGTGAAGTCACGTAAATTTTCCTCAGGTAATTTGTTAAAGTGTCCTAACTTTTGTTTAGATGTTCACAAAAAGAACACTATATGGTTAAAGTAAACCAGTCTAGAAAAACACATCATATTTGCACTCTTGTACTTGTATAATCAGCTTTTGTGAAGACCCCCCTGGTCTTTTGACCTAAACTAAAAATCACAGGCTATTACCGTTTTTACACTCTTATTAGCAAAGCCACAACAGCACTCAGCCTGCAGTAAGCAGTTGAGAATAAGCTTTCTTATAGCTTAGTTAACCAATGTCAATTAAAGAGCGCCTGGAGGCCATACTCTCTGCTGGAAATCAGTATTTCTGTGCTGAGCAAGCTTCTTCAATGTGAGCTCTATTACAGCTCTGACAGTAAAGCCAAGGGACCCAATCAACACCTGGAGGGCAGCACAGACTCCATCACAGAGCGGGAGATGAAAGGCATGTTCCAACTGGACTATAAGCTTGGAAAAAACACCTTTTTCCTCACAGACGTCCACACGTTTGGTGAGAATTGTTTTTTCTCCTGGATTGCTGTCTGTCTTACGCTGATGTTCTAACACAGTCTGTACCGATGAACCCGATGGGAGCTGTATCCTGAGGAATACCTGTGTGTCGAATCCCGTTAACTTTGCGGTGCTAGGTGAAATTTGAATTTATAACACAGGACAAGCAGTTTGATGTGAGACAAAATCACCGATGTGAAGTTTACAGGATTATCTGCAATTGATTTTCACCTGTGTATTCAATCAGGTATGTTTCACTTTATGAATCACGTTGAGCAGCGTGGAGCCATTTTCATCAACATCTCATTAAATTTGCAACCTCCTAGTGAAGAAAGCAAAACATCTAAGGAGTCACACGTTGCTCTCAGAAGCTCAGTGATACACGACCTCAACAAAAAGAAAAGTCAATATTGGATTTAATAACAGTTTAATAATTTCAGCACTTTGATGTTGTCGATGGACATAATACATTTATATCCTCAATATCTAAAATTGATATTGAGCTACAAAAAATGAAAAAGAAAAACAGACTGTAAAAGATTAAAATAGGATAGGATTAAAATGAAGCTAGTTTAATGGGTTTGTAGTTTTATTATTTACAGCACTTTTAACATGGAAAGCAAATGTTCTGCTTCGATTGTGTTTAGTTGTTTTACTGCAGTCGTACTCGTTACCACTTTTATATTGAAATACTTTTGCTGGAGCTCTGCAAGTTTTACAAATATGAACCCTCCAGGAGTCTAAATCCATCGGAGCCAAAACTGAGTCTTGAACCTGAATATTTTATTAGGCTGGTTGTGCATTTGGTCTGTTTTCTGAAAATGTTTTGGGGCCAAAGAGGTTTTACTTTTTCAAATACTGAAGAAAAATTTGGAAAAACTTCAGGTAGAGATTGTGAGTAGGCAGCTTCATTTTAAGGAATGAATAATAAAATTAATTGATTAACAGCTGATGAAATGGGTTACCAGAATCACCATTTCCAATTCAGATCCAGTAAGGCTCTGATGAATAATAATTAAGTATTTGGCTTTTGGATAGTCAATGGACTAAATATCAAAAATATAAATTAATAAAAAATACAATCTTTACATTATTACTTTATTAAAGTACTCACAGTTGCATCCTTACTTCAAAAACTGTTAGAAAACTGTAAGTTCAAGCAGCCGTTCTTATCTCTATGGCCAGACTCAGATGCATGCTGGGGCTAAAAATGAACACCAGCAGAAGCTTCTACACTACAAAAAATGTCTGTCTGTACAGATGGTTATGTATTAAATCGCTGCATCTGACTGAATTTAGACAGTTTACCGTATACGATACGTGAAGTGATAAAATGGCCTGTTTTCATAATATTACCACTTAATTCCTGATCACACCTCCAACGGGAGTAAATTAGACCCTCTTACTTAGATAACACTGTCTGATAACTCACTACTGTGTCAGTCTGTTGTTGTGACAGGGACTTTCTGCAGCGTAATAAAGCTGACCCCGGCGTTCAATGTTCTGGCTCTAAATGCGGCAATGCTGAAATGACAATCACAATGAAAATGTCAAGTCGGCGACCAAGCTGCGTCGTGCTGCTCAGTTTGCCCGCCCTTTTTCCTTTTATACCCGCTAATGTCAAGGTCACTTGCTTGAAAATAGCAAAAAGTCCACAGAGGTGGGTGGACTCCATCATCACTTCTTACTGAACTGTGGAGTATTGCGTCAATCCATGGAAACTGAGTGATACCGTGGGTGCTCTGGACTCCTCCAGTTCTAGTTTACAAAGGGTCCAATTCACCTTACTGGGTGACTTTGCAATGTATGAAAGTTACAGTGAAGGTGTTTATTATTATTATTACTTATTTAATCTAGCAAACATCTATTCCTGATTTTATGATCCAATGTCAGGAGAGTTAAAAAACTTGTTTCGGTCATAAATTTTAAAAAGAAAAGTGTACAAACATACATGGAAATATAGTTAATAATACAAAAAAGCCTGAACTCTAGGTTACCTTTTATTTTACATAATCTTTTTATAGTGTTCATCTACGAGCAGCTGTCACCTTTTTCCAGCATTCAAATAGTTCCCAGTCGTCAGATAAAACGAACACCCTGCTTCCTGAGAGTATTGAGATATCATTTCAGCTAATACACTTTCTTTTTGATGCAGAAAAATGTAGTGAGGGAGACAATGTCCTCAGCTAAACAATATCAGGCTCAGTCAGTGTTTTGTTGTTTCTTGCAAAGAGTATATGGCCAGCTCAGGCAATCAGAGTTGCGGTGTGTCTTCATAGAGCCTGAGCTGCCAATCACCAACACAACAGGCTCGCATTGTCTACGGCAGCAGCTTGACAGCAGCTATTGAGGCAGGTCAGACACACTGTGCATGAGAACAATGGCTGGAGGTGCAGTCACCGTAGCTTCTCCCCCATGAGAGCCTCGCTTCACATGACTCAGCTACGAGGAGCTTTTCAGTCTCTTTCAAACTCAAAGTGTGGCCAAACTGACAAACAGCACCCCCACAGTGATGCCAGTAAATCATTTTAATGCCCAAGTTGATAGATGCGATGTGAACACGTAAATAAGGAGAAACACATCGTGTTAATGTTGGGAAATGACCACTCAAAAGCTGGACACCTTTTCGTCTGGAGAAACGCAGCACAGTGAACACTAAACAACCATCTAAGTGAGAGCCGAGAGGCTCCTAAAGATCTATGAAAGAGGCAAAGCAATAAATTGTATTTACTACCCAAAGGCAGTGAGGCAAAAAACCACACACTTCACAAAACTGTGTGCACCAGTGAAATGTGCTGAAGAGCTGAGATCCTTCTCCCCCTGTTTAGCTGCTGTCTGACCATAGTTACAGAGCCGTGATGAAAAAAGGTACAACTTTGCTTCTTTTTACCATTTGAAACAGTGAGACCATTATTGGGTTGACCTGCTGAGAATGCTTTTTTTGCA
This sequence comes from Aulonocara sp. 'chitande type north' Nkhata Bay, assembly GCF_057382095.1. NCBI lineage: Eukaryota > Metazoa > Chordata > Actinopteri > Cichliformes > Cichlidae > Aulonocara > Aulonocara sp. 'chitande type north' Nkhata Bay. The sequence goes on along the minus strand of NC_141361.1, from coordinate 7,059,209 downwards.
AAATGTTGTCCTGGAGACACCTACTGTTACAAGAACAATAACAAAGGCGCTTTTGAGTGCTCTGGCAAGTGTTTTGTGTCGGATACGGAAAGATTTTTTCGCAGCTTTGCAAGAGTCCCAAACAGTTCCAAGACTCTGCAGGTCTGCAGCAGATGCTGTTGTTGTTTGACTCGTGAATATGAGCTCAACAGCCAACACTGCCAACTTATAAATGGTAAATGGATGTTTCATCCACCCAATTTTCACACAAAAGCGCTTTTTTTCTACATCTTAGTGCTTTCTATCACACATTAACACTCTAATGATGAACACAGTATCTTGCCAAAGGACACTTGCAGACTGGAGCAGCCAGGAATTGAATCACCAAACCATCCAATTGTTAAATATCCTGCTCTACCTCCTGAACCATAGTCAACCCTTCTCATGTAGAGTCATGCTTCGCCATGTGAGCATCACATTTGAAAACACTTTACAGTCCATCACAGCTCCCTCAGACACCATGAGACATCAGAGGAACAGTGCTCTGCTGGCTTATCATAATAGCAATAATGTATACTTTATTGATCCCCGTGGGGAAATTCCTCCCAGCCCACTGAAGGAACAGTGGGCTGGGAGGTCAGTTCCTTCATCATAATTACGCAAATTCTCACGATCAAAATACAAACAGTAATTATACAATTTTAAAAAATCTTGTCTATGGTCTTCAGTTTGTGATTCTAAAGCTGGTTAACAGAAAAACAGGAGAATGCAACTTCCCTGAAGGACGTGAACTGGACTTTGACTTTGACCCGATTTTCACCAAAATTAAATCACCTCGAGCTGTTTTCAGTTTCATCATTTTTTACTTTTAAATTTTAGATATCAACAAAACAAGAAAAATAACCTTTATCATATTCTATCTTCACGCACAAGACCCCACACCCACCACTGCCTCACCCTCTGCACTGAGCTTGAGCTCTACCATCCCATAAAAATTAAACATGATATCTTAAAAACGACCAACGTTATACTGCTGACAAACAGATAACTAAACATATTACATACATAAATATGCTTAGGGGCTACCAAAGAATGGGACAAGCACTAAAGGGTCAGGGCCCATTCCCACGCCATACAAGACCCACTCATGAAGTAAAACAAATGTAAAGCTAAGCTCAAAATAAAGGCAAAATTTGTACTTTATATTCTACAATTGAGGACACAAACGTCTTTCAGTACAATAGTAAATTAGCTGTTAGTATCGTAATTTTGCCACGTAACCAAAAAAAGGACATTTCTTTGTCTGAGTCAGAGAAAGTTGCCTACCAAGGACTGAAAACTACAAGAGTGGCGATTGAGGATTTAGCTGCAAGCCTGTTCTGATGTGCGTTCATCTGCCGCTTAAATCATGCTGCACAGTTTTAGCTGGCACAGGCTCCAGCCAATATCTCCTTATCAGGCATGAAAACATACATATTTATCTAATAAAAAGGCAAAAACAAATTGGGCACATAAGCCACCAACGTTACATCATTTTGACAAAGCAAGTCATCGGGTCAAAAAAAACAAGGTTTCCTGCTTTAGATTGAATTAACCTTAAAATAGAAAAAGAAACATGATGCAGTTTATTTATTGTATACAGCCATCAACATGTTTTTACTTGTAAAGCTGCCATTTCCCTCCATCACTTCTTTGAGACCCAATTTACATGTTGCAGATGACACATGACGGATGTTACTGGAGGCAGTCACAACAACACAGACGGAGAGCCCGCCTGAGCTCAGCTAAATATAAAATCCACCGTGGACATAATGATTTTCTCACCACAGGAGACACACGCTTTGTCTTTCACTCCCTCCTGTTTTGTCAGAATAAGATTACGGAGCGCATTTTTAAAAGGACAGGAAATGACCAAGCGAATAAATCTCACACACACACACACACACACACACCCTGCCGGTCAGCTGGGCACGCACCTGTACCTCCTAACAGACCATTCACATGCTTAATGACATCATAACATATATTATTCCATTCTGTTATCTCTGCTGGCTCTGTCTGTGCCTTAAATCCTGCAGAGCTGTTGATAAGGGAAGCCTGTTCTGCACAGCTGATAGCTTCCCAGTAAACCGATGCATCCTGATGATCGCTGGTTACAGAAAACAAAAGGCTGGCCATAGAGATCTAGAATGAACTCTGCAGGGTAACGTGGTTATCTTCCCACCAGACCCAGTTAAGTATGAGATAAAAACGTTTCCAGGATTCAAAAAGACATTTTCTGTGACCGGCTTTCAGGTTTTGGGCTTCTTTTTTTAAATTCTAGGTTGATTCTCAGCAGGGGTGTCTTTCCTCTCGTAGCCAGAGAGGCAGCAAGGGAAAGAGTAAGGCAGCTGTGACTGTGTGTAATTATAAAACACAACACTTGATTCTAAAGAGGGCAGCATGAATTTTCTAATAATGCACACATTGACACCGTGTTTGCATAATGTGAATAGTAAGCCAACATTTGAAAAGTTGTTATGGACAACAGTGTTGTTCAGGGGCCTTCTGACTACTACAAAGTCCAGGTGTTTTCTTAATCTGAGCACAAACTCCAGGTTTAAAAAGATAAATTACACACGTAAATACAGAAAACTGCATTTCCATCAACGGCCTCTTGATGCTGACCCCAGAAGTGAGTTAATCGTCACAAGTACTCATCTTAAAATACACAACTTCAAAGCAGAAATAAACATGTTTATCACCTGGAATAAAGAAAATTGCTTGGTGTCTATTGCTAATTCCCTCCCAGGGAGTTGAATATGTATCTAACTCAATCATGTAATATCAGACATACTTTATATCTAAAATCATAGCGCATAATTGAGTGATAAGTGGTGCAACAGAACACTTGTTCTCATTACTCTCATATTAATCTGATATTTTGTTTTTCACCAGCTTAAATCTCATTTAATATCACGGTGACTCACAGATCAACATTTCTAACCAGCTAGCTAAAGGCTAATACATTTTCAAGGGTTGAAAGTTCAAATGTTTCAGAGCATTTTGCAGAACAAAAAGACATCAAAAACACAATGGGTTTTTTCATAATCACTCACCAATTTAAAAAATGCCATTCAAAGAATATAGGTGTAATTTAGTTGATAGGAATAGCAAAATTTGCCATAGAGCTCTGAGTAGTGATCATAAAAGATGCATCAGAAATACAAATTTTTAAAAATTTTGGTGTTTAACAAGTTCAGTATACCCAGGGCATCTCTCTGTTATCTAGATTTACTTACCCTAACACTGGCTGTAAGGCCAAGCTTTACATGATGCTGATTACTATCTTGCTAAGCTAACTCAGCTAACTCAAGGTTTCTCCTCTACGTTCGCATGAAAAGAGTAGTGTTGGCAGCATCTGACCAATCACAAGTCTTGATATGTACAGTGGCAACAGAGTGGCTGATTTTTCAAAGGAAGATGAAGCTGTACTATTAAACTGTATATTAATTAAGTATTACTTAATTGTATTGTTATTATTACAAACAATCATGGAACAAAGTTGCATTTAAAAATCTATATTCAATACTGATGTTCAACAGGAAAAACAAAGACATTAGATTTGACACAGACATTTAACAGAATATTGATTTGTCAGTAACCAAGGATTTCTTATCTGCTGATTTCTAATCTGGAGATATGAAAAATCACTCTGGTTCGCAGCATAAGTTACCAAGGCGATCTCCACCACTTTTGTAGAACTGAAAATCCAGGCTTAACCCTGAAGTTAGCTGGATAAGATGAAACCTCTGGACATATTTTCTCTCCTCCCAAGCATCAGAAACCATCTGTAGTGCCTTTTCATGTATACTGCAATCGATATGTGTTTAGTTGTACTTAGATAAAGCTTGCTTACCGTTGACGCAGATCTCATACGGTGAACACAGCTCGTTCTCGAAAAGGCAACCTGTTAACAGAGAAAGATACAAACAACAACTACTTAGCAGGTTCACATGGAACTAGTTTACACAGATGTTTGCAATATTACCTCTTTTGGGTATTCTCAGTCGAATACTATTTTTCCACAAATTTCTTTCTCGAAACTTTTCATGCAAATCTACTTGCATGCAAATTCCAAAAGACAACATCTGTTTGAAACAGCTCTTTAATTCTGGCTTTACTGGAGTAACTGAGATATGTGCACCTCTCAATTACTTTTAAGACCGCAAAGTGAGAATAAGTGACTTATTAAGACGTCATCCCTTGGGGAGTTTTATATATTGCTACATTTGTCAGCCGTGGGCAGCAAAAGCCTGCAGTTATCCAGAGTTAACTCCGGGGCGAGGGGGGAACAGGATGATGCATCGAACCAGCTCCTTCACTGCTCCGCTGGGAAAGGAGAAGAGGCAGCTATATTTTATTCTATCCACTTGCAGGAGATCTGGCAGCATACAGGATACTGTTACACTTGATGTCTCTGTGCCTGCCCGTCTCTGTCCTGCAATCTTGAAATAGCTGTGTAACATAATGTTCTGCAAACACAAACAGGATTTACAGTATTATACATTAGCAGTGTTGATTAGTTGGGCAGCAGTTGGCTCGGTGCTCTCCACGGAGCTCAATAAGAATGGAGCGAGATATTGCTTTAAGGTTTTTAATCAGTCTTCTCTGTCTGCAAACATCTGACTCAGATTCTGGTGATAAAAATATGAAAACTATCTGTGTGTATGTTGTTAAAAGAAACCTTAACCTAAAGCATCACAGAGGAAAAACAAAGTGCTGCAGAGGATTGAGTGGATCTGTTTAGTAGAAGCAGGTGTAAGCCATGTGCATTAAGTCTGCTTCCTGAAACGGCTTGACAATAAAAGCCTTCTACCGAGAAAACCTGAGAGTGTCTGATTGTTGCAAACAACAAAAGTCAGCGAGGTTAACCACACTGTAACTGTAAATCTACCACTATCCTCTACCCCCCACAGCTATAATAAATATTAGCACTACTCCTACTACATAGCACTGCACAAAACCGCAGCTCAGAAATCAGAAGTTAGACTACAGACCGTACTGCCCACGTTTCTCCAGATGATGACTTTTGGTTTTAAACTTGCACCTGCAATGTTGCTCTATTTTTTTGCAGGTGCAGCTTTGCTCCATCCACAGTGTCACACACAGATCGCGGGACATTTGGTCACCTTTTCACGATTATGGTTCAACAAACCACAATTCCCCAAATTATTCCCAATGCATATACAAGAAGCGTTCATTTTATATTAAGAATAGCCTAAAAAACGTAATTACAGATTTGACAAGAAGTGTGTGACTGTATATCTGTGTTCATTTACAACTCAGTTTTGCTATAAAAAGTAATAACTTTTTATCCAAAATGAACATTATACATTATAAAGGAACATTACAAAAGGAAAACACCCTTGAAAAGTTAGTGTAGATGTTGCACAATTTGTCCACCGGAGGGCGCTGTGCAATCTCCCTGTTGGCAAGACGTGTTTCAAATTTTACAAACAAGCAGCTGATGTGAGCAGAGTCAAGTAGAGCACAAACCAGTAATCCACCACTTATTATACCATTATAACAAGATTGTTCTTAAACAGACCTGTCATATCATCTTATTAAAAACTAATAAATAACTGCATATAATATATGCTTTGTGAATCTGATTTCTAAATCACCAAATATCAACATCAGTCTAAAAAACCTTAAATTTGTCAAGCATATTTATGAGATAAAATCTATAGAGATTTTTCTACTGACAAATGTTCTCTAAACTAGCTAGCTCATAATTAAGCTAACATGATATTAAGTGCTATAAACACACTACATAACACATTTCAGTAGGTCAAACCAGAAAAACAAAGGTTCAAAAATCCCCTCGTGTTGACTTTTATTATTTCCAGTTGACTCATTTTCAAACAGAAGCAAACTTCTAAAATATTACATGAACTTGCACGACGTGGGACGCTAAACTTACTGTATTACTGTACTGTATCTGTCAAGTGGAAAATGGCATGTATCACTGCAATGTGCTGCATAAATGTGTGGGGAACATCTAAAAGCAGCATAAATACCAGAAGCCTAATTTTTCTGTGCCAAATGCTGCGTCATAACAAGACTGTAAATGTCTGAAATATAACTTTTGTTAACAAAAATCTGTTTACATGCGAAAAGTTTACTTAGAGAAGAAATGCACAACAACTTATTTGCTGTTTTGAAGTGAAAATAAATCAAGGACCCTTTCGGAGTTCCAGCTCACTTCTTTTTACCCATGATGCAGTTTGTGTCTGATGGAGACATAACAGAGCAAAGCCATTTGCCATAAGCTTGAGTCTTGTTTTCCGGATATTTTTTATGTTTCTGTTTTTTTGTAATTAAAAGGAGAATCGCCCACAGCTGTATTTGTTTACATCTCTGCGGAAAAAAAGATGAATAAATCACAGCAGTTTCCAGCAGAGGAAACCTTGTTAAAAGCCAAGACACGTAAGAAAGAAATGCTGTTTACAAAGAGCCCGAGTTTCATTACGGCAGCTTTGAGGCGTTCGTGCAGCATTTGGACCACTTTCTGCATAAAAAGCATAAAAAGAACAAAAAAATATGCAAGCAAGTAAATGGATACAAAGATGCTAACAAATAGCAGGGAATTACAATGTTGGAAAACCAAACGCTGTACAGATTAGCTTTTTCTGGGTTTTTGGTTGATTTTTGTGTCACTGTTTTTTTTGTGTGTGCGTGGGGGGGGGGGGGGTCAGAGTAGATCTCACATGTTTAAAACTATGTGAACGCACCAAACCTCTAAATTCTTTATACTTTGGTTCACACTTTCTCCAGGGTCTCTTTCTTTGGACATTGGCTACTTTCACACTTTTTACACTGTATTATGTGCACTGTGTCCTTACATTTCTGGGGAAAGTATAGGACAAAAGTTCCAGGCCTAAACTGTCTAACTGTCTACAGCCAATTAACATTATCTAAAAGAAATGTCCTTAAGAAAAAATTAGCAAAGACCTACAACAGGACCTGAGAAGCGCATTCTCGCTTCAGCTAATCTCATCCGAAATGGTCTCAATGCAATATTAGCTCTCAAAAAGATGTTGTTAAGGAAGGGAACTAAGGAGAAAAGGCTGAGGTATGCCAAACTGCACATGAACTGGCCTTAAAATCAGTGGCAACGGGTCGTGAAGGAGTAATGAACTCAAATATAAGATTTTTGGGTCAAATTGTTCTTAATGTACAGAGGCTGGAGAGAGAGGTGAGTGTCTACAGCTGTCTGTAAAGCACAGTGGAGGCTGTGTCATGGTTTGAACTAACAATGTTTGCAAACACTGCCAATGCAGTAAAAGCACACATAAACAGAAATGCACAAAAAGTCATTTGTCCTTTTCTTTGATCCAAACTTCACTGTTCTACAAAAACCTCCTTTACAAGCTGGAGTTCGTTTATGTATGTTTAAAAGATAGTACTTAAGTATTGTCAAACAGGGTACAAACACTATGATGATGATTCTTTTGATAATTATTGCTAATTCATTAATGTCTAAACTATACATTTTAAATATGACAGAGTCAATGTAAATGTCCACAATAAACTTCATTGTGCTTCCAAAAGAAGACACTAAGATAAAACAGATAAAATCAAAAGTAAGGCAATATAAACATTTTTCCCATTTCACTTCCAAGTAAAAGGCTTCTCCAGTCAGTCGGAGGGTGATGATAAAGAAGATGACTCTGCATGCTCCTTTTGGACTTTTGCTGCCACCCCAAGTTTCTTCTCTCTGGTTTCCTCCCTCTTTAGCAGCCGAGTGTGAAATAGGTTGCAGCATCGCGCTGTGGACCGAAGCCAAGGCGGCCACACGGGAGGAACAGAATTTCAATCAGCTTCACCCTGTGAGCAAAGACCAGTGTCCAGGCTGTGGCCTTTAATGCCTCCTGACAGGGCCATTTTAAAAAAAGAAGAAGAAAAAAACACTACATGTCCCACAATGCTATATGTCTGTTTGTATAAGAGACTTGTTGATCTTGAGGGAAAGGGGCTGGGGCCAGAGAGTTAACTCAGCGCATTCATTAGAAAGATACTTGGATAAAGCGTTGCATTGGCAGATGGATGGATGGTATTTTTTCTATATATATTCAAAGCAGATGCACCCATAAAACCTTTAAATACACTTTACTAGCAGCTAAACTTTATGCATTGGAGCGAGGCGTGTTCTTTTCAAACTCCCGAATTGACTATGTGCAATTATTGCCCTCTGTCTCTTTAACAGCAGACAACTCGCAGCATTTCCTTCAACCTTCTCCTTTAATGTTCTGTTTTCCACCACACAATGTTATCTGTGCAGCAGTGTTTACATCTCCGGACAGCAGATAAAAGTGGAGGCTGCAAGACTCAGCCTTTTAAAAGCTTTCCCCGCCTTAGTACTGTTATTTTTAGTCTGTCTAAAGGCTGACTCACTTTTAGGTTTTTCCCATAGCTGATAAAAAAGGGGCTTCCTTCGTGGCAGCCTGTGTGTTGTCTACCTACACTGTATATATGTGTAAGTGGCACATGCATCCTGTAGTGTACTATGGCTTCCTTTTCTCTCTTTGTTTTTTCAGCCCATTTTGTCTGGGCTTCAGCTCTGAGAGAAAAGATCAATCACAACATGCCCGACATGACTTCTAACAATTTAGACAGACACAAAAAGAAGGTTTTGGAAGGAAAGACAGTATTGGATTTTTTTTGTAATCATTATTATTTTGTTGCAGCAAAGCAGGGAAATCCATTTCCCAATTTGGAGGTGTGCACAAACACCCCTTCTTAAATTGGAAGTAATCTCTCTTCATCATCCCCGCCTCGGTCTCCTACAGTCACAAAACAACTCCCTCCGTCCCCTTCCCTCTCCTCCTATTATCCTTTTCATCCACATCCACCTCTATCCATCTCTTCCACAGACTTTTCAAAGCCACAGCATTGATCCATAGTTGAATGAAGCAGCAAAGCACTGCTTTACTGTCGCTCTTCATTACATCTGGAGTGCACCGTGCAGAATGTGGAGTTTTAATTTTTCCAAGAACCAAATGTGCATTTTTTGTGCAGGCACATTGAATCATTTAGTCTTCTATTGTTATTTTGGTTAAGCTTGAATGGCATTCAAAAAGACTTTACTTAGAGGTAAAACAGAACATAGAAACACCTGAAATGTTGGATCTAAAACTTTAATGCACAGGAAAGCTCAGGGCACATTGTTGGATGGTATAAATAAATCTTTCAGGGAACACTGAACAAAGTTTTACTTGTTAAACTTTATCTGCTAGAACTTCTTTTCATATTCAGCTAAATTGCAGCAGAGACTGTATATGTAAAACACAGACAGGTGCCATCTGCATTATACAGTAAGTCAAAGTATCCTCAGTTCTAATGATGCACGGCTTTAAGCCTTAATTCAGTTTAAATGGTCCCGATGAATCATGATACCATATAGCACTATCGTAGCCTAGCGTTAGCGCTTCATTATCTCTACTTGATCTCTACCTTAAAAGAAAACTTGCCTGCCAACTTTCCAACATAGCATTTTCATATGACTGTAGCACACTGCAAAAATGTGTTATTGGAGTTTAAAAAGGGCATTTACAGGATTTTGTATTGCTTTGTACAGTAGCACTGCTATTAGCATTAGCCATGTTGCTAACCACTGGTAGCTACTTCAAGCTATGTTCCTGGAAAAGTTTTAAAAAAATCATACGGCTAGCTAGCATAAAAAGCAATAATCATTGAGAGATAAGCAAAGAATATGTTCATGAATACTCCTCTTCAACCTCTTGTTTTGTAGCACTTGCTGATATTCTTTCTGGTAAGTACAAATTCCTTAAGATTTAAAGTGTAGTAAACCAGAACTATCAATCAAATGTTCAGGCGACAACTTTCAAATTCAACAACATAAATTACATTTAGCAGTTGCCAAAAGCTGTACTGCGATTTGTATAAATATGATTACACATGTAAGCGGTGTGATATTGAAGGTACATGTAACCTCTAATCACTGCTATACACTAAGCAAACATACATGTAACTGATGACTCCCTCCTCTCTATTGTGTTTAGCATGTACATCAGTGATGGAAAAAAACGACACATTTACTCAGTGTGGAAACTGTTGGAAGACATAAATATCCAGGAACTGACTGGGTGCACTCTAGTGAATCCAAGCATCATTGCACGCAGGAAGAACAACAAACCCTGCAGGGCCAAGCAGACACAATTCACTGAGATAACACTGAGAATAGATTCAGTTTCACCTGCACTGTGACAAAAAAGCAAAACGGGGAGATATTAGTCAACACAGCCAGAAACAGCAATCTGTAGCAGGCAGGGATTAAGAAGAAGCAGGGCAGCAGTGAGTGTGGCAGGCTCTTCATCACACCTTCAGTTTCTGCACTGACTCCAGAAGACTCCAGATTACTTGATATATTGATTAATGGCAAGTCATTCTGGCAAATCCTTGAAGCAAATGAAACACCAGCCAGACTTCACCACATGATGATGTCAGATTTATAATCACTCATTTTATTCTTCCCAAACATCATCCAAAAAACAACATTAGCATATTTAATAATGAAAGAAGGACAGTGAAATAAAAAAAATAGGACTTTATTATAAAGCCAGTATGGATCTGCCAAATACCTACAGTTAAAGTAAACCACCTCAGTAGCTCTGCAGGCCTGGCCCGACCCAACCAACCTATCAGCACAAATGAAAAATTAATGAGCGTTGCCATGGTGACAGTCACACCAGGTGAACAAGCGATGACCTTCTCCACATCCAGGTTAATGATTAAGAAGAATGACATCTCAGCATAGTCACTAGTTGGAATCCCAGGAGGGAAAATCTGACTCACAAAGAGCCTTTACAACAAAAACTCACTGTGACCAGCACAAGATACATGAACATAAATGATAGATTAATAAGATGATAGAAGCTGATTGGTCTACCAATAACATTTATGACAACATAGTAATTATTTGAACTGTTTAATTACCCAAAAAGCAGCTGCATTATTTTTGGTTTGGGCCTTTGATCGGACAAAATAGGAACAATGGATACCTGAGTTTTTCTGATTAAAAAAATGTTTTTGTTTATTTGGTTTTGTGTTATTGATTACCAAGTTTCTCAGGGATCATTCATCTATGATACAAGTTCAAAATTGAAGTAAATGGCCCACATTTTATATCCAGTAGAAATGATACAATATTTTAACAGGATGATGTCCCATTCCATCAAAAGAAATCGAAGACTCATTCTATATCTTGTTCAACCGATCTCTACTTCAAAGCCAAAACACAAAATAGATAAAAGTGAAACCCAAAAAGTGGCGATCCAAGCGGTATGTCTGGGCACGGTTCCCACACAAGAGCTTCCACTTCATCACTGAGCACAGATGATTCCAGCTAAGGGGGCATAAGAGAAACTATCAGCAGTGATGGATGATGTTTGGTAGAATACTGTGGTAGGATTGCAGCATCTTGCTGCTGCCTCTGCAAGGCAAAAATATTTCACTTAAGTTATTCAGTCTCTGAACTTTAAAACTAGAATTTTTTAAGTTTCTAGTGTGTGTGAGACCGAGGTGTATGCAAAGAAAGTGAAGATTTGGGTTATTTTGATGGAGAAAGAAAATGAGGCATCGTCTTTGAATATCTGATACTTTAAATAATAAGCAAGTATGTCCAGCCAGGTGTTTGAAGACAAGCACAAATGTCATTTGACTCACTTGTATTCATTAAAAACACAATCGGAAAAGGCAGAATGAGCTAACTGCTTCATTACATCATTACACACTGTAAAGGTGGTAATAATTAGTGTAAACATTAACTATGCAGCTTAGTATTTGATATTTACTGTAGGAGTTTAGCTTTGCCTTTCTCAGGCCAAGCTAAATATTACTCAGGTTTAGGATTACAAGCTAAACTGCCCAAAATGAATGAATAACATGAAGGGCAATAAGAACATTACTGTAGTTTTCATTGCTTGCCACATGAAAGAGTCTGCTAAAGATCATGCTTAAACAGCTTGTTGGCATTATGTTGAGGTTTTGGTTCAAAAGTTCAGAGAATAATAACTGAAACCAAACCTTCATTTTCAAGGCAAACGCTTCTCACCACCCACACTTTTTTCCATCGAACTCCTTCAGTGGCAAAAATCTTTCCTAATCTACTCTTTGTCTGACCTTTTCCAACCATGGAAACCTGTCTTTATAAAAGCTATCTGTGTATTTCAAGACTTCTCACACACACACACACACACACACACACACACACACACACACACACACACACACACACATTAAAGAAAAAACACACACACATGTGAGAAAAAGCGAGAGATTGCCCGTGCCTTTAAACAAACTGATCATCTTCCTCTGAGCAAAAGAGATTACAACATGATAAACTGCCTTAAAATTTTTAACAAGATCATTGTAAAGTCATTGCTGACTACTCATGAATTTACTCCATCAATCCTTAAATGTTACATGAAATATTACAGCTGTAATGCAGCAACACAGGAGATGAGAGATACCGGGAAAGTATTGGGTCTTGATATCCCCTCTGCACCCTGGTGCTACCGGTCCCTGAAGGCATATTACAGAAACTTTTTAAATATCCAAAGAATATTATGTGCACAAGGTCAGTGTAAAGTCACTTTTGATTAGAAATTAAAATATACAGGTCCCATAAGGGATAATGAAACCCACTCCACTTTCAGGGTAATATAATCCATGTTTACAGTTTCAAGTTCTTTTATGAGGCGGGTTAAAAAAAAAGAGAACGTTATTAACTGAAATCCAGGAAACACTGTCTCTGTTTATAGATGCGACTCACTTTCTATACTTCCATTTTTGGACTTTTCACTTCAATCCTACATTTATCTGACAGATGGAGTATAGATTCAACATGAAACAAGTTAATGCTGCTTTCAAGTAACACCCCAAATTGTCATATAGCAGTGGTATACTCAGAAGTCATTCTTAACAAACACACATGTTCTCGAATGTAATATATTTGCTAAAACGTAGAGTCTGATTAGTGAGATCCCAGAATCTAAGATATCCCAATAAATTTAGGAGAAAGCAACCAATGAAATAGGTCGCGGCAGATGGCCCCGCCCCTCCCTGAGCCTGGTTCTGCCGGAGATTTCTTCCTGTTAAAGGGAGTTTTTCCTTCCCACTGTTGCCAAAGTGCTTGCTCATAGGGGATCATATGATTGTTTGGTTTTTTCTCTGTATGTATTATCATAGGGTCTACCTTACAATATAAAGCACTTTGAGGCGACTGTTGTTGTGATTTGGAGCTATATAAATAAAATTGAATTGAAGGAAACAAAATGTAAAACAAATGATTAACTAAATGATCTTTTTTTTATATATTTAATTGCCTTGTAGTATGATGGCCAGGCCCTAAGTAAGATAAATTCAGTTGTGCAATAACTGTCCAGGTACATAAGGAAAAATAAATCAATTCTGATACACAATATTATGTTCAGTTTCCCTTAAACAGTATTGCGATGGAAGCAGTTTAAGAGTAGACGGTTATTGTTGCCAGAGTGTGCCAGAAGCAAAGAAAAAGAAACTTACTTTCACTTTGTCTCCCTTGAGGTTTAATACATGTAACAAATGTCTTTTTTTTTATTAAATTATACAGAAAACTAGATTTACTTGATATTTCGATGCAAAATATTAACAAAACAAAAGAGTAGATCTACTTATTGAGTACTAAAACTCATACAGAAACAGAAGCCTGTGTGGTGAACATAACCGAGCATTCATAAACTCCAGGCATTTCTCTGAGGACATGGTGGAGACCAAAGCCAGAGCTATAAGACAGTGACCAATGGGAGCAAAGCACTCAGGGATGCAAAAAACATAACTCCAGTGAAAAATATTGCAGCTCAACAACTCTGGATATCAAACTAGGTACATGTTTATGAGCATATTCCCAATATCAAAACCAGTCGTGAAAAAAACAAACAGCAAGTTGAAATCTTACATGTTTAATTTGCTTCCAGCTCCTGGAAATTGCTCTGCGCTGTGTGGCAACTGCAACTTTACACAAACAAGCCCAGGAATCATATTTCTCCAAGACAGTGACGGAAAAAGACTGAAACAAAGGGAGACCCATAGCATGCACCCAACTTCCTACTAACAATGCGATGGACCTTAATTTACAGATGATAATTATGACCACTAGCAAGAACCACCAGCTGACACTGATGACGCAAAGCGATGATTATTTCTTGTTTGCCCCATTTGGAACATTGCTACACCTGTCGGCTTGTTAATGCCACCGACTGCTCACTGATCAGTCAAATAGCGCAAAACCAGACGCAGGACATAAATCACGCCACCTACATTCTTGTGATGCAAATAAAACAGCATCCAGCTTCACAGTGCCGCTGGTGTTCAATGACTCTAAATGGTCCCTTTAAGTTGGAGACCTGTCAAGTAGCAAAATAATGTAAAGGTACAGTACAGCATTTTAAGGAAGAAATGTCAAAACAGCACCACAGGTCCCTACAAACGTGACAGCAGTAATAACAGGTGCTGCTAATATGAGTAAAACCCTCTCGTCTGATGTATTTCAGATTTGTTTATTCCTGCTCCTTCAAAAACATGAACGCTGAAATGGAGACTTTGTCTCTGCTGCTCGTCTCCACAGCTCCACGTGTCCTGTGGTTGCCATACTCTCTGTATGCTGGTTATGTAATCACAGGGAAAGAGGAGAAGGAGGAAGAGGAGGAGGGTCTTGGATACATAGATACACACACCTCCCTCTCAGCACCAGCTTCTTCCTGCTGTTCGTCCCGTACTCACCATCGTATACAGCAAATCTCTGTATCAGTCATGCTTGCAGGCTCCAGGTCTCAAGTCATTGGGGGAATATGAGCTATTTGACTCTATTTATAGACTCTACAGTGCAAGCGAGTGCGTGCACTCTTCTCCAGACACACGCACATGTTTAAATTTCCGATCAATAGCTGCCTCTGTCAGGAGCGCAGAGCTGGAAATTTGAGAGTGCATGTACGATCCCATTTTTCATTGCTTTGCAGTGATGTTATCACTGATGGCTGCTTTTGTTTACAAGCGGGTGTAAACAACCCAGAAGGGCCGTGTGTACGATCCCTCTTTCTAATTTCTACATTTTGAGTGTTGAATCATTAGCTTCAGTCTTTTTTAAAAATAAATATATTCTTAAAACAATATTTTAATAAGATCTGGTATTTTCTCTACATTAATTTAAATATTTAATTTGTGGCTGTTATAGTTTTTATTTTAGGTATTTTATGTATGATGCCCGAGACCAATTTTTAATATTTGAGGTTCTTTTTTGGGTTTTTTTACATTTCTTTCCTTTTTAAAAATGTAAATATATGTGCTAACCACGATTAACTAGCATATTTTGCAGGAGTTTCTGGTTTGTGCATTCTTCAGATTATTCAATAGTTCCATTGCTGTCACAAAGACTTCAGGACTGGCAGATTTAGGCCTGTTTTCACAGTGTAAAAAAGCTCATTTAGCTGTGTACGCTTCACTGTGTCATGGTGTGTTGCTCTAGCAGATTTCCTGTGATGTTCCTGGGAGCTCTGGCACACTGACAGCGGATTATTGCGCTGGAAATGAATCGCAGGATCGCCGTGTTTGTTTTTCCTGCGCTCAGGTGAAGCTGCGGTGAATCAGCCTGCCGGTTCGTGGCAGTTCGCTGATACAATATTTACACAGACCACAACAGAAACAGTCTGCCCCCCAGGTCTCTCTCCAAAATGGCTCTGAGGATAACTCCACAGGGCGCGGACGGAGCTCCGCTCTGTTCATCACGGAGAAAATAATCACCCGTTAATTTACTCACCGAATCGCCTGTCAGCAGAAGCGGGGAAGGAGCTCAGGGAGGCGAGGAGGAGGAGATGGTGGAGGAAAGAGAAATGCAAAGGATCCATGTCTCGTCTGGGTTATTCTCTCAAGTGTTAAAAGGACATTTTTGGTTTGGTTCTTCTTCTTTCCCAGTCAGAGCGGCCCCTTCGCAGCCGGAGGAGCGGAGGAGACGGTGGATGGATGTTGGAGGAGAGGAGAGAGGATGCTGGGCGTTTCTGCTGCTGGAGGCTCGAGCTCTCGCAGCATCAAAACACAAGCACTCACACACTGTACTTCCGATAGACATTTTCCAAAATAAAAGCTCAAATTAAAATAATAATTATTAAAACTTTAGAAACACACACAGGGCGGATCTACTGCGGTGGCATGGGGTGCCACCTTAATTTGCATAGTGTTCTTTTTAAAAAATAAGCTTTCATTAATACTTTAAAAGTAAGACTGAACCGACAGTGCAGTTTAATGACATTTTGTGTAAATTTAAGTATGTAATCAAATTGTTACATACTTAAAGTTACACAAAATGTCAGTAAACTGCACATATGTTTTTGTGAATGAAATGTTTAATTATGCTAGGGTTTAAGCCAATAAAAATTACAGGCAATGTTTCATGAAACGTGTATACTTACTGCATTTGATACATTTTAACCATATATAGATTATATTACAGAATGTAACACCTGCATATGTGTAAAGAAGTGCCTTTTATTTTGCCACCCCGCCTGATTTACATGCCCCACACACACACACACACACACACACACACACACACACACACACACACAAACTACATGGAGATAGATAGATGGTCATCGCGCACATTTATCTCACCTTTTGCTTATATACAAATGCAGATGCAAACATAAACACTCTAACAGCTGTCTATATGCACATCGACCCTAGTGGAGGCATAGTAGACTGTCTGGAGTATTTAGGAAAAACATTTAAATTGATCAAATTGATCAAAATACTTTTTTATATATATTTTTTTGATGATTTTGCTTTATATGTATACGCATAGACGTATTTAACCGTCACTGCAAGGTTCAAATTTTACGTCACAACCGTCTTTAAAGCTTTTATTTTGAAGGTTACATCGCTCTATATCCAGATTCAGTTTTTTTCTGACTTGATGATTTAACAAGGAACTCTGATTCAGCACTACCGCTGCCTTCAGGTGCTGTCGGAGATAATCCCGTTTTTGAGTAGAAGGCAGATGGGAAAAGGGACGTTATTTATATCTACCTACCGAGAAACGTCAGACTTGAAGAACCGGGGATAGACATGGGGGGGAAATGAGCCAAAGAACCTGAAATGTGTGATGTTGGGTGCACAAGAGAAACATTTTGGATGAGCATCTATGACTCCTCTTGATAAATTAACATTCTATTTAGGTCATGGAGTCATTTCCAAAAGAATTAGCAAGCCTCAGTCAATCTCAATCTATAATTTTCATTTCAGATGTGAAAGGAATTTGCCAAGTGAAGGGAACATGATTAAAATACTGCAAAAGTGTTTAATTTGCTTTTAAACTACACTTTTCTACATTGTTTTGAGAAGTGAAGTGCACCTTAGTTCAACGCAGTTTATTCACATAATGCCAACCCACACAATAATCACCTCAAGATGCTTTATACTGCAAAGGAAATACTCTTACATTACTACAGAGAAAACCCCAGCAATCACTCATTGTTCAAACCTACTGTTTGTCAGGAACAGCCAGTTTGAAGAAAGTTGGCATAAAAGCAGAGGAGCTAAAACAGCTTGCGTCAGACAGACAATGAAGAGGATGAGGGACTTTAAGCAGCGAAAAAAGCGACTCTACAAGGGCTCAGGAATAAATAAAATGGGCTAGAAATGATCCTGGTAGATCTCTTTTAAAGAACTATTGAATCTTCATCAACCATTTCTGTTTTATGTTACTCCATGGGAAGATTGGAGTGACCAGTCAGAACTATCTGAAGAGATTAAAAGCTTCTCCTTTGCCACCTTGCTGCTCAGGTCATTTATGACAAACTTGATGAAATTAATTGTACTGTGTGTGTGTGTGTGTGTGTGTGTGTGTGTGTGTGTGTGTGTGTGTGTGTGTGTGTGTGTGTGTGTCAGCATATCTAGGAGCAATCAAAGTGGGTCAGAGTGCGATTCACACAGGTTTTTCCATCTAGAAGAGCAAATCAGTGCTTGCAGAGGCCTTATCAGTCTGTAGGTAAATACTGAAGCATCTCTGACGTTTACACTCAGGACAGGAACAAAATGGAGACACAAGCACACACAAATCACTGACTGATTCTGTCAAACTCTTTGACCTCCTACTTTGTGGTGTGTTCAGGGTCACATAGAGAAACGTATACAATCAGGATAGCTGTGTTAGTGCTGGAAAGGCTGGAAAATGCAGCACTTGTAAGTGCAGCATCTTTGAGCAGAAAGTAAATAATGTGATATCTTACCAGCCTAAATCCATTTTTGGATGATTAAACAAACAAATCATGCAATCCCTTCATTTTTCATTTTAATGACAGCAAAAACTTTCACACAGTCTGAACACATATTGCATAATTTTATTTTCTCCTTATAAAGAACAAATTCAGACAATCTTCTGCAGAACCTGAAAACCTTATAAAACTGAAAACCACAGAGAAGACGCCTATTTCAGCTTGTTGCTAACATGGATAATTGGAGCACCTTTCACTTAAAACATAATTTCCTCTCACACTGTAATTTTCATATTAAGACCTACTGAAAACAAACAACATAACACAGCCCATGCGCTTGCAAGAGCCTCATGGGACACAAAGACTATCACTGATAAATGCCATGTCGTAAGCAGCACTGATGGGTATGGTGTTTTTATGACACAGGCCCCATGACTTCACAGTGGGTTACACGGCAAATCTAAGAGCTTTGGATGATTCATTTTATAAACAGATGAAACAGAGCAAATTTTATCGTTTCTGTTTGTTCCCTGTAAAATAACAGGATGACATTTTTCTGTCCATTAAAAGGATTTTTTTAAAGGTGAAATTCACTCTTTTCTGCCATATGTAGAGTAACAAATGTAAGCTAAAGCAGCCTTTTTACACTCTGAGTTACACTGAACAGATATCGAAGTAGTGGATTATTATTTACATCTTGCACATGTTTAAGGAAAACATGGCTACAGATCTATTTCTGACCTCTGACAAACATTTAAGAATAAACCACAAGAACCTGTTTAAAATGTAAAATGAGTTACAAGACAAATAAAGCAAAACAGCATTCTCTAGTGTTTACTGAGAGCAATGCAGTGCAGGAGATTGGCACTTTATGTTGGGTGTGTGAAACTTTACTAAGTGAGCTTTACTATCCTGTATTACACTGTAGGAATTTACTCTATTGGTGACAGTTGATCTAAAATCCACAGTACACGTCAAACCTGAACCAAACTTTTGTCATTTTTGTGTCACAGTAACAGCTTGGTAATGACACAGTTCAATGTTACATGACAACAGTTATCAAACACACAGCAGGCTTCTGTGGTCAAAAGCATTTTAAATTACTCCCTACTGTAACTATGCTCTTCACCTCAAAACCTCATATCCATCCATCCGCTTTGGGGTCATGGGGGGCTGGAGCCTATCCCAGCTGTCTTGGGTGAGAGGCAGGGTACACCCTGGACAGGTCACAAGGCTAACACATAGACACAGACAACAATTCACTCTCCCATTCATACCTATGGGCAATTTAGTGTTTCCAATTAACCTACTCTCACTAACTGCATGTCTTTGGACTGTGGGAGGAAGCCAGAATACCTGGAGAAAACCAACACAAACACAGGAAGAACTTGCAAACTAAAGACCCTGGGCTGATGGTGGAATTGAACTCAGGACCTTCTTGCTGTGAGGTAACAGTGCAAAACCCTTTACCTCAGCGCTAACTTCTGTTAGACAAGTATCTACGGCAAGAAGAGCTGCAGTATTAAGACAGTTATACATTCAAACAATTGGTCTGTGCAGAACTGGCAAGTCGACAAATACTACACAGGCACATTTAAGATGGCACTGAAGATTCTTCTGTAATTGTGGGCTGTGAAATTGTGATTTTAAAAATAACCCGATACCAGATTTACTGGGTCAATTCTGGCCCCTGGGCCTCATGTTTGACATCCCTGACCTAGAGGACCCATCAGTACTGTGAGCACAAGGCAAATGGGTGAGCAATAAACCATTTGTACCTGATGTAGAGTTCAAGATTATTCATGTTAAAAAAGGTAGATCTGTTGGTTAATGTTGTATTTCTTCTAGCCAGATTTTGTTTATTTACAAGGCCTCATCTTTACCCATATTGAATCCCTACAGGTAATGAAAGTTTAAGTTATGCCAAAGGTCTCTATTCAAGCAAATGACCTCACCCCTGGATGATGATAAAAAGTGTCCTTTGTTTTAACCCTTCTTTTATATTTCCTAAATACACCATTATTTTAACTGTTGTCTGTTATCTGTTGTTATTGTCCTTAGCTGTTAATGTTAATTGCATTGCACTTGCAATTTTTAGGTAATTTTTGCCTATAAAAATTAAAATCGCTAACACGTCCTGAATACTCCATTTGATATCTTATTAAAGGCAGATTCTATAATACATATAATATGTAATAATTTCCATCAATAGATTAGATATAAAGATGACTATTGTTTATTTTCTCATAATAAATTATTGTAAGGTTTACACAGAAATTCCTTAAAAGCTGCACACCCACTAGAGAAACACATCTATAGTCTTAAAAATGACAACAAAAAACACAGTCCTGTACAGCTTCATGCTGCTATAAGCCAGCCAAAGCTCTTTATTAATTTTAAAAGACATTTAGGAGACATTCAGGAACAAGGAAGCTGTTTTAGCAATTTGTTGCTTCTTTCCAAACATGTAAATATCTCTGGGTCATGTACATTTTAAGGCACGAGATAAATTAAGAAGACACAGAAGTGAAATCGCTTTTCAGCCCATATGGAATAGAAGAGAAAAAGAAAATTCCCATTCTCTCTAACAGCAAATGTAACACAAGTCTCAAAATACTAACATGTCATATACTATAGTTTACTTGTGAATTTTTCCCCTTGCATACAGAATATTTATAATTATGTTGCATGACACACACAAAAAAAGGAAAAGAAAAAAGTAAGGGTCATTTTCACCGGACACACACAATACATGTAAAACCAGCATTTAGTTATGTTATGTTACTTCCATATGGGAGAAGACAAACTTGACCCCAGAGGCACAGGTTTCAAATCTGATGCTTTACAGACAAGACGGGAAACATAAATAAAAAAAACATCAAGACATTAAAATGCAGTTAACATATATAAATGTAAAATACTTTGTCAATGCTTGATGTGAGCACAAGGCAAATATCCAGAAGTTATATTGTGAGAATCCAAGGTCAAACTACCCCAACTTTTATCAACAGAAAATCTGCTGTTCTTTGGCTGCGTCGGGTCACATACACAAAAGCTATGGTTGTTTTGCATTTCTTTCTGATATAAATCCCTTCGGATTGTGTGCTGTAAAGTCAAAACTGTATTTAAAAAGAAGATCATTTTCAACTCGTGTCTGTGCACCTTCCTTCAGATGGCATTCGGAGTTAATACTTAAGTGGATTCATAAACAAACTGAACAGCTGATGCTAGTGGAAATATGAATGCTACCGCAACAACAACAAAACCTGCTCTGAGTGTTACGAATAAATTTTTAAAAGAAACATTTGTTTCACTGAAGAAAATCATGTTGCCAAATATTTTTAAAGCCACTATGTGTAGATGCCTTAGAATATGTAATCCCTGTGAAATCGGGTGACATAAATGAACACTAGCCAAAACATTTGTTGCAAAGAACTAGCATTAACAGAATTTCAGTTAAAGAAGAGCATCAGTGAAGTGAGAATGATGAATTACTTTATTATATCAATGCAGGAAAAACAAGACTTTTACTGCTTTTTATCAACACATATAACAGGAAGTCAACAGGGGACAATAATAAATTAATAAGAAAAAAAAAAATCCTGGGGCTACCACTGGCTTCTTCTCAAACCAGACAATTATATAATTTAAGGTTTCCTCATAAAGAATTTTTGGATTTTTCACTATAATGTTAAGCTTCTACCATAAAATGTAAATAAAAGTTTAAAAACAAAAAAACCCAAAATTGATTGTCATTATGTCTTTTTCCATACGACCAATGGAGACTGTCCGTGGACAATTTACACTTCTACACATAGTGGCTTTACGTACATGGAGGATGAGTGGGTGATCCTTAAAACACTTCTGTTAAAATACAGTTTTATGATAGAATAGTAACACATTTTGAGAAAAATAAAAAACCCTGTAAAACTTAAAACCAGCAACTGTCGAGATGAGTTAGCTTAGTTTAGCTTAGTCTTCTGATGAGCCTCCCTCTGCAACCAAAACATCTTAAACTTTCAAAACACGGCTTGTTAATTAGTTTTACCGATGTTCAGCTATCACTAATAAAAAAAAAGGGGTTCCTCTATGTGGTCTTTAGTCCCATCACACAACTTTGCTGTAAATAATTATTTTAGCCAGCTGTTAGTTTATTAATAAGGTTACTGATTTCAAAACACTAAATTATCTGTAAGGAAAGATAACGTATATAACACAGCACCTTATGGTACAATAAAAGATCATTTTGAGGTCATTTGGACCATTTCCATTCCCAGAGTGTCGAATAATGCCAGACCACCGATGTCTCGGGTATGCATTGAGATGTTTGGCATCTGTGCACTGACTCAACAGCCATGGCCAATAGTGAGAGTGAAATAGGTCTCACTCTACACTTTTTACAAATAGTTACTTGGTTTTGTTCAGCATTTTTTTTGTCCAGGTTTAATGGGCAAACCTGTAGTTGTGGTGACTAAACGTAACCCAAACAGTGAGGAAAGAAATCCCCCCAAAAGGACACACAAACTTTATTGTTAAAGTAAGCTAAGCTAGGCTAAGCTAGGCTAAGCTAAACTAGGCTAATCTAAGCTAAGCTAAACATCTTCTTGCAGAGACCTGTGAGTAAAACATTTTCATCAAAATGTTAAACTATTCCATGAACTTTCAACACTATTTTTTTTACCACCTCTTATGGTTTAAAAAAATTGTACTTGTCTATAGATGAGTTTTGGCGATGTTTGCACTGAGTAAATATGATAATCAACAGATTTAAAAAAAAAAAACAAACAAAGAAAAAAAAAAGTGCAATATTCATATTCAGTTTTTACAAAACAAACAGGTAACACTTAATAATGGCCTTATTTCAATGTAAACCCAGAAACATGCCACCAAATAAAACAACACACGTGTGTGCATATCATTATTTTTGCTTGGGTTTTGCACACACACACACACACACACACACACACACACACACACACACACACACACACACACACGCACACGCACACTCGTTATTACGGTGAAATAAAGCCAGTGTATTGCTGTGTTACCCAAAACCCCAACTGTGCTAAATAATAAAAATACTCCACTCTTTGGTGCGACTCTGTCCAGAATGTTTTTGCATTTAAAAAATAAAAATTAAATCAAATGAAATAAAATTATAAACAATCATTTGGCCAAGTAAGACACCACGACTCCTTCTCACTTCTACAATACACCCCTGTACTCTGATTTGTCCAGCATCACTGTACATTATTTACACACTTGTACACTATCATTCTTTGTGGAAAGACAACAAAAAAACAGTCACTTCTCTAAATATAGAATATAGGTTTCCATAGCACTACACAACGTAGTATAGTTCTCTACATGTATATACTCCCTTTAGCCAATCACTCACTTCTTAAAGGGAAGGTTTGCCTTGCGACTGATGTGATTAAATGAGTGTCAAAAGCTGCTTTTCTTAATCAGTTTGTTTCTTACAGTTAGAAATAATGAAAATTATTAGAAAACACATCGTACTGTAGAGATGGAAGTGAAGTGAATATAAAGTGGAAGTGTGGTGATATGATGACGATACTAATGATGGCGACTTAAAGTTGGTTGGACTTGGCCAGGCCATCTGAGCTCAGCTCATACCTGCAGGAGGGAAAAAGTAGTTTAGAGTTTGCTTCATAATCCATGAAATCTAGCTTTTTGCAACCTTTAACGTCACATCGCTTTCATTTATCTCCACTACAGGCACATTTGCCCTTTCTCCAACTGTTGTCCTTATACCAGTGATTTATAAACTACTGATGGATGTTTACTGTCATACAGCTTATTGAATGTTTGGCCTCAGGTCTGTGCCTTTTTTACAAAATCAATCTCACAATATTTAAGCAGAAAATTGACTAATCTTCTTTCACTTGAGAACTAAGTCTTCGCTAACTAGTGATGGATGAGCAACAGTGGCCATTTTATCCAGTAAATAAGCCTAGAGACATGCATTTGTAATCCACAGACTTTAGACCAGGGGTGTCGAACTCCAGGCCTCGAGGGCCGGTGTCCTGCAGGTTTTAGATATCACCTTGGGTCAACACACCTGAATCAAATGATTAGTTCATTACCAGGTTTCTGGAGAACTTCAAGACATGTTGAGGAGGTAATTTATCCATTTAAATCAGCTGTGTTGGATCAAGGAAACATCTAAAACCTGTAGGACACCGGCCCTCGAGGCCTGGAGTTCGACACCTGTGCTTTAGACGATAGCCCACTGGCAAAGCCAATAGCCTCTAAACAGTCTGCACAAAAATGACTGGCCAATACAACTTAAATAAATAAATAGTACAGAAAGGCCTTTTTTATATATTCACGTGAGATGTGTTTCTAGGTAAGGCTAGCTCTAATCCAAGCTATTGATGCATTCACAATATTAATTTCAAAAAATATAATGTAAAAAATAACTTCATGATAATCTACTCAATCAAAAAAAAAAAATACAAGCAAACTTACATTTGAACTCATTATTCTCCAAGCCATGCTATGAACTCAATATGACATAATAAAGTAAACTGTATTTGTTTTAAATAGATTTGAAGCGAGATGAACGACTAACCATTGTGTCCAACCCTTGGTGATCTGATCATGAGTCAATTCCACCATAACCTGATTAAAAAAAAACAAAAACAAACCCACAACGTTTTCTTATACAGTCAAAATGATGCACTTCATAGAAATATGACACCAGAAGCAGAAAGAACAGCAATACTTGAACTTTTAGACAAAGTCTAACAAAATGAGGCTTCTCTCAAAACCAGCGAAATTTCCACTCTGATGGCTTCATTGTGTTAAAGAAATGCTTTTCAGTTACACATAAATACAGACAATAAATTAAAGATGTCTGCACCTTTCCAAGCAGGCCTTTGTGTTTGGAGAGCAGACCTCCACCGTTCTTCACGGCAACATCTAGATTCCGCCTGTGGAGCTCCACGAGGGAAACGCTGAACTCAAACCTAAACAGGCAGAATGACACAGTGAATTTTTTTTGAGCTTTGCTCTGCTTATCAAATGGCTGAAAAAAAAAAAAAGTGAGAGGGGTGGACTCACGTCACATCGTAGACCGGGTTGAGGTTTTTCTTGACTGTTGGAGTTTTCCTTCGACCTGACCTCCGCTTGTCGGGAAGCAGGTAGAGCCGGACGTAAGGATCCGAGCCATGATCAGTGAAAGCTATGAGGTTTCTGAGGAAGTCAACAAAGGGTAAGAGTCAAAACACTAATGTGTCTGAGGAAGAAACACCCCATTTTTTTAATTACCTGCAACTGTGAACAGCTACGATGAGCTTGTTTCTCTGGGAGCTGTGTCTGATCGTCAGCTGGATCTCCCCCAGGGGGAAAAGACTGGGGCCTGAACCACTATGAAGACAGAAAATACATCAAACATGCTCACGATACCCGAGCTGTAATGACCTCTTAGGTTTGTTGTTGCACACTATCAAAACACACTTATACACCAACCAAACAGCTGCCTTTGTTGTTCAACATGTCCTTAAATCATGATATAAGATGTAAAAATATTAGGAACTATTGATAAAGACTGATAGATACTTGTGAAACTGCTCGAGTCTTTGCTGCAGCTCCTGAGCAGCGTAAGGGTTGGAGATGTCTGAAGCAATGCTGGGAGTTGGCTCCTTGCCACTGGCCAGGTACTGCTGGGAGCCCGAGATGGCCAGGTTTGAGGTGCTTCTCCCAGTCTCCGCCAAGCTCTTCCCTCCTCCACCTACACTGCCATCCTGCCCAAAGTCCATGCTTTGCTGGGTCCTCACAGTCTCCTTAGCTTCTTTCTGCCTGTTCAGCATCTCCTTGGCTGACACGGAGGATGATCTGGGAATGTCTGAGGTAGAGGCGGGAGGCTTGGGCGATTCTGAGGAGATAGAGGGCCGTGGGGTCGAGTTGGAGGACTCGGATTTGCGGACCTGCACTGAGGACGGGGTGGAGTTTGAAGCTGTTGAAGTGCCCTTATCTAGACTCAACACCTGAAATCATTATCAGAATAATTATTTTCACAGTTTTGAATGGCATAAACAGCAACAAAAAACAAACCTAGGGAAAGGCATTTCTATATTTTTGTTTTGAGAAAGAGTTCTAGGGAAAAGTTAGTCAGTGGATCTTTATGTCAGTTTACCTACAAATAAGATTTCAACACAGACGTGCGCTGTGGCATGTTTGGTTTCTGTAAACTTAATCACAAAAGAAAAGCATCATATAGACTGTTTTCCACTCTGGAGAGACACCAGGTGGTTAACTAGTTTTAATATTAATGATGTAAAAATGGGTAATGTTACTGCTGCCTTACAGTCTCAAATCTTCTGTTTAGTTAAGCAGTACTGTTAGCATTCACTTGAGAACTGCTGATAAGCTTTCCTATGAGGGTAAACAGAGGCCTGTGCAGGCACTGCCTTCTGTTCTGCAGAAAGTGTGCTGAAATTCAAAATCCAAATCATTACTCGTACATAGTTGAAATGATTCCTCAGAAAAGGTTAAAATGTCATTAACAATAACACTTTATAAATAAGTGATGCAGAAGCAAGACATGTAATGTGAAAATACTCATTGAATTTGATTCACTGAATTACAGTGGGGCAAAAAAGTACTGTACATAAGGTCAAGAGTTTGAATTTTTGATGTTTTATAGAAGCAATGCGATGCATCGTCATGGTAGTGGAGCAGTATGTACAAAGACTCTCCCCTAGCCTATCATCACATGCGTTTCTTCATCAGAATCTCTAGAAACCCAAATTCTCAAGTCACAGAGTGGGACCTGCATCGTCTCTGGCGAGCTTTATGGCTTCAAAGGAAATTGGCTTGGATCATTTTAGATCTGAAAAAATCATCCTTAAGGAAAAAAAAATCATTGCTCCTTTACCCGCAGAGCCATTTTGATCTTGAGGGTACAGCTCGGTCCAGAGTTCCTCAGAGGGAACCTCTGGTTCAACGTCATCTCCTCAGCCTCCAGCAAGCGAGTCAGGGGCAGTGTTAATGTCCCCAGTGAACAATCGTGCTTCTCATCCTTCACCTGAAATATTAAGTGTGATGAAGTTTTATTTTAAGGCATAATGTAAGTTACAGTTCATATATTCCATTTTATAAGCATTTAACTGTTTATAAAATCAGCTGAATGTCTTCATACCTCAACCTCCAACTCTTGGACTTTGGGATTGTGGATGAGGAAGGTGAAGGTTTCCTCCCACAAAGGTTCATGAGTCTTATACTTGGTCTGGAAACAGACAGAAAGGAAGAGAAGAAGAAAGTATCAAGCCAAGATGGATCATACATTCAAAGTCAAGAAGCAAGTGTACAGGTACAGGGCTCACGTGCTGTGAACCAATCACAGCCTGAACGTACATTTATTTACATTTATTAAAGCTTTGATTCAATTCATTTATCAGTCTTTTATGTACAAAAAATTGCTGCAATTTTCATAATTGGCATCTTGGGAAATTAATAAATCAACCAAATGTGGATTTTACGTGCTCTCACCTTACTCTCGTAGGACTTGTGTCCCACTCTGAACTGGACAAACGGACTGGGATCACTGGTCACCTTCTTACCAGACTACAGCAGGACAAACAAAAAAACAGTAATAATATTGGACTGGGTATGCTAGCATTATATATAACAAGAGAGTGTTTCTTTGGACTTCAGTTTGAAACAAAAGGAGTGACACTGAACTCCACTGATTAAATTAATTTCTATCTCACACAGTGTCATTTTGTGACTTTTCAAGAAAGGAATTAAAGAAAAAAAAAAAAAAGGACAACAGGTAAAAGTGCCCAGAACCAGTTAGTGTAGAAACCACACCAGATCATTGTAAAAGAAAAGATTAGAAACCAAAAAAATTTCAACTGTAGCTCAGACAACAACGCTGTTATTGACAGCACACGCTGTTAGAATCGGTTTTAGTCAACAAACACGATGAGAGGAGTTTGTTAATGAGTTTTAAAAACAGGAAACATGATCAGTTGTGAAGCTGCTCTGGATGCTACAGCAGCACTTCCTAATGCGAACATGACCTAATGAGTTTTAATACAACAATCCAGATTTTTAGATGTTTGATGTGATTATTTAGTCTGCGAACAGCAATAAAAG